>NC_140589.1:597533277-598133277 GCF_964204655.1 Triturus cristatus
CCCGGGACCCATGGAGCCCGTCCCGGGCACTTTGCCACACCGCGGGCCAGAGGAGGGAGCCCCGGATTCCTGGGAGGTGTTGCCCGGCCATAGCCCATCTGGTCCCCAGCAGAGAACTGCCAGCCCAAGAGGGGTGTTCTGGCATACCCTGCCCTTAGTAATCTGGAGGAAAGCAACCCCTCTTTCTGGGCACCCGTGCACAGCGAGTGATAGAGAGGACCCAGGGCGCGGAGGTGCCTGACCTCCTGGAGCCCTGGCTGGGATTGGGGAGGTGAATGGGCCCCCATCAGGACTTCCAGGGCAGCCCGGCCATCTGGTCGCCCCATTGGAAAGCATTGGGTGCGACCAGATGGCTGAGGGGAAAGGTGCGACCAGATGGCCGGGACCAAAAGGACTCCCATCTGCCTGCCCGAGCCTTCCCGGTAGGGCTCCTGCCTGCCCTAGCAGGGCTCGGCTTCCCGGGGGCTCAAAGACCCCGGCTGGGCCTCAGGCACGGGGAGGACCACCGGAGCTCTCAGGTCCGGATGCCCGGGGGAGGACTACTTGGTACCCATGGAGCCCATCCCAGGCACTTTGCCACATCGTGGGCCGTAGGAAGGAGCCCCCGGATGGAGGGGAGGTGTTGTCCAGGCATAGCCCATCTGGTCCCCGGCAAAGAACCACCAGCCCGGGAGGGGGGTTCCCGCATACACTGCCCCTAGTAATCCGGAGGAAGGCCAGCCCTCTTTCTGGGAACCCGTGCTCACCGAGAGACTCAGGGGACCCTAGGCCCGGACATGCCCAACCTCCTGGAGCCCTGGCTGGGATCGGGGAGGCAAATGAGCCCCCATCGGGACTTCCAGGACGGCCCGGCCATCTGGTCGCCCCATTGGAAAGCATTGCATGCGACCAGATGGCCGAGGTGATTGGTGCGACCAGATGGCTGTGACCAAAAGGACTCCCATCTGCCCACCCGAGCCGAGCCATAGCGGTAGGTCTCCCGCCTGCCCTTGCAGGTCTCCTGGGCTCTGCACCAGGGACCCTTGTCCTGGGCAGATGGACACTTGACAGGACGGGGGCTCCCAAACCCCAGGCCCTGACCGAAACCCATGCCCCGGGGCCGGTCCATGCTTCTCAACCCAGCCAGGCCGGGGAGGTCGGGGAGCCTGCCCGGGCACGAGGGACTCCTGTACCGGGCACACAGACCCTCTGGACGTGCGCTCGTTTTCCACACATTTTTTCCCAAATTCTGCGTAGTGGCGCTACTTAAATTCCACCCAGCCCTACATGTAACTCCTGAAGAGTCTTTCTTCACGATATTGGTGACAATCACCAGGCCAGCAACACGGGGAAAGAAGAACCTAAATGACCCAGTTGGTGCAAAGAGAATCCACAGTGTGCAACCTACCCTTCCAGAGTTACATTGTGAAGAGGAACCAGACTACGGGAATTCCTACAATATTTATGGAGGGTGTGAGCTAAATGGCCTTATACTAATGTGTCTTTATCAAGTCTGTGTGAAAGTATAAGGTTATTCCTACATTTAACACTGCTCACAAAGCAGCATTTGAAAGTGACCCGCTTAGCAACCAGTGGAGCACAACCTCAGAGTGTGAGGCACCAGCTGAGCAAAACAACTACAGTGCTCAAAGCATCAAAGTGCAACCATAGTGTATAAGCAAGGCTGCCACAAAGCATGAGGCAGTGGCGCGCAAATTCAGCATTGGAAGAGAATATACATCAGCTTCCACAGAATAAAACCAATAAACACTCGTCAAGCACAAGAGGATGAACTTGATTCTGCTTAATGTTGTTTAAATTAAAGAAAAACAGTAACTAGATCTGACAAAAGTTACATTACCTTGATCATTCTCATTAAGTAGCCTTCACGAGCTCCACCCTTCCTGGATATGCCAGTTTCCACAGGCCCGCCTTTCCCCATGCTGCAACTGAAAGAGAAAGGTTACATTTCAGTACATTGTAATGACAATAGAATGAAGACTATTTCATTTGGCATAGCTCAGCAGAATTCTTTTAAACTTAAACAAAGACAACACGTCTGTTAATAATATTTTCTAAATATGCAAATTTCAGCTATGATAACTCCACCTTTATTCTTAACACAAATAGGAAATCCATCGATTGATTGAGAGGAATGAATTGAGGAATATTTAGAGAGTGGTTTCCAAACATTTTAGAAGCACGACCCACATTTTAGAACGCCAAACTTTCACAACTTCACCTAACTTTAATGGGATGAGTTGGGGTGATTTTTTAATGTAGCTAAAGGATCGTTTGGTAGAGCACTGTCATTTATAGACAGCACATTTTCCATTGAAATGGTCACTAACTTTGCACAGATATACAGTTGTACTGATAAACTGTATAGCATTCAAATGATAATCTGTGGAAATCGTGTTTCAGTGAATATTTAGCATTTGTGCATCACCAAGTAAAGTGTCGTAAGTTGTGTGCAATTATTTTCGTAATTTTGAAATGTGCCAGAATCAGAGATTTTAAAATTATGAGTATTATTATTAAAATCTCTGTTTCTGGCACATTTTAAACTTACGAAAATAATTTCTTTATTTTTGCTTTCCTAACTGCAGAATGCATACATGCCAACATTTTAGAAGAGAAAAGTGGGAGATTTCAAAAAATAATCAGGAGAATGTATTTTCCCTATTGAGTTTTATTGAAGCAGAGGCGCTTTCAGGTGGGAGACAGCCAAAATAAAGCATTTTTGGCCTAAAAAATCAGGAGTCTCTCATCTATCTGTTGGCATGTACGTGAATGTATACATTTTAGATACAGGTATTTGCATTTTATTGTGTGTTCACACACTGTATACTGCAGTCACATAATTCACTATAAATACTCCTCTCACTTTGCTGTCAGAGAAAGAAAAGTATTCAGGTAACACAGGTAGACTAAGTAGACCTAAAGCAGAATTTATAACTAAGCAGAAGATGTTGGGAGTTCCCTGTGTTTCGTTCCCTACTTCTGCATGTTTTCCTCTTTCCAGCTTGTGGGACTTTGGAGCTCGGATAGTGCCTACTGGGTAGGAGGGCAGCGATCCTGCTCTGGGGCATTTCGGCCTGCCAAGTTTAGTTGGAAGGTGGGTCAGGTGCAGTGTGAATCTTGCTTGCTCCTGCAGGCATCCGTAGTGTCCTGAGTTGACAGGTGCCATCTTGGAAGATCTAATATCTCCCAATCCAAGATGATGACCGTCAATACTGTTTTACCTTGTCTGCCCAAACCATCATGGCAGCATTAGCTTCCTGTGCCGTCCCTTTCTTTCCATGTCTAATTAAGGGCATATAAGGGAAGAGGATTAGAAGATTATTGTGGCTTCCTTTTTCTGTGCGCTTTCTTAGTTTTGCCCTGTTCTATTCTAGCTAGTATTTCCCTTGTATTTCTGTCCAAGTGTTTTTTGATCCTGTCTATGGAGTCCTGCCCTTCTGGAGTTCTACTTTGGAGGTTTTTGGTGCGATTCAATTTTCCACCACCAGAAGGGGTTCCTTTCCGAAGGCATTCACAGATAGGAGTTTATCTACATCAGCAAGGCTGCCACAGAAAGGAATCGTCCTTTCTTCGGCATCAAGATCTCTAGGATACAGACGATGCCCAACAAGATTGGCAATTTACAGAAAATGGTTCATCTCATGGTGGACTCAGATTCACTTTACACTACTATAGCTAGAAACATATTTATGTCAGAAAGGGGAACACATGAATCTTCGTACTAAACAGATTAACTCAAGTGTCAAGGGGAAAGAAAATATACAATTAGGTATATAATAACAAAGATAAAATTCCAGAACAGGCAGGTATAAGAAAGGTGTATGTAGCGGTAAGTGGCCCACCAATATTAATGTGGGAACACCAATATGACTTGCATATAATTAATGCTAGGGTTCCAAACCACATTATGACAGCTGAAAACACATTTGTAAGTGTAATTAGAGAAAGTGTAAAAAAAAGTTTGAGCCTCTTTTACAATATTGAGACGCACGGCAGCGCAGCAAGCCCTCCTGCTGAAAAGACTGTAGTTTTATTTGAGAAGATAGTCAGCAACATTGTTTTGAGAACATAAAGAAAGAAATCAGAACTAAAGGGAATGTTTTAGCTCCCTTTGATACAAAACTCAAAACCTTACTTACTGTAGATACAGTTGCTATAGGAATATGGCAGTATTGTCTCACAGCAACGGTAGATAACTGTAGCTTTTGCCTCTCCCTTATTGACTCACACTGAAAGGAATTACTCTGTGGTTGACAGAGAGGCATCACTAGGTGCCAACCGGGAACTCGGGCATGCCGCAAAAATGGCAGTTTTGGCCGGTCCCCAGGACGAATCTCGTGGGGGGCGGGATTAGTGTCGGCCGATGACGCGGCCAGCGCCTGCCCCCACCAGATGGTAATTGGCTGTTTACGCATGATGCCCCGGAAGCTTTCATGTGATTCCGGCACAGGTATGGCAAACAGGTCCCGGATCCTGCCGGGACCTGCTAAAACTGGTTCCCGGTTCTACCCCCCCGTAAGGGGAGCACGGAGTGGCAGCACGGTCTCTTCCTCGCCGCTACGCAGATGACTACACACACCTCCGTCTATGCGACGGAGGTCTTCGTTAATCCTCTCTTTATTTTCTTTCCCATATTGCAGGCACAGCACCTCGGAGCAGCATGGGCCATCGATCGAAGATAAAAGCAAGGTCTTTTCTTGGTTGACCTGCACCACAGCTGGGAGCCACGCGGGTTAGAGTGAATACTCACCTTCCCCACTTGATTGGACTTGTGGGAGTGGCTCTGATTATTTGGGTGCTCTCGGTCGACCGGGATAGTGACCTGGTGTTGTTGGAAGGGAGGTAAGGGGCTATGTTATCGCCCTAAATAGGCGTACAGTAGTTTCTTGGGCCCTGTGGTTGCATGTCCATTGGTGTAAAAGTGTATTTTAGGCCTGTGGTTTAGTGGTTAGGGTCTTGACTCTTACTGCAAAGGTTATATGTTCAAGCACTGGTGTTCCACAGGTTGTTTCTGAGTATCATTATAAGGCTCTGTGTTTTCTGTGTGAGCATACAGTGTGACTGTGTGGCAGGCTACATTCAGGGATATTAGGCCAGCAGCCGTATTTGACGTGGACCCTTAGTTTTGTGTTATATAATTTGGTGATGACGCCTAAGGCAAAGAGGGGTCAGGCTCCCACTCGGATGGAGGAGTGGATGGAGGTGATGATGCGCATGATGACAGATATGAGGCAGTCCATGTCAGAGTTACATAGGAAAGTAGATGGGCAGGAGGAAGCAGAAGTAAGGCCTAGTTGTACGGGGTTAGCCCCCAGGGCACCATTCCCTCCAGTACCCCGGGGATCTAAATCCAAACGTAGGGCCGAGGGGCCCACACCCCCAGGGTTGCCAGATGCAGGTATCCCAGGGCCTTCAGCCCCAGCAGGGGGATCCCGGCCAGAGGAGGTGAATGGGGCAGCTCCATTAGGGGTCACCCCACCAGTGGGTGTGGAGGGCCCAAGCCAACCAGGCACAATATGGGGTCTCAGTTTAGAGGGGACCCAACTCAGCCAGTAGTACCCCCCTGTGAGTCCCCAGCAAGTAGAATGCCTGGACAACCAGACCTGGTGGCCAGTTTAGTGGTGGTGCTGCCGTGGTTAGCTAAAGCGGGGGACAGTAATCCCTTCCACAGGCAGTGGTGTTCTACTAGCCAAAGGGGATACAGTGGAGAGGGCCAGGAAATTGGTAGCGCAAGTGGAAGGGGCAAAGCGGGGGGGTCGCAGACAGTTGTGGTGGGCCCATTGGCAACAGTTGCTGTGGTTACCAGCAGGGCAGGACAAAACAGCGCAGTAACCGACAAGAGTGGCCCTGATCTTCCCAAAGCTGGCACATCAACAGAAGCCGAGCACGCCAAGAAGCAGTACAGCATGACAGCAGGTATGGTGCAAGTGCTACCGAGTTTAGGCTTGGGAGAGCTGCATTCATACCGAGAGCGTCTGGGTAGACACATCCCACAGGAGGTGAAAGAGAAAATTGGGAAAGGGGAATATGTGAACATGTTTTCTTTGTTAGTTGACAAGGATGAGAAGGAGGAGGCTAAAAAGATGAGAGAATGGGCTCATCCAAGGGAGTGGGGCAATTGGCCCATCAGGAAGAAGATTGATGAGACTCTAGTAAACTGAATAAAGGCATTCTCCAACTATCATGCAATACTGGTGGAGCGGTTCCCTGGGCAAGGTGCGCAATTGGCGTGCTATCAAAATAGGATCACCTGTGTGGAAACAGGTTCTGCGCACACGTTTAGAGATAAACACAATGTAGCGAGACCGAAGGGTATGGTCGAAAGCACAAAGGAGGTCTACACCAGAAATGTCTTTTTAGATTTAATAGTGCGTATCTTCAAATGAAAAGGGAACATGAGAACAACCAGCGGACACGTGTTTCGTCAACGGGAAACAACCCGTGACTCTTCAGGGCTAGGAAGGACACAAAGAAAACAAATAAACATACAAAAAATGGTCAAAGCAAGCAAGGTCGGTCAAAGGCGGGGGAACAAGAGGTGGATGTCCCTCAGTAAAACAGTAGGGCCAGATGAGACAAGGAACACAACGAAACAGAATGGCAAGGGTGAAAGGTACAAACGGTCCGCACATGTGGAACATGATGAGCATTAGCACGACATAATTATTGCGGAGGGGCCAAATCATAATTGTCAGGCAACATGCGGGTCGTATAGGGACATCTGTAGAACCACAAGCATAGAAATAAGGTGCATTAAAGTCAACGATGCATCACGAAAGTGTTATTGCCACAGTGCAGAAAGGGTATCCAAAACATGAGTACTAATAAGTCAAAGATACATCACAAATGCGAGATTGCCATTTGTAGAAGAAACCAGGAAAATCTTATGTAGTAAGGGATAAGAGAGACATGTAGAGAAAAGTGAGAATAGGAAAGGCAAAAGAGAAAGTCCCAAGTGGTCGGCGATATAATAGGTAGACTATAAAAGAGAGACAGCAGGCAAGCAGAAAACTGGTGCAGCAGATGACGAACATTAGGATCGCGAACAGGCACAGCATGAGTAAGATATAACAAGAAATGGAGTGGAAAGGGTGAAAACACCGTCAGTGAGCATAGTTAAAGGTATTAGGGACAGCGAGAAAAGGGTCGGGTTGGCAGCGTTACAGAAAACAGCAAAGAAATCAAAAGAATAAGTGACATATGAAACGGCACTAGTAACGAAACTAGACACAGTGCAAGAGAGTTATCGTGGATATAAAAGTGTGACAGGAAGCGATACGAAAATCGAGCGCATGGGAATAGGGTAAGAGTGATCTACCTGAAAGTAATGAACATGGCAACATGTAACTAGGTCGTAGGTTCAATCGGTGGAGAAAAGTGAGGATGCCACCGTAACGACCGCGGTGTGCAGGGTAAAGTGGAAACTTCGGATCTGAAATTATGACGACAAAAGTGAAAGAGTGAGAATAATGGCTGGGCAGAAAGTGAGAAGAAGGCCAGTGTAAGAGTCGCTTACCGTAGGAGCAGAAAGAAGACTCGTGGTCTCTGGATCAAAAATTACGGCAGAGACGGAAATGGCGGGTAAAATCCATAGGGAGGTGTGGATGACGGGTAAGTCTATCCACAGTGAGATCTACGGGAGGTAAAAAAAGGGTTAAAGGGTCTATGGACAGGGAGTCACTGAAAAGTGGGCGAAGGCAGAGGGCTTACCGTAGGGTCCGGGCAACGAGCAGGAATCGTCTCGCGCTCAGCGTGGGGAAGAGCAGGAAGTGAATTTAAGGGTTCGAAAAAAGAGAAGAACTAGACCGTAACGGGCCATCCCGGCGGACCGGAAGTGAGGATGTGAGCATCCTGTGAGATGACGGTGGCAGGGGTGAATAAACGAAACGAGTGAATGGTGTATGGTGCATGAAAAAGGGGGAGTGAGAAGAGACAATGAAGGCCTACAGGGGTAATCGAGGAGATGAAAAAGGGAAATCACTAGGTCAGAAAAGAGAGAGTACAGTAAGGTAGAAGAAGTGGAAAAGGAACACTCGAACAGGTGGGATGTGGCGTAATGATTATCGGAGAATCATGGCATAAGTGATTACAGGAGACAGACAAAAAGCGGGAGACGGGGGAGATAAAAAGGCATCAGTAGCACAACTATAAAATGCTACCGGTGGATCAAAATAAACAGGATAGCACTCGCTGGTAATACGAGAAAGGAGAGTCAGCATAAGTCAGGCGTACATAGTACATAGGAGGTCTAATGAGAGAGGAGAGTCACCAAAAGTCAAACATACAGAGAGTATAGTACAAATGGAGTTAAGGTAAACAATATATACAATGGCAAGACAAGAACCATATTAAAAAAACAAACAAAAAAAAAAACAAACAAGAAAGGACGTTCATTAGTAATGGGAGAGCAGCAAAGTCTCGAATAATTAGGAACCTAGAAAGTACTGTAACTCATGGTCAATGTTCAAGCCGTGTCTCACGGTATGCAAGCGCATGATCCAGGTTGCTTCCAGGCGACGTAATCTCGATTCACGGTTACCACCTCTGACATTCGGTGGTGTAGTGTCTATTCCAAAAAAGGTGAGTTTTTTCTGTGTGCCTTGGGTGGGGCAAGACATCACATGTATGGCCATAGGATATCTGGCATCACCATTGCGCATTGCCCTTGCATGCTCCAAGATGCGTTCTTTCAAAGGTCTGATGGTGCTCCCCACGTACTGTTTTTTACATGTGCATTCCAGGATGTAAATCATGTACTTAGTGTTGCAGTTGATGTTGCCCCTAATTTCAAATTTTTGATTCAATGCACTAGTGAACGTTTTGATGCCGTTGAGTGCCCATTTACAAGCACCACAGCAACCACATCTGAAGAAACCATTGGTATGTTGAGTGAGCCACGTGGTGCTTATGGCGGTGCGTGGGACTGTGGGGCTGAGTCTATTTCTTAGGGTTCTCCCACGTCTAAAAGTGATTTGAGGCTTGGTGGAGATGAATTCCCTCAATGTCCTGTCTTTGAGTAGAGTGTTCCAGTGTCTATTGAAACTGTTTCTGATAACAGTGCTAATCTCATTGTAGTCAGTGATGAGTCTGACCGGTTGGGTCTCCGAATCGGTTTTCTTTTTGTTGAGTAAGGTTTCGTTTCTAGGGATCTTCCCAATTCTCTGGGCTGCCTTTTGTAGAGTGCGTGGTTTGTAGCCTCTGTTGATGAATCTCCCTCTCATGTCTATGAGACAGGCCTCAAACTCATTCTCTTCACTGCAGTTTCTGCGCGCTCTTGTGAATTCTCCGTAGGGAATGGCCTGTATTTGATGTATGGGGTGTGAGCTTTCTGCATGGAGGATGGCGTTGCAGGAGAATTCTTTACGATGAAGACGACTGTGGAGAGTATTGTTGCTAACGTATAGTTCTACGTCTAGAAAGTTAATTCTGCTCATGCTGGAGGTGCATGTAAAGCGCATGTCCATATCATTGGAGTTAAGATATTGGCAGAAATCAGTGAGACTGTCTTGTGTGCCAGACCATAGGATCACCTGTGTGCATGACGAATTCACAGGATTGGGATGGAAGGAATATGACAAGGATTTCAGGAGGGTAAAGGCATCTGATCCAGGCTTAACCTGGGATCAGATTGATGTCATCATGTGGTTACGTCACATGAAAACTGCCAGCCAAGACACGCCAAGTGTGCAGTCACACCGCATAGTGCAGGAGGTGGTGGCAAGAAGGGGTCATGTTGGGATTTCAACAGGCGGACTTGCACCAGGCACACGGGTTCATGCAGGTTCAGGCACGTATGTTCCCTTAGTGGCCTCTCCTCCCATCCGGAATCCAAATGTTTCAAAAAGTCAAAGGAAAAGGGAGGTAAGCAGGAATGAGGACTTATTGCTTAGCAAGGCACGGTCACCGATAAAAACAATGACATTGATACCATGGTTAAATAAATACTGTTGCCTAAACAAAGCCCAGACTCTTTTAGAAGGCTTCATGGATGGCTTTAGGATTCCTGCACCTGGATTTTCTGGGGTCTCCTACTGCCGCAGTCAGCAATCGGTAAGGGACAACAAGTCTGTGGGGCTAGCTAAAGTGTTGAAGGAGTTGTGTTTGGGGACACTAGCCGGCCTTTTCGATACGGTACCGGTTGAAGATTTTGTTTCATCACCACTGGGGGTGGTGCCCCAAAACTATCCGGGGGATTTTCCCTTGATCCATAACTTGTCTGCTCCCAGGGGTCAATCACTGAATAATGTTATTGATGAGGCCCTGTGCACTGTGAGATACACATCATTGGATCAGGCGATTGCAATGCTGGAGACACTTGGTCCAGGCAAGTTGTTGGCAAAATCTGACATAGAATCTGCCTTCCGTTTACTGCCACTTCACACACAAGACTTCCATCTTTTGGGATTTCAGCTAGAGGGGAAGTACTACATGGACAAATGCATGCCCATGGGTGCTCTGTCTTTTGCTCCTAGTTTGAGAAATTCAGCTCTTTCCTTGAATGGATTTTCAGGCAAGTGACTTGGCACCAGCTGGTGTTGCACTATTCGGATGACTTCCTGTTGTTGGGGGCACCAGGGTCTCAGGAGTGTGGCAGAGCTTTGGAAGCATTTTGCGTAATCTTGCGGGATAGTTGGGGTCCCCCTGGCACCAGGAAAGACAGTCGGTCCGGCCACACAAATAGAGTTTCTGGGCATAGAGCTGGATTCAGTGAAGGGTGTATCATGTCTGCCACAGGGTAAGGTATGGGGTTTCACACTAGCATTGGAGGAATGCCTGGGCAAAGAAAAGGCACCTTACACCAACTGCAGAAGATAGTAGGAATGCTTAATTTTGCGCTAAGAATCATACCAATGGCCTGCCCATTTTCACGTTCCATTGCACAAGCAATGTCTGGTTTAAAAGAGAAACATCACCACACTCGGTTCTCCAGCGAGGTTAAGCAGGATATGCGGATTTGGATGGCACTCCTGTGTGATTTCAATGGCACTGTAGTGTGGCCCTGCCCTGCTAGGTCCAGCCCAGACCTTGGCCTAATGACAGATGATGTTGGAAGTGAGGGTTTTGGTGCCATTCCGGGCCCCAATGGGCAGCGCAACATTGGCCAGCTTGGTGGGTTGACACTGGCTTAACAGGTAACATTTGATTTTTGGAATTGTTTCCCATTTTGGTGGCCTTGACCATATGGCCGCACCAGTTTCGCAATCAATCAGTGTTTTTTTGGTCTGATAACATGGCAGTAGTGGAGTGCATTAATCAGCAGTCAGCTAATTGTAGGATGATGCTTCCCTTGTTAAAAGAGATAGTACTTCAATGCATGAAATTAAACGTACTGTTTAGAACAGGCATGTCCCAGGAGTACTCAACCACGCCGCTGATACATTGTCTCATTTCAAGATGCAGGTTTTCAGGTCCTACCACCCAGGATCAGCGGATAGTCAACGTTTTTTCCAGAGCAACTATGGCAGCTTGGTGCCACAACCTATCAGACCTTGTGGCAGCTAGCCTAGCACCCAGGACCAGGCGGGTTATGAGGGGGCTTTTACCACCTACTACAACTTTCTTGGGGATGGCTGGGAGGGGGCATGGCACGAGCCATCGGCAGTCATATCTTTCGTGAGGAAATTGAGAGATGGGGGGCGTTCTGTTGTGTGCGCCAGATGCCACATGGTGGTAATCGCCTTTTAAAAAAAAATTTGCAGGCACATAGGGATCTCACAGGCTCTTTTATAGTCCAAAGGGCACTGAAAGGGTGGCAGCGCCTACAAGGTTCCCAGCCGGACGTTCGGCACCCGATTAGCGTGGAGGTATTGTCAGCTCTCATGGAGGCATTGGGGAGAGTATGTAGAGCCATGGGGGAGATTAATCTTTTCAGGTCTGCTTTTTTCCTCGCCTTCTATGGTGCCTTCAGGGTGGGAGAATTGGTGGCACGTAACAAGCATGATTGGCATGGTGGGCTGCACTTTACATATGTTCAATTACTGGGGGGATCTTTATCCTTATCAATTCATAGATCCAAGACAGACCAGAACGAGAGGGGTGACCATGTTATTCCTCACAAAGCTCAAGGGAACCCATGCTGTCCAATTAGCAATCTAGAGGCATTTCTCACTTACAGGCCACAAGGCGCGGGAGGTCCACTCTTCATGCATCAAGATGGGACCCCTCTCACTGAATTTCAGTTTGGCAGGATATTGACATTGACGCTGGGGGCAGCAGGCTTGGATACATCAAAATTGGTACCCATTTTTTCAGGATTAGGGCAGCCACTGAGTCCACGGGTAGGGGACTACAGGAACATGAGGTTCAGAGAATCGGGCGTTGGTCTTCTGACTGTTACAAACTATATGTGCGTTTACACCTGCTGTAAGGTATTATTGACTAATGGTTGGTTATTTGTTTCAATCTTTCGCAGTTTCCACATCCTGTGCCGCAGGAAGGGAACTAGCCGTCGTCCGCCGGTCATTGGAGCCTCTCCCACTCCAGGTCCCCACTTGGGGGCCAGGTCAAAGATTAGTCTGGATTATAGGTCACTCATTTGTGAGCAGGTTGAAACAATATTTTTTCTCAGGCAATTTTGCGGAAAGGGCCTGCCAGGCAGGTTTTAAGGTGTCACAGCATGGACAAGGAGGATTGCGACTGTGCCAGTTGTATAATGTTTTTGGTGCCTTGTTAGCTAGCACTCCAGTGGCACCCACTGTAGTAATAGTGCATTTGGGAGGTAATGACCTGGTACACCTGGGCAGGAAGGGAGTGGTGGAGGCGAGTGGTGGAGGAAATGATCACGGGAATGTGGTGGTTGGCCAAGAAGTGCCCACAGGCAGTGCTAGTGTGGTCCCACATGGTCCTGAGGTTTCAATGGCGGGGGTGAGTTGGTTTAGGCTTTGAATCACTCCGTGAAGAGAATCAATAACAGGATTGATAAGCTCTTTCGGTCCCCAAGACTGCCGACGATTGCACTTGGGTGCATCCCGGAGGACCGTTTTATTCTCCAGGACGGGGTTCACCTCTCTAAGCTGGGCAATTATTATTTCATAGAGAACGTTCTAAACTGGATGTTAGGGGCAAGGGAGAGGGCATGACCTTTTGTCAGTAGGCAGAAGGGGGGGCCAGATAGTTGGTCAACTATCCTGACCTGTGGCGTAAGGTCATGATTGGTCGGTCATTTTTTCCATCTTTTAGTAGGCATCCCATTATTAATGGGGACACCTGGGGGGGACAGTGGTCTCTCTTCACACTCCAGTGGGCATTTATGGCCGGTAGGCTGAAGGGTGTGGCGGGTAGGAAGTTCCGCTTCTGGCAGGCCTTTTGGGCCAATCCCCACACAGGCGCATGGGCGTCAAGTTGGCATAACAGTCAGTCCCCTGGAAGTAGTATTGGAAGGCGTAGGGGGTGCCCAAGGGAAGGAATCTGATGGGTAACCAGGCCTCCTTCTCAAGGTCACTCCGGTAAGAAGGGGGACCTAGCAAGTAGTTTGGACAAGTAACGACCTTGCACGTAGGCTCATTCGGGATACGCAGAAAACAAAAATTTTACATATTTCAGTTTTAGGTTAGGTATGGCTTTGTATTAGATACGTGTTAAGGTAAGCCATAAAGAAGTGTAACTACGTTGTATATGGAAAATGTAATAAGTTCTGAATATGTGTGGGTTTACTGCATATTGAAAATGATTGAATTTAAATATGAATTTTTAATTTATTAATAAAATACGGCTGGGGTTATCCGACCCCTATTCCAAGACCTGTGTAGATGTTGATTTATTATCTATGTCTCAGGGGAAAGGAGGAGATGGGTAAAATACCAGGTGGTCACTAGACAGGAGTATGAGGGGTCAACCTGATGCAATACCTGGCCATATCACTAGGCGCCAACCAGGAACTCGGGCACGCCGCAAATACGGCGGTTTCTGCCGGTCCCTGGGACGCTTCTCGTGGGGGGCGGGGTTAGTGGCGGCCGATAATGCGGCCGGCACCCTCCACCCCGGGTGTTGATTGGCTGTTTGCAAATGATGCCCCGGAAGCTTTCAAGTGGTTCTGGGGCAGGAATGGTAAACAGGTCCCGGATACTGCCGGGACCTGCTAAAACTGGTTCCCGGTTCTACCCCCCCATAAAAGGAGAGCGAAGCGGTGGCAAAGTCTCTTCCTCGCCACTCCGCAGATGACTGCACACACCTCTGTCCACGCGACGGAGGTCTTCTTTAATTCTCTCTTTGTTTTCCCCACCCACTATCCCCTGAGCCAGCAGATTCAGTGAAGGTTCCTGTGTAGTTTTTGTTTAATGGTTACTCTTTCAGATTGAATTTTACTGGGTTTTCCCTTCCAGGTATTGCGATGTTTTGCCAAATAACTAATAACGGTATAAATTATGTTTTGTATTACAGGGCGACATCAATTTTGCTTTGTCGGATTTTATGTTTAGTATCCTTGGTCTGCGGTAAGGTCATGATTGGTCGGTCATTTTCTCCATCTTTTAGTAGGCATCTCATTAATGGGGACGCCTGCAGGGGACAGTGGTCTCTCATCACACTCCAAGGGCATTTATGGCCGGTAGGCTGAAAGGTGCGATGGGTAGGAAGTTCCGTTTCCGGCAGGCCTTTTGGGCCAATCCCCGCACAGGCGCCAAGTTGGCATAACAGTTAGTCCCCTGGAAGTAGTATTGAAGTGCATAGGGGGTGCCCGAAGGAAGGGATCTGATGGGCAACTGGGCCTCCTGTGCAAGGTCACTCCGGTAAGAAGGGGGACCTAGCAAGTAGTTGGGACCAGTTGTGACCTTGCACGTAGGCTTACCCGGAATACGCAGCAAACAAAAATTGTACTTATTTCAGTTTTAGATTAGGTATGGCTATGTATTAGATACGTGTTAAGGTTAGCCATAAAGAAGTGTAAATACGTTGTATATGGAAAATGTTAAAAGATATGCATATGTGTGGGTTTTCTGCGTATTGAATTTTAAATATGATTTTTTAAATTTTAATAAAATACGGCGGGGTTATCCGACCCCTATTCCAAGACCTGTGTAGATGTTGATTTATTATCTATGCCTCGAGGGAACGGTGGAGATGGGTAAAATACCCGGTGGTCACTGGACGGGAGATGGGGGGGTCAACCAGATGGAAGGTGACTCAGCAATACCTGGCCATATTAGTCAGCATGGTTGGTAGAGTATTTTAGGGCTTACCTTTAGGGTTGTCAAATAATACTTCGCTTAGATCGCAAACCATTAATAAAAATACTTCTATTGAGGGATGGGGTGGCAGGCAGAGGATTGAGGAGGCTAGCACATCTACCAGCTCATCTCCAGGAATACCAATACAAGGCGGAATATATTTCTGGCTGGTGTAACATCCAAGCACATTACCTGTCCTATCTACTCATACATTGGAAAATTGTAGATGAGGACGGTGTGGAAGCTCTTAGAAAGAAAGGGATGTAACAAGTGTATGTGATGTGACAGAGTGTATTCAAGGAACAATATCTAAAAAAGAATGCTATCAAGACATGGAATAAGATTCTGTCTTGAAAAGGGTTTTGCTTTGGTTTTCAAAAGGTGGCGCGAGAGAAAGTGCTGTCCCTCGTCATGTTCGCTGTATGTTAATATAGTGGATGAATTGTCAGTAGTTGGAGGAAAACCATAATGAGAGAAAACGCATCTTTTCCTCCAGAGTCTTTTTGAGTTAAATTGTTTAAATTGGCACATGAAGAACATTTGGATCAAACTTTAATTTTACAAAAAAAGGCTGAGAGAATTTTCTTAGTGGCCAGGTATGGCTCATGATGTGACTGGATGAGTTGATAGGTGTGTAGAATGAAAGGAAGGGATAAAAAATTGAAAGCGGTAAACAAACAATCGTGTGGGAGATATCTAATCTGGGCAAAACATGGCACAGTGTATGGATTTTATTGGATCTTTGCAATGGAGAGTTAAAGTTTGCTTTGGTCATGATTGATGTCTATTCTAAATGGTTGTCAGTGAAATGTCTTTAGGAAATCTCAAGTAAAACTACCATTAAAGTTTTGTCAGAAGGTTTTGAAGAAGAAGGTTATCCATCTAGACGTATTACAGACAATGGTCAGATGAAACAAGGACGTGCTTAGAGATTTGTGGTTTCAAACGCTCACATAACCCACAGTCCTATGGCGTATTAAAAAGAGCCAATCGTATGGTAATCAGAGCTATTCAAATGGCACAAGGGAATAGAGGTGAAGTTAGAATAATGGTAAGTGATTTGGTTTGGGCCTCTCGCAAGGCAAAAAGCAGTGTTACACACAAAATTCCTTTTGAATTTATAAGAGGAAGGAAGGCTAGTACCAAATTGGCTGAAGTACTTGCTTGGTAATGATGGCAGGGAGCATTCTGGAAACAGTTTCTGTTGAGTGATGTCTAGGTAGGAGAAATAGTAAAAGTGAACTCTGCACATATGGAGAGAGAGGATTGATGAAGTTCCACCCCATATAAAGTTAGAGAGGTAAATGATTTGAAAAACTGTGAACATTCAAATTTCTGGATTGCAGCATTGAATGGAAAGGCGTATGAAGAGAGTAAGGGAGAGGAGAAAGGTTATACCAATTTTATGATGATCAAAGATAATGAGGTTGTGGGAAGACCAGATGGAAGAGAATCTTCTGATACTATCAGGTTTCAAAATAGAAATGTAGCTACAGGAGATGGAGTGAGGAACAGGCAGATTTGGGATGTTCATAAAAGTCAAACACTGTTGTATGGTGCAATCGAGGATGCATAGACCCTTTAGGACTCCAGAGTATTTGCAAGACTATGCAAGATCAACACATTTTAAAAATATTTCTTTATGTGAGTTAGGCAAGTTTTCTGAAACAATTCTTTATGGTATTTAAACTTGTTCTCAGTTTGTTATTTGATTTAGAGAGGATGGGTTATATCTTTAAGCTTGGATTGTTTTCCTCAAGCTTAATAATATTTACTGTCAATGTTATCTTACTATGTGATCTCCCGTGTGGTATTTCCAAATGAGTCAGTTGTTCTCTGGCTGGTGAGGGAGCACCACCCTTGGGTCATCTCTTCTAATAAACTATTTCTACAAGTAACTCTGAAGAAGATTTTCTTCACAAAAGACTTCTACATCACAACAAACTTGAGAAAGATGAAAGGAACAGGTTAGCGTTTTATCACAGTAAAAGCAAAAGCAAGGTATAAAAAAACAAACAGAACAATTTGAAATTGATTTCTTTTGTGAGGCCACCCCTAATTTCAAAGGTACAGATACAAGAGAAAAATGTAACACTTTAAAAACTGATATCTTGTACAACAAGATTTATTGTTAAAACTGGCTATCCATGGTCCATCTGCCTGACTCATAGTCAACATGATAATGGTTGGTATAATAGTACATCCTGAAAGACAAACAAAAACAAAAGAGAAACAGATATCAGAAAGAGAAATACAAGTATAAGAAGTGTAGATAATCTGTAGATGTAATTAAGAATTCTTTTATTTAAGTCAGGTGACTCGGTGAGAAGAAGGGAGAGCCTGAATGGAACAAGGGCAGCAGATGACCTTCTTGCCTATAACAATATCTCTCTAACCTTCCCATTCTATTCCCACATGAGTAGAGATCAATCTTTTGGGGACGGTGTGGGTTTAGGATACACTTGACAAATTACCTAGCCTAGATCCCCTAGATTAATTCCAAAAATACCATGACAGTGATTTTAGAAAGATTGACATTGTTACAAGATGTTTCTGCTGAGTACTTTAAAAATCAGACCCTTCATTTGGAAATTGCAACTCACAAGCATAGAGATGACTGAGCTAGATCTTGCAGAGCACCCGGACATGAGCCATTGGCCTTGCACATCCGTTTCATGAACAAAGAATACCATCCACTGTTCGTTCAATGCCATTATTACGTTTCGCACAGCCACACCCAAGTATTAATGTACCTCCTGAAGTGCAGGTTATTGAGTCTCCCTTCCCTCAACCGCTCCTGAATTATTTTATGGTTGGGGTCACAATATGTTTTGGGCCCAATTCACATAGGTAAAGTTAGACCTAAAGTCTAACTTAGACTAAAAGTCTAACTGTACTACTTTTCAGTATTCACAAAGGTAAAATTAGACCAAAAGGCCATCTTAAACCAAAAGTCTAACTTTACTACTTTTCAGTATTCACAAAGGTAAAGTTAGACCAAAAGTCTAACTTTACTACTTTTTGGTGTTCACAAAGGTAAGTTACTACTAATAACTTTACTACTAGTAATTTTACTTTTAGTGACTTTACCAGTAGTAAGTTTACTAATAATCAAATCAAATCAAGCTTTA
This sequence comes from Triturus cristatus, assembly GCF_964204655.1. Lineage (NCBI taxonomy): Eukaryota > Metazoa > Chordata > Amphibia > Caudata > Salamandridae > Triturus > Triturus cristatus. The sequence continues at coordinate 597,551,576 of NC_140589.1, forward strand.
TTCGGTTGTTGAGAAAACATCCATAAAAGCACAATATAATCCAATTAAAAAGAATTATGACCAAGGTAGTACAAAAGGTTTCACAAGGATAGCAAAAAGAAGTTATTAAAAATAAACAACCAATTAAAAGGTTTCCTCAATAAACCGTGCCTCCAATAGGGAAGCAATCTAAACTCCAAATTTGCAAGTTACGACAAGAGGAGTATAGTTTACTATATAAAAAAAATCTATTAAAAAAGAATGTCATAATTATTATACATCAACAATCGAGAGACCGTTGTTCATATCGAGGAAGTTGGGTTCCATTCTTACTCTAGGTTCTGCCTGTGGTTAACAACCAATTTCAAGAAAATTGCGATCGATTTAGCATAAGGTTCAGCGTCTAAACAGAGAAGAGCAAGAAATGCTGGACGGCACCTACGTAAACCCAAGACTTTCAAGATTGGAACGAGCCACTGTTTCCTCAGATCTTGGTAAAATTTACAAAACAGGGTTGTGTGAATCGTTGTTTGGGGGGAACTATCATCACAAGGACAAGGCTGGGGAAATTTTTCCCAAGTGTTCGTTTTAGGGAAAAATATTTAATCTAAGCCTGGTTAGCAAAAACGTTTCATAGCCCGAAAGGTTAAAGGTTAAGTAGGGCTGAACCATCATCGATGTTTGAATTTGTAGTGAGTGCTAGACAGAGGGTTTGGAAGCTTCACTAGTTAGTCGTAAAGATTCTAAGTGAGCCAGGCATGCCTTTTTAAAACGCTTCCTCGGTGTTGTTGCTATTAAAGGAGGGGAAGAGTAGTATTGTGACATGCCGAGATCACTAAAGAATTTGCCTACATACGCTATCCAGGTGATCTTTCCAGCTTTGTCGAGAGATATACAGTCCTTGATAAATTCCCGACAGAGTGTTGTTTCATTAGTCGACCATATGCGATGCCACAGGAGAAGCGGTTGGATCTTTATCAGATCTGTTATATAGGTCAAACCCGCTTCCAAGTGGCATGCGTAGGTCGAAGTCCCCTGCGGGACTGTGAGAAGGAATCTTAGAAAACTGTTCTCCACCCTTTGTAGCTCCTCCACCTTGGAAAAACCCCAGACCCCAGCCCCGTATATTGCACTAGAGACACATTTTGCTCTGTATATCTCGAGAAGTTCACCGATTGGACGTCTACCTAACTTGATTGCGAAGTTGACCACAGCAGCTGTTGTCCTCTTGAAAATAAGTTGCCTAGATTCAATGGCAGACTTCCAGGAAGAGTTGTGGTCAAAAACTACGCCCAAGTAGGGATAAGTGGATGTACACTCTAGTGTCTGAGTTTCAATATACATAGGCTTCATGTTCTTCGCCCTAGACCCTACGGACATGACAAACGTCTTTTTGATATTTATCTTTAGACCAACGTTGGCCATAAAAGTATGATACTTTACGAGGGCACGCTGCAGCTCCATGGAGGTACGAGCTAAGATTACAGCGTCGTCCGCGTAGAGTAGAATCGGTATTGGGCGCTTGTTTATAGCAGGGAGGTCCTGGGACCCCGACACCATGGCTTTTTCCAAACCATTGGTATACAAGTTGAATAAAAAAGGTGCCAGGACACAACCCTGCCTTACCCTACGTTCTACTCTGAACGACTTTGTTAGCTCACCCCCCACACCGAATCTAACTCTAGCCGTGGCGTCTGAGTATAATTCGCGCAAAAATAATAGGAGGGAGCTCTCAATACCCATTTCTTCTAAAATGGTCCACAGCTTGGTATGATTGACACAGTCAAACGCCGCTGAGAGGTCTACGAATGCCATGTAAAGTGACCCCCCCTTTGCGTTAACATATTTGCCAATTAATAACGATAGATTGAGGGCTGGCTCTATAGTGCCCAGACCCTCAAGAAACCCAGCCTGTAGGTCAGACAGGACTTTATTTTCAGATGCCCACCGCCGAAGTCGATCTAAGATAACACGACCAGCCACTTTCCCCAACGAGTCCAGTAAGGAGATAGGTCGATAGCAGGATGGTGACTCTCGGTCTCCTTTTTTAAATATGGGGACTAGAATAGATTGGGACCAAGAGTCGATAAGGCCCACCTCACATGATGCCTGCAGGACCCTAGTTAAAATTGGCGACCAGAGTTCCATATTAGATTTAAAGAAATCAATTGGAACTCCGTCGGGGCCTGGCGCCTTACCGGTTTTACTGGCTTTCAAAGCCAGTTCCACCTCCTTGTGTGTTATATGGATAGGCAAGGGGAAAGGAGTGGGGTTTGAGCCAGATAAAGATAATTGAGGTAATTGAGTTGCGGATGGAGGGAGGCTGAATATCTGCTCAAAATAGTCAACCCACACCTGTTCATCAATCGCAACATCAATACTAGGATTTGCCGTACGATCTGCTAGAAAGGGTGATTTCACAACCTTCCAAAAAGCAGCACTATCCCCCCATGGAGCATGAAGTGTGTAATTGGATCCAGAGATCTTTTTTCAGCGTATTTTTCCTCGTTTTTTGTACCTGTTTGTACTTCTTCCTAAGAACAGCAATTTCCATAGGGATTCTATCTTTTTTATTTAGTGCTAGTTTTAAGTTCTGATAGGCTTTCATACAGGCACTATCGAACCATCCCTTCCTTCTAGATTTACCTGATTTTGTATGGACAAAGAGAGTTTCGCTAATTGATATGTTCAGTAGCAAAAGGTTGGCCAATATTTCCTCGCTAGCAGCGTCTAAGTCAAGACATTTATCAAGAGCTGGTCTAAGGTTCATAAGTAGTCTAGTAGTAATGGCCAGGGGGTCCACCTTTTCCCACCTTAATGAATATCCATTGACTCTATCTAGTGTGAGGTTATTTTGAGTTAATATTGTCGTAATTTTACGACTCTCTCGGCCCTTAATAGGGGCTAGAGTAACACTAATTGGGTAGTGGTCGCTAATGATAATGTCATGAGTTTTACAGTTTAATACGGACTTCCCTGCTGTTACTGAAATAAAGATAAAATCAATTGCATTTGAATTCCCTCTACCATTAAAGGTAGGTTTGACCGGAGTAGGTGGATTCACCAGGTCGTTAACAAGAGCAAGTTCTAAGCCACATAAGGTTTCGTTTAAACAGTGCCTGAGTGGGGTATGGGGAAAATGGGTTATTGGATCACCGTGTTCATCCACGATGCCGCAGACTGTATTAGTGCTATGGTTACAAAGGGTCTGATTAAAATCCCCTCCCCATATTATGGTCAAGTCCTTCCGGAGCTTGACTATTAGTTCTTCAAGGGAGGATTGTATTAATTTTATAGTTTTTATCAAATCATCCATAGGAAGATTATTTTAAAAGTTGACGAGTACGATGGCATTTGTCTTAGTCTGGTGTAGGATAAGGATTTGAAAATTAGCTTCCAACATTATGGGAACTAGACTTGTAAATTGAAGGATATTTGATACAAAGATGGTTAGCCCACCCTTAGCTCTACCAGAAGAGATTGATAAGGCTGGGGAAAAAAATGTTTTAAAGCCCTCAATATGTAGTTCTAATAGCGCCCAAGTTTCTTGTAGACATAGTATGCCAAAGTCGTGAACAAAGTCTAGCCAGGCGACGTTCGCAACCTTAGCACGCAGCCCTGCCACATTCCAGAATAAAATCTTCTGTGGTGGGTCATCCGTAGTTGACACAGGGTCAATAAACGGTCTCATGATTTCCTCCTGCTGTCGCACCTTCCCAAAAGTTGCAGGGGACTCTGTGTTAATTGTGTCATCATAGGCCATAGTTGATTTTTTCCTTGGAGAAGTTGATGGAGCAGTGCTACTATTTATACAAGAGTCCCCGTACTCAAGTCAGTCCACCCTTTCCAGATCAGAGAGTGTGTCAAAAAAGTTAAACGTTGGAATATTATATCTGGTACCCCTTCTCTCTTCCATATCCAAGTGTACAAGTTCCCTTTGGAGCAAGAAAGATTGGCATGGGAAAAATTGAGGATAAAAAAAACTCAAATCCTTAGTAAGGATTTTACTCTCACCTGACCCAAAGGGCCTATTGCATATATGACGGACCACCCGCCTGTCCCCAAAGTTGACAATGATGCAGTCCCCTGTCATATCCTTTCTCCTATGTCCCAGCCAGTTTATCCTTCTGGCAAATAATATTTGCCCGGATAAATCTGGCGGGAGTGGCCTGTTGTTGTTCAGCCAATAAGCAACTTTATTTCTTAATTAAGGAAAGGACTCTACTTTTCCTTGGGGCAGTTCCGGGACGCCAGCTAAGACTACCGTATATGGCAAAGATTGTGGGGGTAGGTCGATGTGTGTTAATTGCCTCTTTGATTTAAGAGGCGGGGAAGAAAAAGCCTTGGGTGCGCTAGAGTTGTTATTGCCTCGTCCCGTGTGTTCAACAAGTTCTACAGGTGTTCTTGAGGTACCCCCCCCCCTCTAGTGATCTTACTAGATTCTTCTGGCTTCTTCAGGACCCTCTGCACAGGTCTACCCATGGTTTCTTTGGGGTTCGTTGTTTGGGAATCTTGAGACCTGAGATTGAATATTGACTGGGTAGTACAATTGGGGTCGGGTTGTTGTAATATAACGGGCAACTGATGGTCAATAGAGTTCATGGTCGAGCTATTCTTCAGTAATTGCTCCAAGTTATCTAGTTTTTCCCCTAGGCGCTTTACCCTTTCCACAAGGGGAGCCATTAAAGATTTCATGAGGGTTTCTATTTTATCAAGGAGTCCCTCACTAGGTGGGGGAAAAGGTGAACATACCGGGAAACTAGTGGGCTTTTCGTTGTTTACGAGGTGAGACCCAACATCGTTAATTGTTGTGGCTAAAGTTATAGGGACGCTGTTGGTAGAATTTTTCCCTTTCGACACACTGGCTTTCACGGCAGGTTTCTTTTGTCTGGACCCCCCTAAGGGCCCCTTGGTTTTTTTAGCCTCTGAGCCGTGTAAATTAGCGTGTTGCGTCTTATTCCTGGCCTTCTGCCCTCTAGTAGTTACTCGCGGGGCATCGTGATTTGCACTATAGGAAGTAGAGGGAATCAAAATTGGGCTTGATGGTACTTCATGTACCCCGCTTGTTGTTGCGTCCTTAAACTGGGGATCGAAAATGGGCTCGTTAGGGGAAAAATTGGGGGTAGTAGATAGTCTAGTCAATGGGGACGAGGACCCGTCGGGTACATTGCTCATTTCTGAAGGGATATCTTGAGTTGTTGGAAGATTGTATATCCCAGGAAGGGCGGCGAAAGAAGGTGTCATTATTGAGTCTTGAGAATTTATGGTAAACATTGAAGTATTAGTAGAAGGCAAAGGGGGAAGAGAACCAGCTGGAAGCGAAATGCATTGTTCGGTATGCTCTATGGCATTAGCCACCACCCCTATTGTTTTCTGCAGCATTCGATCTACTGCTGTTAAACTAGGTAATGGAAGATTTGGGGGTGGTTTATGTTTTGGAGCAGTAGCCGGTGGAACACAATTATTCTTTCCCATGTTTTGCCAATATCAGTGCAGATGGAGTGTTATTTATTGACCCCCTCCCCCACTGATGACACTGCTGTGTAAAACTAATTTGAAACTATAAAGAAAATTTAGGCTGTAGTCGCTGCAAGAACACGGGGAACCAGCAACCAATGCGAAGGAAAAAGCAATGTGTCCAAATAGTCAGAAGGCTCCGCACTGAACCGAGCTTTAAGCGCCTCCTAGCACGTGGTTTGCTGTCGACCCAGCCCAGGGGATCCTGGGTATTGTGGTCCTCCTCCGGCGGAGCCAAGCCCGGCCAGTCCTCCTCCAGTGCAAGCAGGGGGGGGCGGAGCCAAGCCCGGCAACGGGAACAGTAGGGAAGCAAGAAGCTGGCAGGTGAGCCTCACCGGCGTCTCAGAAAACAAAGTAGTAACATAGCTTTGTGAATACCGAAAAGTAGTAAAGTTAGACTTTTGGTCTACCTTTACCTTTGTGAATCGGGCCCCTTGTGTGTAAAGAACTCACTATACAGAGAAGAACTACCTAAACTTTTTAGTAACAGGTAACCATGATAGTGGGAGAGACACACTGTTATCACTTACTATCAGAACCTAGAAAGTTTGTGAAAAGGAAAAAGCATTATTCTTATAATACTGCCCTCACACACTTTGCAGTGTCATGCTTCATCATTGGGCCGCGTCAAACGCCCCCGTGCAGACCAACACAGAGGGCGGAGCGCAATATGTTTTGAGAGATGAAGAAAGCAGTGGTGAGGTCACAGAAAGATGAAAGGTGACAACAAACACAATTAATGACAGCGAACAAAGTAAGGAAAAATATTCCCTCAAGAAGGGACCACAAGTGTGCAGACATATATACTAAAACTACCTAGGGGGAGACTGTATACAATTTTATTCCTGTCACCTCCTGGCAGAATTTAAAAATAAACTGTTGGGATTATTTTGGGGAGGTAAAGACCCCTAAATCCCAGCTGCTTGTACCAACATGTTTCTGCCAACATTAAACGCTCACAAGAGTCGTACTGGCATTCGTCAGGGTGTTGGTCCCTTAGGTTTTTAGTCTAACCCCTATTTGGGGATTCGTTACCTTCAGACGACAGGCAACCGCTTGTCGTTTTCAGTACTGTACTCTGAACAGTTTCCAAGAGTGAACAATTTCTGAAAAAGAGTAGAGCATATTTATTATCGTTCTACTTCTCTCATATACCTTTCATAAAAGTAACAGCTTTCTCCTAAGTTAAAATGCCACCGAGTATCGTGTCTCCCATGAGCAAACACCACACTCCACCGCTAAGGTGCAACTGACACAGTGCGTAATGAAACGATATCCATTATTCCCCCAAATGCGAGGAAAACACACATCTTATCGCCAAGCCTAAAATTTGAAAAAAGCTCTATGGTGCTAAAATGCCATGCTATTGCCCACTAGTCACCCCATAGTACGTGCGACTTACAAAGAGTATGAGAGAGAATGCAAAATGGACTTACAAGGGTTTATTAGGAAGTCTCCAAACCCGGGACCGGCAAGGGACCGAGGTCCTGTAGTCACACTCTAATTTCCAAACGAGATGGAAGGAACAAATAACGACATCAGTTCAACTTCCCATTCTCTCGTAATTCATCACTAGGACTAATCTCTCACATTCCATCTACTCGTACTACTTACTACTCCAAGGACCCACGGAGCTGATCGCCCTCACCTCGGTCCTCCGTCGATGGGGACATAGCCAGATAACATTCATTTAAATATCTGCATGTCAACAACCTCGACCGGTAACCGCTCTCCTAACGCGCGTACTTCCGATCAGGTACTGTGCGAAAATAAAAAACAGACTGCTCTCAAATGGGACTCTGTTCGTATGCGGTATCAACCGCAGCCATCTTAGCAGTCCTAGCTCACCCCCACTTAGCGTGTACTAGCCACGAAACTCTTGTCTCCGAATTGCGGACTCGCATTATTTCCGTTTTTTGAAACAAACAACTCTTTTAGAGGCAACAATGCAAATATTAATCTAAACCTCAGCATATTGGTAAATCCCCGTTCTTCACTATATCGCCTCCAGGGCGGTAGGGGCATAATGCAAATACATATTCCAACAGCTTTTGCTGTTCAAAATCTTCATATTGCCAGCAGAAAAAATATTATGAGGTCTCATTATATTTTCTTTTTCATGACTTCTTAATGATGCAAAACCAAACAGCTTGTATAGTACAGGATCTCAATACTAGAGACCTCAAGAGGTATTTATCAGTTCGCATCTTACATTTATCCAATTATATCATTTTTTACCTAACCCATACAGATGAAACCATGGGATGGAGTCATTTAGACCCCTAGTACTACTTTTCAGTCTGTTGACCCACCGTTGTTCTCTGATAAACAAAAAGATGGCGGTATCTACTGTATTGGGAGGTATAAAGGGTTTATCCAATACAGTCCACCTTAAATCATGCTCAGTATGTTTATATTGGTGGAAATGGGCTGTCAATTTTGTGTTTGTTTTACCGCAACGTATTGTACTCAGATGCTCCAAAATGCGTGTTTTTACTCGGCGCGTGGTCATTCCAACGTACAATAGGTTGCACGGACACTGGATCATGTAAATCACATTCTCAGTGTTGCATGTAGTATGTTTTCTTTGCTCCCAGGGGTGATCTGTACCGATCTCCACCTTTTTCCCATTCAGCGACAGAGGGCAAGCCCTACAAAAGCCACAAGCATAGTGTCCCATTACAGGAGGTAAAAAATGTTCTTGATGGCAACCCCTGTCGTCAGCCCTTGTTGTTCGCGGGCGCGTATTTACAATGGTATCTTTTATGCTTGCACTTTTCTTAAAAGAGAATAGTGGGAGAGGTTGTTGTAACCTATTGGAGTTCAAAATCCTCCAGTTTTTTTGTACTATCTTTTTAACACAATTGGATGCTGTGCTAAATGTTGTAACGCAAATACTGCTCTCAACCCTTTCCTTATTTTGTGTTTGTAGGAGGGATTCCCTATTGCAGTTTCTCGCTCTTTTCTGTGCCTTGGAAATAACAGTCTCAGGGTAATCTCTATGTTTCAATTTCTCGCTAAGAATTTTTGGCTCTTTTTTGTAGTCCCCAATATCGGAACAGTTCCTGCGAAGCCGCAGGAACTGACCGTACGGCAAGTTTTCTTTCAGTGAACGGGGATGAAAGCTTTTAAAGGATAACAGATTATTCCTGTCCGTCGGTTTATGAAAAACACTACTCACTAGACCTCCATTTTCTGCTCTTATCCAAACGTCCAGGAAAGGTAGTGCCTCATTGGTCAGTGTGCGGGTGAAAAACAGAAATGGGTTTCTATGGTTTAACCACAGGGTTTCCAGACAACCAAACTAACGTTGCTTTAATTGGTTTGTACTTGGGATGTAATACAGCAAATTTTAACATCTCTCTTATAGAACAAAATGGTCTAATATTGTATAATTACAGGGGATTTTGTGATGATTTTCATGAACTGTTTGGCAGGAAAAGCCATGCAATGGCATTCGACACTGAATTACTCACATTAAGGCAAGCATTGCACGTCTTGTTAACATGCATATTAACCTTTAACAGGCTGGACGTGTAAACTGAGAGGCCAGTGGAAATGAGGGCATCCCTCTTTCAGAAAGGACTGACTTAATGGGCATCCTAGAAATGGTCATCAAACTTGCATCAGCGTGCAGAGAAATGGTTGACCTTGTGTTGCAACTGGATCAGTGTGTGACTGAGCAAAAAGCAGATAAGAACCGTGGCATAGTTTGATTATTTAAACCCAAAGCAAAGGATGCACATAAACTATGCAGATGATAAGATTAAAGTCTTGCCATGACAGACGAGCAGGAGACATGCTACAAACAGATTTTATGCATGTATTGTAGCAAACAGGGCCAAGTTCCAATAAAGACCAAAACACAAGCTGTAGTTGCATCTCTTGAACAAGACAAGTCAATGCCGAAAAAATGGAACACACATCTAAGCCTGGGAGTTTTTTGATGAGTAGAATACAAATTCCAGTTCCTAGCATAATTACTAATACCATGCAAACATCTATAGTTTATATTACCATCCCTATGAGGCTGACTCTACTTAATGATGTCAAGAAGATTTTATTTGGTCCTTTGGGTTGAGAAGCAAAAGGAAATTATATGGACATTTTCTTCTCTCAACATCCCAATATACTCATTTGTAAAACAAAAAAAGCAGAGCCTATAAAGCCTTGGGAAGTACAGCATTGTACACTGGTCAGGTGTGCTACCACATCCAGGGGTCATGTTTAACATGTTTGACATGCATACAAAAAGGATAGGGTTTAACTGATTGAACACACCTCAGTTCAAGGTAGTTAGTAGAATGTCTTGGCTCACGCTCTGCAATCCAACTGTAAACTGGTCTGTTCGTACAGTGCAACTAGATTCAGCTTATTGTAAACCTTGTTGTGGGCCTCCACAGAGAAGACCTAATCCAGAACCAAGAAAGGCACTGACCATGGTCGCTGAAGTTCATATGCATCATTTTGTGGGGTGTGTGATTATTCCTACAGAGTGTTAGGAAGGCTGCTGAGATGTGTTTGACAAGAAAAAGGCTTGTACACAAAATTTTCATAGGGAATATGTAGGATTGACTTGTAGCATGGACCTCGGATTCCCTAACTTAGAAGGTATACCTTGACTCTACCTCAATCATAATATCTTTTTGCCTATTCGAATAAACTCTTAGCTAATGGATTCATGGACTATTCCCAGGCACCTGTGGCTTCCCTTCTTTCCTCTGTACCAATACGGGGAGTTGAATTATACACTGGCATTGATTACTGAAAAATCGATGGTATAACAGTAAAGAACTTGTTGTCCGCTAGCGCTAATTCTAGTCCTTTTAGATCATCTCAATAAGGCATTAATCTACATGAAACTGAACCTCCTGGGTTATTACCACCTGTTGTGAGATTGAAGGGATGACAAGTAAAAAACAGTGTTCTGAACTAAATTCGGTTGTTTGAGTAACTTTTCATGCCGCTTGCACTCTGCAATGTTCTAGTGGCATTCCAGTATTTTAGTGAAGATGTTATCTTTTGTATTGATATATATAGGTGACATCCTTGTACACTCCTCTTTGGAAAAAGAAAACAAAAGCATGATAAAGAAGTCTAATAGCACAAGTGGGGACATTGAGTGCAGGGAAAACTGGAAAAATGTATTTTATGTTGATACCATTTAATTTCATGAATATATCATTTGACCCAAGGGTGTATGAATAGATAGAAAAGTGAGAATGATAATGCATTGATTCACCCCTACATCAGTGAACATGGCACAGAGCATATTATGCTTTTTGCACCTTTACTGGAGAATTAATCATCTTTTTGCCTCAACAGTAAATCCCATTACTTGTTTAAGAAGGAAGGGCATGTATTTGGCTAAGGAAGCTATTTGAGTTTTCCTGTTGATAAAAAATCGGTTCACGTGTGCCCCAGTTTTGCAACATCCTTACCTGAGTCTACCCTTCATTATTGAAGCAGATGATTCTCTTAATGCAATGAGGTGGGCGCTATCGCAGAGGTATCCTGACCCTGAGCAGACATATCGTGTGGTGTATTTTTTTTACACAAATGTCTCAGGCTGAATTGAACTATACCATCACAGACAAGGAGTTATTGGCCATCAAAATATCCTGAGGAGTGGAGGCATTATTTGATGGTAGCCAGATACACTAAGGAAATCCACAATGTATCACAAGAATTGCCATTTTTTAAAATGTATCCGTGTTCTGACTCCAAGACAGCTCAGATGAGCATTATTATTTTGGGATTTTTAATCTACAATTACATATCACCCTGGGGTCAGAACTGGGAAAGATGACACTGTTTCATGCCGCCTCGAGTCAGAAGAGAAAGTGATTCCAAAAAAAGAATCACCACTTGCCTTTGTTCCTGGGAAAGTTCAAATACATTATTGCAATTCAGCTATAAACAGGTACTCCCCTGAATCAAGTAAGACAGACCACAAGCTCACTGGATGTTAACTCTTGGCCACATGAGCAAAGTATTGAATCTGTGGAGGACAGTCTTTGATTCAATGTGAATACCCTCTATTTCAGGGGTCTTCAACCTTTTTTGTACAGAGAGCTACTTATGTTCAATGATACGCATTGAGCGCTACTGATATTATTTTATGTATATTAGTTTAACCAAGCAAAGCTTTCTAATTTAATAAACTGGGCTGCACACAGGTGAGCTACTCAGAGGTAGCTGCTGGAGAGCTACTGTGTCTCACGAGCTACTGGTTGGAGACCCGACTCCATTTATCCTACAAAAGGGGTACAAAAACAAACTAATTTAGTCACATTTTCAAAATTATATAAGCATATACTAACCAGGAAAGCTGTCATGGCTATATATCGATTATTTTGTAGGCCAACTTAACTATCAGATGTACAAGGCTATGGGGTGGCAGTGGCAGCTCCTCCAAAGGCAGAGAGATCTGGTTGGCTGTTCGCCAAAATAGCAGATTACATCCCTCTGCTGCCCTGATGAAATAGGAGTACAGCCTAGCAAACTCTCAATAAGCCTCTATGTCTCCAAATATGCTGTCTACGCCCAAGTTAAATCATCTCATGTAAAACCTGTGGGGTTTCTTAAACCAATACCTCCCAAATCCTGAAGTGCCATGTTCAAGGACTTCACAGTTTAATTATCTAAAAGCAATGCATACCCACCATTCTAGTGCTACTGCCAACAGACATCCCTGAAAGTTAACAACAGTGGTATTGTCTAGTTGTTGAAATGCAAGCTTTAGCTGGGTGTTATCTGCATATGATATTATATTGAAGCCCCAAGGCAACACTGCAGAAACCAATAGAGCCATGTATATATTAAACAGAGTAGGGCTAAGAGCGGACCCCTGAGGGACAAAGCATCGTATTTCTCTGAAATTAGAGATAAAAGGTGGTACAAATACTGGTTGTTGTCTATTTGCCAGAAAAGAGCTAATTTATTGTAGTGGAACGCCCAAATTGTGTGTTAAGGATCATACAGTGTAACAAGTCACCATTCTACTGCACGGATGGATAGAATTTTAAATCCATAACCTTAAAACCATTTCAAAACAGTTGTTTGCATTTGGCACATGAACCCGATGATCACCCTAAATAAATTATGTGCCAGCCTGCACATGATGCTAATTCACGGTATAAGATATACACGGACAAAAACGATCACCAGCACCCATGTACGCACTGTGAGGCAAACTGGAGTCTGTAATTGAGAATCACTGTCTTTTAGGTTCATCTAAGATGAATCCTTGATTCATTTGACCCTTTGAAATTCAGAAATTAATCAGTGAAGTAGCAAAACACTTAAAACTGCCAAAGATCACACATATTCACCCATTGCTTTACATACTCTACAGAAAAGATGTAAGGCTGGCACATAGCTCCCTCAAATATTCCTACTGTTCAAATCAATGGGGAAGATGAGTATAAAGTTTAGGACATTCTAGATTAAAAGAAAATGTTTAATTTTGTGGGTTACTCAATAGATTGGAAGGGTTTGGTGCAAAAAAGCATTCTTGGGAAACAGTTACCAACCGCTGTGCTCCATACAAGCTCCATTGCTTTCATGCCTGCTATCCCCATCAAACTAGGAAAACAGCTCGATGGGTAGGATTAGGGGGAGGGTATGTTCATGGCTATACAATTATACTGCAGCTCCTGAGGTTCAGGGTACCTTTTTCAAAGACATACTCAGGTTATTTCAGGGGGAATACCAGAGTTAATCTCAACATCGGCCAAAATCCCAGTCCCAATTGTAGCATCCTCCCCAGCCCGGGTACTCGCCAATGACTATGCCACACAAGGAGCTCATTATAATACGTCTTTATTCTTCTCCATGTAACCATGAACCCAACATTCTAAACCTGCATTCAATTCACTATGCTCCAATGCTTACATCACAGTTCTACAGAGGAGCCACAAAAGTTCCGTCATTACATTCTCATCCGACACCACATCTCCCCCTTGGTAAATAAAAAAGTAAAACATTTTAACAAATGTATACCATTAGAGCTCCTCAATGAGTCTTCGTGGCACACGGATCACATGTCCCAACCATGTCTGTGGAAACTGGGGAATGACAGTAAAAATGTTGATGACTGGCGCTGGTGATGATGAGACCTCAGCAGTCAGGGGTTTTTCACTTGTCCTTTCAGACCCAGTCCCTGCAATGACATCAGTGCCTGACAAATGATGAGTCCCATGTCTGAAATGCGAGGAATCTCGGATAATGGACTTCCCAGGATGCTGGGCAGTCACCATGTGTCCTTTACTGGCCACAACATGAAATGGTTCAGCATCGAAAAAAGCATCAGACTTTCTTTTTCTATGCTGATGTACAATAACTCAGTCTCCTTTCGTGAAGGACATCTCATGCATGTCAACGCTTGTCTGCATTGGCTTTCATTTTCCTCTTACAATCCAAGTCTTTCATGAATGTTTCTTCCTTATTATTTGCTCTTTTGTTGGTCCATTGAGGTAACTCGGTCAACATGGTTCTCCCAAACGTCAAAGTTGCCGGGCTTTCACCTATGGTCAAGTGAGGAATTGAGCGGTAAGCTTGAAGAGTGGAATTTAGAACAACTTTATGGTTGAGCTTTTCTAGTACAGCAAGCTATTCTGCTTTCTTTAGAATATTTATGAAACATTCGACAAGGCCATTGGCCTATGTCCACAGAGTAGTGCTCTTCTGGTGCTTCACATTAATATGACTGAGAAACTGTTTGAATTCAAAAGTGGGCCGTTATCAGACTTTAAAATCACATATCATCCCTGGTTGCAAAGATGCTATCTAATCTCTCAATGACACATTCTTGAGTGATGATGAGAGACCTTCGACCAATGGAAAACGGGAATGCTCTTCAATGATCACCATCAGGTGATATCTGTTGTCATGGGGCCCGAAGAAGTCCTTTGCAATTCTTCCTGATGCATGCTTTGGCAATTCTGACATGCTTAAAGGGTGTTGAGTGGTTTTAGATGATAGGCAGTTGCACAGATGATAGGTCTTTAATTCCTTTTAACCCTTTCGTCGAGATGTGGAAACCAGACTCGAACTCGGAGAGCTCATTGGCTGGCAACAATTTCACGACGTCCTTCATGGCCCACTTCAATTATCTATTCTCGCAGACTCTCTGGAATGACAATTCTCGACCCTCGTAGAATAATACCTTCCTGAGTAACGGCCAGTTCATTTGTGACATTCTTAAAGTTTTGATATTTACTGTTGGTGGTAAGAGGTCGAAGATGCTGGTACTAAGACTGATGTGTAATAGTGTCTTTCAGTTTCACAATGTCACTATCTTGAGTTGTGGCAGTGACAATTTGTTCTATCAAAATGGCAGCTGGAGTGCTTGATTTCACTATGAAATTTATGTAGGCTTCAGCCGTCTTAGAAGGGGTGCCAGGGCATTGAAGAGTCACTCATGAAAAGCAGTCAGAAAGGTTCTGATATTTCCCTGGATGATGCACAATGGTGTAGTTGTACTCTTGCAATCACAGACCCCAACATTCAATGCAAGGAGGCATTTTTGCTTTTGGATTTCCAAAGATAGTCAATAATGCTTGATGATTGGTCACAAGTGTGAAAGGCTTCCCATACAAGAATACGTGGAAATGTTCACCAGCCCACACCATTGCCAAGCTCTCTTTCTCAGGTTGTGAGTAAGCACATTCAGCTTGGGACAAACTTTGGCTGGCAGACGCTACAATACGTTTTCTAGCATTTGGGTGTCTTCTGCGCTGTGGAAGGATGGTGTCCAACCCAACAGGGCTAGTGTCAACAACAACCTCAGTATAAAGCTTTGGATCAAAATATGCCCTTTCAGTAGCGTTCTCAGTAGCTTGCTTGATTTTCCAGAAGCTTTGCTCGCATTCATGTGACCAAAGAAAATAAATATTCTTTTTAGTCAATTCTCTTAATGGCACACTGACAGTGGCAAAGTCTCGTATGTATCTAGAGCAATAGCTGACAATGCCAAGAAATGAACGTAACATTGAAACATCTTGTGGGGGACTGGAAGTTGACAGCAATTGAACTTTAGCAGAATCAGGTGTCATGTCCTCATCAGAAAAGATATAGCCAAAGAATTTTATCTTTGTCTTATGGAACTCACATTTCTCTGCATTCAAAGTTAACCCAGCATCAGTGAACAAATGACACACTTGAGTGAGAGCTTTGTCATACCCCTTCTGTGTAGCTCTGAAAACAAATATGTCCTCACTGTAATTGAAAGCATTCATGACAGGCTTTATGATACGTCAAATTACATCTTGGAATAGTTCTACAGTTGATGACACACCAAAACGTAGTCTATTGTAACAGAACAGACCAACATGTGTAGAAAAGGTTGTAATGTACCTGCACTTCTCGAGTTCCAACTGATTATATCCCTTATTCAGATCCAGGCGAGAAATTTACTTTGCGGCATTCAATTGTGATATCATGTTGGCAATGTGTGGACCTGGATGTCATTCTCTTTCAATGGCCTAGTTCACTCACCCCATATCAACGCAGAGGCGTACAGCTCCTTCGCCGTCCTTTTTGGGTACTACCACAATGGGAGAAATGCTTAATGATATCGTGCTTGAGTAAAGAATGAAGTTCCGTAAAGAATGAGGTTCCCTTTCAACAGCTTCTTGTAAGTGAAAGGCAATTTGTCTGTATCTTAGAGAAATAGGATGGGCGTCACCATTAACGTGTGATTGGACTTTCATAGTCTTGAGTTTTCCCAACCCATGAAACAATGAAGGGAATTTTCTTACTATTTTGTGATGGGCATTCATGCTATAGTATACAACAGTTGCTGTGCTGAAGCTAAGTAAACTGGCGCTTGATGCCGTATCATGAACAGGCACTTGTACTTTTGTTTTCTTATGTTTCATCAATGCCACAAATTAACGTTGACTTTTTAGTGGCATTGATGTAGCCTTTAGTTTTCAATGGCGTAAGTCGGGGCACTAGAGTCAGTTAATTTTATTTCTCCTCATCCATAATATTTATTGATGCACCCCTATTGATAATGAAATGTATTGAACAGCCATTGACCTTTAGTGCGATCTTCAGAAAATGTTTGAATGACTTTGGTGCTTTATCATGTCGTTTTCTCTTGGCCCGATTTTTTTCCTCACAAGCGGCCAGTCCAACATGCGCATGGTTCTCTGAGGTGAACATCTACATGGCACACACATCTTCTTTACTTTCACTTGACGCAGAAGAATTATTTGACGAAGATATAGATGTCGAGTGACTTTGTTTGGTGTCGATTTGCCTCAGCTGATGTGTTCGATTGGCCTTCAGGCGTGCATCAAATGTCGCTTCTGGAATGTTCGAGGGGCCATTTTGTCTACGTGCTGTGATGTACCTACGTTTTCTTTCACCTTGCACACTGTCACAAAATGGTTCTCCTTTGCACAGTCTTTGTAGATCTGCCTAATGGTGAGAAATTTACCTTTGTGTGGAAACAAAAATCCACACATGAAAGACAACTCTGCAGAGAATTCACACTGTGTCTATCAGCCTTGTACTTTGGCTTATTTATCACATTGATGATAGACTCACTCTGGACTTCTCCAGCCTCCATGTCAGCAGCGTGTCAATCAGCACGTACTTCAGCTCCAGCAGCCATGAGAACTCGCTCCAGACCTAGGGCCTGATTTAGATCTTGGAGGACGGTTTACACCATCACAATAATCCCGTCCGCCGAAATATAAATCTCATAGTATAGAAGGGGATTTATATTTCGTCGGATGGGATATCTGTTGCCGTTGTAACGTCTGCCAAGATCTATATCAGGCCCATAGAGTTTCTCTCAGCATTCATCATCTGAATGAATCTAACAAGCATCTGTCAATCACTCTGAGGCATATAGCTTCCTCATCATTAAATTAATTGAACTTACAGTGTTTAATGAGTGTATCCAGTCTCTCAACAAACTCGTCAATAGTCTTACCAGGTTTCTGTCTTTCTTGACTAAAGATATGTCTTTCATAATCTACATTTGGCATTGGATTGAACTTGAGATTCAAGGCTGCTTTGATTTGACATTATATAATTTTGTCAGTTCGCAGCATTTTCTTAAGGTACTTGATAATTTTCTTATTATCTGCGTTTTCAATCGCATCAATGAAATAATTAAATGTCTCTATCAAGGCAGTCCATCTGTCGCTAATATTCAACCTTTTGGAAGTATTGATTTGTGGTGGAGGTTTCAAGAAGGCGGCGGTATTGTAACCATTGCTGGAACTTACTGACGTGGAGAGTATAGTTCTCTCTTCTGCTGCTTGGTGAGCTTGTCCGTGCAAACCATCTCTGCAGCTTTGCGATGTGCTGGCCTCTAGATCATCTTTGATAATGCAAGGAAACAAGGCCCCCTTTTTGGTATCCATTGGAGAAGCAAACGGTTGCAATTATGATCTCGGCTCGCGGCTCTCTGCACTTTGGAAACCTTTGGAGTTGTTCTGAGCCCCACTCAGCAACTTTTTTTGGGGTGCCGCTTTGGATATGGATGCACAGTTGCATACAGTGGTGGCAGCTTGGAGAAAATGAAAGGCATCCGTAAAAAGGGTGAATCTTAGGACATGATGGAATGCGCAACAACAGGAAAACCAGATTATGCTGTGTATAATCAAGGAGTTCTCAAGGACTTTCCGAGTTCTCGCAAGAACACTCAATTCTCACTGTACAGAAAAAGAAGACAAAACTTCAAAACTTAATAAGTCATGCACTGACCTTGAAAATAACAAACACAGAGACAAGCTACTCCAGTAAGGGAGATAACAACTTAATAGTTCACTAAGTTATGTTAAGAATTGCAAATTAAAGCCAAGAATCTGTGATATAACAGATACAATTAAAAGGCAATACAAGAGAAAAAAAGATAAGAAGGCAGTCAATAGAATAGTATGTGATATCTATATGGAAATCAAGAAATAGAATATTATTATAAGAAAACACAACATGATTTAACGCAACACATTACAATATTGGATTTGGACAGCCTTTCAAAATCGATTTGTCCTCTGATTGGGGCTCATGGGGGTACCCATGGGTCCCCTCTTCCCAACCATGCATGGCGTGGCAAGCACCAAGGGATGACCGCCAAAGGGTGCAAGGTTTTCCGCAACCACCCCTTTTTTTTAATGTGAGCCTGTGTTGTCGGTCGCAACACAGGCTCCCATTGAAGTCAATGGGAGTCTGACCGAACGGTGTTCGGAAACATCGTAATCGGTCGGCCGGACTCCCCGAATACGATTCGGTCAGAAACTATTCCGACACCGAGTCGGTCAGAATGCTTTGCGACTGACATTGTAATGAAGCCCTAAGTGATTGGGTATTCCTTTATTTAACTCAGACGACTCTGTTAACAGAAGAGAGAGACTGAAAGAAATGAGTGTTGCAGACGGACTTCTTATCTGCAGCTATGTGATACGTTTTTACAAGTTTTCTTGCATATATGACCCTATAATCTACCCCAAATCCTATGGAAAGCAACGTTTTGTACCATCTTACCAACTTGAACCAGGAAGACAGACAGATTGTAGCCCATGCGACTCCCACATCTTACCTAGAGATGTGTATTGGGCAACAACCATTCCTGTCAGAAAATACAGGATTGTATTAGTGAGTTCCAGAGCACTTTTCCACCATTGATGAGCATACTATCCACACTATATCATAAAAGGCTTTATTAAATATAACAGGCCAGTTTTAATGCCAGTTATATGAATAAAAATCACTACAGAAATAAAAATAATGGTGAAAAGGGTACGTGAAATGCAGTAATATAGCAATGAAAAATGACAACAGATCAACTGTCATTCATTAGATCAAACAAGCAATTAAATGAAGCTTTTGATGACTGTATTTCTAAATATAGATGCCAAAAATATGGTGGTATATAAAAATCAAAGCTACAATATCGACACCCAATCTTATAATTAAAATGACTAAAATATTGAATCCATAATATTGATATATTAAAATATGTACATTTAAAAAATATTGAACCTCAAAATATAGATGACAAAAATATAGACCTATTAAATAACATTAAAAACCTAAAATTGAAACCCAAAATATAGACTTAAAACATTATACATTTTTGAATATTAAATGTATTAAAATAAACAAAATTATGCTTCTAACATTGACTTAAAACAATATATATTTTTGAATAATAAAATTTATTAAAATAAAATAAATGTTATGCTTCTAACATTTCCACACAAATGTATAAGATATATGAATACAAATTTAATATTAATTACAATATACTTTAAAATATATAAATATATATTCACTGAAAAAACCAAAGGTTTCAGGCACGTTATAGTTAGAAATTAGCATTTAAAAAACCTTAGAAATTCACTGAAAAACCATAGAAAGTTATAGTTAGCAGGACATTTCACTCCAGTGAAATTCCCCCGTTATAGTTAGTTCAGCTAACCATAACTCGCGCCCCCGCAATGCACTGCTGATGACGTCACATATTACATCACTCATGACATGGTCAGTGACATCACTCATGACATCACTGATGACATCTCAAATGACATCACTGATGATATCACTGATGACATCATCCAGTGACTGTGTGTTTCTGTAAAGTTTAAATATGTTTCATATATATAGGGAAAGGCGTATTAAAGAATGAGTGGGTGTATAAGTGTCTGAATGGATGATTTAGTAGGTGCGTGACTGACTCTATAAGTGAGTGATTAAACGTATATTACTGAATGCATGGGTTAGTGACTAAACTGTGTGAATGTCTGTATCCGTCTGTCTGTTGTGTGTAACCGGCTATATGGATTTGTGAATAGCTACATGAGTGTCTATATGTGTTATTGATTTTTTTATTTAAACAAACTTTATTGCAAGTTTATTACGACAAGACAATATACATTACAACGATTACTGCAGGATGGGTCGTACCTGAACAAACCGCTCTCTCCAGGGCCCCTGTCAAGTCCCCCTGATCAAATTCTGGTATATCGATACCCCTCTACCATCTCCACCATAAGACAGGGTCTTTCCTAGAACTCTCCATGTTTCTATCCCTTCCTGCATCTGCGATATCAAGGCCCCCGGGAGGAGCACCCCTCCCCTATCCCAAACCCCCCTGCCGCTCTGCCAGCCCTCCCCTACGGCAACAGTGTTAGGTTAGGCACGGCCTATAATCCCATGCAGAGCATCCGGGTCAACAGTGTCCTACTAGGCCTCGCTGCAAGCCTCCTCAATAAATAACAAATTAACTAAACCCCCTCTGCCCACCCCCAGCCCCTCCAACTCCCCCCCCCACTGCCAGACATGTCGCTCCCTCCGCTATCTTCCAGTATCACTGATGAGCCCATCTGATTGGTCCACTAGTAACATACTGCCAGGGGGCGAATGAACAGAAGTAGCCACTCAAAACCCTCTATCCCCCAACCCTGCCGCCCGCTCGGGGAGGGCAGATCAACCATGCGTGTGCCCTAGTGGAATCGTGAAGGAGATCAGTCCGGGTCAGCAACCGACGCCTTAAGCAGGTCCACCAACGCCACCCACGCTCTGGCTGCAATCAGCATTTTATCATTATCAGGTCTCTGGGCCATTTGGAGCCTGAGAGTCCCCTCGCAGTCAGCCAACTTTGTAAATTCTCGCAACCAACGCGCAGCGTTAGGCGCCGTGGTCGCTTTCCAGTGACTGGTGATTTCTCGTTTAGCTAGAACTAGTCCCAAGTCAATAAATTTACTAGTCACCTTGTTACGGGCAGTGTGGGGAAACCAGTGAAGTAAGCAAAACCCCGGGGTCTGTTCAATGTTTCTATCTGTCGTGTCACCCAATGTAGCCGTTACCTCCCCCCAATACTCGTGCAATGACGGGAACTCCCAAAACATATGCAAAAACTCAGCATTTTCTGATTTGCAGCGGGGGCAGGCGATGCGGGATCCAAAAAATGTGTTAATTTTGTGCGGGGTGAGGTATGCCCTATGGAAGACATAAAACTGTATCAGCTGAAATCTCGCATTTCTAGAGCATTTCCACGCCCGCTCCATTAGATCCTCCCACGGTCTCTCCTCAATTGGCATCCCAAGGTCCGCCTCCCATTTGGTTCGCAGCCTCTCCAAGGGGGACCTAAGCTCCTGAGTAAGACGCCTGTAAAGGCAGGTTACCGCTTTAATCGTCCCCGCTGCATACACTACATATTGACAGGGGAGAGAGGTCGGAGGCTCCCCCATCCCCCTCCTCCAGTGCTTCCGGATAGCTGCCGTCACGGCAGCATGTAAGAGAAAGTCCTGTCGGCGCAGGTCGTACCGCCCCAAGAGGTCCTGGTAAGGCAAAAGCACACCATCCTCATAGAGGTCTCCAATAGTGGTGACCCCCACATCCTCCCAGTTTCGCAGCCGCTGCCAATCCCCCCGTGTGGTAGAGCCTCGCAGACCCTCAACGGAATCTCCGGGGCATACGGATGATTCATCTTGGCCCTCCTACTCGCCTGATTCCAGCACTGCCGCACCACCCACAGCTCCCTCGGGGTCTCCCGCTCTCGTAGGGGGAGCTGGAGAAGCATCTGAGAGAGTCGACGCAGATCCAGACCCAAGCCCCCGCGGCCCTCTTCCAGGCGCAGTTCCCTGGCCATCCATTTAGTAAACCATTGAAATTGGGCTGCATGGTAATAGGCCTCAAAGTCAGGGGCTGCGAGTCCCGCCTCCCGTCTGGGGTATATGTGTTATTGATTGGTTGTCTGAGTATCTGTATAGGTGCCTGAGTGTTTATGTGGGTGGGGTGTGTGTGACTCTGTGCATAGATGTGTGAGTGGGTGATTCACTGGGTGCATGGTTCAAGAGTGCATCTGTGATGGACTGTATGGTTGGGTGAGTGTGTGTATGGGTGTGTTTGTGAGTGAATGTATATCTCAGTGGTACATGTGTGAGTAACTACATATGTGAAAGGCAGTATATATGTGTGTTGGAGTATATAAATGGCTATAAGTGAGAGTGTGTGATTCTGAGAGTGGATGCATGGATGACTGTGTGCTTGTATCAGTGAATGTATAAGAGCGTAAGAATGTGCTAGTATTTGTATGAGTGATTGAGCTGGTGTGTGTATAACTGTATAGGTGAGTAAATGGCAGTGTGATAAATTATTTGCATGACTGACTAGGTGTGTGAGTAGATCTATGGATGAGTGGTGGTGTGTCAGTGTTTATATAGGTGTATGAGTGCATATGATAGTCCTGTACTGAGTGACCATAAGTAAGAGTGACTGTACGGGTGAGTGAGTGGATGTGTGTGTAAACCTAAGAATCAGTGAGTGTGTATGTAGTTATTGCTGTTGGAGTGTTTATGGTTTTGAGACTGGCAGTCTGTAATTTAGAGTGGGTGTATCAAAGGTTATATTAGGGTGTGAGAAGATGCATCAATTTATCACATGGATGATGTCTTCAGTGATGTCATCAGTGATGTCATTTGAGATGTCATCAGTGATGTCATTAGTGATGTCACTGACCATGTCATAAGTGGAGAAATAAGCATAAGGTTATTATGATCTTTTCAAATTGTACTGATTTGTGTCACAAACTTTTTTCATAATGCACTCACACATTACTTTTATGAGAATAGAGTTTCCCCATGATAATTGAAGCCCCTTTTTTTAACTGTATATGTTTATAATGTTTCAATGACTTAAAATGAAGTATTAATTGAAGAAAGTCTATACGATGCCGGGCGACCCTTTTGTTGATAATGTTTTTTAGAAATGCACGTGGTCACTTTAAATATTTGGCGAGGATGACTACACCCATCCATGATGAAGTTTTGTTGGTTGGAGGCAAAACATGTTGGTCCGTGGCGGCCTGCTATGTTACTGGAAATTTGAGAATAAAATACTTTAATTACGGCACCAGAATTAGGTGTACAGCATCTTTTCTCTACTAGGAGAAGTATAGTGGTGTGATATATATATATGTGTGTGTATGTGTATATATATATTATCTACTGCCGGTCGCCAGTAGATAGTTATAGTTAGGACCGTGTTTCTATAGGAAATCTCAAAATTCTATTTTGAATAACTTTGGCGCCGGTTGACGAATCTTCGTGAAATTTTCAAAACTAATGGGGCGCTCCGCTCCGCTCCTTCCCTGAAAGTCTCGGGGGGATTCGTCAAGCAGGGGCTGAGAAAAAAGGGGGTCCCAAAACGCGTTTTCCCCATGCATTTTCCCTTAGGACCTTTAGTCGAAGGTACAGCCCGAACGGCTGAACAGAATTGCTTGAAATTTGGCAAAGAGGTAGTCCTCAGGTCAGGCATGTGCCTTTTGCTTAAATGGTGTAAATCCATTCAGTAGTTCCTGAGAAAATCAAAAGTAAAATTACATATATATCTGGGCGGAGCCTAACCACACATCTCATCCTGAGATCTGATTGGCTGTCAGCACTTCATCCAAGAAGTGTTGGCAGCCATCTTGGGACCAATATACATGATAGCACCTCATTAAAAAGCATTGCAGTTAATAGAAGGTTTTAAGACTTTAGTTACATTATAAATCATTTGTTGATGGTACCATACTCATTTTAGGAATTGTGGTGTGTTCTAAGGTGATTTTACCATGTGAAAAAGCCTTCTGCTGTGATATCATGAATCATGTTTGAGAGAAAACTATTTTGTCATGCTTTTCCCACAGAGGTTTGGAAGGTGATCTATAAGCTAACTGAGAGCATATTTTCGGTAAATTCACATTATCTTTCTCAGTCATGTGAGAATGAAGTCTGACATTCTCAGTAAAGCATGTACATCCAACAAGGGCAGAGGCTGTCAGTTGATTCCTTTGTGTTCTACTGCAGCTTCCCAGAGTGTTCTAAAGAACAACTAGAGCGCTAACAGTCCTACTTATGACAAACGTATGGCACACCTGAAGCCATCTTGGTTGGAATAAAGTGGTAATTCTTAAAACATTTAATTTAAAAAGGAACAAAATGAGGGGGTTCATTTTGCCATAGAAAGTATGATTAGTGCTGCATAAAGAAAAATTAGGGCACATTATGAGTGACTTCTCAAATCCTCTTCTATTTCATTAAAAAATTCTGACATGCAGACTGAAACATGCACTTTCAATCCCAGCAGCAGACCTACCTGGTGAGCAGTAGCTTTACTACAGTGATCTAATAAGCAACTAGAGTGCTAACATTCTGAATTTATGGCAAATTTGTGACACATCTGAATGCCTTCTTGATGGAATCAAAGTAAAAAACTGAAAGTATTTCCTACTGAGGAGACTGTAGTAAATGAGGAAATTAGGAAACATTATAACAAATAAGTCTCCCAAAATGGCCACCAGAGATAAAAGAGCCCAAATGTAGCCCAAATATCACCCAGATGTAGCCCAAGTATTGCCCAATGACAAAATGTCCCAGAGTGTTCTAACGAACAACTAGAGCGCTAACAGTCTTACTTATGACAAAAGTATGGCACACCTGAAGCCATCTTGAATGGAATAAAGTGGTAACACTTAAAACATTTAATTTACAAAGGAACACAATGAGGGGATTCATTTTGCCATAGAAATTATGATTAGTGCTGCAGAAAGTAAAATTAGGGCACATTTTGACTTCTCAAATCCTCTTCTATGTCATAAAAAAATTCTGACATGCAGACTGAAACATGCACTTTGAATACCATCAGCAGACTTCCCTGGTGAGCAGTAGCTTTACTACAGTGATCTAATGAGCAACTAGAGTGCTAACATTCAGAATTTATGGCAAATGTGTGACACATCTGAATGCCTTTTTGATGGAACCAAGTAAAAAACTGAAAGTATTTCCTACTGAGGAGACTGCAGTAAATGAGGAAATTAGGAAACTTCATAACAAATAAATCTTCCAAGATGGCCACCAGAGACAAAAGAGCCCAAATGTAGCCCAAATATCACCCAGATGTAGCCCAAGTATAGCCCAATGACAGAATGTCCCAGAGTGTTCTAACGAACAACTAGAGCGCTAACAGTCTTACTTATGACAAACGTATGGCACACGTGAAGCCATCTTGATTGGAATAAAGTGGTAACACTTAAAACATTTAATTTACAAAGGAACAACACGAGGGGGTTCATTTTGCCATAAAAATTATGATTAGTTCTGCAGAAAGAAAAATTAGGGCACATTTTGACTTCTCAAATCCTCTTCTATTTCATAAACAAATTGTGACATGCAGACTGAAACATGCACTTTAAATACCATCAGCAGACTTCCCTGGTGAGCAGTAGCTTTACTACAGTGATCTAATGAGCAACTAGAGTGCTAACATTCAGAATTTATGGCAAATGTGTGACACATCTGAATGCCTTTTTGATGGAACCAAGTAAAAAACTGAAAGTATTTCCTACTGAGGAGACTGCAGTAAATGAGGAAATTAGGAAACTTCATAACAAATAAATCTTCCAAGATGGCCACCAGAGACAAAAGAGCCCAAATGTAGCCCAAATATCACCCAGATGTAGCCCAAGTATAGCCCAATGACAGAATGTCCCAGAGTGTTCTAACGAACAACTAGAGCGCTAACAGTCTTACTTATGACAAACGTATGGCACACGTGAAGCCATCTTGATTGGAATAAAGTGGTAACACTTAAAACATTTAATTTACAAAGGAACAACACGAGGGGGTTCATTTTGCCATAGAAATTATGATTAGTTCTGCAGAAAGAAAAATTAGGGCACATTTTGACTTCTCAAATCCTCTTCTATTTCATAAACAAATTCTGACATGCAGACTAAAACATGCACTTTGAATGCCAGCAGCAGACATCCCTGGTGAGCAGTAGTTTTACTACAGTGATCTAATGAGCAACTAGAGTGCTAACATTCAGAATTTATGGCAAATGTGTGACACATCTGAATGCCTTCTTGATGGAACCAAAATAAAAAACTGAAAGTATTCCCACTGTGGAGACTGCAGTAAATGAGGAAATTAGGAAACTTCATAACAAATAAATCTCCCAAGATGGCCACCAGAGACAAAAGAGCCCAAATGTAGCCCAAATATCACCCAGATGTAGCCCAAGTATAGCCTAATGACAGAATGTCCCAGAGTGTTCTTAAGAACAACTAGAGCGCTTACTGTCTTACTTATGACAAAAGTATGGCACACCTGAAGCCATCTTGATTGGAATAAACTGGTAACACTTAAAACATTTAATTTAAAAAGGAACACAATGAGGGGGTTAATTTTGCCATAGAAATTATGATTAGTGCTGAAGAAAGAAAAATTAGGGCACATTTTGAGTGACTTCTCCAATCCTCTTCTATTTCATTAAAAAATTCTGATATGCAGACTGAAACATGCACTTTTCATACCAGCAGCAGACTTCCGTGGTGAGCAGTAGCTTTACTACAGTGATCTAATGAGCAACTAGAGTGCTAACATTCAGAATTTATGGCAAATGTGTGACATATCTGAATACCTTCTTGATGGAATCAAAGTAAAACACTGAAAGCATTTCCTACTGAGGAGACTGCAGTAAATGAGGAAATTAGGAAACTTCATAACAAATAAATCTCCCAAGATGGCCACCAGCCACAAAAGAGCTTAAATGCAGCACAAGTATCACC
The DNA here is from genome assembly GCF_964204655.1 of Triturus cristatus. Lineage (NCBI taxonomy): Eukaryota > Metazoa > Chordata > Amphibia > Caudata > Salamandridae > Triturus > Triturus cristatus. The sequence goes on from NC_140589.1 coordinate 597,578,652, forward strand.
CAGATGTAGCCCACATGTAGCCCAATGACAGAAGTGTGCAAAACACTTATTTTTTGTGTATTTGCAGTTTTATATAGTGCAGACTTGTCAGGTATTGGAATGCTTTACATGAGCATTGGTTACATCACACAAGATCAAATTCATTTTGGTTGTAGACATGGGGAGATTAAGTGATTTGACCACAATCACAGAATGTTGAGCTGAAGCAGAAACTCCAACCTGGTTCCCCAGTTGCAAAGTCTGCAGCTCTGGAAGTAACACCACATCCTCTCGCCAAGGTGCAACATTTAATCAAGTGGTCAACTGGATAAAAAAACATAAAGATTACAAATAATTTAAAAGTTCTTTGTCGCTATTTGAAAACTCAGAAAATATGTCCTCATTTTAGTTTTTTAGAGCACTGACCATAATTGTGATGCAAATAAAACCCTCTCATATATGTAATTTCTAAAGGAAATACTCTAGGTATTACAGTTTTGATTACATCAAGATGACGTCAGGCGTTCCACACTTTTGTAATAAATATAGAATGTTAGCAATCTAGTTGTTCATTGGGATACTGTTGAGAGGCAGAGGCCAGGGGCACGGACTCTGAAAATTGAAGGCAGGTAGGAGAGTGCAGAGGCAACAATTTGACCACACTGGGCAGGCAGGAAGGGCAGTGGCAGCACAACAGACTATGGAGGGCAGTGGAAAGGGGGGCAGGGGCAACAAACCAACAATACAGGACTGGCAAGAGAGGCTGTGGCAATATAATAGACCATTGTGGGCAGAAGGAAGAGGCAGTGGTAGTATAACCATACATGCCAACAGACCCGTTTCAGCCAGGAAACGTCCAATGTTTTTAAGCTCAAATGGGCTTTATTTGATCTGTCTCCTGTCTACAATCTCCTCTTTTTCAATGTAACTCAAAGGGGAAAATCAATACCCCAGTTTTTTTTCAAAATCTCCCTCTTACCAAGTTCACAATGTTCGCAAGTATGGTACATTGAATCATGGTAGGCAGGAGGAATTGGGGTAGGGACATGGACTCGGATAACAGAGGACAGGAAGGACATGGAGAGGTGCACCAAACTGACCCTACAGGGCAGGCATCAGGGTTTGCAGCAGCACAATACACCACACAGCGCATGAGGGACGGGAGTGCAGCACAACAATCCATAGAAAGCAATACGGAGGGGACAGGACCATGCACATGGACAACAGAGAACAGATGGGAAAGAGGCAATGGTAGCTAGCTGACCATAATGGACAGACAGGAGAGAAAGCTGCAGCATAAAAGACCATAAAGGGCAGGAGGGACGGATCAGGGGCATTACAATAGAACAGACAAGCCAGGAGGGAGGGAATAGGGGGTCTGCACATGGAAACAGAGGGCTGGGGGCAAGGTGGCAGGGCACGAGCAGCAAGATGACCATGGAGGTCAGGCAGGATGGGCACTAGAAACAAGACACACCATGGAGAGCAACAATGAGACTATGGTGGCATACACACAGACCATGGAGGGAAGGTGGGAGGGTGTCAGGGGCAGCTAGCTGACCACACAGGGAAGGTGGGAGGGGCCTTGGCAGCACAGAAGACCATGCATGGCAAGCGGGAGGGTTAGTGGCAACACAATGGCTATGATGGGCAAGAAGGAGGGTGCAGGGGCATGCACAAAGGACCATGGAGGATAGAAGGGAGGGTCAGGACCTGGGCACAGACAAGAGAGTTCAGGGGAAGGGGCCTCACAACAGACCGCGCGGGGCAGGCAGGAGGAGCAGTTGCAGCACAACAGATCAGGGAGGGCAGAAGGGTGTGGCAGTAAAATGGACCATGGAGGACAGGAGGAAGGGGATAGGGGCATGGCATGTGGACAGGCAGGGTGGAGGTGGCAGAGACAGGTTACAGTCATCTGACAATGCTAGGCAGGTGGGAGGGGAGTGGCAGCTCAACAGAACACTCAGAGTAGATAGGAGTGGCAGGTCCATGGAACATAGTGGGCAAAAAGAATGGAGCAGGGGCATGCACAAAGACATCGGAGGGCAGGGGGAAGGAGAAAAGGGGCAGCAAGCTAAGCACAGAGGCTAAGCAGGAGGTCAATGATGGGCCATAGAATTGGGCAATGGAGGGCAGGAGGAGTGGACTGGTACATCATACTAAATGGAGGGCAGTGGCAGCACATCAGACCATGCATGGCAGGAGGGAGGAGGCTAGTCCATGGATTCAGACAACAGAGGATAGGGAGGAGGTGGATGGGGCAGCAAGCTAACTGTTCAGAGAAGGTGGGTATTAGGAACTTTATTGTTTTTAAAATGTGTGTCTGTGCGAACTACTTAAAATATGAACAAGTATGCAGCATAATCTCACTTTTATTCAGCAAGAAGAGGACATTTGTGACTGTGACTCCGGGCTCACTTGGCAGAAACACCCCCTGACCCTCCACCCCCATTGCAAAATGTAATGCCCGTGAAAAGGGTAGGTGGACGCAGTGTTATATAGAACATATTCCTGAGAGCACGATTGAAAATGAAAACTAGATGTAGTATATGGTATAAACTATGCACCAAAAAGTGTGATATAAGATGAACCGGGGCGTGAAATATAATATGCAATACATTGTGCGCAATGACAGATTCATTGGAGAGCGTGAGATAGCACAGGCACTAGCGCGTGCTATGCGATATGCGCCTTGGAGTGTAATATGCACAGGGCAGTGTTGTGTAACCTAACTAGTCTCTAAAGTTGTAATATAAAATATGTGCTGGGGAGTGTAACGTTGCATATGCACTGTGACAAAAATATGGATCCCAGATTGTAATATGTATGGCATAGCGCTGTGCGTTATAACATACACATCGAGGAAGGCATGTTAGATGCGGCAATATAACCCGTGTGAAGGCAAGTGTGGCATGACATATTCACGGGGTGGTGTTACAGTGCACATGGGCTAGAGAGTGTCATAGCATATGCACTAGCTGGTGGAATACAACACAGAGGTGTAAGGCAATCGGCGGGCACTGGTGGGTGTAACACAGCATTGGTCCAGCATGTCCTAGGTGTTTCTATAAATATATATATTTTTAAAATAATAAAAAACAAAGGCCGGCCCCGGGGGATGGGGTCCCCGGAGCCATAAGTGGCCTGAGGAGGGGGGCAACGCAGCCCCCTCCTAAAGAATTTAAATTAAAAAAAGGCCTTGACCCGGGGGTTGGGGTCCCCGGGGCCGATTAAGGCCTTGGGAGGGCCAAATTATTTTTTTTCAACAAAAAAAATTAGGGTGCAGGCCCTGGGGGATGGGGTCCCCAGGGCCAGTAAATTAGAAAAAGAAGGGGGGCCACACAGCCCTCCTTCTTAAAAAAATAAAATAAATAAAAGACCGGCATCGCGCTGGAGGCCACGTCCCCTCCTTGCAGCACTCTGCAAACGCGCCCCCTGGCCTGTTGTAAGTTGGGGAATTAATTCCCCTTCAATACTGAGGGTCCCTGAGGGCCAACTAGCCCAACAGGTATCTCCAGTGTGCGCCAGGGAGCTGCGTTGCAGACAGGTGTTCTGAGGCCACGCCCCTTTTTACACCTCTATGCAACGCAGCTCTGTGGCGCTTACTGGAGGTACCTAGTGGGCTAGTTTGACCCTAGGGACCCTTAGGATTCAAGGGGACTTAATCTCTCAACTTAGAACGGCCACAGGGCGCGTTTACACAGTGGTGAAGGGAGGGGACGTGGCCTGAGGTGACGTGTGCAAACACGCCCTGTGGTGCGTTTTAAGTTGGGGAAATAATTCCCTTTCAATCCTGAGGGACCCTGGGGGCCAACTAGCCCACCAGGTGCTTCCAGTAAGTGCCACTGCTCTGTTTTGTAGAGAGGTGGTGCAGGCCGTGCCCCTTTTTACACCTCTCTGCAATGGCGCTTACTGGACGTACCTAGTGGGCTATTTTGCCCCTAGGGATCCTCAGGATTCAAGGGGACTTAATCTCTCAACTTAAAAAACGGCCACAGGGCATGTTTACACAGTGGGGAAGGAAGGGGACGGGGCCTGAGGTGACGTGTGCAAACACGCCCTATGGCGCGTTTTAAGTTGGGGAAATAATTCCCCTTCAATGCTGAGGGCCCCTGGGGGCTAACTAGCCCACCAGGTGCCTTCAGAAAGCGCCACTGAGCTGCGTTGCAGAGAGGTGGTCCAGGCCGTGCCACTTTTTACACCTCTCTGCAACACAGCTCTGTGGCGCATACTGGAGGTACCTAGTGGGCTAGTTGGACCCTAGGGACCCTCAGGATTCAAATTAACTTAATCTCCCAACTAAAAACGGCCACAGGGCGTGTTTACACAGTTGTGAAGGGAGGGGACGGGGCCTGAGTTAACGTGTGCAAACAAGCCCTGTGGCACGTTTTAAGTTGGGGAAATAATTCCCCTTCAATCCTGAGGGCCCCTGGGGGCTAACTAGCCCACCAGGTGCTTCCAGTAAGCGCCACTGAGCTGCGTTGCAGAGAGGTGGTCCAGGCCGTGCCACTTTTTACACCTCTCTGCAACGCAGCTCTGTGGCGCTTACTGGAGGTACCTATTGGTCTAGTTGGACCCTAGGGACCCTCAAGATTCAAGGGGACTTAATCTCCCAACTTAAAACGGCCACAGGGCGTGTTTACACAGTGGGGAAGTGAGGGGACGGGGCCTGAGGTGACGTGTGCAAACACGCCCTGTGGCGCGTTTTAAGAGGTAGTTTTAATCCCCTGCTCTATTATATACTAGGGGCTTACAGAGGAGGTTATGCTGATCACAGGGGGACCCCAACACATAGTGTTCCCTAGTGTATGTAGGTGTTTTCACTGTATTCTGAGTGTCTTTTAACATAGCACTGGCTCTAGGACTAGTTAGTCAGACTCAGTTACCACCAGTATCCCTCTGAAAAAGTTGAGGGTACAGGATGATTTTGCAACAAGGCTTCTTTTTGCTCTTCTGTTTGTACTTTCTGCACGTTATCCTTCTTCCTGCACTTTTCTTCGTCTTTGAGGAATTCTGTTGCTTCTTTCTGCATTTCTTTTTTTTCTTTCTGTGCGTTTTTTCTTCTTTCTTCACATGTCCTATCTCTGTGGGCATAGTTAGAAATTAGCATTTAAAAAACCTTTGAAATTCACTGAAAAAACCATAGGTTTCAGGCACGTTATAGTTAGGAATTAGCATTTAAAAAACCTTAGAAATTCACTGAAAAAACCATAGGTTTCAGGGGCGTTATAGTTAGCTGGACTTTTCACTCATACAAAACCATTGAAATTCCCCCGTTGTAGTTAGTTCAGCTAGCTATAACTTGCCCGCCCGCAATGCACTGCTGATGACGTCACATATTACATCACTCATGACATGGTCAGTGACATCACTCATGACATCACTGATGACATCTCAAATGACATCACTAATGACATCACTGATGACATCATCCTTGTGATAGAGTGGCAGACCTCCTCATCCCCTAATATAACCTTTGATACACACATTCAAAAATAGAAACTACAATGTTCAAAACAATGGACATACCAATACCAGTTACAACAAGCTATTCAGTTATTCTAAGATCCACATACACATCCACTCATTCACCAACAGTCCTATACAGTCACTCATACATGTACTCACTCATCATATGTACTCACACACCTATACATCCTGTTACACAACGCCACTCATCCATAGAGTTACTCACACACATAGTCACTCATGCTAATAAAGAATCAAACATCCATTTACTTGCATATACAGTTATACACACACCACCACACTTACTTCTACAGAAACTTACACATATTTAGTCTTTTAAACAATCACTTATAGAAACACATACTTATTCATACAGGAACCCTTTCAATCTCTCACTCTCACATATACTCACTTATATACACCAATAGTCACATATACTAGTTTAAAACATATGTAGTTACTCATAAAGACACTATTGAGACAGTCTATCACTCACTAACACACCCATGCACACACTCATCCACCCATACAGTCCTGCACACATGCTGTCTTCAACACATACAAACAGTGAGTCACTCATTCATGCACCTATGCACTACGTAATACCCCCCACCGAACCATACAGACACTCAGACACTCATACTGATACTCAAAAAACCAACTAATAACCTATATAGACACTCATGTAGCTACTCACCAACCCATGCAGCCACTTATACACAAAGTGAGAGACTGATACAGATATTTACACATTTAAACATTACTCACTAAGCCATGTATTCACTAAGATACACTTAATCAGTCAGTTATACAATCAATTTTTCAAAAATAAATCATCCATTTAGACATTTATATACCCATGTATTCTTCCATCGACCTTGAGATATACATATATAAAACATATGTAATTTTCAGAAAAACACACATTCACTGGATGATGTCATCAGTGATGTCATTTGAGATGTCATGAGTGATGTCATGAGTGATGTCACTGACCATGTCATGAGTGATGTAATATGTGACGTCATCAGCAGTGCATTGCGGGCGCGCGAGTTATAGTTAGCTGAACTAACTATAACGGGGGAATTTCAATGGTTTTGTATGAGTGAAAAGTCCAGCTAACTATAACGCCCCTGAAACCTATGGTTTTTTCAGTGAATTTATATATATATATGTATATATATGTATGTATTCACTTAAAAAACCATAGGTTTCACACATGTTATAGTTAGCTGAACATTTCACTCGTAAAAAACCAATGAAATTCCCCCGTTATAGTTAGTGCAGGCAACTATAACTCACGTGACCGCAATCCTCTGCTGATGACGTCAGATATTACATCACTGTATTTAGACACTTATTTACCCATGTCTTCTTCCATTAATCTTTAGCTATACATATATTACAAATATTTCTTTTTCATAAAGACACATATGTCATCAGTGATGTAATATCTGACGTCATCAGCAGAGGATTGCGGTCGCGTGAGTTATAGTTGCCTGCACTAACTATAACGGGGGAATTTCATTGGTTTTTTACGAGTGAAATGTCCTGCTAACTATAACATGTGTGAAACCTATGGTTTTTTAAGTGAATTTGCAAGGTTTTTTAAATGCTAATTCGTAACTATAACGTGTGTGAAACCTATGGTTTTTTCAGTGAATTTGTACGGTTTTTTAAATGCTAAGTTATGTATTTATTAATTTTTGTTTTTTTTCAGGTTTTTAACCGTGCGCGAGCTGTGGGCACACGGTGCGCTTCGCGCACCGAGCATCCACGGTTCGCAGTGCGTGGCGTGCGCGCACGGTGCGCGCACCTCGCGATTTTTTTACAAAAAAAACAATGTTTTTTTCTCCCTTGGGGGTCCTTCTGTGACCCCCTGACCAAGGCTAGGGGGTCAGGAACTGTCCACTCTGCCCCCTTTTCACGTTCTCCGCCTTTTTATTTCACCCCCTCAGACTGCGAGAGACAAAATGGCGGCCAACATTTCATGGTTTCGACCGATTCGAATGTTTACCGACATCTAACAACCAATCAAAATTGCGCTCGCGCACGGCAGGGTGCGCGCACGGTGCGCGCGTATAGATATTGATATGCTTTTAAATGCTATTTTCTCAGGAAATACTGAACAGATTTACACCAGACCTGCAAAAGGCACTTCCTTGACCTTATGGCTACCTCTCTGCCAAATTTCACGTAATTCTGTTCAGCCGTTCGGGCTGTAGCTGCGACTAAAGGTTCTATGGAAAAATGCATGGGGAAAACACATTTTGGGACCCCCCCTTTTTCTCGGCCCCCACTTGACGAATCACCCCAAGACTTTCAGGGTAGGAGCTGAACGGAGCGCCCCATTTGTTTTGAAAATTTCGCGAGGATTCGTCAACCGGCGCCAAAGTTATTCAAAATAGAATTTTGAGATTTCCTATGGAAACTAGGTTGTAACTATAACTATCTACTGGCGACCGCCAGTAGATAATATATATGCATAGGTGCATAGGAATAGGACTTTTTCTCTCTGATATTTTGTTTCTCGCTACCCATTCTTTTTTCCCCAATGTAGCGGTCAGAATTATACAAGCATGCCTGGTATGCCCAGCCTGGCAAAGAAGGTTTCCTATAAAATTTTTGTTTTTCTATCACTTTATAATTATTATCTTCTGTGCATGTTTGAAAAGAATGAGTTTTTTCTCTTTACCTTTTTCCTAATGGCAAGCAAAGTCCTTCATCTCCTGTAAATTGTCTAATCTGCAACTTTATGAACTTAAAACATATAAAGTGTTGTGTCATGAGGAAAAGGAAACTCTACAGAATATAGTGGTGGAGTGATATACCCTCTAGGGCACAGCTTTCCAAACTTTTCATGTTGGTGACACACCTTTTAGACAATCTTCATCTTGTGACACGGTAACGCGGATGAGCGCAGCGAGCGAGCCCAAACCACCTAAAGGGGGATCAGGGTGTTCTCCTCCTGAGAAAATTTTGACAAAATAGTGGGCAAATGGTGCAATTTCAAGCAAATTTGAGAAAGCAGGAAGGTTAATAAAGCAATTGCGATACAGTTATAACAGACAGTGACTGGCAAAACTGGGTGTAAGCAAGGTTAGGTTTGTGTCTGAAACAAGAATATAATCATGCACACATTGACACTGAAGTATGTAAATGTCTCCCATACCTCCCCCTCATACTCTGCCACAAACATACATAAATATACAGACAAAGGATGACCGACACATGTTCAAAAACAAACATACAATTACATGCATAGAAATATGTGACATTTCCAGACTCGAGCACATGCACATACACACACTCACACACAGAGATGACCTAAAGAAGCAATGGCATGGTGAATACAAATTTGCAGACACGCGCATACACAAAAGCTTGCACTCTCCTAGACACAAAGGGCAATTGACTAACAAGCACACAATGCTGAAACGAGACAAACTCTCCGGGAGCACCCCAAAACAAAACCGGAAGCACCTGCACTTTGACAGTACACCCTCAAGTAACTGAAACCATGTCTGCCCTGCTAGATGGTTAAAATCAACTGGCTTGAAACTCGCACACAGCTGTGGAATAAACACGCAAAACAAACGCAGAAACTCTTGCAGGCAGACAAACACACTCAACAACTTGCACACAAAGAAACAAACAAAACAGGAAGGCAAATACATACAGGTTGGAAAGCCTAAACATGAATGTAACCAGACATGGTCCCAGGAGCACACAGTACAAACCGAGAGGTCCAGGGCTACAAATGGACGGTAACATGACCTGGGAGGCAGCTCTAAGATGCTGTGTACTATAGATGGCTGACTCTGTTTAATACCACAGTAGTGACATTATTGGGGGGACTGTAATAGCCCCTCGCACATGTTTTGTTTCCTTCTCCCTCCTTGCTTTCTTCTCTGTATAGTTCTTTGTAATTCTAGAATTGCCTATAAATGATTTTGAACAAAAACTACTATAACTCTCAGGGCAATCAGGCAATGCCTAAAGAGCTGTTCTGACAGGTCAATCAGTGGGCATTGTTTTGGCTGTTTGTTGCCATGTGTTATAGTCTGCTGGGTAGGTTTTTACTGTAGATTTCCCTTGTATTACCAGAAACATTGTCTGCGGAAGTTCAAATCCATGCAGTCTTCCATACCTTATGAATCACTCCTTCGGTGTGTCGAAACTGCCCTCATTTTCAAACATTGGCCACTTTACTATCTGTATAATTCACTAATGGGGCGCCACTTTTATTTGATGCCAGGAATATATTCTGTCTCAGTCTGACCCGGCCGTTGTGTTTGCATGGACCTGCGCCGCTATGTGGATAGAAAGGCATTGGGCTGACTTCGTTGGGGGCCTTTCTCATCCTTTTTCTAAAATTAGAAGGCACAGTCCTGAACACTTTTAGCAAACAGGAGAAAGCTAAGTTTCAAATGCTTTTTATTTGCTCTATCTTTACTGCATGTGAAGTCAGGTTAGTGACACTACTAATTACATTTGACAATCTGTGTAACACTGCTAGCGAGAGTACAAAAGTGAATTTTAGCAACACACCAGTAAACTGATCGAAATGCTCAGTCAAGAGTGCTTTTGTCTTTGCTATGTGCCGTTAAGATTTTATTTCTCACCCCCTACCTTTGTGGGTTAATCAAGTATAATTGTTAAGGCATTTCATAGTTTATTGTTTAATTATATCGCAATCAGGTAGATTATGTAGATGCTTTTATGGGAATAAAAATAAATACCTTCATATGGTTAAAATGTGACGGGGTGACAGTCTCATGTTACAACTACAGCTGTTTTAATGAACTTGTGGTTAGGCTGTTTGTACTCATTTATTTAGGTAGCATAGTGCTTGGGGAAAGTAATGTCTTCTAATTTTGTTAGCAGAAGTAAACATATTAGATTAAAAACACACCACCCTCTTCGCTGGCGCAGTTGCTTCAGACTAAAAACATAACTGCAATCTTGTATAAAAGTTAATGACTCTCCATGGTACCACAAAACATCAATCACAAGCCTGAAGCCTTCCTCAGTAGGGTGGGCTGCAGCCTGCTGGGACCCCCCCCCCCCCCCTTGCATTGGCGGCCTCTCTCCACGTCATCCACCAGAGATTTATTTCACTTCACTGGGGTCTCCGGGAAGACACAAGGCCTGGGCCTGAGGGGTGAACCTGTTACGACTTCTGTACACATTCGGGGAGCGGGTGGGGGCACATGTGTGGGTGGGGGCACATGTGTGCAAGGTCAGGCTGGAAAAACAGCAGCATAAATGTAATTCTGCATCTCTATCAATCATGCTAATTTGGCGATTTAATACATCGACATTTATTAACTGAGGTATCTCTGATTCAACTTGCTTAATTTAGATTTGTTGTGAATAGCCGCACCAGATGACTCTGCGCCAGCTCGTTTGGCTTGTGAAGGCAGGGGAGAATGTAAAACAGCACACAAAGACAAATATGCACACAATAAGAAGAAATATTATCAAAAAAGTGGGGCACATGAATGAGGTTTGAGATAAATGCACTATAAAATAAAAAAGCAACAGGGGCACCATACAAATAAACGTGTTTTTCCGGTATAAATAATTCTGAGAAGAAGAGAAAACTTGACGGACCCAGCCACCAAGAACAGTCCGCTCTGCCCTGGGCAGGTGGCCCATTCAAGGAGAGCCAGAGTGGTTTGAACTTTGAAGGGTCGGAAGAGGTGAAATCTGACTAGGCCAGGGGTTAACTTAGTGGTGAGAGGAGAGATGGGAACAAAGGCGAGAAAGTGATGAAAAACAAAAGATAGATGAAGGATTTGCACAGAATCGCACAACTGCATATGATATTGTAACTAAACAGGAACGATCGCCTGGAGCCTAAACAGAGTCTTAAAATGTCGAACATTTACCTCGGGTGCAGAGGCGGCTCCGTGGTCACTGCATCGTAAAGGGAACAAGGCCACAAGCTCGGCTCACGCTCGCCTAACGCTTCTACTTCCTACGCTGTACTGCGTCACTAAATGCAAGAGCATTCTTCCTAATCTGGCCGCAGACGTCATCCTCGCGCGACACACCCACAGGTGGGAGGCGACACAGTACTGTGTCGCGACACACACTTTGGAAAGCTCTGCTCTAGGGCTTTATTGTATCAGTAAAAGTCCAATTATTGATTTCCAGTATATGAATGTAAATCAGCTGCCAGCTTGGGCTCAATCAAAACTGGAGAAATAAGCATAAGGTTATTATGATCTTTTCAAATTGTACTGATTTGTGTCACAAACTTTTTTCATAATGCACTCACACATTACTTTTATGAGAATAGAGTTTCCCCAGGATAATTGAAGCCCCTTTTTTTAACTGTATATGTTTATAATGTTTCAATGACTTAAAATGAAGTATTAATTGAAGAAAGTCTATACGATGCCGGGCGACCCTTTTGTTGATAATGTTTTTTAGAAATGCACGTGGTCACTTTAAATATTTGGTGAGGATGACTACACCCATACATGATGAAGTTATGTTGGTTGGAGCCAAAACATGTTGGTCCGTGGCAGCCTGCTATGTTACTGGAAATTTGAGAATAAAATACTTTAATTACGGCACCAGAATTAGGTGTACAGCATCTTTTCTCTACTAGGAGAAGTATAGTGGTGTGATATATATATGTGTGTGTATGTGTATATATATATTATCTACTGCCGGTCGCCAGTAGATAGTTATAGTTAGGACCGTGTTTCTATAGGAAATCTCAAAATTCTATTTTGAATAACTTTGGCGCTGGTTGACGAATCTTCGCGAAATTTTCAAAACTAATGGGGCGCTCCGCTCAGCTCCTACCCTGAAAGTCTCGGGGTGATTCGTCAAGCAGGGGCCGAGAAAAAAGGGGGGTCCCAAAACGCGTTTTTCCCATGCATTTTTCCATAGGACCTTTAGTCGAAGGTACAGCCCGAACGGCTGAACAGAATTACTTGAAATTTGGCAGAGAGGTAGTCCTCAGTTCAGGGAAGTGCCTTTTGCAGGTCTGGTGTCAATCTGTTCAGTATTTCCTGAGAAAATAGCATTTAAAAGCATATAAATATCTATACGTGCGCACCGTGCGCGCACGGTGCCGTGCGCGAGCGAAATTCTGATTGGTTGTTAATTGTCAGTCAACATTCGAATCGGTCTAAATCAGGAAGTGTCGGCCGCCATTTTGTCTCTCGCACTGAAAAGGAAAGGGGGAAAAAAGGTGGAAAACGTGAAAAGGGGGCAGGGAAGAGAGTTCCTGACCCCCTAGCCTTTGTCAGGGGGTCACAGAAGGATCCCCCAGGGGGAAAAAAACATTTCATTTTTTGTTTTTAAAAATCGCGGGGTGCGCGCATGGTGGTCGCATGGTAAAATTTTTTTTTTAAAAAGGTACAGCCTGAACGGCTGAACAGAATTACTTGAAATTTGGCAGAGAGGTAGTCCTCAGGTCAGGGATGTGCCTTTTTCATATATGGAGTCAATCTGTTCAGTAGTTCCTGAGAAAACTTGCAGTTAAATGCACATACATATCTATAGCCGCGCACCGTGCGCGCACCCTAACGTGCACGAGCGTAATTCTGATTGGTTGTTACATGTCAGTCAACGTTCGAATCAGTCGAAATCAGGAAGTGTCGGCCGCCATTTTGTTTGTTTTCAGTGCGAGAGTGGAAAAGGAAGGTGGCGAACGTGAAAAGGGGGTAGGGTAGAGAGTTCCTGACCCCCTAGCCTATGTCAGGGGGTCACTGAAGGACCCCGAAGGCAGGAAAAAACATTTAATTTTTTTTTTTTTTAAATCGCGGGGGTGCGTGCACCGTGCGCGCACGGTGAAAAACCATTAAAAAAAAAAAACATTTAATACGTAGTTTATTGAAAAATAAATATATAAAAAAAATAATAATACATACATAAATTAGCATTTAAAAAACCGTCCAAATTCACTAAAAAAAACATAGGTTTCACACACGTTATAGTTAGGAATTAGCATTTAAAAAACCTTGCAAATTCACTTAAAAAACCATAGGTTTCACACATGTTATACTTAGGTGGATATTTCACTCGTAAAAAACCAATGAAATTCCACCGTTATAGTTAGTTCAGATAACTATAACTCGCGCGACCGCCACTCTATCACAAGGATGATGTCATCAGTGATGTCAAGAGTGATGCCACTGACCATGTCATGAGTGATGTAATATGTGACGTCATGAGCAGAGGATTGCGGGCGCGTGAGTTATAGTTATCTGAACTAACTATAACGGTGGAATTTCATTGGTTTTTTACGAGTGAAATATCCACCTAACTATAACATGTGTGAAACCTATGGTTTTTTAAGTGAATTATATATATATATATATATATATATATATATATATTACCTACTGGCGGTCGCCAGTAGGTAGATATAGTTAGGACCTATTTTCCAATCGGAAATCCGCAACATTCTATTTGGAATAACTTTGGCGCCAATTGATGAATCTTCGTGAAATGTTCCAAACTTTTGGCCAGCTCCAGTCTGCTCCTATCCTGAAAATTTCACAGGGATTCGTCTAGCGGGGGCCGAGAAAAAAGGGGGTCCCAAAATGCGTTTTCCCCATGCAATTTCCCATAGGACTTTTAGACGCAGCTACAGCCCGAACTGCTGAACGGAATTACACCAAATTTGGCAAAGAGGTAGGCCTTAGTTCAGACTCATGCCTTTTGCTTAAATGGTATAAATCCATTCAATAGTTCCTGAGAAAATTACATTTAAAAGTACATATATATCCATGGCCTCGGAGGATCCGCGCACCCTATGCGCACCCAGCGCACACCCTGCCGTGCACGAGCTGTATTCTAATTGGTTGTCAACACTCCAAATCAGGAAGTGTTGGCAGCCATCTTGTGCCTCGGTTCTACCTAAAAAACAAACGTGAAAAACGCAAAAAGGGGTGAAAATGAAAACAAAATTCAGCGCGGGCTCCCGCGCTGAATAACCTAATTTACCCCCGGGGGCCAAATCCTGGGGGCATTTTGAAAAATTAAGTGTGGGGGGATCCCAATCCCCCAACACTGCCCCAGGGACCACCACCCCCCGGGGCTCTAACATAATATCGGCGGGGGGGCTCATAGCCCCGGGGACCGCCACCCCCGGGGCAACTTCACAATGGGGGAGGGGGGCCGCGCGGCCCCCCTCCTGGAGCCTTGTATAGGCCCTGGGGACTGCCACCCCCCAGGGCCGGCTCCTGCAGTGTCCCGGGGTGCCCACCCTCACTCACTGTAAAATAAAGAGTACCATATTTGAAACCATTGACACACCAATACCAGTTACTACATACCCACTCACTGATTCCTAAGTCTACACACACAACTACCCATTCAACAACAGAATCATTTATACATGCAGTCACTAATTAATAGAACACTATCAAATGCACTTATACACATGTATAGACATTGACACATCAGCAGTCATCTTAGTCGGTTATGCAGTCATCCTACTCACTCATGAAAAAAGTTAATCACACTTACATTTACTCACTTACACAATTATCCAACAACACCTTATTTATTCAAACACATAGTAACTCATAGTTAATATGTTAAAAAATCACCATTACAATTATACACTCATTCATATAGTTACTCTCACAATCACTGACTCTTACACATACTTATTTATTTATATACACCAACTCTCACATACAATGCCTGCCATTGCAAACTGCTTTGCTTCATTGAAGCGAGAGCAGGGAAACCTGCTCTCGCTTCAATGAAGCAAAGCAGATTGCTTTTCCATATGGGGAGCAGCATGTTAGCTGCTCCCCATGTGGAAAAGCAATGCCGGCTCCCGCAGTAGGCAGGGAGCCAGCTGGACCGTGGAGGGATTAGGACCCCCCCACAATCCCCAACGGTGAGGGCCAGCCCCGGGGGATGGGGTCCCCAGGGCTACCAGTGGCCTGGGAGGGGAGCCACGCGGCCCCCCTCCCCAATAACATTAAAAAAACATTTTTTTTTAAAATGGCCGGCCGCGGGGGATGGGGTCCCCGGGGCCTTGAAGTGGCCTGAGGAGTGGGGCTATGAGCCCCCTCCAAAATAGAAAAATATTTTAAAAATTGGCCATGCCCTGGGGCATGGGGTCCAGGTGGCAGGAATTGGCCACGGGAGGGGGGCCACGCAGCCCCCTTCCCAATTTATACAAAAAAAAAACCAAAATTTGGGGCAGGCCCTGGGGGATGGGGTGCGTTTTAAGTTGGGGAATTAATTCCTCTTCAATCCAGAGGTCCCCTAGGGGCCAACTAGCCCACCAGGTACCTCCAGTAAGCGCCACAGAGCTGTGTTGCAGAGTGTTGTAAAAAGGGGCATGGCTTCATTACACCGCTCTGCAGCGCAGCTCCCTGGCTCATACTGGAGGTACCTGGTGCATACTGGAGGTACCTGGTGGGCTAGTTGGCCCCCAGGGGACCGCAGGATTGAAGAGGAATTAATTCCCCAACTTAAAACACGCCACAGGGCATGTTTGCACACGTCACCTCAGGCCCCGCCCTCTTCCTTCACCATTGTACAAATATTCCTCTAAAATCAGCCAAACTACGAATTCCGATTTACTCATCTGTTATCAGGAGAGAACCCAGTGCTGCATCTTTTAGCCCAGCATGGACCCTAAGGTTTTTTAAATGCTAATTCCTAACTATATCAGGCCTGAAACCTATGGTTTTTTCAGTGAATATATATATATATATATATTCACTGAAAAAACCATAGGTTTCACACATGTTATAGTTAGGTGGATATTTCACTCATAAAAAACCAATGAAATTCCCCCGTTATAGTTAGTTGAGATAACTATAACTCACGCACCCGCAATCCTCTGCTCATGACGTCACATATTACATCACTCATGACATGGTCAGTGGCATCACTCATGACATCACTGATGACATCGTCCTTGTGATAGAGTGGCGGTCGCGCGAGTTATAGTTATCTCAACTAACTATAACGGGGAAATTTCATTGGTTTTTTACGACTGAAATATCCACCTAACTATAACATGTGTGAAACCTATGGTTTTTTAAGTGAATTTGCAAGGTTTTTTAAATGCTAATTCCTAACTATAACGTGTGTGAAACCTATGGTTTTTTCAGTGAATTTGTACGGCTTTTTAAATGCTAAGTTATGTATGTATTATAATTTTTTTTATATATATTTTTTTCAATAAACTACGTATTAATTAATTTATTTATTTTAGGGTTTTTCACCGTGCGCGCACCGTGCGCGCACCTCCGTGATTTAAAAAAAAAAATTTAAATGTTTTTTTCTGCCTTCGGGGTCCTTCAGGGACCCCTGACCAAGGCTAGGGGGTCAGGAACTCTCTACCCTGCCCCCTTTTCACGTACGCCACCTTCCTTTTCCACTCTCGCACTGAAAACAAACAAAATGGCCACTGACACTTCCTGATTTCGACCTATTTGAACGTTGACTGACATGTAACAACCAATCAGAATTATGCTCGCACACGGTGCACGCACGGTGCGCGCACGGTGCGCGGCTATAGATATGTATGTGCTTTTAACTGCAATTTTCTCAGGACCTACTGAACAGATTGACTCCATATATGCAAAAGGCACATCCCTGACCTGAGGACTACCTCTCTGCCAAATTTCAAGTAATTCTGTTCAGCCGTTCGGGCTGTACCTTCGACTAAAGGTCCTATGGGAAAATGCATGGGGAAAACGCGTTTTGAGACCCCCTCTTTTTTCTAGGCCCCCGCTTGACGAATCCCCCCGAAACTTTCAGGGTAGGAGCTGAGCGGAGCGCCCCATTAGTTTTGAAAATTTCGCGAAGATTCGTCAACCGGCGCCAAAGTTATTCAAAATAGAATTTTGAGATTTCCTATGGAAACACGGTCCTAACTATAACTATCTACTGGCGACCGCCAGTAGATAATATATATATATATATATATATAGCTACATATAGATATATCTTTATCTATATATATCTATATATTTATATATATATGTGTGCGTGTAAACACAAACATGCATATAAATATGTTTGTGTGAGTTTGTAAGTATACATTTATATATAGTATTAAATATTTGTAGGATTTATTTAATTCACTTTATAATAGTATATTTAAATATTTAACATTTACTGCTTTGAACATCATTTATATGTTTTTTAAATCGATATTTTTGTATATTTTTTGGGCGATATTAGTGTCAACTATGTATGTTTTCTGATATTTTGGCATTACCATTAGGAGTATAGGAGAATGATATTATGGTAAACAATATTTTTGGCACAATATTTTTTACTGCAATATTGTGTCAGTGATCCGGATGTGCAAGTCAAAGAATGGATGTATGGGAGGATGGATATATAGCTGGAGGCATGCGTAGATGATGGCTGTGTGAATGGATGGATGGAATGGCCCAAAATTGATTTATGGATGAAAGGTTGAATAGATGACAGAATGCAAAGGTGAGATGGTGTATATCAGACGATGCAAGGATAAAATAGATTCTTGGCTGGAAGAGACAAGCAAGCTCACGTAGGGAGGGTCGGTTTTACTTGCTTCACTTGCTTGATGTCATCAGAGTTTTGGTTCAAAGTTGGGGTTATTTTGATTTTCTGATTACTAAATGGCAAACAGCGCGCGAGCCAGTCCCCACATTCTTCAGCCAGATGGGTTCATACCTAGCTCATTCTTGCATTTCGCAGTCCACTCTAGTACCACCAGGCGGTGCTCATGTGCTCAGTACAAACCCCACAGCAATGCCCTTTGACTTCTGGTGGTAAACTGCTCCCAAAGAAGGAAAACAAGGCAAAACAAAAACTCTCAAACGCGTTTAACTTATGCTCCCTAAATAGAAAACAATGAAAAGGGTATTTACATACTGACTCAACACTGACAATACTTAGCCCGCGGATAAACTGGTTTAAAGGAAAACAGTCACTTGTCCCTTTAGGAATTAAAATGAATCACCCCGTTTTGATGATCGTAAATGAACATTTGTAAGAACAGTTTTCAACAGACAGGCATAAAAAGATTCTGGGGCATTTTTATATCAGTTACAACACCAAACAATAATGACTCTTAACAATCACAAAAAAAGTTCGTCTTTGGTAGAAGAGCCGTTTTGTTACATTTTTTCACCTCGCCGCACAATGTGAAGGGTCGCACTGCCAATGTTGTAGAACCGCCCACCTAACATCTGCTGTTATTATTTTTACACTGCACACTGATTGATTCAGCAGTACGTGTTTCACCCTGCTCTCTTTTACATTTGAAAACCCTTTTTCCTTTTCACATATGTATATTTTTATGTTTTTACAATGTATGTTTGAGGCTATTTGTTCGAGTCATGTGGTTTAGCATCAGGAACAAGAGGAAAAGCTCCGCTTTCCACAGATATTTGGACAGGGGACAGAACGGCAAAGAAACAAATCCTTATGAAAATACTGTAAAGCCCTGCGTATAAAGCAGAATTTATCTACAGCAGAAGTGCCAAGCGTCTCGTTTCAAGGTGTAGCTGTACTGTTACGCTGTCACCACAGCTGTCAGCAGCTCGCTTAACTGCTCTAATTGTCACTGGCCGAGGTCCCTAATTGTTTAGATCTGTTAATCTGCATCCATCAACCTTGCAGCGGGGGCCAGCTCACATCCTGCAGTTTGTATAAATCATCCCAGGACAGGGTCATAATAGATCTTGCAGAAACAGCCAGTATCCTGTGGCATGAAGCCTGCTGCTCAGGGCTGGGAAGCAGATGACTGCTGATTGGACAGAGGATGACATCTGACCCTGGACAACAAGCACAAGCCCCAGTCAAACATTTACAAGTGCTAGAGCGAATTTGATATTTTACAAAATGTTTTTATTAAAGAAGATAATGTGCGAAATTTGTTTAAAAATGAGAAAGGTTCAATGCAGAAATTGTAGTAAACCACCATACTTGGAACCTATGTGTCTGTAATTTAGTAACAGGACCTGGATTTCACTTTAAGTTGACTTGTGAACATACCATGCTGTAACATGAAAGACCATTAAAACTGAAACGCTTGTTTTTCACTTTAACTGACACATTGTGCAAGTTGTTTTTCTTCTCTTTACTGCAGATGTTGCAATTTCGGAAGCTACTGTTTATTAGTGAATGAAAAGATATTTGCAGCCGGGGCCGTGCAGGTAAGGGCGGTGGGGCTGGGTGGTGGCGGGGATTTCGATGGACGATAAGGAGGGGAAATTCATTATTTATTTAATTTCCCCTCGTAATCTCCCGTCGAAATCCTCCCCCAACCCGACCCCACTGCCCCACTGCCCCACTGCTCTTACCTGCACAGGCTGCAGCTGGATATTTGTTATATTGATGACTGACAGTGATGTTCTCACTGCGAGAGATATGATAGGGAGGGTGATTCATGGGAAGATGTGTGGTGAAAACAAGAAAGGATGTGCCCGTAACATGCAAGGACACATAGTTAGAAGACGATTCTACTCTGGTGTGCCGATGGGCAGTAAATCTGTTCCTAGGAGCCTGCTCATTGGTCAACACGAAGATGAAGAACATATAATTGTTGCACACTTAGAAGACGTGTTTATATGAGTGCGTTTTCTTAGAGTAGTTAGACAGTGGCTGATGCAGAATCTTTCACCCCTTGGATTCAGAGCAAACTGATTAAGTTATACTCATTCTATTTCCTTTCCTGATTTTCTGAGAAGAGACTCTGTGCTGAGTTTATTGGACGTCTCTTTATGAGAATTCCTAGTATATTTCTTGATTTGCTATTGAATTGAGCTGAGAATACTTACCAGCTTACTATGCTAAAAAGCTTTATGCTTATGCTCGAATCTCTCATCAGAACCCTTAGTGAGTTTCTGTACTGACATCTTGATTCCTTTCCTGACTTTTACATTTAGCTTAGAATAGGGAAGTTCCTTAATGGAACAAGCTTTTAATGTTCAATGTATTGATGTCATCTTATGAAAATTAACTGATTAACTGATTGTAAATCTTTCTGATGAATTTTGGAAAATAATATTTATTGACAAACTAGCAACTAAAAGATTTGAAAATAAAACCCTTTAACTCATATCTAACTCTCTTTATTGACTGAACGAAAGTAATAATAGTTGATAGTGTTTATGATTGAATTCAGCTTTTTACAAGTAGTGTTCATCCAGACGTTGCACAATTCTCAAATTGTTGTCTGGACACCACCACAAAATATTCTAGCACTGAGAGAAGGGAGGATGCTTGTCTTTATGACTACTATAGCCCAGGGAGGCACAGTTTGAAGATGAGATTTTCCCTCCGTGGTTTGAGGAAACTACAGAGACCAAGAGAGTGGAGAGAATAGTCAAGAAAATACACAACCTTTAGATGTGCCGAAATTATAGCTAGAATCAGAAGATATTATTAGGGGCTGTCTGGATATTTCACATTTGGATCATTATCAAGCAAAATTAACTGATGTATTTGAGTAAGGAAATCACAAGATGGACAGCTGCCACACATGACAGATTAACCGAATTGGCAGGAACATATGAAGTGGATCTTTCAATAAGTGTTTCATTGCAAATAAACTTTAGGGCACAATTAGATGATGAAGCTATTGTTACAATGCAATCCTCGGGATAAGGTTGCAGTTTGCGGAACTGGTAAACTGCATCCGCAAACTGAGTTATTTTGACAGATTAGAGAGCAAGTGGGCAAAGAAACAGGAAAAGAAAATCCACCGTCAGACACAGCAGAGGCACCTCCGGAAGAAAATGAGGCATTTACCTCTCCAATAAGGCACATACCATGTGGAAGGTATGTATATTGGAGTAGAGGTGATCTTGTGACATTTCTGAACAATTTTCAGGTGCTGAGAGAAAATCCTGCACACTGGTATAGACATATTGACAGATATGTTAACATTTCAAAGGTCTTGTGGACTGATTTGAATTCTTTCTTTTATACTGTAGTGCTGAGTGATTTGTGGGCTGAGTGTGAGATAGTTGTACAATGGCCATGTTCTGAACCTTCAAGGGATGCCCGCACTCGTGCACATTCACCTGTGGTAATGACTAAATATGATGAGGTGATTACCTTTTTGCCAGGGAAAGTTCAAGCAAGAGACACTGATTGGCTGAAAATCAATGGAACTATTCAAGAGGCTAAGGAATCAGTACATATTATGAATGATTGTTACAGGTGTTTAAGCAGCACAGTGAACAAGAAAATCCAGAGAAAAGTGATATGGGGAGTTTTGTGTCACAGTTTGTTCTTGGGTTGCGACCAGAAATCATTATGCAGACAAAGCCATTGGATGAGACCACGAGGTAAGCAAAATACTGTAGCGATGAATAAGAAATGAAGCAGAAAAGGATGAGGGAGAAATGTATGCTTCCACAGACAAATTTAGCACAGAAAGGAATTCCAGAATCAGTCATTTAGAGGGACCATTAGTGGAATGGAAGGTGTTAGTTTTCAAACTGGAGGTCAGGTTGCTCAAGAGCAGTTAGTGTTTAACAGAGTAGAGGTTTTCCAATTGATCAGAATTCTGGCATAAACATTTCTACGTTGAAGAAATTGACTCTTTGTCATTATTGTAACAAGATTTGGCATTGGAAGAGGGAGTGTTGACAGAATCAGAACAGAATGAGTGGTGATGGGCAAATGCAGGGAGCAAATCAGGCACAAATATTAAATATTAAATCAATCAATCAATCATAGCATTTGTAAAGCGCACTACTTACCCGTGAGGGTCTCAAGGTTCTGGGGGGTGGGGAATGCCGCTACTGCTCGAAAAGCCAGGTCTTGAGGAGTCTTCTGAAGGATAGCAGGTCTTGGGTCTGCCGTAAGTTGATGGGGAGGGTGTTCCAGGTCTTGGCGGTGAGGTGGGAGAACGAGTTGCTGCCGGAGGTCGCTTTTCGAATGCGGGGGACTGTGGTGAGGGTGAGGTTGGCAGAGCGGAGCTGGCGGGTGGGAGTGTAGAAGCTGAGACGGCTGTTGAGGTACGCTGGTCAGGTGTTGTGGAGTGCCTTGTGTGCGTGGGTGAGGAGCTTGAAGGTTATCCTCTTGTTGATGGAGAGCCAGTGCAGGTCTCTCAGGTGGGGTGTGATGTGGCTGCGGTGAGGGATGTCGAAGATTAGGCGTGCAGAGGCGTTCTGGATGCGTTGAAGCCATTTCAGGAGTTTGACTGAGGCTCCTGCGTAGAGGGCGTTTCCGTAGTCCAACCTGCTGCTGACGAGGGCCTGGGTGACTGTTCTTCTTGTTTCGGTAGGGATCCACTTGTAGATCTTGCGGAGCATGCAGAGGGTGTTGAAGCAGGAGGAAGAGACGGCGTTAACCTGCTTGGTCATGGAGAGGGTGAAGTTGAGGATATATTCCAGTTGAGGAGCCTCTGCAATGAATGCAAATGCCTGTTCAATCACAAGTTCCAATGATGCAGGTTCCACAAGTCCCAATAGCCCCACAGAACATGGGAAATCCTAGATTTAATATGAATCAGGTACCAAGAGCAAATCAAAACCTATTTCAAAACAAGAACCCATTCCAGCAGTTTCCTACGTTGGAAAGCTAATGTTTTGACTCTGACCATTCCCATTGACGTGCCTGAGGGGGAGGAAGATTGCATACTTGGCGCAGTCTTGAAGGTAGACCAAAGTGGACCCTTAATAGAAGGAGAAGTTAATGAGCACCTGGTGTTATTTCTTATTGACACTGGAGCTACCCGGTCCACTGTTAGAACAGCGGAAGTCCCAGACCTACCCTTCTCTGGAAGGAAGTTCCCAAGTTGTAGGAGTTGCAAACAAGCAAATAACAAATCCAGTTTCAGAAAGAGTGCCTATAAATATAGGTTCTTTTGAAGAAAATCATCAGTTTGTAATGCATGATTCTAGCCCTATAAACCTGTTAGGAAGAGATCTTTTGTCAAAGTTAAATTGGTCAATTTGTTACACACCAGATGGTGCAGAGTTCCAAAGGCATGATGAAGATGTTGAATTTAAAATGGCTTGACAAGAAACAACAAGGACATCGGACTAATTAAAGGTGTAGAACCTGTCTGAATAACAGTAAAACAAAATTAAAAAGATTCCTAGAACACCACTATATAATTTGACACCAGAGACAGTTGCAGGAATAACACTAGTGATTGAGGACATGCTAAATCAGGGAATATTAAAATAAATTGTTGGATGCCCTTGCAATTTGTGTATTATGGGTTTGCAGAAGCCCAATGGGGAATATCGAATTTTACAGGATCTTTGAAAGACTAATAACATAGTTGTTCCATGTTTCCAGTGGAATCAAACCCAGTGACAATGCTTTTCCAAATTTATTGCATTGCAGAATGGTTTACGGTTGTGGATCTTTGTCAGGCCGTTTTCTCTATTCCATTGAATGAGGTCAATCAATACTTGTTCCCATTTGTGTTTAAATGAAGAGTTTTGGCATGGTGCTGAGTTCCACAAGGGTATACAGAGAGTCGATCAATCTCAGATCTTGAAAAACAACCTTGATAATCTTCAGATGTATGGCAATTCAGCACTGATGCAGTCCATTGATGACCTACTTGTGGCGTCAAATACATGAGGAACTTGCAAAAAAGATACAATTGTCTTATTGAATCACCTGCCTGGGAATGGACATAAAGTATCTCCAAATAAAATTTAATATTGTAAAAAAATAAGTCCAGTATTTGGCACAAATAGTTGGGAAAGGAACTAGAAAGATGTCTCAAGAGAGAATCAAAAACAATTTTACAATGAATCCACCAAGAACTCAGAGAGAAGTCAGAATGTTCTGGGGAATGGTTGACTATTGTAGACAATGGATACCAAACTTTTCCCTAGTGGCCAAGCCTTTAGAGAGGCTGACGCACAAAGATATGCCTGATCCGCTTCTATGGGACAACGATTGCTTGAAAGCTTTCCTAGAGCTGAGAGAAAGCCTCTGTCTTGCCTTGGCACTAGGCTAGGAATGCCTGATTACAAAAAGATGTTCGCATTATTTTGCATTGAGAGGAACTTCTGAGCTCTCTCAGTGCTTACTCAGATGCATGGAAATTCACGAAAAATTATGGCATATTTTTCTACTACCCATGACCCTATTGCCGCAGAACTGCCCGGCTGCCTTAAAGTGGTTGCCACAGTTGGTGTCAGTATTGATAGATATGAGAGCGTAGTGATGGGACATTCCCTTATCGGCATGCTTCCTCACTCACTAGAAATTATACTCATATGAACAAAAGCAAAGCATTTGACGCACAGCAGACTCACAAAATATGGGCAACAGACACTTGAGGTGGATATTGTGATGGTTAAAAGATGTTGCATGTTGAATCCAGCCACCCTGCTGCCACCTTATGAGATTGATAGGGATGAAGTTGAGCATGATTGTCTATATGTCACAGATTGTTGCACTAATCCAATGCCAGACATAAAAGATGAACCTCTTGATGAGCCTGATTGTGTAATTTTTGTGGCTGGCTCATGTTTGAGAAACAATGAAGGAATTCTGAGTGAAGCCTATGCAGTTTGTACAATTTAAGAAGTGTCAAAAAGTTCATGGATTCGAGGTATTACCTTTGCATAAGTGGAGGACTGATTACCCTTACAAGAGCATGTTGTCTTTCGGCACAAATAAGAGTGACTATATTTATAGATAGAAAACATGACTTTGGTGTGGTCCATGATTCTGAAAAGTTATGGTCACAAAGGAGGTTTATTTCATCTACATGCTCCCCCATTTAAATGGTGAACATGTAAAAGAATTGCTACACACATTACAGTTTCCTCAAGAAATTGTGGTAAAGTGTATCACTCATAGAAGAGAAAATTCTTATGTTACAATTGGCAATCAATATGCAGGTAAAGTGCCCAATAGTGTGCACTTGTGGGATGTTCCTTTAATGGAAACTACACAAATGAATCTGATGAGGGCACTGCTTTCTCAAAGTTGCAGTTGGTAGCTGACACTTGGGAAGAGATTAAAAGATGGCAAAAAAACATTTCGGAAGCTGAACAAATAGGTTGTGTCAGAGCAGGTTGTGTTAAGGATGAAAATTATATATGGATTTCAGCAGATTGAAAACCTGTATTGCCAAGCAGTTTGTTGTTACCCATGACATGACATTTTCATGGTCCTGCACACATCGGAATGGATGCAATGGTTAGGCTGTTCAGACAAATGTAGTTCAATCCCCGATTCAGAGCCCTAGCAGAAGAATTGTGCCAAAGATGTGTAACATATCAGCAGAGGAATGTAGAAAGAATAACACCAGTAATCATGAGTCATCTAGGAAGATCAGGTGGACCATTCAATAGACTGCAGCTGGACTTTATCGAGATGCCTTTATGTAACAGGCTGAGATACGTCCTGGTTATAGTATGCGTTTTCTCTCGATGAGTGGAAGCCTACCCAACATGTAGAAATCACAGTCTTACTGCTGTACGGATTTCCGGTTTCTCTAGAGACAGACAGAGAGAATATTTAATTAATGAGGTTTTTAGAATGCTCAGTGTGGCTCTTGAAGTGCAACAGAGATTTGACTGTAGCTATCTTCCTGAGGCATCAGAAATAGTGGAGTAGATAAATGATACATTGAAGTCTTGTTTGGTTAAAGTTTGTGCATCCACTTCTTTGGAATGGTCAGATGCATTACCATTGGCTCTGATGAGTCTTCGAAGTACTCCTGACAGGAGAACAGGATTAACGTCACATGAAATCCTTAAGGGATGTGCAATGAGGCTGCCTGCTGTACCAGCAAACGCACTTGAGAACATCACTGATGATATGATACTACATTACTGCAAAGGACTGGCTGGTGTGGTACATTCTGTTTCTTGCCAGGTTGAAGCTGTCACTGCAAATCCAGATCAGGAGCAGTGCCATGATATTAGCCCTGGTGAATGGGATTTGGTGAAGATACATGTGCAGAAGTCCAGTTGGGAGCCCAGGTGGAAAGGCCCCAACCGAGTTATTATGATAACCAATACTGCTGTCAGATTTGAGGGCTACCTAACTGGGTACATGCGTCACACACTCAAAGAGTAAGGTGCCCACAAGAAGAAATAGTGTTCTTTGAACCGGGTCAGAGAGCATTAGTGACAGCACAATCAGAAGAACAAGAAAGGGGTGAAGAATAGTAAGGTCTCACACCAGTGTAAGTTCCTGAAATATTACAGAGTGGTGTGCAAGTACCATCTGAAGAAACCGTTGGAGTATCACAGAGGCTTTTGAATGACCCACATGAAGAAACAAGTGTGAGAAAAGACGTATGGATCTAGACATTCAAATGGCCAACAGGTAAAAGACAATTCCAATAAAATGTGTCAATCGAACATATATCGCCTACAATCATTGGAGAAAAAGAATCAGACAGTATAAATGACACGGAAGAGGATCAGCAGGTAGTAAGGAGATCCAAAAGAGCAAGAGTACCTTGATGAAGGTATTCAGCACCTGAATGAACTTACTATTTCAGAAATGTGCCAAATGATTCAAAACTAAGACCTGGTGTACTGAGCTCCAAGTTGTTTAAGCATAAATGCGGCCACACTGACAAACAGTATAGGTTAAAAACAAAATATTTGAAATAAACATTGCACATGAGAACTTGATGGCCCTTATCTAAACTTGAGACTGAAAACAGCTTCATCAACAAGTGATTAACTGTGTTAAAATTAAAGAGATAAAAGAGACTGAAAAAATAATAAAAAGACTAACAAAAACAATTAAAAGAGTAAAGAAGATTTCCCTAGATCCAGGGTTGCAGTAGAAGAGTAGGGATAGCAAATTTAGAAGAAAACGGAGTAGAGTTAGGGATGACTCAAAGATTATTGTATTTAAGCTAAATGAAACATCTGCAAGTCAAATTTTATGAAGAAACATTTTGCTGTTTGCAGAAGTCAAATTTAAGGCAGAGAACTGAATCTGCTTTCTGTTATATCTAAACCTGAAACTACAACATCTGCACACATAGGTGCCGATTCCAATCCGTTAAAAAAATTTACCGTCCGACTCGTATCCATATTTTTTTACGTACAAATCGTACAAGTCCCGTACAAACGGCGAAGTACGATTTGTACGTGAAAAATACATATGAATGACCTCGGGAAAAGTCTACGAGACGTCCCCGGACAGTTTTACGTATGAGTCGTAAAACTGAAGTCCGAGCGCACAAGTCCGATCCGTACCGGCGTCCCGAATACACAAGAGTACGGAAAACGTCCCGTACGGAGCGAACTTTGCACGACCCCTACCGCGGGTACACTTGTGCCCAGGGTACGAGTCGTACGGCCCCCCAGTCTCCCACCCCTCCAGCGTATGTTCCCACAGTACCCCCCAGCCCCCCGTATGTATGCGCCATACATGCGGGGGGCTGGGGGTACGGTGTGTACATACGGTGCTGGGGGTACGGCACGTACATACGGGGTGGGGGTATGGCACGTACATACGGGAGGTACGGCGCGTACATACGGGGGGCTGGGGGTACGGCATGTACATACGGGGGGCTGGGGGTATGGTGCGTACATAAGGGGGGATGGGGGTATGGCACATACATACGGAGGGGGCTGGGGGTACGGCGCGTACATACGGGGGTGGGGGTACGGCGCGTACATACGGGGGTGGGGGTACGGCGCGTACATACGGGGGTGGGGGTACATACGGGGGTGGGGGTACGGCACGTACATACGGGGGGTATGGCGCGTACATACGGGGGCTGGGGGTATGGCGCGTACATATGGGGGGCTGGGGGTACGGCACGTACATACGGGGGGGCTGGGGGTACAGCACATACATACGGGGGGGCTGGGGGTACGGCGCGTACATACGGGGGTGGGGGTATGGCACGTACCGGGCCCCCTTTTCCTCGTGCATCACGGCATACTTAGCTTTTCCGGCACTTTTTGGCTCCCGTAAAAATATAGCCGTGCGGAGTGCTGTGGGTACGAATTGCACTTGCTGGTCCGTAAAACGCTGCCTGACTCCATGCGGATGTCGCGTATGTGCTGTCCAGGATCGGAATTGTATGTATATTTTAGCCGCACAGTGTTTTTTACGATTCGTACGGAAATGGTATTTCTGTACGAATCATACTTGCTGGTTTGTACGGTGGAATACCCGGGTACGAGTCGTATGGAGCAAACGCTCCGTACGACTATTTGTACCCGGGTTTTACAGGATCGGAATCGGCACCATAATAGATTAAACAAAAATAAAGGATTCATATGTAGATTATTCGTCAAATGAATTTTCAACAAATGTTTATCTAGATTAGTGCAAAAATACACATAAGCTTTAGACACCAGAAACTGTTATGTTTGTGCACATTTACCTTCTTCAGCTGCAGATGAGGTAACTTATCATCACATTCCATTGTCATATGTAATTACATGTACCATATTGCTTAGTTTATTTTATAGACAGGAACGTTTTTAAATATAATTTTTCCAATTACGACCTGATTCTTTCAAAAGTGCCTCGTCAGATAACCATGAATTTACACTCACAGGCAAAAGATCAGGACAATCCATGGTATTTCTTTAGATCACCCACTGTAGTAGACACTGCTAAGGCATATGAAAACAATTTTACCTGTGTGATGAGACCATTAGAGAAAACATATATTATGCCATTAGAGGAGAGGCGATCTCATATCTTTTATAGTAAAAACAAAAATGACATTTATAAGAAAGTTTGGAAGAAAGAAGAAGGTGAACACAAAAAGAAGATGGTATATACAAAATTGAAATTAGATAGACGTCAAAAATGGAAATGATGTGTTTACAAAAGAAGAAATCAATCAAGAAAAATACATATTGGGATTAGTAGTTGTGAACACACATTTGAAATTTTCGGAGGACCATCTCCATAAGCAGTTATTCCAGAGGTTTATTTTGTTTGTAGACAAAATGCTTATTTTTAGATACCAGCTGATTAGGAGGGTATTTACTATTTAGCCTTTTTGTTTCTGAAAATGTATCATGTAAATAGTATAGATATTTTAACCATGACATCATCTCACAGACATAGACGGGGTGTTTATGATGGAACACAGCTAGTGGAA
Source organism: Triturus cristatus (assembly GCF_964204655.1). Lineage (NCBI taxonomy): Eukaryota > Metazoa > Chordata > Amphibia > Caudata > Salamandridae > Triturus > Triturus cristatus. Next base: position 597,608,131 of record NC_140589.1, read on the forward strand.
GATTTTTTTTGACAACCATACCACCAGTAGTCTTAAATGATGAAAATATTAGAAAACTGTCAACAATAGTGGAAAATGAGTGACTAGTACATCTGGTGCTTTGATTGCTGTTAACAGAGAATTAGTTGCTATTAGATCAATGGTTTTACAAGATTGATTAGCTTTAGATATCTTGTTGGCAAAGAAAGGTGGAGAATGCAAGATGCTGAAAGCTCAACATTTCTGTTCATATGTTTATATTGGAAAAATAGAAGAAATTGCAAAGAACATTTCAGATCTGAAACCTGAAGTAGAAACATTAGAAACTACTGATATTTTAGAAAATCTTGGCAAAGGAGCTGCTGCTACTGGTAACTGGTTTGCAACAGCAGGAAGAGGATGTTTTAGAGTCATTCTGAAACCTGTATTAATTATAGGTGTTTCCTTGATAACTAAATATGGTGTAAATACATTAGTTAGATGCTGTTGAAACAGAAGAAAGAATAGAGAAACAAACTGAAAATTTCGGACACAATTTGAATTGGAGGAGAAAAAGATCAAAGAATACAAGACACTGAGGGAACCCGGAAAGCATAAAAGTGAAAGAAAAAGACTCAACAAAGAGTGCACACCAAAAGATTAATTTGTGAAGAAATTCTGATGTTTTTTCAACCATCAGAGAGGGGAAGCTGCTCGAGCAAATTTGATCATTTCCAAAATGTTTTTATTGAAGAATATGATGTGCAGATTTGATGTTTAAAAATGAGATATGTTTAATGGAAAAATGGTAGTCGGCAACTGTTGCATTTGATCATGCAGACACAGCAGAGTAGTGTTCCTTCTAGATTATTGGGAGTAAAATCCTGTGCTTGGCAAGCCAGACACCAACAGCTTCTCTCTCCCTGAACCACTTTGGAACTCTTTTCCATTACATAGGCAACATTCCATAGCTACATAACAGGTCTGCCTGACAGAAGACATTCACATGTCCAAGAAATGTATACCCACATTATAATACATCCCCTTTCCTTCCCGAACATTTAAATCCCAGCACAACATCCCACGAATCATCAAACACACACACACACACACTCAACAACATTCAGCCACAAGGACAAAACTACAAACACATAAAACCTTAACCCCATATCTAAACTGGTAACCCCGAAAATGTAACCTCGCACGAAGTCTCCCAACCAACCAGGAGGTCTGCGAGATCGAGTTCTACGTGCAACCGTGCGGGTTGTATGAAAAAAGGCACGCATGCCTGTACAATGTGGTCCCATCCACAAGTGCGCCTTAACCATGCATTCCTTTACCACACATGTCTTTACCACACAATTTAGTTGTAAAGGCACTGTTGCTAAAGGAATATGTATAGGAAAGATCACCACTACCTGACCCCACCTCCCTACCCTAAGCCCTAAAATCCTATCCCCCCCACCTTGGCCCCTGCAATAAGACCTAAAACCTACCCTGCCCTGCCCTTTAAACTACCCCTTCCCCTCTCCCTGAGGCCTAAAACCCTGCCCTTACCAAAAACAACCCCAACACCAGCCCCTCAACCCTGAGCTCTAAAACTTGCCTCCATGTGGCCCTTAAAACTGCCCCTTCTAATAAAAAGAATGTAACATTTTCTTTTTAAAACTGCCCCTACTCTCCCCCACCCTGAGGCCTAAAACCCTGCCTCCTTTAAAAAAACTTCCAAAGACTCCCTTCACCCGCCCTGAGCCCTAAGGGCATGCCCCTTTTAAACAAACTACCCCGCCCCCACCCTGAACCCTAAAACTGACCCATACCCCTAAAATGTACCCCCCAAACCTAACCCCAGCCCTTAAAACTACCACCCTGAGCCCTAAACCCCTGCACCCTTCCAAAAACTACCCTAACTCCCAGCCCTGAGCCCTAAAACCAACCCTCACCACTAGAAACTACCCCCCAAACCCAGCCCTAGCCCCACTTACCTCCCTGGGGATTCCTGTCACTTCCTCTTCATCTCCCCGCCCATCCAGACACTGGACAGCTATCTGACTTAAGCACGCATATGCGTGGTTAGGCAGATGCATGGTTAAGGCAAGCATTGCTACGCTTGTGGAGAAACAGCATGTGTGGCTCAGCTCCCGTTGTAAAGGCCTTTTCCCAACGGTGCGATCATGCCCGTCAACACAAGTACCCAAAGCATCTCCTTTGTCACATAAATAACTCGTCCGAAATTCTGAATCTTTCAACATCAACTAACGAAAACATCTCTTACTTTCTTTCTCTGGCTACACCACACCTCTCTCATCCTTCTGTAACAAAGCAACTCTCCTCAAACTCCATGTCTGACCATTTTCCAACTTAAACCAATTTCTACCCACCACCTTCGCTCTATAGGTACTGCAGGACTTAGACAAACCAGCACCAACCCCACCTCCTTTCACCTTCCCTCAATCTCTGACATTGACCCAAATGCATACCCTTGAAAAGCTACACATTTCCACCTGATGCTCTGAAGTGTTTCTTCCACAACCAAAAAGAAACCAACTTGATGCCAGGCTGCCTACCTCCCATAATTTCAAATGGTGTCTTTCCTGTGCCCAAATTCACCATTGCGTGATGTGCCCCCAACATGTCCTTCACACCACCCTGGACATCTGAACTAGCTTTACTTGTCAACTCATTGGTTCACTTTATCAAATAGTTTATCGCCTCAACCTGACCATTACCTTGGGGTTGTAAAGAGAGGTTCATACATTCTTCAGACTAATCTCATTCAGAAACTCTTGCATTTCAAGACGTAAGTTGTGTTTCATTTTCCATTATCAGCCTGGATGGTATCCCTTCCCTCCTGAAAATGTCTTCCAGACTGCCATAATCACCTTTGTGTTTAGGCATCTCATAAAAACCACCTCGAGCCATTTGGACTTTGCGTCAACCAAAACTGCTGCAAACCTCACACGCACCCAAATGGTCCTATGAAATCAAGGCACACCTTCACCGAGAGATACTCTGCTTCAGACACGTTGATCACCTCTTGTCATACCCAAACTTTCAATAGTTTCTCTGAGTTTCATCCTTCACACTCTTCCACACAACTCTTCACTTGACTCTTCTTACATTTTCATGCTTCCCCATCGATGGGTTGCTATCATCAACTATGAGCACTCTATGTTCCTTGGTTTCCTTCGCATCATCCACAGACAAATGAAGTTTATTTAAAGACTTGTACACCTGTTCAAAGTGGCCCTTTTTACCACATATTCGACATTCCTTACCCACAGAAAAAGAATTCTTTGAGTCAATTAAATGAAGACTGCTACCCCTCCTGTAGCAGAAATGGTTTGGAGCCTTGTTAAAGTATTTGACCCTCCCCTCATCCTCACATTGCTCCCTTTTTCCACCATGGCTGTTTGTCATACTCAGTTTCTTGTTGACTTCGTTGACCACGTCTGCATCACTGTCAACCATGCTTTTACTTTTACTTTCACTTCTCTGCATCTCCTTCATACACCTCTCTGACTCCACCACAACAGTAGCAATGTTTATGGCCTTCATAAGAGTAAGATTGCTAACAGCCCAGAGTCTCTTCTGAAATTTTTTGCTGTAACACTGGACTATCAACAGGTCCCTGATCAGCTCCTTTGTCATAATTCCAAGGTTACATTTTGCAGTTAACTCACGTAGTCTGGCCGCAAAATTATCCACAGATTCTAAAAGTTTTTGAGGATTGGTATAGAACTTGTGGCATTGCATCACAATATTAATCGTTTTAGCAAATTGATTTTGCAACCATAGCATAGCTTCTTTGTAAACATCTTGATTTCCTCTCCATTTCCCTCATAAACTTGTCGAAGATATTTGAACACATACCCAAACAGCTTATCAACAATGCTTTTTTTCAAATGGGAGAAAATCTTGTTCCATCAACTCCCACAATATAATTCTCAAATATTTCCACCCAATCGTCCCATTCAATCGGCAGATCTCCAGGCTGCCTCAAAAAAGAGGGTGGTACTACAATTGACTGCCTTATGTTCATGGTTACTGTAGATGTTGTAGGCTTCACTGAATTAATATGAATATTTCTTTATCCTTCACAATCAAACCACTAGGTGGTGCTGGAATACACTCTCAGGTTGATTCAAACCATAGAGTTCCTTAATCGCACTACCTTGACTCTAGGTAGCAGCGTAGTCAGTTAAGAGAGATCACCCTCACGAGGCTCAATAAAAAAACTGAACTGGTGAGGAGCTTTCTTATTTTGTTTTTCTTTTTTTGTGTGTACACTTTGTTTATGTTTTCGGTGCAGGTGAAGATCACTCTCATGAAGCCTCACAAAGCTTCAGCGCCCATCAGAGCAGGCAGATGTCCAAGTGATGGCAGCGTGCAAGCCACTGTTTTTGGGAGATGCACGGAAAGCAGTATTCCCACTTCCAATGTCAGGTCCTTAGGCAGGGCCACTTTTCGGAATGCGGAGCTCCCACTCCTGATGTCAGGCCCTTAGGCAAGGTCACTTTCTAGAAGCAATATCAACTAGGCCCTTAGGCAAGGATGAGTTCCAACGGTGCAGCACTCACTGGATTCACTCACAGCAATTTTTCATTAGGCCCTTAGGCATGACTGAGTGACAATAGTTGAACAAACAATGCACGTGCGGTGTGGCACACTCAGATTTGCCACAAAGGATGGGGTGACTCAAGTAGATTTGCGCTCATTTGCCGTCCCTTAACTCAACTTACCAGGAAGTCTCCTCCGCGGGTGCTGCAGTAGGCCGCAAGACACAACACAGTGCTTTTAGTCTTTTTCTTAGATACTCTAGGGCTAAAACTATCTAAAATACTAGGATTTCCACGCAGGTTTAGGGGCTACCTCCCAGTCGCACAGAGTGTTGGCACAGGACTTCCTTCACTTCATTTCTTCTGTAGATAGATGTCTGGCGTGTTCCATCCTCTTTGCCAAAAATATTGTAGTATTTGATCAAGCAGACACAGCACAGTAGTGTTCCTTCGAGTTTATTGCCAGGAAAATCCTGTGCCTGGCAAGCCAGACACCAACAGCTTCTCTCGCCCTCAACCACTTCAGAACTCTACTGTGTCATTCCCATTACATAGGCAACATTCCATAGCTAAATCACAGATCTGCCTGACAGAAGATGTTCAGATGTCCAAGAAACTTATACCCATATTATAACAGCAACCATACTTAGAATCTATGGCCCTGTAATTTAGTAATATGTCAGAGATTTCACTTTAAGTTGAACTGTGTGAACACACCATGCTGCAATGTGAAAACTCATTAATAGTGAAACACTTGTTTTTCACTTTATTGGCAAATTGTGCAAGTTCTTTTTCTTCTCTTTACTGCAGATGTTGCAATTGTGGAAGCTACTGTTTATTAGTTAATGAATAGACATTTTTTGTATTAATCAACTGATAGTGATGTTCTCACTGCTAGAGTTGATGCTTTTCATTTATATTTTATTTAGTAAAATATTGTCAGTTACAAGACATACACTCCCTACTGAGCAATTTTTGTACACAAGTCTGCTTTTCAGTTTCACACTCTCTTTTGTTCCCTTCCCCCACACTCTTTTAGCTCTATTTCCATAGTAACCACGTTTCAAATAGTCCCTGCCTACCAGTATGTCAAACGATCACAAGACTTTCAACAGCATTTTAGCTTTACATTACTGTAGCAGGTGTGGTTGACTGTTTGCAATTTCAAGCATATCTCAAACAATATAACTTTTTTTTACTTCTCAAAAGTCAAGCACAAAGTTAGTTACAATTTCCCTTGAAGTCACTACCTAATTTTAGTTCCCTGCACATATTCACCATCGAATCAAATATGTTCTTTTATATTTTACCTGCTGTCTTTCATTGTAACTAACTTTCATCTTCAAAACTGACTCATTCTGTTGCAGCCATTTCCAGCTTGTCTCCAAAAAGTTCAGAGTCTGGATTCTTTACCATAGTTTTATATTTTGGGATAGAGAGAGAGTGAGAAAGAGTGGGTTTGACAGGGACCTAGGTTTACCTAATGTAGACATTACTTGGGTTGGCCAGAGAGAGATGAAGTGGCATCAATTGCTGCCTTTGGTTAAAAGCCTTGCAGATTTCCAACATCCAGACCTCATGATTGTGCACTGTGGCGGCAATGACCTAAGCACAATTTCTGGGGTAGGACTGGGAATCCTAATGAAGGATACCTTTGTTAAATTAATGTCACTTTTTCCACATACTGCTTTGATGTTCTCCTACATTTGCCAGACAGAAGTGGCAGTGGTCAACCCAATTTTGGTCACAGATAGAGAAAACCAGGAAAAATGTCAAATAAGTCATTTCTGCATTTCTACGAGACCACAACAAGGACTCTATACACCATAACAGCTTATGCTTCGACATGGATGGAATATAAAAAAAAATGCAGTCCATTTCATAGGCAACAGGGTGTTCCTCAACATCTTAAAAGACTGCATCCTGTTCTGTGTGTGCTTATCATCTACACACCATAAAAGGAAAAGCTCTTTCAGAGCCAACCCTTTTCCCAAACACTGGTTCTTTAGGCTCTTAATTCCTTTTTTCTAATTTCTCATCAGATCCATGGATCTGTTGTGGATCCTCGGCCAAATAAGGGGTCTGCCTGCCATGTTGCAGACAGATCCTCAACAAATCAGCAGATCTGTTCCAAACCAAAAGCACACAATCAATAGAAAACAGCAATACATTTAATACAGGCATATCATATTACAATTTATACAACTGTATCAGTGCCTGTGTGTGGGTGAGTGAGTAGCTGTATCTGTAAATGTGTGGTTGTGTGAGAGGCTAGGTGTGTGACTGAGTATGTTAGTGGCTGTGAGGGTTTGTAACGGTGTGAGAGTGACTGTGTGGGTGTGTGAGTGGGTATGTCAGTGGTTTTGCTATATGGATGTGTGAGTGAGTTTGTAAGTGGCTGTGTGGGTCTGTGAGTATGTGTGTAAGTGGCTGCATGGGTGTGTGAGTGTGTGTGTTCAAAGCTGGTTTATTAGTATGTGCAGGTAGGTACCTACAGCTAGTAATGACACCGCAATAACAAATAAGGTCCAGTCAAGTCTCAATAAATTAATCCTTGCTCTCCCTTGGTAGCTTGGCTCACGATCAGCCAGGCTTACCTTAGGAGACAGGTGTGTAAAGCATTTAAAACACCAACACCGTAAATAAGTAAGAAACAACATACAATAACAATCAAACACCAATTTATAAAAATGAAAATATTTTTATGATTAAAATGACACCAAAATGACAAAACCTATTTGTAGGGAACCAGCAATGTGAAACAATTTTAAATATTACAAGTAGAACTAGTGCTTAGAGGCAAATAGCACTCAATGGGTTAAAAAAAGGTCACGCTGGACCTGTACAAAGTCAAGAGTTCAGGCAGCTCGCAATATAACACTTTTATACTTACTTCCAGAAGTATTTCTTGATCCAGGAAAGTGGTCCACATCACCAGCCCAGGGTTCAGAAGATCTGGTTTGCCTCTTGGGGTCTGGGACTACAACTCCCACAATGCACCTGGTCAATCCAAGTAAAATCCAGGTGAAGCTTGTCAGCTGGAGTTCTGTTATGATAATTGTAGTGATATGCTTGCCCAGGATGTCATTGTGCCCCAAGTTGTATGTATATTGTTCCATAATGAAACCAATAAAAAAACAATAATAAGAAAAAAAGCTTGTCAGCTGGAATTGTCTTGATGGAGTTGCAGGTCACCCTTCCAGCACTCTTCTACCTGCTGCTGCTCAAGGAAGCTACTACTTATCCTTTAAGACAGTCAAAGTCCTTATGCTGTGAAGCCTTGTGAGCGCAGCAGGTGCAGTCTTCTCTTGTGAAGTCCAAGGATTCAGCTGGGCAGTCCTTCTTCTCCAGATGTTTCTATGAGGGGCTACAACACCAGCCAAGGGTCCAGATTTTCTGATTTGCCTCTTGGAGGCTTGGGACTACAATTCCCACAATGCACCTAGTCAATTTCTTTAAAGTCCAGGTGAAGTTGGTCAACAGGGCTTGTCTTGATGGAGTTGACACAGGTGACTTCTTGAAGCTCTTTTGTACCTGTTGCTTTCAGGGAGTCCGCTCCTTAATCCTTTTGAAGACAGACAAAGTCCTCTTTTGTGAAGTCCAAAGTGTGCAGCAGGTGCAGTCCTTATGAGTGCACTCCTCTTGCGGTGCAGACCAGGGAATCAGCAGGGCAGTATTTTTTCTTTTGATATTTCCAGGCAGGGATTTGAGTTGCTGGGAAGCTCTCCCACCTTTATCCAGGTTTTTGGGCTGGTAAGCAGGACTATGTACCCCTGAGTATGGCGTACAGGGTGCTAATCTCTGTGATGACAACTCCCTAAGAAGTGTGGCATCATTTTGTCCCAGATAGCACTGTTCCACAAAGATCGAAAATCTCCCCTGGAGGTTCAGGACTGGCTAACCAAACACGAAGGTGTGGCTAACTTTCCCCTACACTGCCCTTCCAGCTCCTCTTCTAATACAATTACAGAGGTTCCTATCTGACTGAGGGTGCAGAAAGTGAGGGTGGACCTCGTTCCAGTCTGAACTGTCTTTTTCCCTTTGAAGACCAGTTTGGCCTACTTCCTGTCCTGGGCTCTGCAGCTGCAGATCTCCTTCCACCAGATGTCTCCTTTGTCTCAATTCAGGCTACTCACAACTCATCAGACCAGCTTAACTCAGCATGTCAAAGGCTGGCCAACCAGAAGAGGCCACAACAGGGCCAATTTTAGGTAACTTCTGGAAAGCACTTCTGAAACTACTTTCCTGCAATAGTTATCATAAAGTCAACCATGTCATGGATTCATAGTGACTATTATTTTCATACTTTGAAGTATATTTCCAGGTCACTCCAGTTAAAAAAGTAGATTTTATTAAATGTTAAATAAAGCCTTACCATGTTAGTCTAGGGAGTTAGGGCGAACATCCTTAACATCGCGGTTAGTACACCGCGATGCGGTTACATCGCAATCGTTACAACGAACGCGATGTAACCACGCTATGCCATTACAACGCAAGTCTTTACATCGACTTGCGCTAGATGGCGTGCTAACATTACAAATAGTGTAGTTTACTATCCCAACACCTTCCCTACTGTTAAGTGGACTGGAGTTGGAACAGTAAATTACACTTTACTAATGTTAGCACGCCATCTAGTGCAAGTCGATGTAAAGACTTGCATTGTAATGGCATAGCGTGGTAACATCGCAGTCGTTGTAACGACCGCGATGTAACGGCACGCATTGTACTCACTCGCATTGTAACATCATACATCCGGAGCTAGCAATGTACATAATTGGCAGGTTCTTCCTTACCAGGGCATATACAAAACATCTTTTAGAATGTCCCTGCTTATTCTAACAATGCACCCAACCCTTGGGCCACCTAGGGTAGACCTTAGGGGTGACTTTCATGTATAATTAAGGTAGTTTAAGACATTGGAAGTCCCTTTAATTCCAAAGTAGAAATTGGACATAGTTTTACTTTAAAAACAGCCTGCAAATCAGGGATGGCATTTAAAATGACAGTAGGCACCACAGCAGTGCACATGATACTGCATTGAATTCACTGGATCTATAAACCTACATGCTGTATTATAAACTTGGGACTTACAGGTAGGTTGTCAGTACCAATTGTAATTACACATAATTACCATGTACCTTTTGAACAAAGCACTGACCCTGGTCCAGGTTAGCAGAGCCCAGGGCAAATTCAAAGTCAGAAAATCAGCATCTAGTAAGTAAAATGGGGGCAACAAGTGGGGTGACACTGCAAAAATCCCCGGTTTCTCACTGTGTGTGAATGGGTTTGTGAGAACCTATGTGGTCTGTGAGTGTGAGTGTGAGTGGTTCTCTGGGTTTGCCAGTGGATGCATCAATGCCATTATCGGTATGTGTGAAGGTGTGTGTGAGTAAATGAATGTGTGGGTGGGTATGTTAGTGTTTCTGTGGGGGTGAGAGGCTGTGTGAGTGGGTCTGTTAGTGTGTGTGAGTGACTGTGTGGGTATGTGAGTGGGTGTGTGAGGGATTCTCTGAGTCTGTTAATGGATGTATCTGTGACTATGGATGTGTGAGAGTGTGTGTGAGTGACTGTATGGGTATATAAGTGGGTATGTAAGTGGGTGAATGGATGGGTGAGTAGTTATGTGGAGTGTGAGAGAGTATGTAAGTCTGTGAGTGGGTGTATGTGTTTCTTTAAGTGGGGGTCTGGATCTGCGGATCTGGTACAAATTCACATGGGGTGGTGTGTGAGTGCCTGTGTGGGTCTGTGAATGGGTTTGGTTCCCTGGGTCTGTTAGTAGATATATTAGTGACTGAGTGGGTGTGTGAGAGACTGTTTGGGTGTGTGAGTGGGTATATGGATGTGTGTTTAGGTGGGTGATTGGTTGTGTGGGGGTGTGGGAGAATGTGTGAGTGGGTCTGTTAGTGGGTATGCACAGGTCTGTCGCAAGGGGCAGTGTGTGAGTGTCTATATGTGTGTGTGAATGGATATGTGAGTGGCTGTGTGGGTCTGCAAGTTGGTTTTTGAGTGGTTCTCTGGGTCTATGAGCAGATGTATCACTGGCTGTAAGGGGGTGTGAGAGGGCATGTGAGTGTCTATATGGGTGTATAGCTGAGTATCATGGTGGATCAGTGGATCCTCACGCATCCCAAACAACAGTTTTGGCCACCTCCTTGCTCCTGGTTGTCCCTCACAGATGCCTCTATCAGCCCCATGGGGTCAGGGTACCTCTAGAATATATAACAAAGAAAACTTCTCCAAATCTAATTATTTAGTATCAGGCATTATGTCCAAGATAAAATTACAGTTGTCAAACAGACCAATGGTTTTCACTTTTATTGTTCAAAAATATATATCAGATGTATAAATCATGTTTTCTTTTATGTGGTACAGATACATTTGATTATAAAAAATAGACCAACACACACTGAAGAAAAAAAACTTAACACATCAAATGCTGAGGAGCCCCACCAACATAATAATGAACAATTAAGATATTTTACATAGGTTCATTAATAAAACATGGCAACAAACATACAACATTGTCAAGACAAATAAACAAGGAGCAACAAACAATATTGACACAAGGAGAGTATACAAACAAGCTAAAACAGAATGCACTGTAAGTCCAGTTAATCAAATCATTACTCATACATGATTCAAAAAGAAAAGTGGCGACTCGCGATTCGGAAGTAGTACATAAATAGAGGATTCTTTCGTCAGGGCACTGAGAATAAAATTATATCAGTGGCTTAATGCCATCTGTGGAACATGCACTGTTGCTGAATATGTAGTGCAGGGGGCTCTGTATCAACACATGTTGCCAAAAGGTTTTCTGGGCATGAATTAGAGTGGGCTCAGCCGAAGGGATCTTCAGAATGGTCACTCCCTCTCGTCACAAATGTACGCTTATTGAACAGTCCCTAATCACGTGTAAGGTTCCAAAGGTCAATCTGGACCGAATACGCTGGCATGGAAATGGTACCCAAAATCCGTAGGTGAATCAGAAGAGGGCTCTGATTAACTATTACGAGCGTCCGAGCCGGGACTATATCTCCATAGATTGCCACACTAACTAGATCCACATGCAGTCATCGATGTAAATACTATTATGGCTGGGTAGTATAAAAATTATTGGCAATTCAAACGGCGTCCTCCGGTTCCGGCTCAGCAGTTAAGTAACGGCGTCCAACCAAGGTAGGTACCTCTACCCTGACAGACCCCTTCCTTTCAGTTTTAAGTTTTATTTTTCCTTGCCGGGAATGAGTCCCACTACACAAAATGGTGACTGCAAATTTCCTCATGTTGTGACCAGCCAATCACGGCATTGCCATTGGTGCGTGAATCCGCGGATCCACGGTGGTGGATCGATGGTGGATCCGCATCTCTAGATATACGTATATCTTTTTTCTTTAATAACTCCAAAACTATGGGGGGGTGTCCGGCAAGATGGCCAACTTGCAGCTTTAGAAGTAAGCTCCCGGCCGGCACTATTTTTCTGTAGAATCCTGCCACAGTGGCCATTGCACTCCAGCCAGTGTGTGATGCCGAGTCATCCTGAACCCAGCAGAGACCCCCTGGGCTTCTTTTGGTGGTCTGTGATACTGGAAAGGACTTGAAGACAGACTGGGCCTAGTGTGCGGAGGCCCACAGAGGCGGCACACTCCTGATGCTGGCCGTGACCCGGGAGTCAAGTAACATGCAGTGGGAGATCCTGACCGGCGCCTTGCCAGCCCCCACCACTGTTGGTTCTGCACTGCAGGCATCAGCTCAGCAGTCTTAGGGGTACCTGAAGTGTCTGGGGTCACTGCGGACTTCTGAACTGGTGATGTGTCTCATTGCAGGGTGGAGGTAGTGCGAGGATGGGCACAAGTCAGCCCTGAAGAGACTGCTGCTCAGCCTGACGGCCTGCCAGCAAACTACTCCCTGGGCCCAGCAGTTACCTGGTGATGTCCGCCTTGCCTGCCGGGGAGAACAGTGATCGAGAGCGAAGGTGGCGGGCAGTCGACAGTGAAATTGCCTGTCAGCGATGGAACCAGCCACTTGGATTTAGTCCCGCTCCTCCCCCTGCTCACTATTCTATACGGTGAGTGCCTGATGAGGGGGGACTTAGTACGGCAATGGGGCGTGTCGGGGCAGCAACATATTAGAGGCCTCATTAGCTAGAACTAGGTCCTAGGAGCGGAGAGTTCCCCTGCTGGGCTCATTATGGCCATTTTAGATGACCTGGAATTCCAGCTTGTGCAGACAGGCGGCATGAGGCTAGTTCAGTGACCCTCCTCTTTTGCTCCTGACTTTATTCTGGCTGTTTCTGCCTTGGGGACAGTGTTTCGGTAGAGTGGGGCCTTGTAATATCCACAGATGCTGCCTGGGCTGCTCTAGTGATGACTGTTGGCTGGTGCTGGGGGCCCTGGCACAGTTGGGTGCATTAGGCTGAGACTGCACAGTTGAGCCATTGGGGGTGAAGATGGCATTCGGAGTTGGGGCCCAGTATGTGACTCCTTGAGCTCTGGTTTCTCTGCTGACAGCCCTGACCAAAGTGGTACCCACCCCTGGTAGGGGAACCGCAGTGACCTGAGCACACCGTGCTTGGGGGGGCTGCATTGACTTACTCCACCCAGTCTGGTGTTCCATGCCCCTAGGTCTTGTGAGCAGCCTACTACACTGCTGTTGCAAGCAACAAGTGTGCGATGTACCTTGGCTGTACTGGGCTACATGTGCGTTGGTGATCTTAGTGTGGCCTTCATTCCACTGGGTCTGTGGTGTACGACTAACTGGGGACTGAGCAATGGAGATACACTGCTGATGTTTGCCCAATGAACTAAGGTGTGGACCTTTGGGAGAGCACTTTGTGGTGTTGAGTACACCGGAGCCCACTTTTGGCCTGGGGGGATGGTTAAAGACTGTGCACCTTGGGGGGCCCAGCAAAAGAAAATGGATCAATACACGGCCACAGGAGCAGAGGGTGGCCCACCTCCATTGGGCATTGAATGAATGAATGAATGAATTTAGCATTTATAGAGCGCCTGGTTACTACGAACAGAGTGTCCCCGTGCTGAGCAGTAGCATGAGGTCCAGGTCAGGCATTGACGGCCTAGATGACCCTGAGGGCCCGACAGGTGCACAGATCTTAACATTGATCAAAGCCTCCAGCGCCAATGTGTAGGCCAAGATAGACTCTGTATTAACGGATGTTAATTTACTGTGTGTCGACCTGCGAAAGGCAGCTGAGAAGTCACTGGAGATGGGCCAGCATGTCACTAAGCTCAAGGAGGAAGTCAAAGCTCTTAAGGCCACTGTTGCTAACCTGACGTCCCAAACGCAACAGCTTGAGATTCGAACAGAGGATGCGGACAGCCGCTCTCAACACTTCAATTTGCAATTCCTTGGATTTCCCGAGGGTATGGAGGAAACAAACCCAAAACTCTTCTTGAACAATAGCTATGGAGGACACTCATGAATGTTGACTTCTCACAGGTCTTTGTGGGGGGACATGCGCACAGGGCCCTGGAACCTTTGCCGCCTTTGAGAGGCCCTCCCAGAGCTATCATAGCCAAACTCCTTAATTATAGGAACCTACCTGGATGTTGTGCTGCAGTCGGTTCCCTGTCAGGGAATCCCTCATTTGAGAATCACACCATTCAAAATATTTCCGGATTATACACAACATGTACAGCAGATGCAGAGAATGTTGGGAGGCGTGAAAGAAAAACTAATAGCAATGGGATTGAAGAACACTTTGTTGTTCCCCACCAAATTAAAGGTCATTCATGAGGGCTAGACTCATTTCTTTGTAATGCCGGAGGAAGTATGGAGCTGGCTGGACGTCTGGGGAGATGGCAGGATCCCGGTGACTAGTGATGGTGCTGCCTCTGGTGGGTCGACAGGCTCTTGCCATGGTGGAGTGCCTGAGGGGCGTTGCGGCAGCCGACAGAGAAACACTCATTCGCCTCCCCATGTGGTGGTCAGGTGGGACGGTGTGCTGGATGTGGAATGGCAGAGGCTGGAGAAGGAGGAGGCTAGAGCACTAGTGGAGTTGGTTACATCGGCTACGTCAGAAGACAGTGGCTCAGCTGTGGTTGGGGCAATCCCAGAGCTCTCTGGCTAGAAGCCCCTTAAACTGTGTTGTAACTCTGCCCATCAACTCTGCAATTGGCGCTTGGAGAGACCCCGGAGTCCTTTGATGGATATGCAGGCCAGTGTGGGGGTCGACTCTTTGGCCACTGCTTGGTGCAGTGCCCTAACTGGACTTGCTGCCCTTCCCATGCTGTGCACCCCTGGGAGTCCTGCGGTGCTGTTTGTGAGTTATTGGATTGCAAGGCAGACAGCATTGTGGCACACTGTTTGGGCCACAGTGGCAATTTGTGGCTCGCCCCTCTTGTCTCTCTTTCCTGTTTTCTCTCTGTCTCTCTTTCTTCCTTTAGTGTTTTATCATTTTGTTGTGTCCTTTTGCATTGTTAGTCAGTCTATGGTATTGGGTGAATGCGGTGTGCATAACTGAGAGGTACGGATTTCTGGTTTGATGTGAGTGTATTAGTCTCAACAAGTGTGTGTGGGGAGGTGTAGTAGTGCTCTTGTTTGGGATCAGAGTGTGCCATGGCCTGTTCTGATGGACTGGCCCAGAGGTGCAACTGTCTCCCATGATAGAGTTTAAGTGTTTAGTCAAGGGGCTCCATCACTTCTCATTGTGTCATAGCACACATTTGAATTAGGGGATTTTGGGTGGGGGTTGCTTCGTTACGCGTAGGACGACACAGTTACTGTTTGTCTGTGTTTAGTTGGGGTGGTGGAGGAGGAGGGAGATTGTTGTTTATTTTTTGGATTTGCAGCATTTAGACATGCAGGAGCACACCATGGGGAA
Organism: Triturus cristatus; assembly: GCF_964204655.1. Classification (NCBI taxonomy): domain Eukaryota; kingdom Metazoa; phylum Chordata; class Amphibia; order Caudata; family Salamandridae; genus Triturus; species Triturus cristatus. Next base: position 597,623,488 of record NC_140589.1, read on the forward strand.
TGGAAGTGAGTTGGAATTTCCACGGTGCCCTGTGCTGTGGGTAGCAGGGGTCTGGAGGGAACCCATGGTCAAGTGGTGGGAAGTGCATTGCAATAGCGGGACATGTCCGCATGATCACCTGGAATGTTTGGGCCTGAATACTTTTATTTAAACGTTACCGCGTCCTTGCTTTCTTAAAAAGGTCAGGGATCCACATAGCATGCTTCAGGAAACACACTTGATGGACAGGGAGGTGCAAAAGTTATTGAAAAAGTGTAGAGGACAGTTGTTCTTATTGACCTACTCTAAATATGCCAAGGGGGTTTCAATATGGATGGCTCCACAAGTCTCCTTCCGCTTCCTTGGCTGATATTGAGGGCAGGTATGTTTTGGTCCATCGGCTGTTGGATGGCGTGGAAGAGTGTTTTATGAATGTGTACGCCCAGAATGTGGATGATGGGGGATTGTTTAGCACTCTGGAAAAGGAGCGAATTCTGTATGTGGGGAAGCCAATCTTTGTGCAGAAGAATTTAACTGTGTGCGCGATGGGCGACTGGATAGATGTCCTGCCAGCTACAGGACAAAACCCCAAATGATGGCAGGACTCAGGGATCCGATGGACTGGTTATCATGTAAAGATGTAGGGAGAAAGCTCCACCTGGGTGTGGAGGAGTGATCCTGTTTTACCCCTGCCCATGCTGCATATAGTGTCTGGACAGATTTCTGGTGTTGAGCAATGTGGAGGTAATGTGCTGGGAATCCGATAGCTGGTGCAATTACTGTCAGATCATGCACTGCTGCTATTAGAGTATGGGGCATGCAGCAGCACCCCAAGATCCCATTATGGTGACTTCGCCCTGAGATACTGGGAGATCATATACATAGGGAGGAGTTTCAGCTGGTCCTTCACGGATATTTTGAAGACAATTGGCATTCTATGCAGCAGAGGGGCACAGAGTGGGATACCCTGAAAGTGGTGGCGCGGGGCGGAGCCTTTCCCAAGTGTGTGACACTTGGCAATGTCTGGAAAGGAACCTAAAGCAAGCAGAGGGAGCACTGACTGACCTGCAGCAACAAACTAGGCGGTTGGAAGCATTAGACGTAATGCTGTTGGAGGCTCGGTACCCAGCATTGAGGATGCCTCGGGTGCTGCGCAGTCAGCTTGTCGTGGACGTTCCAAGATGGCCGGTCCCACGTCTCTCGGTGCCTTCACGGGTCTCTTCTTTGCAGGGACTGTGGATCTGGCTTAGAGATGTCTGGGAGTCTGGGTTTTGTTGGGCTCTGGGCTCGGTCTCCGGCGGGAGGCGGCGGCAAAGCAGTCGTGGAGTTGCTGGATGGTGCCTGTGTTCACAGGGTGGTCACTCTCTGGCCACAAGGGAGATTCTCTTCAGTCTTCTGTGCAGTAGAACGTCGAAGTCCAGTAGTTCTTCTTGTTTAAGTCGAGTTTCAGGATGATCTGAAGTCTTGGGGCACAGCTCCTACTCTTATTCCAAATCTAGGGGCCGGATTACCTGCTAGGTCCCTCCTCTGGGTGGGACCAGGAAGGGGGGTGGTTACACCCCCTTTCCTTTGGCCAGTTTCGCGCCAGGACTGGGGCTGGAGAGCCCCAGCTTCGGTTTGAACTGGCATATGCACAGGGACACCTTGTGTGCCCCAGGCATGTATCAATCTACTCAGCCCTCCCTAACCCACTACACAAAATCCTGTCTGGGGTGGTGCAAGCACCTCCCCTGACAGGAAACCCTTTGTCCACACCTCCCAAGCTGGAAGGACTCCCAGCAGCAGGAGGGCAGACTTGTGTCTGTGGTGGCAGCATCCATTTAGTGATGCTGAGGCTCTGTCTAACTTTACCCGGGTTTCAGGTTAGGTACATGTCGTGTCCCTCTAGAAGGGTGGAATGCTACCCCTGTCGCCAGAACTGGTGAGGGGGTAGTATTCCAAATCGTATGACACCTTACTCGACATATTTTGATAAAGCCAAACCAAAGTTAGCATTTGACCGCGAGGTACATAATGCACTTAAGAGTATATGGTATGGCAATATCATGATACAGCTAAAGGACGTTGTTCCGAAAGCTGCAGACAGGCTCAGCTCATGCCAGAGCACCATCTCACATGAAACCAAGCACTCTGCCTCCAGGATTGTTAAGGCCTGCCATAGGAGTGACTGATAGGTTACCATGTGTCCATATATGTTAGATATAGATATACTATATCTAAGTAAGAGGTGATTACACCAACTTACCCCAGCTGAGTGATCAGCCAGTTGTGTCAAATAGTGAGGCCAGGCCAGGGGTGGCACAATACATGCTGCAGCCCCTGGTAGACCTTGGATACACCTATGCCCTGGGTACATGGGGTACACTGTTACAGGGTCCAATAAGGTGAACCAGTTCCAATTGGTAATGCACCTAGTGTGCATTGGCATTAATTTAGGGAGAGAGCAGCAGGGCTGCGGGTCTGATTAGCAGGCCCACAGCCACACTAAGTCATAAAACCAGTGAAGCAAAAGCAAAAATTTGGGGTGACCATAGGATAGCAGACCCTACTCTCCTACACACACCCCCCCCCCAAACGCAGGGACATTAGACTAACCTTGACCAGTTGTGTCTTCATGTTCTAAGTGGAAGTACCGGGAGAGACCATCTGCATTACCATGGTCAGTCCCTGGGCGGTGCTCCACTGTAAAGTCCATCCCCTGTAGGGAAATGGACCACCTGAGTAGTTTGGGGTTTTCACCCTTCATCTGATTTAGCCATAAGAGGGGCTTATGGTCAGTCTGAATCTTGAAGTGAGTTCCAAACAAGTATGGTCTCAACTTCTTCAGGGCCCACACCACAGCAAAGGCCTCCCTCTCAATAGCTGACCAACGTTTCTCTCTAGGGGTCAGCCTTCTGCTAATAAATGGGCTGGTCTTGACCATCTACATTAAGTTGTGAAAGCACAGCTCCCACCCCCAACTCAGAAGCATCTGTTTGGACAATAAACTCTTTGGAGTAGTCAGGACTCTTCAGGATAGGTGCAGAGCACATGGCCTTCATCAGGTCATCAAATGCCTTTTGACAGTTTACTGTCCACTGAACCTTTGTGGGCATCTTCTTGGATGTCAGATCTTTAAGAGGAGTCACGATGGACCCATAGTTCTTAACAAACTTCCTGTAGTACCCAGTCAGGCCCAAGAAAGCTCTGACCTGAGTCTGGGTAGTTGGAGGGGACCAGTCCTTGATGGTCTGGATCTTACTCTCCAGTGGTTGAACCTGGCCTCCACCTACAAGGCGGCCCAAGTATACAACTTTACTCTGCCCTATCTGGCACTTAGTAGCCTTGATAGTGAGGCCTGCCTTTTGCAGGGCCTCTAGTACTTTTGTCAGGTGGATCAGGTGATCCTCCCAGGTGGAGCTAAAGACAGCAATATCATCTAGATATGCTGCACAGAAGTCATCCAACCCAGTAAGGACTTGGTTCACCAACCTTTGAAAAGTGGCAGGTGCATTCTTCAGACCGAAGGGCATCACCACAAATTGGTAATGACCTCCTGGGGTTGAGAATGCTGTTTTGGCCTTAGACTCCTCAGCTAACCTGATTTGCCAATAGCCAGCTGTCAAATCAAATGTGCTCAAAAACTTGGCAGAAGCCAGTCTATCTATGAGCTCATCTGCCCTTGGAATGGGGTGTGCATCTGTCCTGGTGACAGCATTGAGTCCTCTGTAATCCACACAGAACCTCATCTCTCTCTTTCCATCTTGTGTGTGAGGTTTGGGGACCAGAACCACTGGGCTAGCCCAGGGGCTCTCTGAAGGCTCAATGACACCTAACTCCAGCATTTTCTGCACCTCAGTCTTTATACAGTCCCTGACATGGTCAGGTTGCCTGTAAATCTTGCTTTTCACAGGAAGACTGTCACCAGTGTCCACCACATGGGTACACCAGTTAGTCTGACTGAGTGTCAATGAGAATGTTAGAAGGGCGACCTCCAGGGAGTCAGATGGTGTCGGACTGACCACCCCGAGAGGCACCGTTCCGTAAGGAAGTAGCCGAGCGCCGCTGAGAAGCCTCCTGGGCGAGGTCCTTCTCCTAGGATCGTACAGCCAAGTAATCCCCTCCCACCACAAAGGGACACAACCACGGTATCAATGCTCACAAGTCGTTTATCAGAATTAAAGGTAGGTCTCCGTGGCAATATTTACAGGCGGATCAAGGGATCCAAAAGAGTCTCAGTGTTTGGTTAGGAACGGGGGTAGCGGGACAGTCTCAGTATCAGCCTGGGACGTCGTCCGCAGGGTTCGAGGGGTCGCTTCGGTGAGGTCGAGCCGCGATGAGGTCAGCAGGGCTCCGGTGGTTGCTTCAGCGAGGTCGAGCCGCGACGAGGTCAGCAGGGCTCCGATGTTCCGTGAGGGTCTTTTTCTCAGCAAGGGGGAGCCGCGACGCAGTCAGCAGGGCTCGAGTTCTTAGTTCCAGGCAATGAGTCTCTCTCCGTAGGGTCAGCCGCGATCCGATCAGCAGGGCTCTGGACTCCAGAATACAACTGCCGGCGTGGTTGTGGGCTGCCCCAGATATATGGCTGGAGCCCTTTGATGTCCGGACCCTCGCGCCTGGGGGGCCGGAGGGGCCGGGATGAGAGAGTCCAGACACCCAGCGGGGGGGTGGAGCCATCGCCCAGGGAGGCCGGCGGGCGTTCGGACCCAGGTGTCGGGGGCCGGCGGGAGGCCCCATCGAAACATCCCTCCTCTGGGATCTGTGGAGTGGCCACTCGACCCCCTTGGGTCGGGTCTTGGCACCTCGATGTCGGGGCTTCGCAGGGATCGAGGCCCGGGCGGGCCGCGTCACGAAGGCTGGTGCGGGTAGCGGGGTACAATCTCGGGGGGCCCGAAGGGTTGGGGTTGCCCCCGTTTGGTCTGGTAGGAGGGTTCGGGACCACGCCATGAGGCCGGGTCCAACAGAGAACATATGTCTATATGACTGTAAAACTTGTCTGCAGTCATTTTGCTGATGTTCAGTGAGGCTGCCACCTAAGGCCACACCATCAACTGAGCCATCTTCAGGGTTCTGAGACAACAGGTCTGGGAGAGGGTCACTCTCTTCCTCATGCCCCTCATCTGTAGCCATGAGCAAGCCCATGTCTGCCCTGTCAACATATGCCTTGAGTCTGTTGACATGGAGCACTCTGTGGGGGCTCCTGGGAGTTCCTAGGTCCACCAAGTAGGTAACCTCTCCCTTCTTTTCAACAATTGTATGGGGTCCAGACCATTTGTCTTGGAGTGCTGCTGGGGCCACTGGCTCCAACACCCATACCTTCTGTCCTGGCTGGTACTCAGTCAAAACAGCCTTTTGGTCATGCCAAGCTTTCTGTAATTCTTGGCTTGCCTCCAGGTTTTTGGATGCCTTCTCCATGTACTCAGCTATCCGGGAGCGGAGACCAAGTACATAGTCACTATGTCTTGCTTAGGCTTTTTGAGAGGTAACTCCCATCCTTCCCTCACCAGACATAGGGGTCCTCTTACAGGGTGCCCAAATAACAATTCAAAGGGGCTGTAGCCAACTCCTTTTTGTGGGACCTCTCTGTAAGCAAACAGAAGGCAGGGTAGAAGGATGTCCCATCTTCGCCTGAGCTTTTCAGGTAATCCTTTGATCATACCCTTTAGGGTCTTGTTGAATCTCTCAACAAGCCCATTGCATTGTGGATGATAAGGAGTGGTGAACTTGTAGTTGACACCACATTCCTTCCACATAGCTGTCAAGTATCCTGACATGAAGTTGGCACCTCTGTCAGAAACTACCTCCTTAGGAAACCCCACTCTGGAGAAAAACTCCCAGTAAGGCCCTGGCCACAACAGGAGCTGTTGTGGTCCTAAGGGGAATTGCCTCTGGATACCTGGTGGCATGATCCACTACCACCAGTATAAATCTGTGCCCAGATGCAGTGGGGGGATCCATGGGACCCACAATATCAATCCCCACTCTTTCAAAGGGGACCCCCACCACAGGTAGTGGTATAAGGGGGGCCTTTGTTGTACCACCTGATTTGCCACTGGCTTGGCAGGTTACACAGGAGCGACAAAACTCCTTGGTATCTTCATTCATGTGAGGCCAGTGAAAGTGAGGGACAAGCCTGTCCCAAGTCTTGTTCTGGCCTAAGTGTCCTGCTAGAGGAATATCATGGGCCAAGGTAAGAAGGAAGCGCCTAAATTGCAGAGGTATAACCAACCTCCTGGTTGCACCATGGTTTGGGTCTCTAGCCTCTGAATAAAGGAGCCCATAATCCCAATATACTTTATGGGTACCTTGAGCATTCCCAGCGGCCTCAGCAGCAGCCTGCTGTCTGAGGGGTTCAAAGGAAGGACAGTCTAACTGAGCCTGCCTTAAGTCAGCCCTAGAAGGTCCCCCTGCCCCCAGAAACTCAACCTGGTCAGGTTCAAGCTCTTCAGGGACAGTTCCTTCAGGGGTCTCAAAATCAGTTTCCTGAGAAGACTGATCTTCACTTTCAGGCAGGAGGGAAGGCACAGCCTTTACCCTTCTGTTCTTCCTCTTGGTAGGTGCTTGGTCCATTGTTCCAGGCTCCAAGACCTGAGGTTCAGTGAGGCACTTTTTGGCCTGTGACCTGGTCACAGCAAGGACATGTGATGAAATCCCTAACATCTCTGCATGAGTCCTGTACTCCACTTCTGACCATAGAGAGGCTTCTAGTTCATACGATCCACGATCCACGAGATACGATCCACCATGGACAATGGAGGAGCTGCAATCCTCATACTTTTAGATCTGTCCGCAGCCTTCGACACGGTCGATCATACCACACTGATCGACCGTGTCGCGGCTATAGGAATAAGGAACAAGGCTAAGGAACTTCTCGCCTCATTCTTGTCAAACCGCCCACAAACGGTGAAGTTGGGACATTACACCTCCCAGACTTTCTCCTTGCCTTGCGGTGTACCACAGGGATCCTCGCTAAGCCCGACACTATTTAATATATATGTGTCTGACTTAGCGAGGGTCATCAAATCCCACGGAATTTCTCTCACCACATACGCAGACGACACACAACTGGTGTTGTCCGTATTCGATGATGGCCAAACAGTAGCTTCAAACTTCCAATCTGGTATGAAAGCAATAAGCTCCTGGATGTCATCAAACTGCCTCAAGCTAAATTCTGATAAAACAGAAGTGATGACATTCGGGAGACTACAACCTATCTGGTCTCCACAATGGTGGCCCCAACAAATGGGACAACCTCCAGAACCAGTAGTCAAGGTACGAAATCTGGGGGTTATCTTTGACAACAAATTGTCCTTCCAGCAGCATGCAAATTCAGTGGTTTCATCCTCCTTCCACACCTTAAAAAAGATAAAAAAACTCATTCCGTACTTACCATCTTCTGCAGGCAAAACTTTAGTCAGCACGTTAGTCTTTTCTAAAACGGACTATTGTAATGCCTTGCTTCTAAATGCACAACAAAAGGTCCTCAACAAACTACAGACTGTACAGAATGCAGCAGCCAGGACCCTGCTACCCATTCCCAAATTTGCATCTGTCTCCCCCTACATCCAACAGCTACATTGGCTGCCGGTGAGGAGCCGCATCAAATTTAAAGCCTTGTGCATAGCTTATAAAGCGATCCACAATCATGGCCCCCTATTCCTAAAACAAGCCTTTCATCCGCCCGAACAGCGAAGAATACTGCGTTCATCCTCAGCCCATTTGCTAACAGTCTCCCGCACAAGAAGGGCTAATTGGGGAGACAAACGCTTCACCGTTGCCACAGCTAGACTGTGGAACACTCTCCCTCTCCACATCAAATGTGCACCAACTCTGCTTAATTTCAGAAAAAAACTGAAAACATGGTTGTTCCAAGCCTAAACCCCCTTCTCCGACAGAGAGTTCTGTGACAACAGCGCCGAGACACCCTCGGGTATTTGTGCGCTCTAAAAATCGCCATAAATAAATAAATAAATTGCCCAACAGACATTCAACTGGGAGGTCTGCACTTACCACAAACTTTTTGAGGCCAGTTACCCCTCCCTAGGAGAAATTAATAATTGCCACACTATGTGAAGTAGAGACATTGCTGGCGTTGGTCACTAGGTAATTATCACCTAGTAGTATCTGTCCAGGGTCCACAAAGCCAGGTGTCACCATGGTGACACTGGCACAAGTGTCCCTGTATGCTTGAGCCACTTTATTGTTGATTAAAGGTGTCTGCCTGTACTTGCCTAGATTACTAGGACTCATAGTAGTGGACAAATCCATGTCCACTTCACAAATCAGAACAGCCTGTGTAGGAGTTCTGACTAGGCCAGAATCTCCTTCAGTACCCAAGGTTAACCCCACTACTCCCTTAGCCTGAGGACCAACACTGCCAACTGTACTAGGGGGTGCAGGTGCCTTAGGGGCTGCAGTGTTGGGGGCTCCAGTTTTCTTACAATCACTGGTCCAGTGAGAGGTGTTTTTACAGACATTACACCATGGCTTTTTCTGACCTTCTTTCTTCTTCTTCTTCTTGGAAGTTTGGGACCCACCCTCATTATTCTGTTGGGGGCCTGGTGAAGACTTCTGGTCTTTGGGTTTCTGTTCCCCACCCTTTTGGTCTGCCTTCTTCTGGTCACCACCCTGGTTCTAGCTCTGGTTCTTTTGCTTAACCCTGGTTCTAACCCATTTGTCTGCCTTCTTTCCCAATTCTTGGAGAGAGGTCAGATCTGAGTCAATCATGTGTTGATGCAACTGCTGGTTCTGACAATTATTTAAGATTTGCTCTCTCATAATTAGATTTTACAATCCTGTGTAATCTGCAACCTTACTTCCCAGCAACCAGCCCTCCAGAGCCTTAGTGGCACACTCAACAAATTCAGACCAGTCCTGAGTCTGTGTCTTCTGGGTGTCTCTGAACATTAACCTGTACTGTTCAGTGGTTAAGCCTAACCCATCAATCAGAACACTCTTCAGGACCAGGTAATTTCTAGCATCCTCATCACTAACTGTGAGGAGCTTGTCTCTGCCTCTACCTTCAAAGGAGAGCCACAAGATTGCTGCCCACTGCTCCTGAGGGACCTGCTGTACTCTGCAGGCCCGCTGAAGGGCAGTTATACACTTGTGGATGTCATCCCCAGTTTTGTAGGGGGGCACAATCTTACTCTATGATCATAGGATGATAGGACCTGTCTTTATCCTTAGGGATATTGCTGCCACCAGTGGAATCTAATCCACTCTCTCTAGACTGTCTTGCTCTAGCAAGTTTCTCCTTAGATAAGGCAACTTCTAGTTCTTAATACACAAAATGGTACCAGTTCCTATGGTGGGCAGTCCCTAAGCGGTAAACTGCCTGAGGGGTTGGGAAGATAAAAGTGATTGGAAAGGTTCGCGGTGATGTCTAAAGTGTAGGCCAGATACTCCTGGGTGGTTTTCCAAGTGCCCTCACAAACCCTTGCGGGTGCAAAGCATCATCATCGGGCGTTGCTCCTCGTGGGGGTGGCGCTGCAGTCCCTCATGGGCCCTTCAGGAGGGCTCTCTGTCGGAGTTATTTTTATTGGAGTAGCCGTAGTTGTGCGTGCGGGTGTGTGGGGATAGTGGGTGATGTGGTGGGACTAAAAAGACCTGTAGGGACCCCAAACGGTTTATTAATGAGTCCTACGGGTCTGGTTAAAATCTAACGGGGAGTGGTGCCTAAGTAGCACTCTAAAAAAGTAGGGGAAAGGTAGATAGTTCTGTTACTCTCGACCCGTATGTGATAAAGTTAGAGTGAGAGTGAGAACGTGAGGTGGGTGGTCAACATGTTTCGCGCTTCCCAGCGGTCCCTAACGGATCCGTAGCGCTTCGTCAGGACCAAAAGAAAAGCAGTAACGAAAATTGATATAGGTGAGAATGTATCCTATATGTCCATAGTCTAGGGATCACGTTTTATTCGAGTCCCTAAGAGCGAACCTAAAAGGAGAGGGAGGAGAAAAAGGGGACAGGGAGACAAAAAGAGGCAAACTGTAGTGGTCAGCAACATATCCAGGGGGCGTAATACATGTTCCTGGTGTCAATACAAATCGGTGCGGAGATATACTCGCATAATGGTTGTGTCACATGCCAGGGGAGGGGGGGCAGGTGCAAGAAAGACTTGTGGCTCTATCGACTCTGTGGGTGTTCTGGTCACGCAGGCTAGATCAGTGCGGGACACATGCATTGTAGATAGCTCCACAGTGCTAAGTACATGCAGGGTTTCAGAGGGAGGCATGACTACACTTATTGAGCTGGTGTCTAGAAGTCGACTAGTGACGAGTGAGACTACTTATTAACGACATGCCTCGCGGTCTACCATAGTAAATGGTGAGTCATGCAGGGTTTCAGAGGGAGTCATGACTGCTATTGTTGAACTGGTGTCTAAAAATCGACTTGTGTCGAGTGAGATAGCTTATTAACGACATGTCTAGAGGTCTAAATGGTGAGTCAGGATAAATGAGCCGGTGAGGTTACTCAGCAGTATCCCGTGCTCGAGACTATTCTACATAGTGGTGGTGTGGCATTATAATGTTTGTAGAAAAACTGGTAAACCTACCCAATGTTAAATGGGTCCAGGCTATACCGGATAAAGATCAGCTGGGGCGGGGGGCGCCAGCTAAAAAAGAGACAACCAGCGTTGGTTTACAATTAACACTTCGAGGGGAGAGAAAAATTATTAAAAACACCAGTAGGACTAACTGGGCAGAGTAATGATAATTCAAACAGAACTCAGTAAGGTGGCTCAGACAAGTACTTACTTACGCCCCGGGTATTCTGCTCTGAACACCTACGTGCCTCCAGGATCGCCGGTAGTTGACACGGTTTGAAGGCACAATATATGTCCGAAGATAATTGGGTGCTCAACCCGGAACAGCTGCGAGTGTCGTGGAAACAGAAGGGGGACTGAATTTCCACGAAGCTGTAAATGGCGGCCATGTTGGAATGGTACGTAACTCGAAAAAGTAAGTAAAAGGTGTTATGGTGTAAGAGTCTCCGTATCGGGGATTTTTTTGGGGGGGACACATGAGGGTGTTTCGAGGGTGGTGCGTGGAGTAAGGACCCATACAGAAGTGCCTCAGGATCGCGCAGTGAGATGGTTGACTGGTAGCACCACTAGCCTCTGTGGTTAGAACGTCGGCCATATTGGAACGGGTCTGTAGTTATACCAATGTGTGTATGTTATTAGAAGGTAAGATGGTCTTTGTTCAGGCACATGAGTTATGGATGGCGGATATATTTCAGGAGGGTCCGTACCTGACTCACGGGTGTCATCGTATGGGTGTCTCTGTGTCATGGATCTGGGACGACACGTGGGGGGGTGTAGACAGGGTGATGCATCCATTCAGCATCCGTGTGGTGGTCCCTAAATGTCGGGCAGTAAAGTGAGGTACTAATATCCCATAAGCTTCTGGGATGGGAGCGTCGGCCATAGCGGGTCCGAGATATTGTTCATGTGTGTGTGTCAGCAGAATGACTGGTTGTGTTTGGTCATACACAGGTATGGTGGTATCTGAATGTGATTGACCTGAGAGGTACAAGTTATCTGACATTCAATGCTGAAGGTGGAGATACACATTTAGTGAGGGTCCGTTGGCTACAGGTGTCTGCACACAAAAACTCTCATGTGTCCACACAATTTGAAGCTGCAATAATCTATATGCAAACGATAAGAGACCCGCAGTTATAGTCAGGAGATAGATACACATATAGTGAAGGTCCGTTGGATACAGGTGTCAGCACACAAACCCTCTCATGTGTCCACACAATTTAAAACTGCAATAATCTATATGCAAATGATCAGAGAACCGCAATAATAGTCTGGAGATAGAACACAGGGATGGAGCTACAATCAGAGCAGATGAAGGTGTCGGGTCTGCAGTGGATGGTAGAGTGGGGCTATGATGGCCGATATTATGGATTGAGGGAACTCCATGGGATGTCGTCGTTGAGACCTGTGACATCAGAGCGGAGTCTAAAGACCCAGCGTTGTTCTATTTTGAACAGGTTGGTTGGTGTCCATGAGGGATTGTGATCAATCACAGTCCATTTGAGACTGTCAGGGGAGTGGTTGTGTTCCAGGAAATGGTTCTGCAGTCTGGTCTGTGTTTTCTTGCACCGTATTGTACTTTTGTGTTCTCCGATGTGGGTTTTGACAGGTCTAGTCGTCATGCCTATGTATCGGAGTCCGCACGGGCAAGTAATCAGATAAATGCAGTTTTTAGTATTGCAGTTGGTGTGGTGTCTTAGTTGCCAAGGTCTAGGAAGTCCTAGGTCCAACTCTTTCACAGGTTTGGTCTGGGGGCAGGCAGTACATGAGCCACATGGGAAATGGCCTACAACCGGGGGTAGTGCCCACAGAGTTTCTCGTGGTTTCGTGTTCTTTCTAGGGCGGGTATGCACTAGGATATCTCTTAGGTTCTGAGTACGTTTGAACGAAAAGAGGGGGCAGGGACCGGGGTCAAAGGAACCAGTTTTGAGTATTTTCCAATGACGTTTCACTATCCTCTGGATGTTGTTTGAGAGAGGGGTGAAAGATGTCACGCACGTCAGTGCCGTGTTCTCTGATTTGGTCTTTGTTTCTAACAGTGCATCACGGTTGTTATTCCTAGCCCTTTTGTGAGCTGTTTTAATGATGCTGGTGGGATATTTCCTGGTTATGAGATTCTTTTTCAGGATGGCAGCTTGAGCTTCGAACTCATTGAGGGTGTTGCAGTTCCTTCTCAATCTGAGGAACTGTCCTACAGGGAGGTTGTCCCTCAATGCTTTCGGGTGGTGGCTCTGATAAAGTAGGAGGCTATTCCTATCAGATGGTTTCCTGTAGTTCGTAGTTAGTAAGCAGCCATCTTTCAAGGATATAGAGAGATCCAAGAAGGGAATCGACTCATGAGAATGGGTACCTGTGAATTTGAGGAAAGGGTTTTTCGTATTCATCCATGCAAAGAAAGCAGCACATTCATCTGTACTCCCCCTCCAGAACACAAGGATGTCATCAATATATCGCCGCCACAGAAGGATGTTGTCTTGGAAGGGGTTGGTAGGATTTTGGATTTTGTCTTCCTCCAGTTTGGCCATGTATAGACAGGCCAGGCTCGGCGCAAATGTGCTCCCCATGCACGTGCCCTGTATTTGATGGTAAAGTTTGTTGTTGAACTCGAAAAAGTTTTCTTTGAGCGCGAGTTGGGCACATTCGCAGATGAACGGTATGGGAGTGATATATGGCCATGGATCAAGAGAGTGTAGAGCATCTTCTAGGACCATCAGAGTGTCGTCCTGGGGTATATTGGTATATAATGCTACTACATCTAGGGTAACCAGAAGATCGATCGTGTCGGGGGAACTGAACTGTTGTATCAGATTAAGTACTTCCATGGTATCTTTCAGATAGGTAGGGGTTTTTTCTACGAGTGGTCGTAAGAAGAAATCACAGAATTTACTTAGTGGTTCTAATACAGAATTGATCCCTGACACTATAGGGCGGCCCGGGGGGGGGGGGTTGATACCCTTATGGATTTTGGGGAGGCAGTAGAAGAATGGTGTGCGTGGATTGGTTTGATTGAGAAATGCAGCTTCATCATGTGAAATCCAATCTTCAGCTTCGGCTTCAGTGGTGATGTTCTGTATTTTGGTCATCAGGCGTTTCGTCGGGTCCACGTTGATAGGTTGGTAATATTGTATGTCGGCGAGTTGGCGTTCGCATTCTGCTTCATAGACATCCCTGTCCAAGATGACGATGGCTCCACCCTTGTCAGCAGGTTTTAAAGTAATGGACTGGTCGTCTGTGAATTTGGTAAGGGTGAGTCGTTCTATTTTGGAGAGGTTGTCAAAATGGTGGTTGGGGGTCACGTCGGCGACATCTTTCAGGACCGCCTGTTCGAAGGTGAGAACCTCATTTGGTGTCATGGCCGATGTGGGGGTGAACTTAGATTTGTTCTTGAGTCCAGTCCCTACCATGGGAGTTTCCGGTTTCCCTTCGAAGAAAGCTTTTAGTCGGATCTTCCTGAAGAATTGGTGGAGTTCCTGGTGAAGTCTAAAATCGTCTTCTCTTGGGGTGGGAACGAAACCAAGGCCCTTATCCAAGATTCTTTGTTCGTCCATTGTCAGAATTTTGGTGGACAGGTTGACTACGAGGGTTTGGGTGTTCTGCTCCTCAGGGTCATCTGTTCTTGGTCTTTCCAATGTACGTTCCTTGGTCCTGTTCTTCTTCTGCCTCTTCCTCTGCCCCTCCCTCTGTTTAGAAAAGGTGGGTTCTCGAATTGGTGGTACTGAGGCACTAGTGGGTTAGGACCTAGGTGGGGGTTCCACACAGGTTGCGGGCCCATCCAGGGTCCCTGATACACGGGTGGTTGGTATGGGACACCCGGGAAGCCTTGGAATAGTGGGGGAGGTTGAGATGTATTTCTGTAGCCTCCACGGTACCTGGGTTTCCTGTTCTCATAGCTTGAATTGCTATTGGAGGAATTGGATCCTGATGAATAAATGCTACTGGCATCGTCCGATGTTTCAGTAGTTTGAAAGACATAGTCTTCCTTAGTATAGGGGTAAACCTTCTCCTTGTCAAATCGTTTCACGTCCTTTTGAAGTTGGTTAATTTTCTGTTTTGTAAGATATTCCTTATGTTCGTTCATCTCTTGGTTAATCTCAGACAGGCGAGACTTAAATGTCGTGATAGAAATGCCAAAGACATTAACCAAGAGATGAACGAACATAAGGAATATCTTACAAAACAGAAAATTAACCAACTTCAAAAGGACGTGAAACGATTTGACAAGGAGAAGGTTTACCCCTATACTAAGGAAGACTATGTCTTTCAAACTACTGAAACATCGGACGATGCCAGTAGCATTTATTCATCAGGATCCAATTCCTCCAATAGCAATTCAAGCTATGAGAACAGGAAACCCAGGTACCGTGGAGGCTACAGAAATACATCTCAACCTCCCCCACTATTCCAAGGCTTCCCGGGTGTCCCATACCAACCACCCGTGTATCAGGGACCCTGGATGGGCCCTCAACCTGTGTGGAACCCCCACCTAGGTCCTAACCCACTAGTGCCTCAGTACCACCAATTCGAGAACCCACCTTTTCTAAACAGAGGGAGGGGCAGAGGAAGAGGCAGAAGAAGAACAGGATCAAGGAACGTACATTGGAAAGACCAAGAACAGATGACCCTGAGGAGCAGAACACCCAAACCCTCCTAGTCAACCTGTCCACCAAAATTCTGACAATGGACGAACAAAGAATCTTGGATAAGGGCCTTGGTTTCGTTCCCACCCCAAGAGAAGACGATTTTAGACTTCACCAGGAACTCCACCAATTCTTCAGGAAGATCCGACTAAAAGCTTTCTTCGAAGGGAAACCGGAAACTCCCATGGTAGGGACTGGACTCAAGAACAAATCTAAGTTCACCCCCACATCGGCCATGACACCAAATGAGGTTCTCACCTTCGAACAGGCGGTCCTGAAAGATGTCGCCGACGCGACCCCCAACCACCATTTTGACAACCTCTCCAAAATAGAACGACTCACCCTTACCAAATTCACAGACGACCAGTCCATTATTTTAAAACCTGCTGACAAGGGTGGAGCCATCGTCATCTTGGACAGGGATGTCTATGAAGCAGAATGCGAACGCCAACTCGCCGATATACAATATTACCAACCTATCAACGTGGACCCGACGAAACGCCTGATGACCAAAATACAGAACATCACCACTGAAGCCGAAGCTGAAGATTGGATTTCACATGATGAAGCTGCATTTCTCAATCAAACCAATCCACGCACACCATTCTTCTACTGCCTCCCCAAAATCCATAAGGGTATCAACCCCCCCCCCCCGGGCCGCCCTATAGTGTCAGGGATCAATTCTGTATTAGAACCACTAAGTAAATTCTGTGATTTCTTCTTACGACCACTCGTAGAAAAAACCCCTACCTATCTGAAAGATACCATGGAAGTACTTAATCTGATACAACAGTTCTGTTCCCCCGACACGATCGATCTTCTGGTTACCCTAGATGTAGTAGCATTATATACCAATATACCCCAGGACGACACTCTGATGGTCCTAGAAGATGCTCTACACTCTCTTGATCCATGGCCATATATCACTCCCATACCGTTCATCTGCGAATGTGCCCAACTCGCGCTCAAAGAAAACTTTTTCGAGTTCAACAACAAACTTTACCATCAAATACAGGGCACGTGCATGGGGAGCACATTTGCGCCGAGCCTGGCCTGTCTATACATGGCCAAACTGGAGGAAGACAAAATCCAAAATCCTACCAACCCCTTCCAAGACAACATCCTTCTGTGGCGGCGATATATTGATTACATCCTTGTGTTCTGGAGGGGGAGTACAGATGAATGTGCTGCTTTCTTTGCATGGATGAATACGATCAACCCTTTCCTCAAATTCACAGGTACCCATTCTCATGAGTCGATTCCCTTCTTGGATCTCTCTATATCCTTGAAAGATGGCTGCTTACTAACTACGAACTACAGGAAACCATCTGATAGGAATAGCCTCCTACTTTATCAGAGCCACCACCCGAAAGCATTGAGGGACAACCTCCCTGTAGGACAGTTCCTCAGATTGAGAAGGAACTGCAACACCCTCAATGAGTTCGAAGCTCAAGCTGCCATCCTGAAAAAGAATCTCATAACCAGGAAATATCCCACCAGCATCATTAAAACAGCTCACAAAAGGGCTAGGAATAACAACCGTGATGCACTGTTAGAAACAAAGACCAAATCAGAGAACACGGCACTGACGTGCGTGACATCTTTCACCCCTCTCTCAAACAACATCCAGAGGATAGTGAAACGTCATTGGAAAATACTCAAAACTGGTTCCTTTGACCCCGGTCCCTGCCCCCTCTTTTCGTTCAAACGTACTCAGAACCTAAGAGATATCCTAGTGCATACCCGCCCTAGAAAGAACACGAAACCACGAGAAACTCTGTGGGCACTACCCCCGGTTGTAGGCCATTTCCCATGTGGCTCATGTACTGCCTGCCCCCAGACCAAACCTGTGAAAGAGTTGGACCTAGGACTTCCTAGACCTTGGCAACTAAGACACCACACCAACTGCAATACTAAAAACTGCATTTATCTGATTACTTGCCCGTGCGGACTCCGATACATAGGCATGACGACTAGACCTGTCAAAACCCGCATCGGAGAACACAAAAGTACAATACGGTGCAAGAAAACACAGACCAGACTGCAGAACCATTTCCTGGAACACAACCACTCCCCTGACAGTCTCAAATGGACTGTGATTGATCACAATCCCTCATGGACACCAACCAACCTGTTCAAAACAGAACAACGCTGGGTCTTTAGACTCCGCTCTGATGTCACAGGTCTCAACGACAACATCCCATGGAGTTCCCTCAATCCATAATATCGGCCATCATAGCCCCACTCTACCATCCACTGCAGACCCGACACCTTCATCTGCTCTGATTGTAGCTCCATCCCTGTGTTCTATCTCCAGACTATTATTGCGGTTCTCTGATCATTTGCATATAGATTATTGCAGTTTTAAATTGTGTGGACACATGAGAGGGTTTGTGTGCTGACACCTGTATCCAACGGACCTTCACTATATGTGTATCTATCTCCTGACTATAACTGCGGGTCTCTTATCGTTTGCATATAGATTATTGCAGCTTCAAATTGTGTGGACACATGAGAGTTTTTGTGTGCAGACACCTGTAGCCAACGGACCCTCACTAAATGTGTATCTCCACCTTCAGCATTGAATGTCAGATCACTTGTACCTCTCAGGTCAATCACATTCAGATACCACCATACCTGTGTATGACCAAACACAACCAGTCATTCTGCTGACACACACACATGAACAATATCTCGGACCCACTATGGCCGACGCTCCCATCCCAGAAGCTTATGGGATATTAGTACCTCACTTTACTGCCCGACATTTAGGGACCACCACACGGATGCTGAATGGATGCATCACCCTGTCTACACCCCCCCACGTGTCGTCCCAGATCCATGACACAGAGACACCCATACGATGACACCCATGAGTCAGGTACGGACCCTCCTGAAATATATCCGCCATCCATAACTCATGTGCCTGAACAAAGACCATCTTACCTTCTAATAACATACACACATTGGTATAACTACAGACCCGTTCCAATATGGCCGACGTTCTAACCACAGAGGCTAGTGGTGCTACCAGTCAACCATCTCACTGCGCGATCCTGAGGCACTTCTGTATGGGTCCTTACTCCACGCACCACCCTCGAAACACCCTCATGTGTCCCCCCCAAAAAAATCCCCGATACGGAGACTCTTACACCATAACACCTTTTACTTACTTTTTCGAGTTACGGACCATTCCAACATGGCCGCCATTTACAGCTTCGTGGAAATTCAGTCCCCCTTCTGTTTCCACGACACTCGCAGCTGTTCTGGGTTAAGCACCCAATCATCTTCGGACATATATTGTGCCTTCAAACCGTGTCAACTACCGGCGATCCTGGAGGCACGTAGGTGTTCAGAGCAGAATACCCGGGGCCTAAGTAAGCACTTGTCTGAGCCACCTTACTGAGTTCTGTTTGAATTATCATTACTCTGCCCAGTTAGTCCTACTGGTGTTTTTAATAATTTTTCTCTCCCCTCGAAGTGTTAATTGTAAACCAACGTTGGTTGTCTCTTTTTTAGCTGGCGCCCCCCGCCCCAGCTGATCTTTATCCGGTATAGCCTGGACCCATTTAACATTGGGTAGGTTTACCAGTTTTTCTACAAACATTATAATGCCACACCACCACTATGTAGAATAGTCTCGAGCACGGGATACTGCTGAGTAACCTCACCGGCTCATTTATCCTGACTCACCATTTAGACCTCTAGACATGTCGTTAATAAGCTATCTCACTCGACACAAGTCGATTTTTAGACACCAGTTCAACAATAGCAGTCATGACTCCCTCTGAAACCCTGCATGACTCACCATTTACTATGGTAGACCGCGAGGCATGTCGTTAATAAGTAGTCTCACTCGTCACTAGTCGACTTCTAGACACCAGCTCAATAAGTGCAGTCATGCCTCCCTCTGAAACCCTGCATGTACTTAGCACTGTGGAGCTATCTACAATGCATGTGTCCCGCACTGATCTAGCCTGCGTGACCAGAACACCCACAGAGTCGATAGAGCCACAAGTCTTTCTTGCACCCGCCCCCCCTCCCCTGGCATGTGGCACAACCATTATGCGAGTATATCTCCGCACCGATTTGTATTGACACCAGGAACATGTATTACGCCCCCTGGATATGTTGCTGACCACTACAGTTTGCCTCTTTTTGTCTCCCTGTCCCCTTTTTCTCCTCCCTCTCCTTTTAGGTTCGCTCTTAGGGACTCAAATAAAACGTGATCCCTAGACTATGGACATATAGGATACATTCTCACCTATATCAATTTTCGTTACTGCTTTTCTTTTGGTCCTGACGAAGCGCTACGAATCCGTTAGGGACCGCTGGGAAGCGCGAAACATGTTGACCACCCACCTCACGTTCTCACTCTCACTCTAACTTTATCACATACGGGTCGAGAGTAACAGAACTATCTACCTTTCCCCTACTTTTTTAGAGTGCTACTTAGGCACCACTCCCCGTTAGATTTTAACCAGACCCGTCGGACTCATTAATAAACCGTTTGGGGTCCCTACAGGTCTTTTTAGTCCCACCACATCACCCACTATCCCCACACACCCGCACGCACAACTACGGCTACTCCAATAAAAAGATCTCCAACAGAGAGCCCTCCTGAAGGGCCCGTGAGGGACTGCAGCGCCACCCCCACGAGGAGCAACGCCCGATGATGATGCTTTGCACCCGCAAGGGTGTGTGAGGGCACTTGGAAAACCACCCAGGAGTATCTGGCCTACACTTTAGACATCACCGCGAACCTTTCCAATCACTTTTATCTTCCCAACCCCTCAGGCAGTTTACCGCTTAGGGACTGCCCACCATAGGAACTGGTACCATTTTGTGTATTTAGCTATCTTAGGAGCGCTGGTACAGGACCTCCTCTTTAACTCTTGCTCCTGGTCCCCCTCTCAGTGTGTTTATAACTTCTAGTTCTTGCCTTTGAATTCTAAGTTCAGCTCTCCCATCTTGGCTTCATGCTCTCTTCTCTGAGGGGAAGTCATCCTCCTCTGAGCAGGGGCATGTGGGCCTTGAGAGCCAGTGGAATGGTCAGACCCACTCGAACTGGATCTTCTATCCCTCTGTCTCTGGTTAAGCCTGCTTGGGGGTCTGTAGGGAGGTATCCCATTTCCAGTCCCATTTAAGCTTAAGTTAGCCTGGCTAAGTCTCCTGACTGGCACCTGGCTATGTCTATCATCTGAATCTGCCTCCTCCTCATCTGCATCATCTCCCTCTGGAGTGATAGGGGCATTAGTGTTATCATCTTCAGATGGGTGACCTCCATCTCCAGACCCTGTAGGGACTGAGTCAGAAGGACTTAGAGTATCAGAGTGATCTAATAGCTCTAGGAGTTGGGCTATAGTAGGGGTTTGACCCTGCTTAAGACCTCAGGTGTTACACAGCTGTCTTAACTCCTGATAGTTTAACATAGAATATTTGGATGGTGCCTTTTGAGGGTCACTCTCAACAACTGGGAGCCCAGTGGCTCCTGCTGCTCCAGCCATTCTCTTAGTGAGGTGGATGTGTTGCAATCTACCTACACTGGTGTTTTCCTACTGTACCTTTTCTAGTTAGTTGTAGTCAGGGTGTGCTACTCCCTTTGCTCTACAACAACTAAGTTCAGTAGAACTTCTGTATACTAGTCTTGTTTTTATATGTACCTAAGGTACCTGTGTGATCTTTCAAATGATATTTTCAAAGATTACAATTGGTAAAACACAGCAAGCTCAAATCCCAACCGCTGCTCACCAATGTGAGAAGTTGGCCTGGTATATGCTGCTCACTAATTCTAGTGATCACCTTGTACCATGCCAAACAACCCTTATGGTGGTGGTTGAAGTCAACCTTGATAGACCAGCTATCCTAGTGGTAGCGTGGACAGTGCAGTCTGCAGGCTAAACTCTTGAGGGCATGTGAAGCCAGCTGTTTTACCATATGTAACCTCCTTGAATACCAAATGAAAGGACACCACACAGATATATATTCAAAATATATATGTATTTATTTACTTAAAAGTATCCCCTATACTCTTTATGAGCACAGAAGCACATTCATTTAAACAAGGCAGTGTTAAAATATACAAAAGTTGCACAATTATGGATGGGCCAGGTAGCCAGCTAAACCATATACTAAAATAGTGGTATAAGAACCACGAATAGAAAGGAGGGAAGGCCTAGGGCCTTGGGAATTGCTGGGACGACAAGGAGCTAACTGTAGTTAGTGACCAGGAGGCCCACAGGATGCGTGTGCAGTGTGAAAATTTACACGCGTGCACCTATTGATTTCAATGGGTGCGTAAAAGTCACAAAGTTAAAGAAAAAGGAGTCTTCCGGGTGGACCAGAACCTAACAACTTGAAACCTAGACACTAGAGATGTTTCTCTACCCAGGAGCACCGGAGTGCCAGCGTTACCTCACCCACAGGAAGCGGGTGCATAGGGGTCAAAGTGCGTCGGGTTTCGTCGTGCAGGTCTATGGAGCCTGAGGATGAAGATGCTGCAGGCGGCCAGGCAGGAAGAGTTCAGGTGGATCCAAGGGTGGATCTGAAGAGTAGACGACCTGTAAGCATAGGGGACAGTGTTCAAAGTCACTAGCCAGTGACCGGCGTGGAACCAGGAAGGAACCAGGCGATGTTGGGTGCCAACAGGTGATGAAAGGAAGCTTGTCTCCGCAGCCACGTGGGAAGTGAAGGGATCGACGACGACCAGGAGTCTCTCACAAGCTGTCCCACAAAGGCTCTAGCTGATGGCGGTGTCGGCTTCTTGATCGGTGCAAACAGGCCTTGGCTAATGCAAGCCACGCAGGAATCGATAAAAGCTTGGTGCTGTAACCAGAAAGGTCAGAGGGGCTGCTCCTTTTCACAGGAGCAAGGGCCAGTCTGGAGCAACCAGACCAGCAGTGTTGTTTGTAGATTTCGTCGCCAAGATGGCCACTAGCCAATGGGCCAGTAACCGGGATGATGCATCAAGTGCCAAAAAGCAAAAGGGCCCCACGCAGATCTCGTGGATGCTGGAGGGCTGATCTTTGGTGCAAATGCTGCTCGGTGTTGGGGCTTCTCAGGGCCCAAAGCACAGCATTGAGGATGCCTCGGGTGCTGCGCAGTCAGCTTGGCGTGGACGTTCCAAGATGGCCGGTCCCACATCTCTCGGTGCCTCCAAGGGTCTCTTCTTTGCAGGGACTGTGGATCTGGCTTAGAGATGTCTGGGAGTCTGGGTCTTGTCGGGCTCTGGGCTCGGTCTCCGGCGGAGGCGGGAGGCGGCGGCAAAGCAGTCATGGAGTTGCTGGATGGTGCCTGTGTTCACAGGGTGGTCACTCCTTGGCCACAAAGGGAGATTCTCTTCAGTCTTCTGTGCAGCAGAACGTCGAAGTCCAGTAGTTCTTCTTGTTTAAGTCGAGTTTCAGGATGATCTGAAGTCTTGGGACACAGCTCCTACTCTTATTCCAAATCTAGGGGCCGGATTACCTGCTAGGTCCCTCCTCTGGGTGGGACCAGGAAGGGGGGTGTTTACACCCCCTTTCCTTTGTCCAGTTTCGCGCCAGGACTGGGGCTGGAGAGCCCCAGCTCCGGTTTGAACTGGCATATGCACAGGGACACCTTGTGTGCCCTAGGCATGTCTCAATCTATTCAGCCCTTCCTAACCCACTACACAAAATCCTGTCTGGGGTGGTGCAAGCACCTCCCCTGACAGGAAACCCTTTGTCCACACCTCCCAAGCTGGAAGGACTCCCAGCAGCAGGAGGGCAGACTTGTGTCTGTGGTGGCAGCATCCATTTTGTGATGCTGAGGCTCTGTCTAACTTTAACCGGGTTTCAGGTTAGGTACCTGTCCTTTCCCTCTAGAAGGGTGGAATGCTACCCCCGTCGCCAGAACTGGCGAGGGGGTAGTATTCCAAATCGTATGACACCTTACTCGACATGTTTTGATAAAGCCAAACCAAAGTTAGCATTTGACCGCGAGGTACATAATGCACTTAAGAGTATATGGTATGGCAATATCATGACACAGCTAAAGGACGTTGTTCCGAAAGCTGCAGACAGGCTCAGCTCATGCCAGAGCACCATCTCACATGAAACCAAGCACTCTGCCTCCAGGATTGTTAAGGCCTGCCATAGGAGTGACTGATAGGTTACCATGTGTCCATATAGATATACTATATCTAAGTAAGAGGTGATTACACCAACTTACCCCAGCTGAGTGATCAGCCAGTTGTGTCAAATAGTGAGGCCAGGCCAGGGGTGGCACAATACATGCTGCAGCCCCTGGTAGGCCTTGGATACACCTATGCCCTGGGTACCTGGGGTACACTGTTACAGGGTCCAATAAGGTGAACCAGTTCCAATTGGTAATGCACCTAGTGTGCATTGGCATTAATTTAGGGAGAGAGCAGCAGGGCTGTGGGTCTGATTAGCAGGCCCACAGCCACACTAAGTCATAAAACCAGTGAAGCAAAAGCAAAAATTTGGGGTGACCATAGGATAGCAGACCCTACTCTCCTACATCCTTGATGGATGGCATGTCTGTGGCCGGCCAGTGGGCATCAATGTTCTCCTGTATGACCATCTGGCAGGGATGTATGCAACTCTGGTGCGTGACACCCATCATGTGGTGGGTCCCTTCCTGACTTGGATGGAGCTGCCTCGACTCACAGAGGAGCAGAGGGAGAGCCTGGAGGGGGAGCTTTGAGCTGAGGAACTCAACATGGCGATATGCGACATGGCCCACAGTAAACGCCCCTGTCCCGATGGTTTACTGGTGGAATTCTACCAGACCTACTTTGCTTTACTGGTCCCCAAGCTTTGGGAGATGCTCCTGGAGGCTAAATGACAGGGCTCGCTGTTGGTGCCTATGCCTGAGGCACTCATAGTGATGCTCCCTAAGGCTGACAAAGACCCAAGGGACCTGAGGTTGTATAGACCACTCTCCATGTTAAATGTGAATTTCAAGGTCCTTTCCAAGGCATTGGACACAAAGCTACGGAGAGTAGTTTTTGAGCCTGGTGGCAGATGATCAATGTGGGTTTATGTTGGGGAGGGGTACCACACGCCATTTGTCGCACTTGATACACTTGATGTGGGGAACGGTCCTGGAGATGGTGCTGGTGGCGCTTACATCGAGAGGGCATTTGACACCCTGGTTTGGAAGTATCTAAGGGAGGTTGTGCAGCATTGGCGAGTTGGGCTAGAACTTTTGTCCTGGGTGCGTCTATGTGCCGAGCCTACTTCGTGGAGACGGGTGGGGTGGCCTCTGAGGCCTTTCGTGTGGAGAGAGGCACTAAACCTGGATGCCCTTGTCCCCTCTCCTTTTTCCCTTGTTAATGGAGCCCCTAGCAGAGTGCCTCAGGTAAGAACTGGAAGACTGGGTGTTCGAGTGGGGACCACGGTGCACAACGTGTTGAAGTACACAGACAACTCCCTCCTATACTTGTGTGGAACAGGGGATGCGATTCTGGCACTGATGGAAGTGCTGGAGGATTTTGGTAGGACTTCCAGACTGTGCGTTTACCGAACCAAGACAGGTCTGTTCCCATTAGTGGGACTAGTGGGGCGCCGAGGGTGGAACTCCCAGAACTAGGACTGCCCTGGAAACTTGTGAAGTTCCAGTACCTAGGCATGCAAATTGCCCATGAGGCAGGACCCCAGTATGACCTAAATATTGGAAGGGTGATAGCTGGTTTATGTACATCAGTCCAGTTTTGGAACACACTCCCAGTGTCTGTGATGGGTAGGGTAGCCCTGAGTAAGACAGTGCTCTACCCTGCAGTCTGGACACAATGCAGAATTCTTTCTGTGATTTCCCGAGGGCCATGTTAATGGAACTCAATAGCCTCTTAGTAACATTACTGTGGATGGGCAAGAGGATCCTGGTCAAATTAGATATTTTTAAACTGGACCTCGATGAGGGAAGGCTGAATCTCCCACATTTGCAGCTCTATCATCTAGCAGTATAGCTACTGTACGTTGCTTGGTGGTGCGCCAAAGGCCCCAGCTGGGAAAAATGCCTGATGGCAGGCTTAGTGGAAGACAACACCTACTTAAAGTTTTGGGAGCTAAGCTACAGCCAACTATTGCATATGCCTCACCTATCACTAGGGGAAAAGATGATAAACTATAGGATCAACTAGTAAATAAGGCTTGTAAATTAGTCTTTGGAATTCCCAGGTTGATTGGCCAAGCTTAAATCTGTTTGGAGTTCGGTCTCCAATGACAGTCCATGGTGGTGCAAGGGTCATTAGGTCTCGCCTACGCAGCGCGCATGTGCTGCATAGGAGAAGACCTTTTGAAATCGATCTGCTTTTTAGGCCAAAAACATGCACGCATTGCATTGCTGTCAATGGCAATGCGTGCACGTTTGGCGATTCCCTTGCGGGAGCAAGCGGCGCCATCTGTTAGTAATTATCGCGCTCACTCCCGCAAGGTAAACGCTGCGCTTCCCTGCTCTCGGCTAATTTTCACGGCCACGGGCCGTGCTGGTTTTTCAGCACTTGTTTTATATGAATTGCGCCAGTGCATATTGTGCACAATATTATAAATCTGGACGCAGTGCAAAGGAGTTTCCAAGAAGCAGGATGACTGAGTGCCATTGCGCCCCCGTCGAGTCAATGTTTACCACCCTCCTTTCCAAGTCAGTGCGTGTGGCATTCTACCACAGGGAACTTCAAACATCCCCCCGCAAGTGGGCACAGTAACTCACTAACCCTACCTTTAGGGGAATGAATGCCTTTTTTTTTTTTTGCAGAGATTTATATAGCGTGAACTTGACCCGAATCCAATCAGGTATCAGAGCGCTTTACATAGCACCAGTTACATTACATTAGGACACACATTCATTCTTTGTTAGGCCTTTGTTCTTTCCACTCTATAAACAGTGGCTGACCCTCCTCTAGTGAAATACAGCATCGAGGTTTCAAAACCGGAAGTGGTCTTGGCTTCCACTAATGCACGTGGGCACGAGAGTTCACAGTGTTCACACCTGCGCTGAGAACGGAGTTTTATGGCCAAATGCACTGTCCCAGTCTGCGTTGGGTGGCCCTAGTGGGGACCGCGAGCAAACAGAGACCTTACCTGTAGTGCGAGCCCGGGAGCCATGAGGGGAACGGCCGGGTGCTCCTTGACGAACTACATTACCCAGCAGCCCCGGGGAACCAACGCGCACCCGTGACGCATAAGCCTGCACCAGGAGGCGCTAGAAATTGCCTGATAGTTTGCGGCTGTGCGGGGCCGCGAGCAAACAGAGACCTTACCTGTAGTGCGAGCCCGGGAGCCGTGAGGGGAACGGCCGGGTGCTCCCTGACGAACTACATTACCCAGCAGCCCCGGGGAACCAACACGCACCCGTGACGCATAAGCCTGTGCCAGGAGGTGCTAGAAATTGTCTGATAGTTTGCGGCTGTGCGGGACCGCGAGCAAACAGAGACCTTACCTGTAGTGCGAGCCCGGGAGCCGTGAGGGGAACGGCCGGGTGCTCCTTGACGAACTACATTACCCAGCAGCCCCGGGAACCAACGTGCACCCGTGACGCATAAGCCTGCGCCAGGAGGCGCTAGAAATTGCCTGATAGTACACCGCCGCGTGGGACACGTGCGGGCGGCGCCCGGGCCAAGGGCGGGCCGTCTGTGGCCGTCGGAGGCAGGGCTGGGCCCCCCTCTAACAATTGGCACCCCATCTGGAACCGAAATACGCCTATATCAAGGGAAGGTACAGTACATAAATAGACCTGTGTACACCTCGAACTACGAGGGAACAGAGACATAGATTACCATCCATGGTTCTCTTCCATCATTTAGAACTTGTTATTTTTACTCAGACATTTTCTTTGCTGCTCCCATTGCTGCTACTTTTTGGACTATTTTTGTATGTTTGATATAGTGGGATTTTAAACATTTTAAACATTTGTGTGATATCATTGTATCATAGTACTGTGTCTCTCTCTAGCACGTGTCACTTTATTTTAGGTCTATTTATTCTGCATTTGCACTTTACAATTAATAGGTTGCCTAATGTTTAATACCCCAAGTTCACGCCCAATGAGTACAAAGTGGTAGACTATTCTATTTGTATTGTGTAATACGTGTCGTTTTAGGCATTTGCACTGTTTTCCCCGTAGTAAGATTATGGCAAGGAGGAAAACTGTGAAGCCCCCTATTGATCGATCATGTACCACGATCGATTCGTTTTTGGTTAAAGCAGTTAACGTCCTTTCAGAAGAAATTAATCGAACCGAGAGACGTCTTTCTATGGGTTCAAGCTTTATGGGGGCTGACCAGGGAAATAAGGCCAGTGCTTTCCCCGGCCCCCCTGGTGAGATTGAGATCAATATATCGACTAATAACTCATTGGTTATAGGGGAGTTGGTCCCGGACACCATTGGTACTGGAGGAAATAGTGGGGATTGTTCTCGAATATCACTGACCCCTAATTTGATTCTCCCTGAGAGCCCCCTGCCATTGAAAAAAACTAGGGGATGTAGAAAGAACATTTTAGAACAGGTGAACTCCAATCCTGACCCCAAGCCAAAAAAGGCAATTAAGAGTACTCGTGTTGCGAAACCGGGTTTGCCAGTCGATCAGCCGAATAGAACAGATCTTATATCCCAACATTTAACATTGGCTACTATATCAGATAAAATGATAGAGCTACTAAGGCCATTATATGATAAATTAGATACTCTGGCCAGAGAAATCCATAAAATTATTGGAGCGCTGGATAAAGTTAACGATAAACTTATAAAGGAGTCAAGTAGAACCCAACAGAAAGATGTTACTATAGGCCCAACTAATTTGATTACTGTTCAGGATAGGGAACCTATTGGTAATTCGAAGGAGCGGACTATTGCCTCAGAAGTGAAGAATAGGGGAAATTAAATAATTTTAGCATCAGGTAATTCAGTTAATAACTATGGATTTAAACCACCTCAGAAGGAAAGAACAGTGACTAAGCCGGATAAACTTATTACACCCAATTCTGCTAAACCAGATGGTTTAAGAGTGTCAGCCCATGAGGACAGGAAGATGACCTCGGTTATAAGCCTGCCTCCTGAATGCAGTGCATATGTCGCAATTCTGGCCAACGTACCTAAACTCGAATTTGGTCAGGTAGAAGATCACGAGTCTCTCATAAATAAAGTAGTGTTTTGGTTAGCTAATAATTGTAATTACCCAATGGGAGGGATAAACCAGATCCTGACAACACGTAGAGTAGGTTGGATCGGACCTTT
Source organism: Triturus cristatus (assembly GCF_964204655.1). Lineage (NCBI taxonomy): Eukaryota > Metazoa > Chordata > Amphibia > Caudata > Salamandridae > Triturus > Triturus cristatus. The sequence goes on from NC_140589.1 coordinate 597,651,841, forward strand.
GAAAAAATGTTTTGCTGGTGATTGCATAATTATTAATTTTAGGTCCCCGAGGTGGGCGTTTAATACACTCAAAAACGCGCCATTACCCTCATCTCAGGAATTTAACACTAGTCTTCTCCCCTTAGGGTACTTTTATAGACATTTAATGGGAACACTCGAAAACGGAAATGCAGGTCGACCTAGAAATGGACCCCCTTCAATCCCTTTTTTGTACCCCCCCCCGTATCCAATTTTGCTGTCCCAGTAACTAATAAATATCAGGTGTTAGGTAATTTGGACAGCAATGACTGACGTGAGGGACCGTTATGGATTAGCCAGGTAATAAGGGAAAGACCTGTATCCAAAAGTCCCAAAACAGGGAATTTAAATGTTAAGAATACAACTAGAAAGGCCGATCTATGCATGTTGGAGCAGGGTGAGATTTTAACTAAAAATGCAATATGTCCATCCATTGCCTCTAGTGAACTAGAATGTATCTTACCAGAAGTAATTATCACTAGAAAAGAGGTGGGACACGGAGAACCTCTTCAGCAACTTGATGTAACGAATACGGTCATAGGGTATCAGGTTACTACTTGGAATATTGCTGGTTTTAATAGCAAAAAAGGTACTCCATCATGGTTAGATCTTATATCGTCTCAACACGATATTATTTGTCTACAGGAGACGTGGTGTACTGATCCAATTTATGTAGAGGGCTTCACCTCCCATTGGCTTCCGGCTCAGGCATCGCCCTTCGGTAGAGCCAAGGGAGGTCTTTTGATTCTGATCTCCATCAGTTTAAACAAATGTAAAATTAAAAGTTGTACTAATGTGGGTATTTATGCTCAGATTATGTGGCTGGTTTCCCCTGTAGGTAAAGATATCATTTTGATTAATTTTTACAACAATGTGTTTAGCTCCTCACGTGGCCTAATTATTAACGATTTGGAAAGAGAACTTGAGAAGCTGACCAGTACTATTAGGAAGTCAATTGTTATCCTTTGGGTGGGTGATTTTAATGTTCAAATGTCCATTATCTTTAACCAAAGTTTGTGGCCCTAGGAGGGGGGAATCTGATGATGATTGCCATATGCATTTTCCCCACTGCAAATATGGTACAGCCCTAAATGGTGCTATGGCTAAATGGGACTTACAACTGTTACATTGCGCTACTGACAAACACAATATGAAATGCCCCACATTCACAGGTAGAAATGCAATGTCTAATATTGATCACATCATCATTTCCTGTAATAGTCACATTTATTTTCCCCACCCTGGATAATGGATCAACCTACTAGTGATCATAACAGCATTTCTGTGTATTTACTATGTTGGGGACCAAAACATGTTTTCAGCGCACCCCAAAGCTCATGCATTGTCCCCACTAGACCAAATGGTGTCCGGATAAAATGGGCTGGTGTGGACCCATCTAAAATCTTGCACGATGCTGTTACCCAATGTCAGAATGATATTGAAGTTTGTCTAGGGGATGAGGTCGATTCTGCATTGATGCTAGAGAATTTCACCAAGATAAATAACATTGTGGAGAATCTTTTGATGAAACCAGTCTGCAAAAATAAAAAACCTAAGGCGGGCTGGTTCGATACCAGATGCACGACAGCCCTGAGTAATCTCAAACAAGCTTTGAGATGTAACCCCAGAAACTCGGACATAATCAAGGCCTTGCGTGCAGAATATGCTAGAGCCCTAAAAATTAGAAAAACGGAACTCCAAGAAATAGCCTGGAAAGATTTAAGCCTGGCAGCCGACACAAAAAATAGCAAATTGTTCTGGGATACTGTAAATAGCACCTTCTTGAAGGATGACCATATTCCCGAAATTAACTCCTATATCAACTGTAACGCTTGGGTAACCCATTTTTCTAATATTTTTAACCCTATTAATACAGTTGTATTACCCATCCAATCCAACCAGTACTCCGATGAATGGCCAATTATTTCCTTATCAATTAGCATAGAAGAAGTTACCGATGGTATAATTAGCAGTAAGGGGGGTAAGGCACCAGGACCCGATGGGGTTCCCATAGATTTTTATAAGAATGAAATTGCGCTATGGTCCCCTTTTTTAACAAGAGTTTTTAATGCCGTCATGGGGTCAATCCACCATAGTACCCATACATAAGAAAGGAGTTAAAACCGATGTTTGTAATTACCGCCCAATATCTCTACTTGACTCGTCTATTAAGATCAGGAGTAGGGTCATGTTATCGAGATTAGAAGCTTGGGTCCAAGAGAAGGTTGTTCTTACTCCAGTACAATATGGATTTAGAAAGGGAGTTGGCACACTAGAGCAGTGTGTCAATTTGGACCTCTTGATTGGAAAGTATACCCTAGCTAGGGAAGGAAATTTAGATTTATGTTTTGCTGCCCTTAGCAGCGCCTTTGATTTGGTAGACCATTCAATTTTATGGCCATTATTGCTAGATATGTGTGCCCCTAAGGAGATAATCTATTTCCTAGCAAGATTATATGGAAATCTGTCAAGCAAGGTGCGGTATGGTCTTTTAGGCGAATATACTCCCTCTTTTAAAGTTAAAAGAGGCATCCGACAGGGCTGCGTTCTGGCTCCATTGTTTTTTTCTTTGTTTATTAACGAAGCAGACGCAGCCCTGAAATTGTTCGAGTCGGATGCCCCAAGGGGTGATGGTATGCCCGTCCCAATTCTTTTATATGCGGACGACGCGGTTTTACTCTCCCCTACTCCCATTGGTTTACAACGTCTTATGGATAATTTTACTGCTTTTATTGCTAAAAGGAAACTTTTAATTAACAAATCGAAATCTTTTGTAATGGCTTGTGGCAGGAACCCTATAACATCCAGCACTTATCACATCGAAGGCTCCAAGGTTCAGACAGTTAAAACATTCAGTTATTTAGGCATCACGTTTGCAGGAAATAGGTCATGGGTCCAGGAACAGGATAACGCCTGTTCTAAGATATTGAGAAACATTAATGGTATTTTTAGATTTGCTGCCAAACTAGGCAATCGATGCATCAGAGACATGTTGACAATTTACGAGATACGATGTGTCACTGCAGCACTTTACGGGGCAGGTGTTTGGGGCCACTTCCAAGGTAATAAATTACAACAAATTGAAAATTCATTTTTAAGACGCCTACTGTGTGCCCCTTTATCTGCCTCTACTTAATTGATCCATAGGGAGGTGGGCATTAAATATATTTCAGACTTGGCTCCAATACGCCCTCTCCTATTATGGAAATCTATATGGTCAAAAGAGGAGACACTGTTTACGCAATCTATAATACAGGACTGCCTTAATTTGGAAAACTGTTTAAAAATACCCTGGCTTAATTATGATATCCATTGGTTTAAGTTTTTATTCAACTGTGATATCCGATTGGATCCAGAGTGTTCAGTTTCTGTTGCTAGAACTGAGATAAAAACAGTTATGCTGGCTAACAAAATAGAGGCTAGATCCCATCAAGACTCAATCAACTCTCGTTTTTTATCTGCAAATGGATCTCAAACAGGGTTTTCAAAGTTACTTGTCAGTCATGACCAGAGCATCACATCGTTTCGTGTTGACATGTTTAAGACTGGGTACTATACATCATCTCGTCAACTTCCCAGTCACAAAACAGAGTTCTACCCACCCATGCCCATGTGACGGAGTCTCCCACCAAAGCTGTTGCCACATGCTACTTTTTGTACTTTTTATACTCATCTTAGAAAATTTTATCTAAAACCTTTCTTTTTATATTATAACACCAGATCTATTAAAAATGCCATGGAGTTGCTTTTTAGACTGGATGATCCACAATTGTGTTTTTATTCAGCCACATTTCTTATGAAAGCTATTAGTACTAGGAAATCTTTGATCATAGATAATAGACTGTATGTTTCTTTTCGGTATATTATGCATTTGCACTTTGAATCAGGACTGTTCATGTCCAAGTAAAATGTTAGGGGCTCTTTGTGACTTATGCAATTGCACTTTTGTACTTGATTCGTCATGTTTATGAACTTTGATACTTTAATATTTTCAATCCCACTGTTTTTACATTCCATTTCGTTTTTAATTAGACTGTTTTATGAATGTACTGCTTATATGGTTGATTTAGTTGACCGAATAAAAGCTTTTCAAATCGAGTGGCCCTAGTAAAGCGCGTGTCACGCCAGAAACAAGGACAGTGTGGGTGATTTGTAATTCATGCATTGCTTCTCACCAACAGAAGGTCCTTATCTTCTAGGTTCTAAGGGCGTCTTGGATAACAGCCCTTAGAACAACACAAAAAGACGGAGGAGTCACTGTGCAGGTGTTCTGCACCTGGGAAAGGGGCAGGGGGGACCAGAGCCTGGTAGCATGAAAGCTTTATGTGGAAAGATGTAAAACAACACTGTCCCATGAAATCTATGCATTAAGAGCAGGGTTCTCACGGATCAAGTGCGTACCCCCCGTTTATCCTGTTTATGCTGGGACTTTGCTGCTGCCTTTGAAGAGAGAAGGTAGTTTCTGCACAGAGAGAGAGAAGATGGGTCTCTGTGCTATGTAGATGTTGACATCTCTCTCTCTTTGCAGAAACTGCCTTCTCTCTTCAAAGTCAGTAGCAAGGTACCAGCATAAACAGGATACACGGGGGTATGCACCTGATCCATGAGAACCCTGCTCTTAATGTATAGATTTCATGGGACAATGAGGATTCTGGATTCTGATAGGTATAGGGAAAAGTTCTCATCACTGAACATATTGTTTACCTTAATTAAACAAACGCTGCATATGGCATTGAACGAAAGTCCCAGGAAACAACGTCCTTGCCAATTAATTACAGAGTATATGATCAGTGATCAAGTGTGGAGTTCAGTTTATTTTTGTCCTGGTAAAATGAAAACACACGAAAAGCAAAAGCTTTGTTTCAGCAGTGGTGGCCTCTCACCTGCTATTGGGGGTTTCAGTCACCATTCAAAAGGAACAAAATATATGATCTACCTCAGCGTAGCTTGTTTCTCTTAAGTGCTCATCTTGTCTGGATGTACACACAGGCTTTGAAACCAGAGAATACACAGGAACACCTGACCAAATATTTGCATCCTTCCATATTCTTTGATGTGCCATCCCGTGGTGTTGACGGTCTTCCTTCACGCCTGTGACTCGTTGTGCGGGAGAGCAGACCCACACAGAAAGTAACTCCAAACTGATATGAAGATTTAACATGTTACAGCTAGACAGCACAGTGAAGAGCTCAACGGCCCATCAATCATTCCCAGTATACATAGGTCGTGCAGATGAGGCCTGAGTTGAACAAACAACTCAACTGTTGGCTACGCTTCAAATTAGAAAAACACACAAACAGCGCGGAGGATGAAACCTACTCGGTTTAGGCGACGGTTTTCACTGGGCGCGTGAGACTGGTAGTGCCACCACCTCCAGGATTTCCAAAGCTATCCAAAACAAGCATTGGCATAGCCAATAGGTCTCGCCTTTGGGACCTTATAAGTGTTTGGTTATCCAGCACAATATCCTTGGTGCAACAACATCAACTGTTGCATGGCTAAACACTTATAAGGTCCCAAAGGCGAGACCTATTGGCTATGCCAATGCTTGTTTTTTAAATGTATCCATTCCTTGTTTTTATATGATCCTGACTCTAGAAAACAATTGCTGGTGTGAAATATATCATTCTGTTTATACAGATGCTTGGAGATTCCTTTCAACCTGTTTCCAGAGTTTTGATCGGCAATCGGGATTTCCAGAAATGACAAAGCTCAGCTTTAAGCAGTTTTTGAATAAAAAGATTAAAATTAATTTACTTATTGCAGATAAAGAGGTTTTAGTGGTAGAATCACATGCTTGGTCATTGATTCATTCTTATCAGATTTTGCGAATTTAGCCCTTTTTGGCTGCATATTTTTCGGCCTATATGAGGGATACATTTTTTAAACTAAGGCTTGGCAAATACCCCACTAAAGAGGGCACGCTGACCTAAATTCAAAAGTGGCCAACCAATGAATGTAGACTGTGCGGGTGGCTGTGTGAAACTTTACTACACATCGTGTGTGCCTCTCCAAAATTGCTTAAAGCATGTAGTGCCTTACTAAAATCTTCATTTCTTAAAACTGGAGTGAGATCTGCTCACCAGGCCCTTATTTGATGTATATCGGGTGCGTCTATTCCATTGATTTGTCAAATAATAAAGTTTTTAACAATTGTAGAGAAAATGCTGGCTTCGGTAGCTTAGAGCTGTTTGCTTACGCCTTTTTAAAGGGAAATTCTATATGATCAGATAATAGAAGGTTACAGTTTTTAGGCATTTGGCACTCTGAACCTTTATGCAGCTGTTGTAAGGTTGTTTGAGTTCAATACACCTAATGTTTTTCTCCCCTAACTCAAGGATTCTGTTTCCGGCAACTTTTGGGATTAGGCTCTAAAGATTATTTGTAAACACAGAGGCACTTTATTGTTCATTTTCACGATGGCACATAATGTTTACAGTTTTACTGAATAGTTTTATGGCCTATTATACTATGACCAATGAATGGCTTTGGTATTTTTGTGTACAGTTTTTTAATAATTAGCGAATTAGGGAAATGCAAATGGTCCTAGCTAATTAACATATCAAATTTTAAAATGATTGATGAATTGGTTATTATACATGACACTAATGATTTAATTGTAATGATTTGTATTAATCGAACAATAAAGAATTACTTACTACTACCTTCTAGCAAATGCAGTGCTTGATTGATATGACACAGTGACTGCAGGGCGGCTGCGAGACAGCGGTTGACATACATTTGAATGGCACCTTCATTACTATTGTTAGTATAGAAATTATTAGTATAGACAGTGAGGAGGGGGACTCCGAGAAAGTGCTACTAAAAACCCTCACCTGCACCCACACAGAAATTTATGTGATTAGACAGCAGTATGCGCCAAATGCTTCAAGTTAATGAATTATAGTAGACGAGCGCAGAGAGAGAACAGCTGCAACATTTGATACATATGGATAATAATATCGTTTTTACGCGCTTTAGCCAGTTTTAACTTCACTATCCTCACAGTTTTTGTTTTTTTGTGCTGCACCCTCATTCACACAGCTGCCTCCTCATATGTGGATTTAGAATATCCTACTAGCCATTCAAAACATCCCTGAGCACCTCCCTCTCAGAGAGGGGGTTGTAGTCCCCAGAGGAACTAGGTTTTTGCTCTGGGAGGAGAATCCCATATGATGAAGCATGTCACCTCTGCTGAGTGAGGGATTTCGTCCTGAAAAGGGAAGTGCCCACAGGCAGTTCTGTGGTGCATAGTCATTGGTTCTGTATTGTTTATTATAATTTTTCATTTTCTTGTTTATAAACTATCTAGTAGTGGTTCACCACACTTTCTGATTTTTGCAAGAGACCCAAGGATTTCGTATTGTTTAGTGTTTAAATGTTGGGGAATTAATTCTGTGTGGTCTCAAAATTTCCCTAGGACCCTCCGGCTTTGAACCGTCTGTTGTTTGGTAGACATACGGATGGTAGCCAGTAATCAATAAAACAAACAAATCAAGAAGTCTCTAGTACAACAAACAAACCAGTATTGACATTTCCTCTGGAGAATGATCACCTGGCGAGAGGAACACAAGGGAGAGATGCACACAACCAGTCAGCTTTGAGGTCAATTTTGTAGGGAGAGATAAGACACATGGTTGATCAAAACACATAGTCACATCATGGGTTTTGCTTGTACTGAGTTTTTAGAAATAGAACACATAGATTGCATGAATCAAATACCACATAGTCAGATGGCACAAAAAACACATAGTCAGATGACGGCACCAATGAATGTAGGAGGGTGGGAGCTTGGCTTTAGTTGTGTCATGTTGCTCAAATATGCCATATATTTCCATTGTCGGTCACATGATTAGTATGTATGAGTCAGCAAAAATACACTGTATAAAGGGCTATCTGCTGTAGCTAATTTGAGATTTGGGTGGCAATCCTACCTGAGTTCATCACTCTCCCAGTCGCTGTAAAAAAAAACCTGTATACTTTATCACTTACTCTTGCTTTTTCTGCTTCAGTTAAGGTCTAACCAACACTATGATGGATGCTGTTGTCCTGGTTATTGTGGCTCAAGGACCGTTCCTGCAGGTTGCTAAGCTCTCCCGCACGTCACAGGGGATCTGGTCGACCTTTCCAGAGGAGCAGTAGGAATCCTGTACGCTTGGGGTCATATTGGGCCCGGCACAAGTAGGGGCCTCATTTCCCCGCTATGTGCTGTGCTGAAGGGTGACAGAAGCATAAAAGTGGGACATGCCTGCATCAGTGGGATGGTGGATCTGGGGGACCCCCTCACAGACACCGAGTGGTTAAGGGCTTGCATCCAGGTGAAAGACACTGCAAGTAATGCACGCTTCAAGCTCACGCAGTTTAATTATTTGCACTGGGCATATCTCATGCCGCAGCTGTTGAACAGGATTTTCCCTGGTGGCCTGGTTGTCTGCCCTAGGTTCGTAATCCCCCCCACAGGTTTTCTACACATGATGTAGAGTTGTCCTCAGCTGGATGAATACTGGGTTGGAGTGATGCATGTACTCAGTGACGTCACGAGAGTCAAGCTCAACAGAATGCTCGGCCACTGTCTGTTCAGACTTTTGCCACTCCCCAAAGCGGGGAGAAAAATGGGATATCAATTCGTATTGCTTGGGCTAGTATTGGCCAGTAGATGCATAGCAATACATTTCATAGCTGCCTCCCCCCACCATGGCACAAACGGTTGTTGGATCTGAGTGAGTGGTTGGCTGAAGATGAATGTAGGCTGCGGTGGGTGCGTACAGATGAGAACACAGACGATATTTGGAACTCTGGGGAGAGATGGTGGAACGTTTGAGTATAGAGACTGAATTGATTGATGGTTCCCCTGTGCCTTCTTGTTTGGTATCCCCAGCTTCGCCTTAGACATGGATGAGTGCACATGGAGTTGCGATAACTGTGCCAGAGAACCTGTTCGGTGGAGTGGTGTGGACTTGTGTTGGAGGCCTGAAGATTTGTACTACTGTGCTGAGTGCAGTTGATAGGGTGGGATGCCCCCATCTTGGTGGGGGCTTTGGGAGACATCTCATGTACAATGTGATTATGGCCAGCTCCTTGTGTATATCTTTGCTGCAATGTTTTGTTTTATTAGTAATTTATGTCTTAAGTATGGAAAATGCTACTAAAGACAAGTTAAAAAAACAAAAACTCCAAAACTAACAGATTTACACCTAATTATAGTAGCACTCTTTCTGGACCAAGATGTAGCTTTCTGCCACATTTGATGTAATTTCGTTCAGTGGTTCGGGCTGTAGTCATGTCTAAAATCCCTATGGGAAATTGCATTGGAAAAACACCCCCCATTTTTCTCAGCCCCCGCTTGACGAATCACCACAAAACTTCCCAAGTCACAGCTGAAGTGAGTGACAAACCAATTTTCAAAATATCATGACAATTCGTGAAATTGCACCAAAGTTATTAACAAAACAATAAACTATTTTCCTGTAGAAACTATGTTCTAATCATAACTACCTATAGGCCACCACCAGTAGGTACTTTACACCCACACACACACACACACACGCACGCACACACACACACGCTGTGTCCTGGGTTCCTAGAGCTCAAACTTTCTATTTAAAATAAAAATCTGTCCTCTAATTTTTATGTGAGCACAGCATCACTAAAGATGCTCATAAGAGTACGCCCAGAAACGTTTGGATTTTTGAGTCATCTCCTGTGTCTCTACTTTATTTTATAGAAAACGTACATCCGTTATGTAGTAGTATTTTAGAATCTTTCATTTCACTTGGAGGACCTATTTCGGGGGTATCGTCTCGATTTGGCGGTCCTTTTTCGCCCTTTGAAAATATATTTGCTTGTGTCTATTGAGGTTTCAGTCTTCCAGGGGCCTGGTCAGAAGATTTATATGTAATCCAGTTCTGTGGGAGGGAATTGGGAGGTGAAGGTGGGATGCTGGCTAATAATCATGCATTTCTAAGGAAATAAACTTGCAGTTTATTACACTTAATCCCTCTTGGGAGAGACCACATTGGTGGTTTAAACTACCCAAATCTAGCTCCTGCCAGAGAAGATGTGGATCAGACATTTCAAGACAGAGGGTCAGACATTAGGGCAAGTGCCTACATTCTCTGATTCCTCTTTGTTAATAAATAAATGTTCCCCTATAGATCTATTTCATTGGTATACTCTGCGATCGTGCTTATTTGGGATCTGAGTCAGATTAGGTTGCAGTACTGCGGCCTATGAGATGGTATGCACCAGTGTGTTGTTATTAAAACAATAAGTTGCATTCTCTTGGAACTTGATTTTGCAGTGAAAGTGGTTATTTCTATGGCTTGTTTTGGGGTCAGATTTTTGCCTGGGGTTCAAACTCTCTCAATCATGTTTTGCGGTATCCCTGACATATAGTCTGGGTCCTGGACAGTGATTGAGGTACTGCCCGCATCTTAAACCGGTAGACCACAGTGAATACGTACATACCATTGGAAAGAGAAAAGTCTCCTTGTTCAAAAAGTGCTCAAGCCCTGGGCCATAGGCAGATGATTTGGCTTAAAAAAACAACTAAAAAAACAAGAACCCCGTGACCTTGCTCTGTGATGACAACGGGCACTAAGAACAAAAATGTCATTGATCTACTAGTGCAAGTACCAGAACACGTATTGGTATTGATGCTGCTGTTGTGCCTAATGCTGGGTTAGAGGCCTACTTGATAGTTACATTGGCATCGCTAGAACCAAATATGGGTGCAGAGGCTCAAAACGATTTTGCATTCACTAAGCTAGCGAGATGAATTTGCAAATACAAAGACCCAATTCGCAATTTACTTGTGCATTGAGGTTCGTAATTGCCATTACGAAAGAAATGGGCATTCCTCCTCCTGCAACCCTCAATGAACTCCACAATTGTGTTTTAACTTTTTTTGCAGTTGTGAAGCATAGAGTGGTTACTGCTTGCCAAGTACTAGTGGCAACCATTTGAAAAGTGTACACACTGAGGCCCTTACGCCGCTGTTGCGTGACTTTTTGTGATGCTGCGGCGGCGTAAAAAATGTGCCACACTGCACCATATTTACAAAGTTACGCATCTAGGCAGATGCATCACTTTGTAAACCCCTGCGCTACATTATACCTGCGACATGTATAATGTATACAGGGTGGGCGTTACAATGCTGGAAAGCCACATTGAAGTGACGCATTGAAATCTATGAGATTTAACTGCGACACTTCTACGGCATCAGGGCATCAAATCCTTATGCCTGCTTGAAGCAGGCGTAAGGGGTAATGCAGTTACTTTTACATGGGGCTTGCACCATGTGAAATGACATATTGCTGGCGTCTGTTTTCAGAGACACTCAAGCAATGTGCCATTTTTGATCCTACAGATACATCAGGATTACTGACGTATCTGTAAATTCTTGTGACATGAAGCGTCATACAGTAAATACGGTGCATCCATGGTGTCGGAAGGATGGTGCTATGAAAAGTGTTACCTCGCTGTTTTCACCCATCAAAGAGACACTTTTCATAAATAAGGCCCTGAATATCTGACAGCTTTCAATGTGCATGTGCAAGCTGCATACATTGGAAAGTGATTATATGGACCCACTCTCACCTGCTGCCTGCTGTTCGTTTTTCCGGTACAGGGGGACCACAGCAACCAGCCTTCCTTGCCCCCTTGCGGCGTGTAGCTGCCAGCATCATCGTGTAGTGCTGAGGCGCTATAAAAACGGCTGCGGGCTACCGCAGCATCCACAGCAGGACAAGGCTGGCCAACCCACCTGGGCTTTAGGAGTGGCTAATTACTGGTAGGGTGACTTATTGTATGATAATAGCCTCGGTGTAGCTGATTATCTGTGGAAACATGGGGAAAAGGAAATTAGCATCCACCGTAGGGAAGCTCCCTACTAAAAGTGTGCCCATCACTACATTTTTGAAAAATGCAGTGGGGATGATTAACAACAAGATATCCAAAGTGGAGGAAGAACTAGCGGCTACAAAAAATAGATGCCACAATAAAAGAGTCTTTACCGGAGGGCGGGTTAGATCATTTAGCCTTAATGAATAACGAGAGAGATCCTTTAGCCTTAATGAATAACGAGAGAGTGAAGGACTCTGTGGTAGAGACACCAAGACCCTGTGAAAACAACATGGTTACCGTCTCGAACATGGTTAATCCGTGTGTCTTGACATCCTCTTTGGAGATTTCGGTGCTCTCTACCTCTACGGATTTGGTCTTACACAATTAACCAATATGCCTTCAGATAATCAGGTAATAAAAGCAAAATCCAAACAAAAGCTAAAAAAGGAGGGAAAAATGTAGGGGTGGCCAAAGACCTGGGAGGCACCCACATGGAAACTCATATTCAAAAACCACAAAATCTGGAAACTCTCTTCAAAAAATTGCACGGTAAAATAGACAGCATGGAAAGCCGATTGATGTCAGTAATTAAATTAGTCCAAAGGGACATTACTTATTTAACAGATTTGGTCTCTGAACTATTGGCATTAAAAATATCGAATTAGACTCTCAGTGTAAATACAATAGCATAGACACAGAAAGAAGGTCCAGGGATCTCTATCACTGCAGGCAAAATTCACCCAAGGCCGACTTCCACTGTACCATCCTCAAGGTTCTACCCAAACATACAACCTGGTCAAGAAACAAGGGAGAATAAAGACAGTAATGAGTTTAGTAAATAAAGTAACTAGGACCCAGCAACCAGCTAATAATAACATTGTGGACTCATTACATTAACCTCCACAGGTGACCCCATATGTCATTATCCTGAAAAACGTTCCAAAATTGTTGGTTAGCAAAAGGGAAACATATGAGTCATTAAAGAACCAAGTTGTACATTGGATTTCTGCTAGGACTAACCTTAACGCTAATCTATTACAACATAACATCATAATGCTGAGAAGAGCGAATTGGGTGGGGAGCTCCAGAAAATTATGTTAGGGAGATTGAGTGGTTGTTAATTTTCGTAGCAGGGACTTGGTAGGGAGTTTGATTGATATTCTCTTTAACCATTATGTTGAGCATTCCCACTACCAAGATGATTGCATCTCTGCCATCCCACTTGGCTATTTTTATAGGCCTAGTTACGAACAAGACCAGAGCAAAATAAACACTATTATCAGGTATGATTCAAATGTGATTAGTCCCTCATACAATAAGTATGCTCCCCTAAGAAGCTGTAGTGATATAGATTGACAGGGGGTGGATGTTGTGGGGCCATCTGCAAGTAACAAAGATATTATCTCTACCTGAAATAGAATAGAGGAGGGCGGGCCTTTAGATCACAACAAGGGTAACACCTGTAACGTTTTAGAGGTTGGTGTTAGCAAACAATCTTATGAAATTTTACCTATTATGTCTTGGAACGTGGCAGGGGTAAACAACAAATTAAATGATGGGGAATGGCTAAAGAATTTTGAGGATTGTGCTTTAGTTTTACTGCAGGAAACCTGGCATACTGAGCCCTTTTTTATTAATGGTTTCCAAACTATATTTACACAGGCTATCCCCTCTGGAATGGGGTGAGCTAAAGGTGGCATAGCCGCTGCAATCTCAATATCTTCGCCGCTAACATTAAGAAAAGCCTATACCACGTCACAATTTTACCAGTTTCTGCATTTCAATATTGAGGGGAAACAGTCCAATATTGTAATCAATTTTTATAATAATATTTTTGATAATACAAGATCTAAGGTAATTAAGTCTCTAGAAGAAGATCTGGATGGTTTTTTAAGGGGGTTGGGGACGATTACATACTTATTTGGGCGGGAGATTTTAATTCCAATAGATGTGATATTGTAGCAGGAGAAGAATGTGAGTACCTTGATTATCTTGGTGACTGAATTCCCCACTTCCCACACGATATGTATGGAGAAGCAATAAACTTTGCTATCCATAAATATAATTTAGTATTCATGGAGTTGGATGACTCTGATAGACTGGTACCTACTCAAACATTTGTAGAGGCTAGATCATCCTCAACTATTGACCATTTCATTGTATCAGACTACCGTAGGGACCTAGTGGGAAATTTTACACTCTGTGTAAGTCTGTTTGGCGACCATAACCCACTAATCATGACTTTGAAGTTTATTGTGAAACGGCAAAAAAGGGGGAGGGCAGCTAACTCAAATATCGAGATACAAGGCAACAATGGAGTTTCAATAAGATGGTTAGGTGTTAACCCAACCACTTTTATGTAGGAAAAAACAGAACGATATTAATACCTGTATGGATGGCTCTTCAAATAATTTGGATATCATTAGTGCCTTTTGTAACAATACTACTGAAAGAGCAGATGACTTAAAATTAAAACAAAAGAAAAAACCTGTAATCAAATCCCCAGATTATTCAACCAGGAATGTTCGAGGCTAAATAAGGAATTAAAAACTGCCCTAAAAACAAGACCTAGGGATAGTGTTAGTATTAGCAATTTAAGGAAAAGTTATAAAACAGCACTGTGCTTAAGAAAAATAGAGATCCGTGAGGAGGCTTGGGATAAATTAACTCAAGCCGCACTGACGCATGACAGAACCTTATTCTGGAAAACCATTGATCAACGTTTTTTCAAAGATAGTTCAGCGGTGAAGATTGATGTTTTAGTCCCACCAGAAGAGTGGATTACTCATTTTGAAAGCATTTTTAACCCAGGAGTTGTGCTAGTTAATAAAAAGGAAAAGAACAACTTTATTGCAGTTGTGCCAGTTAGGATACCCCCTTTAACCCTATAAGAGATTAAAACAGCTCTAAATAAAAGTGCGAATGGCAAAGCCGCAGGAACTGATGGGGTTCCTGTCGATGTCTTCAAACATGACATTGACTTTTGGTCACCTATTTTATTAAATGTGTTTAATGCCACCCTTGGCGGGACATTACCAGCATCTTGGGTAGAAAGTATAATAGTACCCAATTTTAAAAAAGGGGATAAAGGGAAGGCCAAATGCTACCATCCCATATCCCTTCTGGACTCTACCTCGAAGCTATTGGGTAGAGTCCTGTTAGGAAGACTAGAAAACTAGGTCTCTGAAAACAACATCCTAACCGAGGCCCGGTACGGTTTTAGAAGGGGTATTGGGATGGTGGAACAATGTGTGAACTTGGATCTATTGGTAGGGAAATATACCCTAGCCAAGGAAGGGGCTTTACACCTTTGTTTTGTTGAGCTCACCAGTGCTTTTGACCTGGTTAATCATGTTCAATTATGGCAAACACTAGTTGAGTTAGGCACCCCTAAAGATATCGTTATTTATCTATCCAAGATTTATACTTTTTTAACAACTAGAGTGCGGTTTGGTACAAAGGGTGAATGCACCCCGGACTTTAGGGTAACCTGTGGGCTACGTCAAGGTTGTGTTTTAGCCCCCCTTTTATTTTCACTTTATATCAATAATGTTGATTCTTTTTTACAAAATTTAAAGGCAGATGCCCCAAGAGTAGGTGCCCGTCCCACTCCAGTGCTTTTATATGCGGATGACGCTGTCCTGATTTCAAGGACAGCGGATGGTCTGCCAAGTCTTATAGAAAAATTTACGCTGTTCATGATCGAAAAAGATCTACAATTGAATCTTACAAAGACATTTGTCATGACATGCGACAAAAATAGAGTGAGGAATAGACAGCCCCACGTGGGCGGCACCGTAATTAATAGAGTCTCAAGTTTTACTTATTTGCACTTATTGTTTAACAGGAATTATACCTGGGGTTCGCATATAGAATTATGCAACCTGAAATTTTTATGAACAATTGAGGGCATTTTTAGATTTTCCTCATAAATAAGAAATAAACCAATAAGGGAAATCCTTGCACTCTATAGGAGTAAATCTATTACAACCGCATGCTATGGGGCTGCCATATGGGGAAGGGCAAAAACTACCTCTTTACAAACCAAAGAGAATACGTTTTTAAAATGACTGCTGGCAGTCCCTAGCACCACAGCTAATTACATAGCTCATAGGTAATTGTCTGCCCCTTAGAATAGAGACCTTATAGGTACAGCAGGACTCACCTTATGGCATGGGATATGGATGAAAAAGGAGACAAAGTTTACTAAACACCTAATAACGGATTGTCTGGCCCTTGCCAAAAGTAGAAAAATGGCTAGAGCATATCTATACCCTCTTAAAAGGCTGTAAAGTAACTCTAGATCAAAAAGAGCCCTTACTTATACAGGGTTATAGTAAAAACGAGCTGAAAAAAACAAGGTTCATTACTTCGATGGAAACGATAAGAGAGGCCGAAGTAAGTTCGAAACAAAGTGTTACTATTTCCTGTGAGCGCCCTCTTTTTACAGGTACACAACCTTATCTTATTATGATAAGAAATATCCAGCAACGGTTTTATCTAACAAGACTTAGGTTTGGCACCCTACATTATTTGATCGCATTCCCCAGAATGGGAAAGTGATATCATAAACTTCCGAATTGCCCATGTGACGGAAAATCTCCGCAGACCACGTTGCATTTTATTCTATGTTTTAATTTTTATGGGAATATTTGAAAACGTGTACTAAAACCACTCTTTTTAGCCAATAAGTTTTATCTTTAGAAACAAGCTTTTAACTTTATCTGCGGTCTGGAAAGCCCTAATATCATGAACGCAGTTATTAGTTTTATACAAATGTCTATCAGGAGAAGAAAGGACTACTCGTATTTAGAGACTCTAACTTATGAACAATACGATGATTGATCTTGGAGTTGTGATGTCCTTTTACTCCTATGTATGATATCATCTGTACCTCATGCACCTTAGATGAATTTTCTCCAGCTGAACGATGATTGAATTATATGATATACAACCACATGACATAAGGCACTACCTTGCACTTTATCCATCTTACAGAAACGTATTTTATCTAATTGATTATAAAATATGATGTTTTTAGAATGTACGTTTTTATAAACGGTATTAGAAAGGTTTTAATCATCCTAAACTATGATTAACTAATTATCGTGAATCAAAAATGGATTGTAAGTATGAATGTAAAATATTCTTTTTAAATTGCATACATTTTAATGTAATTTGTCTTTTGTGATTAGAATGCTTTTATGGTCGTATATAATGCACCGAATAAAGATTTTTTACTTTGACTTTGATTCTATGGAACCATAATGTGTATTCCCACATGCTCTGTTCATAAAGTGCCACTTTTGTTCCATTGCCACCCATTTCATTGCACAGCCCTCTAAAATCTGATCAAGTGAAAGATTATTTTCTTTTACTTTTACTGCTGCACTAGGCCCACATACAATCTTTAGCAATTTTCTCTAAGCTTATACTGTACCCACAGAGGACCTTTCATCGTCATAGTGAGGGCTGAGAAAGCAGGATGTCCCAAACCTGTTGGCTACTCAATAAGGACCAATTAATTAGTAGCCAACTCACAAATTTGAGATTACTTTCAAATATACTACTCTCCTGAACCATACTATAGAAATATTGAAATGGGAAGACCGAACCTTCTAAAAAAGTTTTGTCTGCCCAATATTATACAGACCAAAAGTTCTGCAGACACCGCACGAAATAACAGTAGTAGAACTTCGTGTTCAGAAAATAATCTATGGCTTTCTCTGTCACGCATTTAAAATTAAATCTAATAAGCACAGTTTTAAGGACAAAAAACTTTAAGACAATAACAGAATCAGACAATTTTTTAGATAATTTGCTTATTGTACTAAAAGTCCAAACCAATTCATACAAGCAACATTTTAAGTAGCTCAGAGTATGAAACCGCACATTTAGTCAAAGTATTCTTTTTATAAAGAGGATGGTATAACATTACAGAGCCCTACTACCAATGAAGGCAGAAGGATTTTTCATGGGCATGGGCAAAAAGGGAAATAGAGTAAAATCAAGAAAGTTCAGATCTGGTGTCTCACCAGACAGTCTAAAAGAGTTCAGCAGGCAAATTCACTGCAAAGAGAGAAAGGCAGGGGCATGTAAAGGTAATCAGTCTATCTGCAAAGAAGGATTCCAAATCGATCAGCTGCCACAGCAGCTGCCACAGAAAGCGTTTCAAAGAGTCCTCACTAAGTAAGAGCGCTGCTACCCCTTCTTTGAGGAGATCTTTTACAGTACTAATGATGCCGTCATGACATCAGTAGTCGTTCCACAATGGTCTGATCATCATGTGGTCATTCTTCCGTTCATAAGATACATTTTTGATACTCCAGCATACTTTCCCATGCTGGTCTTGAGAATCGACTGTCCATTGCGTCCTCACAGGTTAGTTGCCAAATTGCTTATTTGCTTTGTTGCGATCAATGGATATAGTCCAAAAGTCGAGTTCCCATCATTCATACACAAGGATGGGCTGTAAGAATGTCTCTTGTCACTTAAAGAATGTTGCATGAGCAAGAAAAAATAACGTAACATTTGAAGAAACATATCAAAGTCCATTGCACCAGGCTATGAAATGTTGCAGCCTAAGGAAAAATAAATTTCATTTGCATTTTAAAGTTAGTATCTCTTATATAGTCAAATAAACTCCTAATTAAGTATAAGCGTACGACACCTGAATTTGCAAAAATCACTGAACTGGAGCTAAATTTAGAATCTATGGAGAACCATCAAGACGTTCCAATCTTCGATTTACGGAAAGTCCGTAAGGGGGTGAATCCCAGGGTCAAATACAATCAGTTCCTCAGGTTATCAATATGTTGATTAAAGATCATGTTTTACCATCTGCTTCTGAGGACTTGACAATCATGCAGGTTCATAGAGTTCCTTTCCATCAGACACCTGAGGCCAAATATCCTCGAACTATTCTGGTCAACTTCTCCGATTTCCAGATCAAGGAACAGCTCCTCACTAGAGCGATCCAGCAGAAAACGTTCACAGTCTTTCAAAATGCCTCTTTGAAGATTTTCTCCGATCCTTCCTAGACTTCAGCTGGGTGGAGAAAGGCATTTCAATTGCTTGCCTTTGAATTTAGATCAATCGGAGCACAGGCCTCCTTGGTTCAGTCTTCAAAATTGAAGGTGCTTTGGAAAGGGCAAATGAAGAGCTTCAATGTTCTTTCAGAAGCACAGGACTTCTTAAAAACACTTTGAAATTAGAGATACATATTTGTAGGCTGGTATTAATTCCTGTTTTCTAATTTTTCTCTCTTCATTTCTGTTTTTTCTCAAGTAGGGTGGGGGTGGTGGTGGTGTTGGGGACCCTATTCTGACAGCTGCGGATGCAATTCCATGGCATCCATCAGCTAGGGGTTTCACGTGGTGTGCTGCTAGGGGGACGCCCGCCATGTGGGGTTCAGGGGTGGGTAGGGTGGCTGAGGGGTTGTGGTAGCAGAGAAAAACTGAGTGGACTGCATTTTTATTGCATACATAAGGGAGGTTTTTTCAATTTAAATTTCATGTATTTTTGGTGCGATGAAAGCTGTCATTTCTATTATGAATAGATAGCATCAAAATAATTTCATGCAATGTGAATGGCTGGTGGAATTCAAGGAAAGGAAGTGCAATGTTAACTTGGTTGCTTTCTTACCCCCCACAGGTACTGTTTCTTCAGGAGACTCATTTAAAGTCTGAAACACCTAAATTGATTCTCCCAAAGGGGTATAATCAAGCCTATTTTGCTTTGGCTAATTCGTCAGTTCGTGGGGTGGCTATTGTATTTTCTAATAACTGCAATTGAGAAATATTAAAAGTTAGTTGCGATGTTCAAGGCCGCTGGATTTATGTACAAATTAACCGTAGTGGGGTAGTATTTGATCTCTTGAACTATTATAGTCCTATATTTGATGACATTTCCGCTTTACTTCAAATGTATGATCTATTGTCAGTCTCTGAGGGCTCTATAATTAGGGGTGGGAGATTTTAACTTTATTCAAGATATTCACCTAGATACTTCTAATCCAGTTAAGTAACAACTAAGACACAAATCAAAAAAGTTGATTAATATGATGAAAAAGAATTTTGCTTTGCTGGATCCATGGTGTCAAAGTCATTCAGGGCAGACAGATTATACATGTTATTCTTCCAGATACAAGACCACAGCGCAAATAGATTATTTTTTGATTAATAATCTGTTATCCAGAAGTGAGACGGTGATCATCTCAAATACCTTTTCTAATTATTCAGTTATTTATATTAACATCCACATAAAGGGAACACAAGCTCGAAATATTTGGCATTGGTGCTTTGACAAGCCTCTTCTCGAAGATTTGGAGTGGATTGCCGGAATGCAGTCTTTTATTAAGCATTTTTTTTTTTAATCAATGAGAACGCCGCTCCTATCTTCTCTGTGTGGAGGCTTTTAAAGCAGCCTTTAGAGGACAGGTAATAGCATATACATCGGTGCTGCGGAAACAATGCTCTCAGGAGTTGCTTTCTCTACAGGATGAGGTTGAAAAAGCTAAAGTTAATTTAAAGACAACCAGGTCTGAGTCTCAAAAAAACGGGGACTCCTTCAAGATTTAGCAGTAGCTAAAGATAATCTTAGGCAATTTTGTTATCTTCAGGTGATCAAAGGGAGTAAGGCCTATAAACAAAAACTTTACGAAGAGAGTCAACATATAGGACGCTATCTGGCCTGGTTAACAAAAACTCAGAATAGTCAAAATACAGTCACCCGGATTAGACACCCGGTCTCGGATACAATTGTAGATTCAAAGGAGGAAATTGCAATTTTTTTTCTATGGCATTTTAAAATGATATACAATGAGACGTAGGAAATTATTCAAGCATCACTAATACACTATTTGGTATCTTTGGAAATGCCCTCTATTTCTAAGACTTTGCAGGATTCTCTTAATAAGCCTATTTTACAAGATGAATTCAGCAAGGTATTGAAATCTATAGCTAACGCGAAAGCCCCAGGTAAAAATGATATTCCTGTTGAAGTTTTTAAGATTTTTGAACCCTTGCTTTTACTTTTTCTTCTTAAATTGTACAGTTTGATAAAAAATGGTGAACTGATATCCAAACACTTTAAGGAAGCGGTTGTGGTCTGCTTTCTTAAGAAAGACAAGGATCCTACCGCTACTGGTTCATATTGACCCACAAGTCTTTTGAATATAGATTATAAAATCTTTCTGGAAATCTGGGCAGTAAGATTAACTCCGGTTGCACAACAGGTGGACCATGTAGACCAGACAGGTTTTATTCGTCATAGGTCTATGGCCTCTAATACATATTTTTTTACACAAGCAATCGACTACCTTTCAGTTAACAAGGTTGAGGCAGCAATTTTAATGCTTGATGCAGAAAAAGCTTTTGACCTTGTTGACTGGCAGGCTTTGTTTTTTATACTACCTAAGTTCGGCTTGTCTGAACAGTTGGTCAAAATGATAAAAGATTTCTACTCAGGCTCAGAGGCAAAAATTTTGATTTTCAGAGAATTGGCGGGTACAGTTAAGATTCGATGTGGGACCAGACAGGGATGCCCTTCGTCCCCACTTTTACTCTCACTTTTTATAGAACCCATGGCAATTAAAATCTGCAATAATCTCCAGATAATGCCTCCAATAGCAACTATACAAAAATGAAATTGTTTGCAGATGATATTATTTTATATTTATCAACAGAACCATCTAATATTTTAAATGCATTCGAGGAAATAGAAGAGTTTACACGAATAGGTGGGTATAGACTAAATCAAGCAAAGATGGAGGTGTTCTGGTTCAATGTCCCATCGGTGTCACTGCCTTTTCTCCCTCCGCCGAAATCATCTAATCCTATTAGATATTTTGGTTTATATGTAAATTGTTATTATGATCGTCTTTTTAGACTAAATTATGGCAATACCCCGGAAAAAGTTAAGAGGCTTTTAGATAGATGGTCTCTTCTTCCTTTAACTTTAATAGGCCATGTATCATTGGTTAAAATGTCCATGCCATTATTTGTATTTTTATTTACTCAACTTCCGATTAAAATTCACAAATTATATTTTACCAAAGTATATGCATTAATCTGGAATATGGGCACAGAAACAGCCTCGAACCTCTTTAGCAATTTTACAACTAGATACATCCCAGGGGGCCTCACCTTCCCCAAGTTCAAACTTTATTACCAGGCTCCATTATTAAATTTACTGGTTCAGCTCACATTGGTAGCATCAAAATTTGAGAATTTTTTACTAAACATTATGGTGCAGGAGAATGCAATCCAAATACCCGTTTTTCTGCGTTTTTCGAAACTCCCTAAAAAGTCGAGATACAAGACATTAGCTGACTTAGCTTGTCGTATACAAGTATTTTTTCATTTACATAAAATTCCTAGATACCATCTATATTAGAAAAATAGCGAATGTCAGCCCTTCGGCTCGCAGCTTTCTCGGGTTTTTTTTTAATTATAGTAGGAGTCGGGTTTTGATTATTTGGGTAATATTTTTAGTACATCTAATTTGATTTCCAGTGAGATTTTGTCCCAGTAGCTGGGCCCTAGATTTCCAGCTTTGGCATTTAGTTTTAATCAAATTTCGAGCTCCTTAAAAACAAATTATGTTGTAACTAATAATAAAGCTTTAAATATCTTAAATCAACTATACGGCCATGGCCTACGTAGACTGGGCAATTGGTATTCTTGCCTAACATAGCCGGGTCAGCAGAAAGCGCTTGAGAACTTTTTTCCTAAACTATTGAAAGAAACTGGCTGTAGTGTTAGCAAAAAGGAATGGCAATCTGTATGCAAAGTAGGCCATAAAGCATTTTGGGCGGCTAACTATAAAATAATGGCCTATTTGTGAAGATGGCTAACCTATTATACACCTAAAAGACTGAATACATTTTTCCCGGCCTCCTCCGAGTTTTGTTTTAGATGTGGGTACCCAGAGATAGGGTCTTGGAACCACATGTTTTTTTACTGCCCTGTTTATATCAATACTGGTCTGATGTTTTTTCAAGGATTAATCAATTTTTAGCTTTATCAGTCCATATTATTCCTACTATTAAATTAGTTCTGTTTGGGTGCTCAATAGAAGTCCAACATTTGTCTAAATACCAACAATAGTTTTGTTCAATAGCTATTGCAGTGGCCAGATCTCTAATTCTACAAAATTGGAAGTCTGATAAGTCACAGTTGATTCAGCAATGACACGAAAAGACGGTTAAGACATATACATTGGAGGAAACATTTGCCAAGCAGATAGGGCCGCTTAGAAGATTTGTAGCGGCCTCGTCAGGGTTTTTCAATAATATATTTTAAAATGGTAATAGTCACGCATACCCTGAATGAGTTATGAAATTAGTTTATTATTTACGTGGTATTTGACTATTTGGACTTTACTTCGTGGTATAAATAGGTTGCTGGTATTGATATATTGCCTGATTCTGTACTGTTAGCACTTTATTTTTTATAGCATTTGCACTTTATTGATGTATCTATGAATCAATGGTTTCAATGGTTATATGCTGTGGTGCTTCTTATGTCATCGACATTTCTGGTTGTTCAAATTTTAGCATTTTATTGATATCGTATCAGCATTTTATTGACGGATTCTATTTTCGATCCGGTAAGGTTAGCACCTTAGACGGATTGCACTAGCGCTTTCATCAATGTAATTATGAACGGATTGTCAGATTGGACATGAGCTGTGTAGACTTTCTTGATATCTTCTGGTGCATTTCTAGCACTTTATTGCCATCGCACTATTGCTATGCAGGAATTAATTGTTTCATTGATGTAAGCTGTATTATGCAATTGAGGTGTTGTTCTTCTTTGTTGCAATGCACACAAAAAATAATCAAGCTTTAGCGCATGAGCAGGAGTGTAGCTTGGGCAAGATTGGGGGGGGGGGCGTGAGCTTCAGATTTTCTAACATTCACTCTGGCATATAAAGTCAAAATACATAATAGGACAAGCAGGGCACATGAGAGAGAATAAAGGGGGTGTGGAAACGGAGAGGAATGCGGGTTGATAGGGGTAGTAAGTCAAAGAAAACGCAATATTTTGCAAAATAACCAACATTTTGTAAGACTTTCAAAGCAATAAGGGAGTGTGTGTTGTTTGTCTGCTTTTGTGTAAAACGTCCTTGTGAAACCCGAAAGGCACCTCACCATACCCGACTAAAAGCACTTGTACCTTACTATTTACCTGAAAGTACATTTATTCGGTGGGTGAATCACCCCATACATTTCCCGCGGAGCTACGTCCCTGAGCATGGGCTGCACACAAAAGAGCTCGGAAACACAAGGCAGTAATTGCCTCTCCGTATTTTTGAGCTGTCATCAGCACATGCACTTACTCGGAGATTTCAGAGATAATTTAGTACAGAGACGACCCCAGGCCTTACCTACGCCAGTGACAGCAGTTTGCCGTTGCTGTCACTGTGGAGGTACTTTTTGGGTTAATGCAAGGCAGACTTTAGAACAACTGCAGGTGGTGTGCAGTAGCCCAGCTCCACAGCACATACTCCCAGGCTTCCAGATCACAAGGCAGGCAGCTGACAGCTGACATTTTAAAACGGGAAGCTTCCACGTTGGTGGTGTCTTCACCTTCCAAACAGCTTTTGGTATGATATCAGTGTCAGAGCACTGTGCAAATAAACACAAGCCTTTTTCCTGTAGGGAAAAGGCTGCTTACAATAGCACTCCCACTTCTCAAAGACCCTCTCTGTTCTTCTCCCATGCTAATGCGGTTTCACAACAGGACCAAGATTATTTTATTGCCCCGGGATGCCAGGAAATTTTCAATCCACTTCCTCAGATCTTCAGGATAAAAGTGGGACGCTGAAGAAAATAATCCCCTTTGCAGTCTTATATTTCATTTTAGCTACAATATGTTTTAATTTCTAAGATCTTATTCTCTTGTAGTTTATTTTTAGCTAGCGACTTTGTTATTTTACACTTTTTTTCTTCCTTGCAAATGAATATCTTGCCCCCCTGCTATTTCATGCTTCTGAGCCTTTTATAGGTTTAAGTTGCTCAACCAAATTATAGGCAGAGCCTTTCACACTTCAGGAGTTTATGGAGTGTTTGCTTCCTGCCTCATGGAAGGAAGGTAAAGGAGCGAATTATTTTTTTAATAAAAATGATGGCTTCAATAAATACTTTTGTCAAATTAGTAAACTCATTTCCTTTCACACTGTGGAACACTTACTTCATGGAACGGCTAGCTTTAGTGCAGCAGTACTGTAGGCCTCTAGAAGGAGAGGTATACAGTATAATGAAGGCTTTTTTGATGGCTATCTGCAATTTCATGTTGATGATTTTTGGCTCTGGCAGCTGCTTTAATTAATTAAAGGGCGCGTTTCACCTTTTGAATTTAGACGTTTGGAAAAGTTTGCAACTGTTACCTGTTTCAAGGGGCTCACTTAGGGGCATATCTACAAGGCAGCGATATAAAATTATCGCCGCTTTTGCAGCCGTTTTCGGCAATATTTTTATCGCTATATTAGCAAGGTCACGCTATCGTGTGAAACATTGCGTTAGCGCCTGAATTCCTAACGCCCATCTTTGCATCTCTAATGAGATGCAAAGTGGGCGTTCCTCCCCAGGATAACGGGAGAAATGTCGCTAAGCGACATTTCTCCTATTATCAAGCCTCACGCAAAGCAGCATAGCGACAGGAAAAGTAGCGATAACCTCTGTTATCGCTACTTTCCTTACGCCTGCTTTGAAACTGACTTAGCCATGATATCCTATGGAAGGTGGATCATGGCTAAGTATGTGAGGCCCTATCAGCAAGCTATCACCAAACTTCGTGGGATTATCGCTGGGTTTCCAGCGATAATCTCACGTTTGGCAGTTAGCGCAAGGAATTTTATCGCTTTTGAGATAAGCGTTGCTAATAGCACGCTATCTCAGCTATAAAAATCCACGCTAGCCGGCAATAATTATCGTAGCGCTAAGTGCGCTTAGCGATAATTATCGCCGGTTGTTTCTGATATGCCCCTTAGAAAGCAAAAATGAGTGCTGAGCTTGCTGTGATAAATTTAAACTGATTTGTATGTTGGACTGTTGTTTCTAGGCTATGCCAGAAAGGGATGATTATTGCGTACCTGAATCTTCAATCCCAGGAAATGGTGTAAATGCTGAAATACACATTGAAGTACTGAGCACTATTAGAGCAGAGAGCAACATATGGATCTTCAAAGAAAAATATGAATTCCTTTTAACCTGTGCTGTTTATGGCTTTTGCTTTGCACATTACGGGGGAGATTATTTAAGATTTTATGCCATGTAACCGTCACAAAAGTGATGCAAATTGTCGCAAAATATTTTTTTCCGATTTAGGGGCATATTTACAAGGGAGTTGACGACTCACTCCACCAATTCAGAAGCGCAGGTCTATTTACAAGAATATTGTGCAGCCCTGCTTTTCCCCCTGCACTGGCGCTACACTTAGCAGCCCAGCGCCAACGCAGGCCCCCTTGCACCATATGCAAGGGTGTATGCATGTAGGGGAAGATTGTTTATGTGCAGCACACATAGAAGTTCAAAAACATGACCTTCCTGTACATAAACAATCACTGGCCTTTTGCTGTTTGCATGTGTGCTGCACAATGCAGCACACATGAAAACAGCAAAAACAAGTAGAAATGAAACATTTCTCTTCTTTGCGCCAGGGTAAGACCAGGTTTTTCCTGGTCTTAATTCTGGCACTGCCTCCTATTTACGCCGCCCTTGTAAATAGGGGGCACCATCAGAATTAATGGGTGTTGCGGTGGAACGCCCACAGCAACACCCATTACCCTCCTTTTTCACGCTAAGCATAGAGTGGAAGGGGACCTAATTTACAAGGCAGCATTAAGCCACGTTAAGTGGCTTAACGCTGCCTTGTAAATAAGGGGAAGCCCCTATCGCCACAGAAACGTCATTAAAAGTGATATTCCTGTGGCGATAGGGGCTGGTAAATATGCCCCTTACTTTCCAGTGCTAAACTTGCTTAGCGCTGGAAATAACATGAAAGTAACGCAGAGCAGCGCATAGCGCTGCATTGCATTACTTAGCGCCATGGGGGTGTGCCATGGTTGGAGCATGTGCATTCCCATGCAATCACCCAAGGTTTCTGACGCTCAACCCAATTGACTAAATAAAGTAGACAGGGTTTAGCGTCATTGCGCCCTTTTGAAGTAGGCCCAAGGGAGGAGAAATGCTTTCATTTCTCCCTCTTTTTCCGACTTTGTACGTGTGCTGCACTGTACAGCACACCAACAAAGAGGCAAAATGGTTTAAGTCAGTCTACGCATAGTATTTTGTACTGGAAGGGTATCCTTCCAGTACAAAACCTCTGCTAGATTCACAGAGAAACTCTCACACCATGGCTCAAAAGTGTCTCTGTGGTGCATGGCAGCTGATTTTTAGCGCCGGCGCTAGGGAAAGGGGAGGAGAGTGCCATATTTCAGTAAATTTGGAGATCTCCTCCTCTCTCTTTTTCTCGCAGTGTAGTGCAGCATTTGCGGCTGTTGCACTGCGCTGCGTAACAAAGTGGTAAATCTGCCCATACCTGTCTATTAACATCAGCGCTAAACTTACATTTTCACGTAATTCTTCCTTTTTATTGCAATTGCAGTAAATCTCCCAAGTGCTGTGCAGACTGTCTTATCATTCCCTCTAATTTTCTTTTGGCAACTCTCTTCCTCTTAGTACATTGTGCAGCCCCACTACACTCCCAGGAGAAACTTATTGGTAAAGAAATGCCCCCTAGGTCATCAATGGTGCATGAGGACTACTCTTGCAGAATTGTAGCACCCTAATTCTTTCCTATTTGTAATTTGTTCTGGGTTGCTCGAGGCTCCCAGGGCCCACTCCACAGAAAGACTCATCATATGTGTGTATATGAAGGCCCACAATGACTGCAGATCTTTTGCTCTGCATCATTGCCTTGGACATTTCTGGTGGCCCATATAACCCACCATCTGCAAGAGCCTCTATACCAAGTACATCGAGCAAAGGGCAGCTCAGCTAAGGGCCCTGTCTGTTTGGGCATGGTTGTGACAGAAGGGGCTGGCTTTGCACATTGTGCTGCTCGTAATTTATTGATTCACTTAACTACGCTTGGCTATCGGTTGCTTTCGTTTAATTTTTCTGTCAATTGTTTGCTCTCACTCCCCCCTCCATTCCTGTCTTCCCTTGCTATTACCATAAGTCCCTCCACCCTTCCTCTTCATGATGTTTCTCTAATCTTTCTATCTCTTCCTCTATTTAATTTGGTCTTTGGACTAGACACTCAACTTTGCAATAAGTCATGTTCATTTTCCACAATTTTCCCTTTATGAATCCACAATTTTCCCGAGTGACTGAATCTAGAATTTCCCATTAAGCACTGAAAATCTGGTGGCTCTCACTACTTTGTGCTCTTCTTTTTACCGTATTCTACATTCTTCTGGATATGGCAGTGGAAGGATCAGTCTCTTCCACCCATCATCAATGGTTGTGAGCCCTTTGCCTTCTCTCTCTTTTGATCCTACCCTTCTTCTCCGTGCCTTGCCTTCCCTGCTATCCCCTTCTCAGGTCCCTTCTCTTTCCTACCCTCGACCATCAGAGTTGTACCATTCCTACTCAAGAAGAAACCTTTGTTCTGGGAACCTCCTACTTTAGAAAATTCAATTTGTTCTAGCCTTTCTTAGCTTGACTTTTGCTCTGTTGCTGAATAAAATGATGCTTTGTATTACAGTAAGAATTGCCTGTCAGCTTCATCTTCATCTTCATAACTGTACTTTTTCTTTTGGCATCAGTTTCTGCACTATGTTCTTGATTCTTGTTTGCACTAACTGAGTACAGCACTACAGGCATCTTCTTCAACCCTCACTTCTGGCATCTCATGGGCTGCATCCTAAATGAGTACATCAACTCAGGATCTGTACCCTGACAAGGAACACTTGCCCAGTGATCCATGGCTTCACAGGTTGGCACCCAGCCCTAACCCTATTAGGTTGGCACATTGGGGACTGACTGTTTATTATCCCCTGTTACCTATCAGACAGCACAGACAGCCCTCCAGGTCAGAAGTAGCCACTGAATCGAAAATCTCAGAGTCTTTATCTGGAAAAATATCCTCACCTACCCAATGGCTGTGCCTGGGGGCAGGGTAGAAAAACGTAGGCTGATTCTCCTTGATGAATGTGTGACAGTAGGAGTCGTCCACCCCACATAGACCATGTGCAAGGTGCCTCCCTGGATTAGGTTTCTTACCTTTGACTTAATAAGGAAAGGTAGGTCCTTTCTTGTATATTCACAAATAGAATAAACATATGGATCCTAAAAGCCCTGATGAATGCCTGAGACCTTCATGTAGGCTAAGTTATGGGCAGAAACATGTTGGCACCACAGTGGTACATAAGGGCCATTATAGCCAAAAACCTCCTCTGAACATACTCTCCGAGTATTTTTTACTCATACCAAGGATACCACCTAATAAAGTAATTATTTTGGTTTTTCCCAAGTTAATTTTAGTTATTAACACTGGATCCAAGATAATTGTCCAGATAAATAATTTCTAAGAGCTCCCTCAAGACAGTCCCCCTTGAGGTTGAGCCTGCCCAGGTAGTACCACTTTACTAAGGTGGAATGAGGTGACCTATTATGAAGCATGTCACATTACGTGAGTGAGTCCACCTCATTCAATTAATGGAATTATTCAGATTTCAAGAAGGTAGATAGCATAGGTAGACGTAGAAGTTCTCAGAGTAGGCACTAGCAAAACAGCACTGTACCTATCTAGCAGACGACCATGTCACTATGTGTTGTGAGAATAACCTCAATCCCATTGCTTTCACCCTTGCAGATTTCACCTGCCTGCTAGCCCTTACACTTCTGTTGGGTCCCTGAACCCTAATCTCAGAGTCAATATCATCAGAGAATCTCAGTGGGGTACCTGTGGGACTTTCACTCTGTTTCCCTAGTGCCTAAAACAATCAAATATTTATGGATGGAAGCTATATGCAGACTCCGAATGACAGATACTCTGTCTGGGAAACCATCCCCTGCTTTCCAGGATGGAAATAGCCATGGGCAGTCACAGACAATGCCATGAACTCTTCTCACCCCGAAAGTCTTGCCCTTCAAGTACTGCATTGGGGAATCCAACTTCTTCACCACCGTGCTGGCTGGCACAAGCATCCTGCTCATAGAGGCCTCTTTACCATTATTTTCAGAATTCTCAGATACCACAGTCTACCTATTGGCCACCTTCCAAATCTGAGAAACTGGGACTTACTCTACTTCACACTACCATAAAACTTCCTACTCCCAGTCTTACAAAGGTTATTCCAGAGGGCTGCCTACCTGAGGGGAACTGCGTAGCAAAAGATGAGGCCCGACACTTGTTACCCTACTGCAATCAGTGAAATCAGAGGCCCTTTCCTTGGGATACATCAAAGGGTGTCTTCTCGTTTTGGTACCCATGCCCCCTTTTTCCTTAAGTGGTTTGGGTCTCATGCCTTCTGTAATGTTTGGGGGCCTTTTTAGTACATCATTTTTAATTTTCTAACACACTAAAACAATAACAAATTATGTATAATACTGTTCCATGATGGCCGACATAGAATCAGTCAGTGAGTGGTGCTGCAACACTGTGAAGCGAGTGCTGACAAAGCATTTGAAAAATGGATGATGCTGTTAATAAAGCATTCTTTTTTTCTTGGCTGTCCATTGGTGCTTTTCTTAGTGCCTGCACCTCACCGAATGATGTCATCTGTAAAAGAGTCCCTCATGCTTTCAAATGGAAGCAGGAGCAGAGTCTCTCACGCTTTCCAATGGAAGTAGGAGAACACACCCAAATAACCAATAGAACACATCTGAGATTAAAATACTCCTGTGGGCTGATGTGATTGACAATGCCCTAAGCCAACGGCTAAAGGTTGCAACCAAAGAAGCCTATGGCTAAAGGAGGCCCACCCAAACTACCTTAAATTAAGGGCAAAACGCAATAAATACAGCATGTTTACCATGAATGGCAAACACCACACACGTAAGACCTACAAAAAGGAAATGTACTATTTTTTTTGCGGTATGTATGTTGCACTATTATGGTTGCCATCCAGACAGTTTTTAACCGTCATTTCTGGTATTCTAATGTCCTGGCAGGTACAAACAAGCATTGGCATAGCCAATAGGTCTCGCCTTTGGGGCCTTATAAGTGTTTAGCAATGCAGCACACAGCCGCTTAATAGCGATTTCAACTTCGAGGCGTTGTTTTTACACTGTATGTATGTGTATAAATATATATTTTTATTTATTTTACAAAATTCAATGGTGTTTATTGTTCGGGTGACCAGGTGACTTCGTGTCACCGGACACCACTTTTCCATGCTTAGACTATGCATTTACATAACATTATTTGATGGGTTGGTTCAATTGAAATGAACTATGACTACAACTCCCAAAATGCACTAAGGAGAAAAAGGTGATGTCCCACTAACATAGCGGCATCTCTGGTCACTCAATTAATTGTGCTTAAGGAGGTTGAAAGGCTGTGCGAACCACTGCGACTCCAATCTGAGACCACCCAGTTAACATACTTTGTAACGTCTAAGGATTCAGGAACATCTATCCTGCACATGACAATGTGTGCAGGTGCCACAAACTTAAGGAATACCTAATAAAGCGGATGCCAGACAGATTTGGAAGCAGGTGCAGGGCATGACACATACAAAAGAGAACTCTGAGCTCTACTTCACAACCTGCTGAGAAATGCTAGTCCAAGTGGCAAGGTAAACACGACCTACATACACCGCGCCTCTCTCTACCTCAACGCTTCATGAAAATGTGTGATTCTGGCAACGCCTTCGGTGAAACAACGGGTATGGAGTGTCAGATTTCACAGAGTGCATTGACGTATGCTGCTGTTGTCACACCTCTGCAAGCTAGTGCCCCAGGCCAAGTTGGGGTCTTCACACTGCCTCTCCAGTTTCGGAAGTCCTTGTTTTGGAAGCACAGTCCAGGTTTCTACTTCACATTCAAGACTTGTTGTCCATCATTTACCACAATGAAATGAAGAATGCAAGTACCAAAATGCAACCCGAAGCTGAGCTGGTAGGCTGCTTACACACCTCTGTGAGAGGATAACCTGTGGGCACTGCAGTTCCCACGCTGTTTGTTTAATTCCTCGCCCCCTGATGCACCTGCCTTTGCTTGGGGTTTAGCCAGGGCCATTATTGACAGTCAGTTGAGCTGCCGTGAATGAATGGGCTCGCTGTGTGTCTGTGGGTCGGGCTGTGTGTGCTCTCCCAGCTTCTCTGAGCGTGATCTGACCGGGCACAGGCTGTGGCCGCCACAGCGGTCCCTCCTATTTCCTCTCATCAGCTACCTGTATTGAGCACAGTGCCTAGACACTTCAGGGTAGTAGAGCGCTTTACAAATCTCATTCATGTTCATTTCACTTCAAAGTACAAGCTGGTCGATAAATCGGAAATAAACTGGCAAAACTGTGCTATACAAATTCATACGTAACAAATACACATTTTTCGAGGCAGTGATGCACATATATTTCTATGTACAGTAAACTTACAAACTTGTCATTTTTCAATTTGAAAATATATTTTTTGTGAATTGTTCCAGGTCGCCTCTTTCATGATCATCTTCAAACAACACCCAAAAAAATAATCAGCTATAGGAATACTTTCAAATAAAATGTTACAGATTATCACAGGTTATACTGCATTACAGGGATGCCGTTACTTTAAAAACATAGCTTTACCACCAGTAATGCGACTTTCAATATTTACGAATGGCCACAGAAGGCACGGCTCGAGCGGAACTAACAGTGCTTATTGCACACAACTTAAAAGTTGGAACCAAAGTAATGCGGGCACATAACCTGTTCTGAAGTGCGAGCTTGACTTTCATTTGTACCGATGCACATCCAGGTCATAAATAATTCAAATTAATAAACAGAGCACCAGCGTCACAGGGCTGGGCGCTGAGGGGTGGGTAGGGGGCGGGAGCTGCCCGCCTTCCACTGTGTGAAAAATGGTTTGAACCAATACACCTGCCACGAGGGGGAATGCGCTGCTCCGCTGCCCTTCACAAACATTGACCATGCTAAAGGGTTCAAGGGGGGGATGGCTGGCCTAGGCAGGGCTTCTGGCTCTCAGGGCTTTGGTCACTTGCTTCGGATGCAGTTTATTTTAACCGGCGAAACATCTGCTTGCCGGAACAGCTGGATAAACCAAACCATGCGGGCCAGGGCGGAGAGGTGCTCACTACACAAACAATACTTTAATCGTCACCGAAGTGAGAGAGAGGCGCGAAAGCGGGCTTTTAGGTGCCTTATCGTGTTAGATGCCAGACTCTCGTTTAGTCCTGCTTCCTTTACACTGCATTCTGGTACATGAAGCTTTTAAATTAGGAACATAAAACACAGATACCAAAATAGGGAGAAAAAGCATAACTAGGTGACCTTTTACTTTTAACATAACTTTTAAGAGCGTATCAATGAAATCAACAAATACCATGTGTGTGTACGAGAGGATCAAGAAAGTCGTAAGAAGTTATTAAACTAAACTATGCTTTGAATTCTACAAAACAAACTATTTACAAGATCATGTGGTTGAAACCAGGAAATGTAAACCCAGTGTATCTCGTTCCTTCAAACATGCTGGTAGCTGTGTGTGGCTTTGCGGAGGGTGGCACGGATTCGTAAACAGTGGCGGGTTTGCATGTTACTTGCAGCTGAGCTCTGAAGGTGGGGCGGCCTCCTCTGTGCCTGTGGGGCCGGGCAGAGGAGGCTGGAGTCATGGAGAAAGTTCAAACACCTCTCACGCACTGCGAGCGCACGGCTCCACTGCTCCCAAAGTCCAGTCGGCCTTTTATGGCTCTCCCACGAAAACACTGAAAAGTGCAGGAGGTGGAGGCGGCTGCTAGAGTCGAAGCTCAGCCCTGAGCCAGGCAGCGCCTCTTCGGGGAGGAGGACTGGGACTGGGCGGGGACACACAAGCTCAGAAGACAGGGAAGACGGGGCAGCCGGGATTTAGCTCAGCCTGCCTGAAATGTCTCGGAGATAGTGCTTACAGAGGAAACATAGCACGCGAGTGGTGCGTGCCGCGCGTGGTGAGCGCCGCGCTAATTAAAAACAGATGGTCAAACAGATGGCGCCCCTGCTCTTAACCGCAAGCGGTAGGCCATTGGCGGATGCATTCGCTGGGAAAGGTGGGACATGCACCCGCCTTTTCCCAATTGCGTGCTGTCTTTCTATAAAGACGCATGCAAAGACCAATTGAAAAAATGCACACAAAAAAAACACACGCACGAGTGTGTGAAAAGTCCAGAGTGATTCCAAGAGGTCGTTTTCCTAGAGCAGCGCATGCCCGCTGCGCTAGGCTCGACCTAAAAAGGAAGAAACTCACCAAAAGCTGGTAGTTTTTCCTCTTATGAGTAAATATTTTAAACCATAAATATAAGAAGAAAGTACTTTAAAATGTGTGTCAAAGCTGCTTTAATGACCCGTGACTGATAGGTAAATTAAAGAAAGGGAGAAAAAACATGCTAAGAATAAATACGGACCATATTACATGAACTCCTTCTTAAGTATCATGTCTGGGCCTCTGCAGAATCTTAAAATATGAACAAATGGCCGGTATTTTTCTCTGCGAAAGGTGGCAACCCTACATAATATGGATTTATGAAAATACTTCCAACAATATATCTGGATTTCATATTAGTTGCCTTTAAACATTTCCTGTAGCCTTCCTTTTTGCTTTCATTGGCAACATAAAAAGCACATACGCCTCTCTATCAAAAGTTTTAAACACATTTTTTTAATTTTAGTTTTATAAACCCTGCTCCTCATGCATCTGACGGATATGGTGTGTTTGCACGATGATATTGGTTAATAAAGAAGGTGTTGCAGTTCACAAGAGTTCTTGAATCAACTCTACAAGTGTTAAAAGAAATGATGCCAACTGGTTTTCTGAGAAGGTTCTGTTTAAGAGAAAAAGTTAAATAATTCTGCATGGGTTATTCAAATGCTTTTGCACCCCTTCTATGTTTTCAAAAGATCTACCAGTACTTTAAAAAATATGTGCTGAATTTTTGTGGAAGGAATGTCATGGTAAATGTTCTTAGGGGATTAAATTAGACATTTAAAAAAGTACCAATCACGCATTGGGGAGACACTATACAAGAAAGTGAGGTGAGTGTAAATACAAAAGCGTAAGAGTAAGACCCAGTAGCGACGATAATACCTGGTATACATAAGATATTATAAATAATGACTCTGTACTTCAAATGGTGCACGGTCTGTTATCATTTCAAAGTCTTTAGTGTGGTAATTCGTGTTATGTAACAGAAGCAAAGATGTCTTGCACATTGTGTACTTGGCCGGTATAGGAGAGGAATGACTTGCACTTCTTCAATTGGAACAATGTTAAAGTCAAAGTTAAACTAATACCAATTTAACTTCCGTATTTGATGTGTGATACCTTGGTGATTAATGTGATTAATGTGGAGACTCTGGCATTATTGTCTTGTAGATTAATGGGGCATATGTACAAGCCCTTATCGCCATGACAACGTCACTGAAAGTGACATTGTGGTGGCGATAGGGGCTGCGCCTTATGTACAACACCCACTGCCCACCTCTTTCACGCTAACCATAGCATGAAAGGGAGCTTTATTTACAAGGCTGCGTTAAGCCCCTATCGCCACCGTCGGAAAAAGTGACGTTGTGGTGGTGATAGAGGCTTGTACATATGCCCCTAAATACTTCCTCGAATCAGCATGTATATTAACCCGTGCTGTTAAACATCATCATAATCGATAGAAGTATACTCTTTTGACTCATTTTCCATTAAAAAAATCCTGGCACACTTGTTTACTGTGGGATTCTCTTTCTGTTTGTGCTACAGATGAAAGCTGCTAATCGTCTACTTTCTTTGCATTTTTGCAGCCTTGCCAAGTTTACTAAAATTGGACCAGAAACTTCACTGGAATTTGTACAGGTAAGCCTGCCACTAGGAATAGCTCTGCTTCACTTCATCCATTGCCTAGCAAAGGTAACGATGAACAGTCTGCTGGTTAACCGCCAATGGCCACAAAATGGCTGTAAAATTTCATGGGAAAATCGCAGTTATTACGAGAATACCAGCATCTCCTTATCAGAGCGACCTGATCTCAACTCTCTATCCCTGTAAAGAACAGGCACAATGCAAAATGTTGGTTCCACCAAGCCACAGCCACTCTCCAGGTCCTTACCCCCACACTTTGTGGTACATACCATGGTCTGATAAGGAGAGCTGAAGGAGAGTTGACAAAGGAGCATGTTTTGCTTTTTGTGCACTTTGATCCAGGTCCCCAAGTCGGTAGCAGTGATGTGTGTTAATTGTGATGTGCGTTTGGAGCGCACGTTCATGATAGGTCTAGTGGGAACTTTTGCTCAAATCCATCTTCAAGAAACATGATGTCTCTCTGAGTGTGGCTACCCAAACTTCAATCCAAGGCAAAGAGTGGACATCCAGCCAAACGTTTTGGGGGGAATTATGGAGGTAAATACGAAATCACGGTTTAATATTTTATTCTGCCAATCAAGACGAGGGAACCTCAACTTAATGACAAAATTATTACACTTTTTTATTGAAAACATCTATCACTGAATGTATGTTTCCTAGTTACTATTTACCAAGGAATGCTCCTTTTTGTATTTTTATCAGACTAGTAAAACTTTTGAATTCATGTTGATCTGAAGCAAATACATTTTTATGACTTATGAGTACACTGAAATTCATATACTCACCTCCAATGTTTTCTCTTGTGATGCATGCACACATTCTTCATATGGTTTTCCAAGCACCACATCCTTTTCCTCTCAATCTACCTCTACCCAATAAACACCTCCTATATTTACTCCCTCTCATCGCAGGGTAGCTTTACCTGTCCTTGTAAATATGGGGCAGAGCAATGTACTGCCAGTGTGTCACAAAAAGTGACATACTGTCTGCACAAGTGGCTTGTAAATCTGCCCCCCTATGCTTTGAGTACCTGATCTTCGTTTTTTAAGGTTGCTCGGTGCATAGCATACTGTGGAGTTTGTTTGTGCTATGAAAATATGATTTGATCGGAAAAATGCATTATCAACATCCAATATTTAAGACTTCACTGTATCAGAATGCGAATCACGGCTTGTTTGGGTTCTCCGTCAGTGACATTCTCAGCCTCATTCCTCCACATAAATCTTCCTCCACCGCAAAAGTATGTTTTCGCAGATGCTTTTACGGACTCAATAGTGACATTTCAGTAGTTAAAAAGAATCCCTGCATTGCGGGGCACCGCAACATCTAGTTTGAAAAATCAGTGCAACCCCTAACATGACCATGACTTAATACCATTGAGACACTTAACTTTAGTCAATTGACCAGTAGAATCATCCAGATTGGCACGCCACACCTTGCCACTCCTTCAACGCTATATTCCCCAAACCATGTCTAATCTTAGTCACAGGAAACACCTCTTTTATATGAAGCACTCCATACCAGCCATTTATAGATCGACCTTTCTCTGGCAATCCAATCACCTAGAGACATCCCTGGAATCATAGCAACTAGATTTTGGAAGTATATCAACCTAAATTCTTTACAAGAAAAACTCTCTACCTCTTTCTCCTTGGATCAAGAAATGTCAGTATATCAGTCAAACCAATGGCAAACTAGGGCATTTGACATGCTGGTCATTCTGATGTACTTTCATTTTGCAGGACATCAGCCTCTGTCTCAACTTTTTCTGTGTCTAGTACCTCGGGGGGGGGGGAGGGCAGAGGAGTTTGAACATAGCTACAACAGGAACCAAGCATGCCAGTATATGTCGGTCATGCTGCAAGTGTCATTAGTTTTAATAGAGTGACTACTAAAGGATAGGACGGGAGAAAATGGCAGGACCCAAGGGGTGTTTGAAACCCTTTTAACAATTATAAGAAAGTCAACTCTTCGCTTTAGAAGATGCAGCACTCATTTGCAGAATCTGTTAATAGCATTGCTGTGCATTCCATGCAAGCCTCTAGACGCCCTTGACTTCATCTTCATCCTGTAACTTGACAGTAAGTTGATAGTCAGGGTCTAATGCCAAAATTGTACACTGTTGCATGCTGTACATTTAGTGTTTGCTCTCTGGAAATCCACTGGTAAATATTTAGGAAGTGTTGGAATGGTACACATTAGGCCCTCACTATGAATTCCCCCATCGGGTATACTTTAATCTGGGGATTTCAAGTTATTGCAACAGGAAGGGGAAATAACGCAAAATTGGGAATACCAGATCCAATTTTGTGTGCTTTTCCCTGTTCCAGGGGAAATAATGGGCCCAGACCCACACACCTTTATATGTGTGCGGAAGGTAATCTGAAGGTTGTGGTGCTGGGATGGAGGGGTCCGTGGCTACAGCTCCCTGCAGCACCCACACCTCCACTCAAAGGACAAACTCCGTGGCTTTGGGCCTTGGACCAATGGGTCTGGAGTTTACAGACTTGGTAATTCCAGGTCTGGAGACACCAGCAAATTTGAAATGGACCGGAGAGGTATCTGCACCAGGGACAACACTCTAGACCACTCATAACGAGGGCCTAACAGAAAGTAATGTGTGATATCAGAGATGGATATTTATTTTGACTTTATGTTCTTTTCCTCTAATAGAATGTTGTAGGCATTGCAGAATGTGATGAGATAGGAGCCATTTCAGATGTTTGGAAGCACGAAAGGTTGGATGGTGCTGCAGACAGGAAGTTAGCAAATAAACCTACTATATCCTACTTGGTGTTGTGTAGATCTAAAATGGAAAAAAACATTACCTACTAGTAATTCCTTACTCTAGGTCCATTCTCCCTTTTTCCAATCATAATATAATGAGGTGAATCCACCTCCCCAGACATGCACTACAGTGCCACCGTTCCTTTAAATAAACAAAAAGTTTTGTTCCGCCCACATTTTCTCATCAGCGTACATAAGGACTACCTACTCAGAAGATACCCTGTATGATCACCAAGTGCATGGTCATCCAAACTAAGGGCCTGATTACGATGACAGCGAGACCTTCACCAGCAGGCTGTCGGTGGCGGTCTCACCGCCATCAGAACCAACTTTACCGCCTGCCATAATATGATGGCGGGCGGTGTGTAAAGACCGACCACCACGCATCCGCCGGTGTGGTGGAGGGGCTAGTAGTCCCTACAATGGTTGCGGTGCCTACCGCGGCGACTAACCCAGCATGAACAGGTAGGTGGAAAGGGAGTTTGGGAGCCCCCCATATCCCCTGGCCCCCAGAGACGGGACCTGGGGGGCACCTATGGTGCCCCACTACATATCCCTGCACCATGTGGCAGGCACCGCATAGTGTCTGCCACGTAGTGCAGGGATTTGCAAATTGGCCCTTTTTTCCATTGCAGTGGATGCTGCAGCCAGCAGCTCCCATCATCATGCAAAATATAGGCATTGTAATTCGTACTGTGGGACTGCCGCC
Organism: Triturus cristatus; assembly: GCF_964204655.1. Classification (NCBI taxonomy): domain Eukaryota; kingdom Metazoa; phylum Chordata; class Amphibia; order Caudata; family Salamandridae; genus Triturus; species Triturus cristatus. The sequence continues at coordinate 597,691,184 of NC_140589.1, forward strand.
TTGTAGGCAGGCGGTCCCAAATACGAAAAGATGGCAAAAACTGAAATCTGTCCGCCATCGTACTCAGCCCCTTGGTGATTGAAATGGAGAGAGGGCAACATTAATAACTGGAACAAGAAAGAATGGGCTCAGAGAATTAAACCAATAAATTAACAAAACGTTGCATCCTTGTCCATTTTCTGTTACAATTAATATATGGCAAGGAATACTAGAGCCAAGCTGCTGGGGCAGTCCAACAAAAGAGCATCAACCTGCCAACAGTGCACACAGACATATAGCTGTTTTCATAACAATATCAGATCCAAAAAAATCCTTTACTCGGCCCCTCGCCCCACATCTGATGCAAAAGACAGGTGTGAGACAAAAGTACTACTCATACATAAGCTAAAGAACAAGCCCAAAGAGACCATCTGAAACATAAACCATCATCAGAAACACAGTACGGCCACCACATAAAGACCCCCAGCAGGAAGGAACAAGCTAGGCAAAGAAACTAACAGCAATGGCTTGAACCCAATGCTCAGACACTAATAGAATCTTGAAATTGGTTATCCAGTAGGCAAAGCTAACCAGGATAGGGGACAGCAAGCACACCCACAAACTATGCCCTTGGTTCATCTAAAGAAATAACCACAGGGAAGAGGGAGATGGACAATGAGGCCCCAGTCATCATCTCCAAGAACCATAACCAACAGCAGAAAATAACAAGACCATAGAGAGAATGGATAGAGCACAACTTCTCCACAGTGCGGAACAAACAACACCCAGGTACCACATAAATAACTATAGCCTAAAAGGGTGGGAAAAGTCATGAAACCCAAGTCTGGACTGTCCTGGGAAACCGCAAGTTGGATAGGAATACACTACCTATTGGAACCATATATTACAAAGTACAGTAGAGGTTGACAAGAAGCACGGAGAGCAACCAGCCGCCCAACCCCCTAGTGGCCTCACTAGCTGGCTAAAAAAGGCAGATTGAGCTAGAGCAGTCATCCCTTTTCACCACTGGAGTGACTAACAGGGACGACAAAACAGCAGGCGACAGGAGTATAAGAGCTGATAGGTAAATGGAATGATGAAAGCACCCACAGGTTATCCACAGAAGAAGACAAATAAGCCCATTGGGATAAAAGATGCCTATCACTATCCAAAGCATGAGAACATTGGCCGGATCCATAACCTGCTAATGAGAGGAACCCACAATAGATATACAGCTGCTTAATAAAATGCCTCTGATAAATAGCTCATCATTTTTTTTATTTAAATCTGTTTTATTGAATTTTACAGGTACATAAAAAGAAGCATATGTTTGTACTGTCCATGCATGATGACACATATCGGTAATAGAAGCATATTTTAATTGCATGAAGGCTGAACCCATTAACATACATGGCGCATATACCGCACCGGATTACCTACAAGGACAACATACTGCTCCTTTCGTTAGTGCGATGCTTCACAGGTCGGTGAATGGCTAGTTTCGGCAGTCCCATAAGTAACAAACTCAACGCAGACCGATATTGGTACCAATATCTCCCTTCCCCCCGCTCTTTTCCCGGCCTCCCCGACAACATTTCACAGCATTTCAGATTGACTGTTGATTCCTCTCAATGGCAACCATCACTTTCTTCGTAAATGACAATACTAATCAACTCCCACATGGAACATCACAGTTGCACATGGTTAAAGACTCCGGTATCTACCCTGTGTCCCCGTCCCCCCCTTCGAGTTGTCCCCCTGAGCACTCTTCCTCGACCCTCTGAAGTGCCTGAAGCAGACCCTCCCATTGGGTAGCTATGGGCTCCTTCCGCAACCCCATCGTTTCCTCCCTTCTGATGGCGGTTCCCTCTGCCCTGGCCCACGCAAGATGCGAATGTCTCCATGCTCGCACGTGAGGTGGGTCTTGTGCCTTCCATCTCTTGGTGAGCAATCGCTTAGCGGCTATTATACCCAGATCTTGAACCGGGACGTTACCTTCGTGGCCGGGGTTCTGCAGAACTGGTGTAACAGATATACAGTCCATTCAAACGGTAAACTATGGCCGGTGCTTACATGCAGCAGCTTGCTGATTGTGTGCCAGTACGTATGAAGTCTGCGGCAGCTCCATAGCATGTGGACTATACCCACCCCCCATTCGGTACATCTGGGACACACTGCATCCGTGCGGTGGAAATACCTATTGACCGCTTCTGGTGTAAAGTACGCTCTGTGTATAATGAACAACTGGATCTGTCGGAACATCATATTTCTGAATATGCACACTGGGCTTCTCAATACCCGTTCCCATTCCATATCTTCTAATGGTCTCCCCATGTCAGCTTCCCATTTGTGTCAGAGAGGCTCCAGTGTGATCGCTGCGTGGATACGCAGCGATGCCGCAAACCAGCGGATCAGATGCCTACCTCGCCCCATAACGTGAAGGTATTGTATGGTAAGGTGTAGGTGAGGCTCTGTGGACATGTCTCTCCATTTCGCTGTCAGGGTTGCAACCAGTGAGCGATGCAGAAGGAATTGGCCTGGTGGCAGCCCCTCCTCCTCTATCAGAGAGTCATATGGTATAAGTGTACCATCTCGATACAAATCCCCTAGAGTCTGTATGTCAGCGTCTCGCCAGTGCGTGAGTGCAAGAGAGGTGAGTGTCCTTATCCTGCTAGGGGAGCCCTCCAGTGGCAACACCGGCGTGTATGGGGTTAGAGCTCTGGTGAGATATAGGCTTCTGCGATAGCATTTGTATGCCACCTTCAGGAGGAGTGGTGCTGGCACTGCATGCTTAACAGCTGGGTGGAAGAGCGTAAGGAGCCGCTCCAGAGAGTAGGGGGGCAGCGTAGAGGCTGTGTCTTCTCAGCCTTTATCCGCAAACCAGCGAGTAATCCATTGCAGCCGCGCAGCCAAATAGTAGTGTTCTAAGCAAGGCGCTGCCAGTCTCCCTGATCTGTCGGAAGGTACAATTTTGCTGATGACAGCCTGTGTCGACTGCACCCCCAGATGAAGTCCCGAAGCAATTTGGAGAACGTGGCAAAAAATGCAGCTGGGACATATAATGGCAGATTAGCAAAATAATAAAAGAGCCTGGGGAGAATCAACATTTTGGATAATGCCACCCTGCCCGTGACTGTCAGCGGTAATGTGCCCCAGAAACGCATCTGTGACTTGATGGCTGTGAGAGCCCTGCCCAAGTTTCCATCAAAGAGATCCGACGGCTGCCGATATATCTGTATCCCCAGGTATCGGAAGGTGTCCCCCTTCACACCACCCTCGTTCCATTGAGGATGTATCCCGGGTCCTGTCTCCCCTTCCCAAATGCATAAAGGCAGGACTTACTGGCGTTTACCCGCAGCCCCGATACAGCAGCGAAATCCTGCAATATGCGGGCCAACTGTGCTGGGATATTTTCGACGTCTCTCACATAGACCAGCAGATCGTCTGCATATAACGACGCCTGGTGAACCGCATCTCCCAGTGGTATGCTGTCACCCATCAATGCGCACAGGGCTACTGCTAGAGGTTCGATCGCCAGCGCAAACAGGAGTGGTGACAGCGGGCACCCCAGTCTGGTACCTCTGCAGATAGGCACAGCTTCAGCTATATATGGGCCCAGCCGTACCCGAACCATGGGGCTCTTATACAAAAGGCCAACCATTTGCGAGAATTCCAACCCCAGATCATAGCATTGCAACAGCGCTGACAGGTACCTCCATTCCAGACAATCGAAGGCCTTTTCTAGGTCCAACATGAAGCAACCTGCCCTTGGCCACTCATTTATACTATCCGTCACCACTCTAATAAACCTCTGCAGGTTCAGCGACGTGCTCCGCTTGGGGACAAACCCATTTTGGTCACTGTGGACTAGGGCTGCAACCAGTGGTGCCAGCCGTTCCGCTAGAACTTTAGCCAGTATTTTATAGTCTGCGTTAAGAAGCGCCAGTGGTCTGTAAGACCCCAAGACCGTTGGATCTCGGTCAGGCTTCAGCAGGGATACCAAATACGCCTCACGCATCGAGGGGGGTAGTGTGTTTTCCTCCAGTGCTGTGGCGTAAAGCGTGTGCAATTGTGGCACCAGGGTCTCCCGGTAAGCTTTATAAAATTCGGCCGGCAGCCCGTCCGGTCCTGGCGTCTTCCCAGATGTCATGGATGCGATTGCCTCCCCTATCTCCTCTAAGGTGCGGGGGCGGTTAAGCTCCTCCTGATGTACGTCCGAGGCTGCAGGCAACTGGAGCTGTTCGAGGAATTCCTCTATCTCGAGGTTCGTACCTCTAAAACCTGACTAATATAGCCGCGAATAATGATCCACCATGTCCCTATGGATCTCCCTTTGCGTGTACACCAATTCTCCCTCCCGTGTACGTATGGCAGCGATAGGAGCATGAGGACCATCTTGTTTTAGCAGTCAGGTGAGCAAACGGCCCGCCCTGTCTGCCGTGGCGTGTGTGCGGGCTGTATGGGCTGCATAGTTAAGACATCGCAATCGCTCCAGAAGCTCCACGTGCTGTGTCCGTAATCCTCTAGTCGATTTGAGTGTCTACCCCCTCCCTCTCCCTCGCGCTCGTGTTGCAACAGCAGGGATTCATGGCAGACGAGGGCCTTCGATAACTGTTTCCGTATATTCCATGTGGCTCCCAAGCAGTGACCTCTAAGTGTTATTTTCAGGGCGTCCCACTCCACCAGTGCGCTACCCGCCATGTCTTCGTTAAGTTCAAAATATGTCAGGATAGCTGTCCATAAAGATGAGCGGAATTCAGGATCCTCCAGCGCAGCAGGCGCCATGTGGGGATAGGGGGCCGATCAGCCTCCCAACGGAGTTGAATCCGTAAGGGGTTATGATAGGAGTGCGTCCGTCCCAAATATTCCGAACCCTCGACTAACGGTAGGAGAGACTGGGACCCCACCACCCTATCTAGTCGGACATGCAGGTCATGCGTCACAGAGTAATAGGAGTAAATGCGATCAGCTGGGTGGAGGATCCGCCACACATCTAATAGCGTCCAGTGTAAGAGCCAGTCCGTGAACGCCTGCGAGTTGGACACTGCCTACGTGGCACGAAGAGGGGGGAAGGATCTGTCTTTGTGTACGTCAAGCACTGAGTTGAAATCGCCGCCCAGCAGCCAGGGGAGACCAGCATACGGGGTGACCGCCAGCGACAGCTGCGCCAGGAATGACGGTTGATCAACATTCGGAGCATAGATCGAGGCCAACAATATGTGTTGACCGTTGAGTGTTCCACGTACTAGAGTGTACCTGCCTTCAGGGTCTACTACCACTGCTGTGCTAACGAACGGGACTCCGGCCCTCACCCAGATGAGCGTGCGCCTGGCATGGGCGGAGTACACCGTACCATACACCTGCCCTCGCCAGCGCCTGCGCAGTCTTTCCAGCTCAAGCTGCCTTATGTGTGTTTCCTGTAATAGTGCGATTCCAAACGAGTGTCAGAGGAGATAAGCGAATATAGAATATCTACGTGTTGGCGTGTGCATTCCGCGAATGTTCCACGTAATTATGTTAACGTGTGTCATTGCTGGGGTGTGCAGACCGTTGGGAGGCTAGGAGCGGGGTGTGTTCTAGTAAGTACTGGGCTCGTCTGAGCATGTGTGAACCGGTCTGTCAGAACCATAACAACTTGTGAACTGTGACCAACATAACTTTGGGGGCGAACTTTGCGCGTCTGTTCGTCCAAACTTTGTAAACATGCATAGACAGGAACTAGGTCAGTGTGTGGCCTGGTGGGATGTGTGTGTAGCCAACAATCTGCTATGACCATCCCCATCATACCCCTCGTGTGCGGTGCGCCACATAGAGTGCCATTGGTGGAGCCCACCGAAGCAGCAGCGCTCGAGCACAGCCGTGACCCACCTACACGTGCGTGAGTGCCACCTATACAAAGATCCACCGGGTGCTTTAGTCCTAAACGCAGCCTGTCTCGGGCAGCAATCAACCAAATGGGCGTGTACAGTGTCCCCGCTGAGTCCCCTCACATATTCAACAAACCACCATAACCCACAATTTGGAACTTGAGTGCACGATCGTCCACAATGTCCATTACAGCAACATCTTCATCCTAGGATCTCATCCATAGTTTGCGGAGTGACTACTGGCATGTGTAGCTCATCAGAGAGTTCGGATGACGGTGTCGAAAAGCCACTTGACACCACCGTACGTTGCGTAGGGGAGTCCAGGTGAGCCAGAGCACTCGGGGAGCCAAGTGTCGTGACCGCTTCCAGTAAGTTTTGGCGCTCCAGTCGCATTCTCTCCGGGCTTGGGGCCACCTGTTTGGGCGTTGCTCCGCGGGGCGCCCTCTGTCTTTGGCGACGCCTGCTTCTCTTGCCTGATGTCGCGTTGTCAGTCGGATCCCATGGCCTCGTCCTAGTCCATAGACCCGATTCTTCCAACCAGTCCCACGCCTCCATCGGTGTGTCGAAAAAGTGAGTTTTACGTTTTGCTACCACTCGCAGCCTGGCAGGGAACTCCAGGGAGTACGGTAGTTCCAACTCACAAAGTTGTCACTTTACCGCCATGTAGTTGTTTCGGCGGCGCTGCACCAGGGTGATATAGTCCGGGAAAAGCATGATGCGGCTGTCATTGACAATCAGGTTGTCTAGTTTCCGGGTTTCCCGCAGCACCGTGTCCCGGTAGTTAAGGAGTTTGAACAGGAATGGGCGCGGCCGCGCTCCCGGCTGAGGCCTTTCGGTGGGCACACAGTGAGCTCTCTCCAACACAAATTGTTTTGAAAGTGTTCCCTGCAGTAGGAGGCCTCGCAGCCAGTTCTCCACATAATGTTCAAGATGTCTCCCTTCTTCTCCTTCTGGCGAGCCCACTACGCGTATATTGTTACGACGCAAGCGTCCTTCAGCATCCTCCGCCCTGCCCTCAAGGGCATGTATCTGCTCCATCATATCTTACAATGCAGCTGCGTGACTGTGGGTGACTGGCTGGAGATCTTTGAGCACCTGCCCCTGCGCGGTGACCTCCTCAGTTAATTTGCGATGTGCTGTGGTTGTTGGCTCCGTTTCACTCGGCTCCCTCGGATGTGCGGGATCTAAGTTGCCAGCTCGTATCGGTCCCTGCTGCATCTTGGCCCGCATATGGCCCATCACGAGTTGTTGCGCCGTGGGCATTCACAGCCAGTGTCCGGCAAGGTCTACACACCAACGATTCGACCGTGGCAGCAGGTCAGTTCAGGGGCCTACCGCCGCAGAGGCGTGTGGCACTAGGATTACACCAATCGCTGGCGGTACCGATCACAGCCGCGGCCAGCAGGTTCCCCACTCCATCAGCCCCGCGAGCACTGTGCATCTGTCCCGTCCGATCAATGACAGCCAACATGTTCTCGCTGCATCAAGTCTTCTTGTGAGTCGATCTGCCATAGAACGCGATCAACGCGATCGCCGCAGAGGTTGCCCTGTTGCAGTAGCAGCCGGAGATCTTGAAGGCCGCTCCATAGGCGCACTCCCTTCCAGCGCTCCCAGCCAGCCCATCATGCGGTGAGGGACCTCTGGCGGCTTGCCGATGTGAGCTATGGCAGGGAGCTAGGCACCACTCTCACTCCCGAGGTCCCCGGCAAACTCAGTCCCCGCGGCTAGGGTCCTACGTCCCTTGCTGCAGTCGTTCGTCACAAGACGCATCGGTTATGTGTTGCGCACCAGAGGACTGGCAGCGTGCCCCAACAGGGGTGACACCAGAAGCCTCCGATCCTGTCTGTTACTCCCAGCTGGCTTGTTTCACTAGAATGGACTTTTAACTGCTTGTGGCAGCAGTCATTGCCAGACTATTCGCTGCCTCCGAGGCACTGGAGAGACCCGTTACTGCATGGTTGGGATCCGATTTCGGTCCGGGGCTGGGCGAAGTACGATGTGTGGAAGGGAGGTAAGCATTAGTCTGCGACGTATACGTCTGGTCACATCTCCTGGAGTCGGTTCATGTGTCGCACCCTGAAAGTAGCAACACAGGGAGTAAGGTGCACAGCTGCAATGGGAGGAGTGCGTTTCTCCTACACTTCCCCTGGGCGAGCTGTTGGGTGTCCTTCGTGTCATTTCGAGTGCAGGTGCACCAGCTGGAGATGCCCCGATTGTCTCCACTTCATTCCCAATGGCACTCACACTTCCCGAAGGCTGCCGTCCTCACGTGCAATTTACACTGTCTAGGCTTCACCCCTTTCTGCCATACAGGCCGCCCCTCACATCAACTTCTGAGTGCATTTCAGAGCGCCCGGGCTTTGGAGCTTATCTGCAAAGTTCGCCCCTGTGTCTTTGTCCTGCCCACTCAGCTCTCTGCGAGCACCACCTCCACCATGTGGGCCGAGCCGCCAAAGTGTCCCTCGGATATATCACACAGGCGCCTGTTCCGTGTAATGTAGGCGCACAACGACACAGGTCATCCGTCGCAGCGCTCAATGTGATGTCTCAGGGAGGGCTAGATGCGCGGTTGCGCGGTTCCCCCTGGTCTATGAGGCTCTGCCGTGCCCTGGGCCGCTGCTCACCGTCTCCGCCGTCACCTCAATACGGCGTCTTCTCAAGGTCTCCTTTGGGCCATAGCGGAACCGGCAAGATCGCGCGGACTTCCAGCTGTTCAGTGGTCTCGTCCCCAGCCGAGCCCCGACACGGGCAGGGACCTCTTCCGCCTCGGGGGTCGCCTGCTCTTCTCCCCAGTGCCGGCGCTCCAGCCGTAGGTCCTCAGGTGGCAGTGATCCGGGGGTCACACCTCCCCGCTCTCCTGGCCCGCGGGTCACTCTATCGGGTGCCTTGCCTCCCGCAGCCGCGGGGCAGGTGAATCCACTCCACGGAGCGGATAGGGGACCACAGGCGTCACCCACACTGTATCTGTGGCACCAACCGTCCCAGCCGCTCCAGTGACTGCCATCCAGCAGAGTCCTCCCAGGTCTCGGGCCCCCGTGCGGCAGTGATCCAGCGGCCCCACCTCCCCGCATTCCCGACCCGAGGGTGCTCCACCGCTCGCAGCAACACCGCACACAAAGTCGCTCCTCACAGTGGGGCAGGGAATCACAGGTCACACCGGCGTTGCGTCTTCAGCACCAATGGCCGCAGCAGCACTAGGGACCATCGCCCAGCAGGGGTCTCCACCGCACTGCCTCACCTCGCGGGGGCCGCAACTGCGTTCTCGGCCATAATTGCGCCCTCAACGTTGGAGATCATAGAAGAAGCACTACAAGCTCACGTCCGCCATGTTGGCGGTGGTGGAGTGAGCTAAAGAATGATGATTGGACTGAACCCAGATCAGTTGATTTGCTCAAACGCTCCATCCATCATCCCCTTTGGTATCGCTTTTTTCGCCCTAAGTTGGCAGGGTATGCCCAGACGTGGGACCCTTGCTCACTTTGCCACTGGATTCAAGATAGCCTTGCTGATGAAGGTTATGAACCCGAAACCGGTCCCAGGATGCTTGTTTCCGGTCCAGGGAAGACATGGCTTGGCAGTTCTGGCTGGACTGTTCCCATGAGGCACAGGGTCAGACTGATTTGCATATGGCCATCTCTGAACTGGGGTGGTGGAGTGAGCTAAAGAATGATGATGGATTAAACCCAGATCAGTTGACTGGGGGTGAGTGTTTGATTTGCTCAAACGCTCCGTGCATCATCCCCTTTGGTCTCGCTATGTAGTCGGGGCAGGCGTCACGGACATTGGTGACATGGGGCACGAAACTCGCTCTGCAGTGATTTTTCTGATGAACCTCGACGGCAAGCTGGGGCCTATGGTGAAAGCCTTGGTCAATGTGTCAAGCAGAAACCATGCTTTGTGGCATGTGGCGGCGATGTGTCGATCTTTTAAATCGGTGCGTCGATAAAACAGACACTGGGTGTTGATGCTTGGATTTTCTCCTTAAGATCACCAGGTTGCACTTCCAAGGGCCCAGGAACTGAAATTGGCACCAGTTAGAAAGTCAAGACTCTCAGCAGAACAGCCTAGGTACTTGCAGGGGAAGTATTTGATGGCCCTGAGACTTCTTAACAGGAAGCAAGCTCAACTCATCCCCTCGGAGAACCTTGGAAGAAGGATACAGAAAGCAAAGTCTAGCCCTTTCATTACCAGGACAGAAGCGGGTCAACACATCAAAGCAAACAGCAAAGTGGCAGTATCTCCTGACAGCTTCTCCAGCTCTTCTTCCCAGGAAAATGTCTTCAGTCCAGAAGTGTTCTGATTTTGGGGTGTCAGAGGTTCAATCTTTATACCCCTTTCTGCCTTTGAAATAGGCAAACTTCAAAGGAAAATCTTTGTAGTGCACAAAACCCTGTCTTTTTACCTTCACTGCCTCCAGACACACTTCAGGTGGGTAAAAACGGTTTTGTGTGAGGACAGGCACAGCCCTTTTCAGGTGTCAGTGACAACTTCCCCCAACACTCTATCTCAGGAAGGCCCATCACCAGGCTGATGGGCCTTCCTGAGATAGAGTGTTGGGGGCAGGGCACACTCCAGCGCCCTTGGGTGACTGTTTAGAGTGAATGCACAAGAGCCCAACTGTCAGCCAAACCAGACATGTATTCTAAAGACAGGCAGAGGCACAGAATGGTTGAACAAGAAAATGCTCAATTTCTAAAAGCGGCATTTTCAAACTTACAATTCAAAAACCAACTTCACAAACAGATTTCTTTTTAAATTGTGAGTTCAGAGACCCCATACTCCAAATTTCTATCTGTTCCCAATGGGAAATTAAACTTAAAATATATTTCAAGACATTTTTCAAGGGAGAGATAGGCCTTGCAATAGTGAAAAATGAAATTAGCAGTATTTCACTATTAGGACATGTAAAACACACCAGTATGTGTCCTACCTTTTAAATACACTGCAACCTGCCTATGGGGTTGCCTTGGGCCTATCTTACGGGTGACTTACATGTAGTAAAAGGGGAGGTTTGGGCCTGGAAAGTGGGTGCACTTGCCAGGTTGAAATAGCAGTTTAAAACTATACACACAGTTGCAGTGGCAGGCCTGAGACATGTTTGCAGTGCCACCCATGTGTGTGGCAAAATCAATGCTGCAGGCCCACTAGTAGCATTTGATTTACAGGAACTGGGCACGTGTAGGGCACTTTACTGAGGACTTACTAGTAAATAAAATATGTCAATCCTGGATAAACTAATCACCAATACAATTCTAGACAGGGAGCACTTGGACTTTAGCACTGGTCGGCAGTGGTAAAGCATCTAGGGCCATATGTAGGTAGCTAAATACCGGTCGGTAACGGCCGAAATTCGGTAAATATCCCGTTACCGACAGGTATTTAGTCAAGTGAGATGTAGGAGGCCAAAAACCACTTTTCGGTAAATATGAATCGGTAAATACCGATTCATATTTACCGAATTCTAAAATACCGATTCATATTTACCGAATACATATTTTCCGATTCGGTAAATATGAAGTGGTAAATATGAAGTGGTAAAACGGGAAAAGATATGTAGGTAAATTCGGTAATTAAGAAATCCATGAAATTCGGTAATTAAGAGTCGGTAATTAACACAGATTGAAAGCAGGTGGTAAGCATCAACAGTGCATATAAGCAATCCCAAAATGCAACAGCGTGGACAACATGGCCGCTCTGTATGTCATTGCAAGGCGCCTACGTCTACAGGCAGCAGGTCTGAGGATTTGGAGACGGGAGGAACGCATTTACAGACAGCGCATCACACTCTTTCAACAGACTGACGCTGAGATACATGAAAGGTACAGGCTACACCCCCAAACCATCATGGACCTGATAAGGGACCTGCACCCACTCCTGGACCAGCCAACAAGAAGGGCGCATGCCATACCACCACATGTGCAGGTGCTCTGCAGCCTACATCTACTCGCATCTGGCAGTTACCAGGGGGTGATAGCTGCGGTGGGTGGTGTATCCCAGAGTTGCCTGTCCTGTTTCTTCAGGAAGTTCCTGGATGCCATGATGCAGAGAATGCACCACTACATCAGCTTCCCAAACACACAGGCTGAACTGCAGAAAACCAAAACAGACTTTTATCACATGGCACAGTTCCCCCATGTCATAGGCTGTATTGATGGCACACACATTCCAATCTGCCCACCAGCTGCCACTGAGCACATCTACAGGAACAGAAAGTCCACCCACTCCATAAATGTGCAGGTGATCTGCGATGCAGGGATCATCATCACTGATATCGTAGCTAAGTTTCCTGGGAGCACCCACGACTCCTACATCTTCCAGAACAGTGGGATCTACACACGAATGCTTGCTGGAGAATTTGGAGAAGGATACCTGCTAGGTAAGTAACAGTGACGCTCCATTCTACTAAGTGCAAATCATTGTGTATTGAGGCATGTGACTGATGGTTCTCTCATACTCACCTAGGCGACAGTGCATATGCCGTGCGGTCATTCATCCTCACTCCCTACCTACACCCATCAACCCAGAGTGAGAGACGATATAACGTGGCACACAAATCTACACGCAACGTGGTGGAGCGCACGTTTGGACTATTGAAAAGCAGGTGCCGCTGCCTCCACAAAAGCGGAGGCGCACGCCAGTACACACCCATCATCTGTTGCAAGATCATTGCCACTTGTGCAATGCTGCACAACCTTGCCACGAAGAGAGGTACAGAGGTGGAACTAACAGATTTTGAGGACAATGAGGATGAGTCAGGTCAGCCAGAGGCCAATGCAGCTGGAGTGCCAACAGCAACAGATGGGAGAGAGAGACGGGCAGAGATCACATGCAACTATTTCTGAGTAAGTAAGGGGACACAGCCAGTTGTTGGATGTCATGACGTAGTTTAATGATGCGGCACTACGCCACAACACCAAGAAAATGCCATTCTGGCAACATTGCGTAATGACTACTAGCAAGTCCAGGGTTACGTCACCCAATTGTCTTAGGCTATGGCGTGCAGCATTACTGTTTGCGGCCACGCGCTACAGTGTGGGATGCCACGGATTGTGCCTCCTCACTAGTGGCAGCCCCATGCCGCCTGCTGCTCCTGCGTGTATCTGAGACCGGGGGGTTATGCTGCTCCTGCTGCTGGTTTCGATGCTTTCCGCAGCATCCCCAGCACCAGTTGTGGCCGCCTGGCTTGTCAATAGCAGTTCCAGTGCGCTGGTGACCTGCACCATCCCCCTAGAAACGTCGCTGCTGCAGTGTGCAAGGCCCTCCGGCATCGCCACAGAGCGCCTGCAGAACAGTGAAGTGGCAGTTGCCAGCCGGTTGAGTGCCCTGGTATGACTGTCTCTCCTCTGCCGTTCCCGGTGCCGTGCAGCTCTATCTGCATCATACTTGCTGCACAACAGCTTGATGGACTGGGACATGTCCCGCATGCCCGCAGCCATCTCAGTCATCCCCACTGCCATAGCGCTGATGCCCCTGTCCATGTTGTCAAAAGTTGCTTTCAGTCCCCGCATTTGCCGCTGAACTGACATCACTGCCTTTGTTTGTAGGCGCTGTATTTTCAACATGTTGCCCTCGAGCCCCGAGAACACCCCATGGCTGTCAACGTGTGCTGGTGGACTCTGCACCCGAGACCTGCGGCGCCGTCTGGCACCGGTGTGTGCTCCCTCTGATGTGGAGGGCACAGTGGCATGGCTCCCATCCTGGGGCATAGTGTTTGGCTCCGGGCCCCTGCTGTCGTCAGATGAGGTCTCGAACACTCGCAACCTGGCAGCAGCACGCCTCCTCGACCTCACAAATGCAGGCGGTGATGTGGCCAGTGACTCAAGCATGAGTGGTGATGCTGGCTGTGGTGCTGATTCGGGCTGTGGTGGTGATGCTGGCTGTGGTAGTGGTGATGCTGGCTGTGGCAATGATCTCTGGGCAGAACTTGTGCTGGCCAGCCCTGAACTGTCTTGCCGGTGTGCCCTCTCTCCTGTTGCATGTGCAGTCCTGCGCGATGTTACATCTGTGGACAGAAATGCAACATCAGCTCAGTGTACCTGAAGGCCTGCATTGCAAGCATCACAATAAATTTCTGTAACACTCTCATATTGTCCTCTGCCTGCTTTTCGCTAATGTTTGTACCATGCCTTGTTGTTCTGTGCTATTCAGTTCATGATTGGGGTTTCCCAGACTACATCTCCCATAATGCATTGCCAGTCTGCACTAACACATGGACTGGAGTGGGATACTCATTTCACAATGGGGGATGTGGGATAGGGGTAGGGGGGGCTACATTGCTGTGCATTCGTCTTACCTTGTTGGGTGGCGGCTCTGGCAGAGCTGTCGGCATCCCCAAGCCCCACGACACTCTCGTGCTCTATTGTGGACTCCACCAGCTCCTCCAGTTCGGTAAGGGCAGGTGCCCTGTTCCTTCCACCTCCTGTCTGGCTGGCCTCCTTCTGCAGTTCCCCCATCTTCCTCTTTGTGACAATCCTCAGGTCGTACCAGCGCTTTCTAAGTACCTCAATGTCCCTGGGGGTCACTCCAACAGCATTGACCTGCGCCTGGATTCCCAGCCATATATTCCGCTTCTCCGACTCTGGCACTTGCAGGGACTGCCTCCCAAACAGCTTCTGGTGCTGCTTCACCACCTCCTCCACTAGTACCTGGAGTTCCTTGGGGCTAAATTTCTGCTTTCTCCTCCTTTCCCCTCCATCTCTCTGTGTCTCCTGGCTGGACATTTTGAGCTGCACAATCAGGCACTGGCTCCCTGCCTCTCCTCTGCACTCCCAGCCTCTCCAGAGTCTGTTGATTGTGTGCACCTGCCTGGGTGTGGCCACTTCCTGGTTGGGTGGGGTTTGGCTGCACAGGATTGGCTGATTCATCCAGTCATGTGTTTTCGTTTTTCCGATTCGGTAAATACCGATTCGGTATTTACCGAATCGGTAAATACCACTTCGAAATATACCGATTCGGTAAATACCACCTCGGTATTTACCGAATCAGTAAATTCCGATTCTTGAATACCGAATGTTACCGATTCGGTAATTATTACCGAATGATTACCTACATATAACTTACCGATCATAAATACCGATTCTGTAAAATTCGGTATTTAAGAATCGGTAAAATATATTTACCTACATATGGCCCCTAGAGTCCTAAAACCAGCAAAAACGAAGTCAAGAAATATAGGCGGAAGGCAAAATGTTTGGGGATAACCCTGCAAAAAGGGCTAGGTCCAACATCGCCCCTGGAACATGGCCTGAGTACTTCCACTGGTCCCTTAACCCCCTCTATGCGTCGGACGCACAGGAGCCGTCTGACACATAAGTGCTCATGTGTATCAGACGGCTCCCGTGCGTCCTACGCCATGGCACAGGGAATCCCTCTGGTGCAGGTACCAGAGGGATTTATTTCTCTTCCCCAAAGCCTCGGGAGCTGGGAAAGAGCAGAAAGCCCACTAGACTCCAGGGATTTCTTTGTTGGCAATTTTAATTAGGGTAGGCTCAAAATGGGCATGCTAATGCCCCCACACCTCCCTGCAACAATTACAGTCTTTCCCCCCCCCCCCCCGGGGGCAAACAGCCCACTAGAAACCAGGGACTTTTTTGTGCAAGTACAATTAGGGGTGGGGGCTTCCCAAAATGGGCATGTCAAGGCCATCACCCCCGCAAAAATTACAGCCTTTCTGCCCTCCCTGGTAGGCAATCTGCTCCCCCAGGGGGGGCAGAAAGCCCACTAGAAACCAGGGATTTGTTTTTGTATTCATGTAGGGGTGGGGTTGCTCAAAATGGGCATAACAATACCCCCACCCCCTTGAGGAATTCCAGTCTTTCTGCTCCCGGGGGGGAAATGGGGGCAGTAGCCCCTAATCTGCTCCCTGGGAGGCAAAAAGCCCACTAGGCGCCAGCGATTACGCTGGCTTTTTTAGGGGTGGGGGCAGAATGGGCATACCAATGCCCCCACCCTCTTAAAAAATAACCAAACACTTTCTGTCCCCCTTGGAGGCTTATCGGGGCAACCCCCCTCCCAATTCCCCCCAGGGCGGCAGAAAGCTCACTAAGCACAGACTTATTTTTAGAAATGTGCCTACCTGTGGATTTTGGGCCCTAGCGCAGCCGACACATAGGGAAACCTAGGAAACCTGTACGTTTTTTAAAACTAGACACCAAGGGGAATCCATGATGTGGTGACTTGCGTGCCTCTCACCAGGTTCTGTTACCCAGAATCCTTTGCAAACCTCAAACTTAGTTAAAAAAACATATTTTCTGTGCTGGAAAGTTCTGGGATCTGAGTGGATCCTCAAAATTCCACCCACCGTGCATTCCCCAAAGTCTTCAGAGAAAAATTGTACTGCACTTGTGTGGGTAGGCCTTGTGCCTGTGACAGGAAATGGCCCAAAACGCAGCGTGGACACACCACATTTTCTCAGGGAAAACTGACCCTTTTTTTGCAAAGTGCCTAGATGTAGATTTTGAAGCCTAGCTCTGCCGGCACCTAGGGAAACCCAGCAAACCTATACATTTTTGAAAACTAGACACCCAGGGGAATACAGGATGGGGTGACTTGTCTGGCTCTCACTAGGTTCTGTTACCCAGAATTCCTTGCAAACCTCAAACTTTGTTAAAAAAACACATTTTCCTCACATTTTTGTGGTGGAAAGTTCTGGAATCTGCGTGGATCCACAAAATTCTACCCACCCTGCATTCCCCAAAGTCTTCCGAGAAAAATGGTACCTTACTTGTGTGGGTAGGCCTGCTGCCCGCGACAGAAAATGGCACAAACCGCAACATGGAAACACCACATTTTCACAATAAAAACTGACCCTTTTTTTGCAAAGTGCCCAGCTGTAGATTTTGAACCCTAGCTCTGCCGGCACCTAGGGAAACCTAGCAAACCTATACATTTTTTAAAACTAGACACCCAGGGGAATCCAGGATGGGGTGACTTGTCTCGCTCTCACCAGGTTCTGTTACCCAGAATCCCTTGCAAACCTCAAAATTTGTACAAACAAACACTTTTTCCTCACATTTCTGTGGTGGAAAGTTCTGGAATCTATGTGGATCCACAAAATTCCACCCACCCCGCTTTCCCCAAACTCTTCGGCAAAGTCACTTTGCAAAATGTCCTATAATTCTCATGCTAGTATGGCTACTCACAATTTCAGAAATGTGCACATATCTACTGTTTCTAAGCTCTATATTTTGTTCCAATTTCAGAAATACATAGGTGTCTTTCATATCGATTTTCAATGTTTATATTTTCCCAAATTAATTGCTATATACCCAGTATATAATAAAAAAATGATTGCAAGATTCTGCTCAGTTATTGGCTCTGGGTTTTTGGTGAACCTGCAAGTCCTATATGTCCCCACAACTAGAAAGGTCCAGCGGATGTAACTGTATATTGCTTTCAAACAGCTGTCATAAATTTAACTAATTTTCAATTTTTCCTATATTCAAATGTTAGTTTCTATAAAGAAATATTGAAGGATCTGACCCCTTGCTGAATTCAAAATTGTGTCTACTTTTACAGGATCCATTATTGCTTTCAGACCTATTTCTACCATTAACTAGAAGGTTGGAAGCACAAAAAAATTCAAAAATAGGCTATGTCCCAGTAAAATGCCAAAACTGTGTAAAACATTTTGGTTTTCTGACAAAAGTCTGCTTGTCCCTAAAAGCTGGGGAAATGGCGATTTCAGCCTCACAAACCCTTTGTTGATACCATTTGCAGGGAAAAACGAGACGCTTTCATTTGCAGCACTTTTTCCCCCCAAAAAACAACATTTAGCTGTATTTTGGATAATTTATGGGTCCCCTCCAGGAGAATCCACAAACACTGGGTACCTTTAGAATCCCCATGATGTTGGAAGAAAAGGATACAAATTTGGCGTGGATACCTAAAGTGGTCAAAAAGTTACAGGGACCTAAGCTCGAACTACCCCAAATAGCCAAAAAAAGGCTTAGCACGGGGGGGGGGGGTACGGGGGGAGGCCTAGCAGCAAAGGGGTTAATCGGATACTACTTTTTTCTGTTTGTTTAAGCACTTGACTAGAGTGCATGTCTTTTCCAACAGTCTCCTTTGTGTACCCGTCCTCCATGTTGCTTCACTCTCCCTGTTACTTGCCCCAGCACTGTCCTTGTTGTTACTTGGCTCCTTCCACTGTCCAGGTTGTTGCTTGCCCCACCTGCTGTCTGTGTTGTTGCTTGTCCCCCCCCACTTTCGTGTTGTTGATTTTACTCCTGCCCCTTCCAAACCCCACCCGCTGTCCATGTTGTTGCACTCCATTCCGCCCTACCTGCTCTCCCTCCCTATACACCCTTCTCACCCTCCTCCCTCCATGGTGCCTCCTGCACCACTCTGCGATTAACAAAATAGCTCAATGATGCAGCCAGTACTGGCGCGTTATAGTGCTCTTTTTTACTTTCTCAATCTTTTCAGGCAAGTTTAACATGTGCTGCATGGCTGAAAGTAAAAAAAAGCCCTATGCTTCTTATACTTTCAGCCATGCTGCGCTTCTGTACAACATGCCTTAACACATTGCTAAAATAGTTGACAAAGCAAATAGCTCTCATAGACAAGACCTATTGGCTTTGTCAATGCATTTTTAAGCCATGCTGCATGGCAGCGGCACTGCTGTACAACAGGCCTAAACATTGATAAAAACCAACAGCTTTCATCTCATAGGTGAGAAGCATTGAATTTGCCAATACTTGTTTCATTCTCCTACTCATTGCTTTTTGGGGACTTCCGAGTCCTTATGCCAGTCACAAACCCAAGGCCCACAGGGACCGAGACAAAGATACCCTCAGAAAAGTATCTGCCCATTGAACCATTCAAAAAGGGCTGTTGTCCTTCCTTTTCCTTCTACTACCTTCCGCTGCTATGGTCCTCTATAACAACTGAGATCATTTTCGTGGAGACCATAATCTTGGCAGCAGTATTTTCGGCTCTGCTGCAGATCTTTTGACTGGGGGAGAATGTTTGCATTGTCAGCATTTCGTCCATCATTTGTTTGCTGTAACACTTGTCGACCTAAGTGGGATGGGTATGCCCAGACGTGAGTCCCTTGCTCACTGTGCCAATGGATTCAAGCTAGCCTGGCTGAAGAAGGGTGACATACCCTGAAACCGGTCCCAGGATGCCTGTTTCCAGTCCAGGAAGGGACCTGGCCTGGCCTGGCTGTTCGGTCTGGAATGTTCCCATGAGGCACAGGGTCAAGACTGATTTGCATATGGCTGGGTCTACACTGGGGTTTTGTAGTGGGCAAAAGAACGATGGATTTAACCCAGATCTTTTGACTGGGGGAGAATGTTTGCATTGTCAGCATTCCGTCCATCATTTGTTTGCTGTAACACTTTTCACCCTAAGTGGGATGGGTATGCCCAGACGTGGGTCCCTTGCTCACTATGCTACTGGATTCAAGCTAGCCTGGCTGAAGAAGGGTGACATACCCTGAAACTGGTCCCAGGATGCTTGTTTCCTGACCAGGGAGGACCTGGCCTGGCAGTTCGGTCTGGACTGTTCCCATGAGGCACAGGGTCAAGACTGATTTCCATATGACTGGGTCTAAACTGGGGTGGCGTAGTGGGCAAAACAACGATGAATTTAACCCAGATCTTTTGACTAGGGGAGAATGTTTGCATTGTCAGCATTCCATCCATCATTTGTTTGCTGGAACGCTGTAATTGAAGGCAGCAGAGTAGTAATCCCACGTCTATTGCCCCTTTCTAACTATTACTGTGACCTGGAAGTTGTGGACTGTGATGTGGTCAAGTGTAGTGCTTTGGTGCTTTTCTTTCTATACACTTCAAACATTATAAAAAAGTTAATGAGTGAGGTGCTGCTTTAGTTCTGCACAACATTTATTTTAATTGTGTACATATTACCAAAGGAAGAGTTATGCCCACTTATTGTTTGTGATTCCCAGAATACATGTTTAATGTCTGTAAATATACTGATTGTACCACTGCTAATAATCTTTTTCATAGATGTAGGAACGTGAACACTGAACACATGAGGGTGGACTACGTTCAGCAACTGTTCATGAAATTTGATGTAGAATCGTGTAACCTAGGTTAATTCAATACATTTCTAGATGTTCTTCCCTATGGGTATATACAACATGTAACATAAATTAATGTAATCATTACACATTGCTCTGTTAATGTACATCGTCATGACGAGATTGCCATGTGACAGGCACAGATTATTAACTTTACATCCTAACATGTCAAAGACAGGCTACATATATTTAAGGTTTCTAATAAATGGAGTCTAAAAACATTCAAGTATTTTTTTCTCTGTGAAGATTGGATGATTGATATAGTCACATGATAGAAAAGTCAGACTAATCTATATAAATACACCAATCCTCCGATGAAGCAGTAATCACCATACTACTTCATATGCTAAAATACTGGTAAAATAGAAGCATTCAATGGAATTTCAGAAAAGGTGTTCAATTAATTATAGAAGTAGATAGAAAGAAAGAAACATGATTCATGTACAAACTACGGGCTTTATTTACATGAAAGTAAAGCAGCGCGGTGTCACAAATCATTTGGCTGCGCTGTGCTATGTCACTTTCAAAGCATAGGGGTGCGTCATTTTTACAACAACATGACTTATCCCTGAGCTCTCCCATGCGCTGGCACACAATTAGCTCCCATGTGCCAATGCAGGCACCCTTGCAACACAGTGCAAGGGTGCCTGCATTGCGGGATGATTGTTTTTGTGCAGGAAGACACTGCGACACTGCGCTGCGTTACTTTCTTGCAAATAGGGCCCGAAGTTACTACATGAATCCTGTTTGTTTCCTTCTATCTTTTGATTTTTTATTATTATTTGAAAAGTTTTATATAGCGCTGGCTAGACCCGGAGGTATCAGAGCGCTTTACATGAGATAGGAAATTGTTTCAGAACATTGTTACATAGTTACATCAGTTACAGTTACAGTTGCAATTACCAGTATATGCTTAGAAGAAAAACGTGAGCTTACACAATAATATAAGATATTTGCGCGTAGCATATCCAAGACACACGTCATATGGGGAATGGAAGGTAGTGGGGGAAAGGTAGACAGGGGAAAGGAAAGGAGACAGGGTCAGGTAGATCTGAAGGGGTAAAGTACTCCTGGGGGAACAAAGCAGTCAAGGCAGTCAAGGAGAGAGACAGATAAAACCGTGAAGAACAATGTCCGATGTCCGGCTGGGTAGGTGACGGCCGAGGGGGTGACCCAGAGCCAGACTCTGTTATAGCTGCATAGGACAGCTCCACTAGGCAGCGGCCAAGGGTGCTCGGGCTCCGCGGTAAGTACAGTTATAGTTTCAGCCCATGGGGCATCGTCATAGTTCAATAGAAGGCAGGTACAGGCAGCATCTCAGGATCGAACGCCGTGAAAGGCGAGTACAGTGCAACAGTCCGCTAACAAATGGTGCTCCTGGTGTTCCATTCGGAGTAAGCCTGCGGGTCTTCACATCAATGTGGGAGTTGTAGCTCATTGTGGTAAAGTACCACTGTGGCGGGCATTTTGGGGTCAGGCAAGAGATTCTGCCCCTAGTGTTCCATTCGGCCGGTCCCCTTTTTCTTTACCCTTTGTAGTCTCAGGGGCCACTAGGGTATTACCTCCGCTTCTTCAGGAGTCTCCTGAACTGTCACAGGAGGAAACTCTTCATTAATGCCTTTCAGATGCCATTATAAGGTCAGGCGGGTTGGGGGGGGGTGGAGGAGAGAAAACCTTGTCACCCTAGGTGCAACTGTGCTTTTCTTAGAGCCATACAAAGGTTTGGGCACCGAACGGTTGCTGCACCCTGGTAGGGACCACTCAGTCCTACTCACTCCCTTCGTCGCACTTCGTGATCCAGCTATCAGCGGCCGCTGACGTCACCAGGCGCTCAGGACCGGTTCCTTCTCCCGAGCGCTCCACCTACGATACAGATCTTTCAGTCTAATCTCACTGTGGATTAGACTGCGCACTCCTTCCTGTCACTGCGCCACTTGTTTGGGGCTTCTGTGCCGAATCGTATCTTCGCGATACTGTGTCGGGCTAAATTAAACCCTTCGGCGCCATTTTATGAGGCTGTCGATCTGGTGCTCTTTGACCTTCAGGGCCTATCTACTTCTATCATTAATCACAAGAGGTGAGTAGAATGCAGCAGGCATAAAAAGAGGGGGAAAAAAGGAGAAATTCTCCTGGAGAGGTATAGAATTCGGACGAATTCCCAAGTTTACAAAACGTTGTAAACCTGGGAATGCGGCAGAATCCATGTGTGTTGTATAGTAACACCCACAATAACACCCATGGTATGCCCCTTTCACTCAAAGTCCTGTGTGAAAAGGGGCCGTATTTAGAAGGCCAGGAAAAGCCACACAGGGTGGCTTAGGTGGCCTTGTAAATATGGAGTACCACATTGCGCCACCAGTACACCAAAAAAAGTGAGGCGCCAGGGCCTTGTAAATAAGCCCCTGTGTCCATTATCTATCTATCTATCTATCTATCTATCTATCTATCTATCTATCTATCTATCTATCTATCTATCTATCTATCTATCTATCTATCTATCTATCTATCTATCTATCTATCTATCTATCTACCTACCTACCTACCTACCTACCTATCAGGGTCAGCCTTGAGCATGGGCCAGTTGGGCCCAGGCCCAGGGGGCTAATATTCTGAGGGGCGCATGGATCTGTGTGAATTAAGATATTGCTAACAGCAGCACCCCTGTCGTCTTGCTCCACCCTTTTCCGTGTCCCTGAGTGCTTGTTTCTGTCTGATTTGCCAGTAAGTGATTTTAACCCTTCAATATCATACCGTGGGCAATGTTTTTAGCTCCCCATTGCCCCTTTCCTTGCCCTCCCTCACTGTCTCACCCTGCTGACACACGCCAACAAAACCATCATCAGCGTGGGGCAGCTAAGCTAGCGGTGATTTAGGTGAGCTGGGGGTCTGGAGATGTTTGGGTTCAGGGGCCAGTCACTGCTCAGCTAGGAAGTGACCAGTGAACACACAAGTGACCCCTTGCTGCCTCATTTAATTCACTTCCATGAGCAAGGGTGCCAAATTTCTCTCAGTTCACGGTTCTATCTTAACAAAGGCCGGCTCTGCTACCTACCTACCTACCTACCTACTTCTCTACCTGCCTATTTAGCACGTTGTCTCTCTCTAGGCCACCATTTACGCATTTAGAAAATGTAGAACACCATTCATAACCTATTAAGACTTTGAAATGGATTTGAAGGTTATTTCACTTACTTCAGACTTCTGCGTGCAACCTGTAGACAAAAGGCGTGTGTATTGGACAGGGCTGTGGAACTGCAATGATGTATTAGAAGTGAAGCTCGAACATAAGTTCCTACAGTTAAATTATTTACCCACTTGTGACATTATAAACACAACTAAATACCCCACTCCGTGAAAAAGGCGAAATCGCTGCCCAGTCTATCAGTGCTTGTAAATCACCCAACATCATGACCTTTTAAAACTAAAATGGAAATAGTGCATGGAGAACAGATCTCGAAAATCTTGATTGGATCTAAATAGGTGCTGCTTTTCTAATTATTTAACTAGAAATACAATTTGCCGTTGACATATTATTTAGTGTAAGCCCAGTTGTCTCTGTAAATCATAGCGCGAGGATAAGTCTGTTTACAAGGCCTGACAAATGGCAGAGACATGTGGCAAACACTTTGACCTCTGTCCGCGCAGCACATGCCTGCCTCGTGCTAGCCAAAACACGGCCTCCCATTTTGTGCTCGCAACCCAAGGAAACTCCTGGTGGCACGGCTGTGGCGCGCTATCGGGTGTCCGTGTTTCTCATTTCGCCGTTTGTTGACTATTGTATAATTAAACTGAGCTTTCAACTCACTGAAGAGGCACTTTGTCTTTTTTTAAACAAAAAGAGCAATCCGAGTTAAGTAGCCTTTTGCTTTCATGCTGCAATTTATTCTAATAATCCCTGGATTTATACAGCTGTTTGAGTATAAATCATTCCAAGCAACCGTCTGGTTTTTTATTTTATTATTCTGTGGAGTTCACATAACTCTTTTTCCTCTGTTGGAACGAGGCTAGCATGAAGTATTTTTGAATCTGCCCTTTGTAAATCGTCTATGCTATCAGGCAAAAGTTAGGCGAGATTTGTGCCATATTGCCTTTTGTTCCACCCTTGTGTTGCAATGTTGCAACGTCACTTCTGTTTTTTGAAACCCCAGGAGCTTAGTTTATCCAAGGGAACTTTGCTAAACTCAATGGAATTACGTTTTTCCAATAAATGTCAAAAAATCAACAGCTGCTAGTTATGTTGTTTTTCATTAGCTCCGGTCGATGGAAAACAAACCGTCATTCACTTTTGTATCTCTCAGCAGTTCACAGTGAAGCAACCGCATCCAACAGATACTTGTTAGCTGAGATCCCCAAGAGCAACTCTGCTTAGTAAGGGGGGGGGGCGGATTTACAAGAACTGGCGCATCTCCGCATATTTGCAGACATGCGCCAGTTCGTTTGCGTGGTGGAAAAATAGCCTTGCGCCTCCATGGATGCACCGCATTTACAATGCAGCGCACGGTGGGCAAGTGCAGACCAATGCGTGAAGCATCTTTTGTCAGAAAGGCACCGCATGGCTGGAGTCGTGTCATAAGCATGACACAACTCCAGCAATGGTTAGGAATGTCTATTCCGACCATGCTGCGTCACTCCTTATGCCTGCTTCAAGAAGGCACAAGGTTTTGATGCAGTGGCGTCGTAAAAGTCACTCAGTGAAATCTTGTAGATTTCACTGAGTCACTTTTACGAGGCTTCCTTGCGACGGAACGCCCACCCAGCATACATTATACCTGACACAGGTATAATGTACCGCAGGGCTTTACAACGTGACGGATCTCCCTAGATCCATAACGTTGTAAATATGTTGCATCGTGGTGCATTGTTTACGACGCCGCTGCATCACAGAAGTTGGCGCAAGGGGCTTGTAAATCTGCCTCAGGATGTCAAACTGAAATGGCTGCTTTAGTTTCATATCTGATCGCTCCACCTAGCAGCTTGGGTTTCCCCTGCGAGTCAGAAAGAGGTGTCTGTTCCTTTTATACTTCTTTCCTCTTTAAAATCGGGATGTAAATCCCTTTTGGGGCTCAAACTCTTATCTGGCCCTAAACAGTATTGCAAGTAAGTCAGGCTGCTAACTGGACCTGACATGGGAGTTTGACCTTGTAATCCTTCTCAGATCGTAGTCTCAGCGCCCAGATTTACAAATCACACAACGCAGCGCAGCAAGTGCAATTCCTGTCGCTACTACTCACCGGAGGTCCTGCTGGAGATTTGTTTGCTGCTCTGCCGCTCCTGGGGTGCCCACGCTGTTTGTCCCCTCTGTCGGCGCCCAACGCTATCGCGCCCGTGACAGGGGGAGACTACAGCTCCCAGTCTGCTTAGCGGCCACTTCCGCTTGTCTTCGCGCCCGGAGGCGCTCAAAAGGCAGAGGCTCCCTCGGTGGAGCGGGGGTGCAATTCCTGTCGCTACTACTCACCGGAGGTCCTGCTGGAGATTTGTTTGCTGCTCTGCCGCTCCTGGGGTGCCCACGCTGTTTGTCCCCTCTGTCGGCGCCCAACGCTATCGCGCCCGTGACAGGGGGAGACTACAGCTCCCAGTCTGCTTAGCGGCCACTTCCGCTTGTCTTCGCGCCCGGAGGCGCTCAAAAGGCAGAGGCTCCCTCGGTGGAGCGGGGGTGCAATTCCTGTCGCTACTACTCACCGGAGGTCCTGCTGGAGATTTGTTTGCTGCTCTGCCGCTCCTGGGGTGCCCACGCTGTTTGTCCCCTCTGTCGGCGCCCAACGCTATCGCGCCCGTGACAGGGGGAGACTACAGCTCCCAGTCTGCTTAGCGGCCACTTCCGCTTGTCTTCGCGCCCGGAGGCGCTCAAAAGGCAGAGGCTTCCTCCGCGTCGCGGGACGCGCGCGGGCGACGCCGGGCTAAGCCCGGGCAAAGGGCGGGCCGTTGTGTGGCCGTTAGGAGGCCGGAAGAGGTCGGGACGGGCCACCCCCCTAAATCAAGGTTTCTGAGATCATTCGGTGCTAGGATGATGATGACGTGAGTTGTATCAAGGCGTTATCCAGCTGAACATTCGCTGAATCAGGGTTGCTGTCCCATCATAGTACTGTAACAACTTGTGATTGAAATGAGATAGGTATTCTTTCTTTTAACTTTTTTGCGTTCTATATTTTTTTAAATAGTACTGATTTCTTACTCCTATACTAGAGTCCCAGAATGGCCACAAAGAATTCCACTTTGGACAACTATCTGGTCAAAATGGTGAGCAAGATAAACAATGACCGACGAAAATCACTGGGGAAGGATTCCACTCCGGACCATACCATTCTTATAGATACTAATATCGGGAGTGATCTAACTATGTTGGATTTAACCAGCACTGACACCTCTCGTTCTGAAACTTTGACTATCACTTCCTTGGATCACGAAGCATCTACTCAAGTACCGTTACCTAGTGAACCTGTGCCATTACTTTCCCCCCTTAAGAGACCTGTAAGAAAATGCAGGAAAACCCTATCAAAGTGGGGAAATGCTCACCCAAAGTTGAAGCTGGACCAAAGACATAGAAATACTGTGACTGTTACTGATAACACAGCTAGCAAGGGTGATGGAAATGATAATCTTTTGGGTCATATTGCCAAGATTTTCGAGGATGAATTAGACCTTATAATTAAGCCTCTCACGGAAAAAATTGATTCTTTAACCATGGAGGTAACTAGCTTATTTGAAACAAAATTAGACTTGGTGACCAAACCCCTTTTGGAAAAAATTGATTTCTTATCTATGGAGGTATCTAGGTTGGGCGATCTTTTAGAGAATAGGAGGGAAGATAAGACTGCAACAATCCTTGAATCAGAAATACATTCAACAGTCCAGGCTCAACCAGCCATAACCAGAGGGAAGAGCCCATTCAAATCTTTACCCAGGGAGATACGTCATCCGGCTGGTTGTACCTCTCAGTTAAATGTAGTTCCATCTAATAACGAGAGGACCATTACTTCTGGCCATAGACCAAACCACATTAACCTCCCGCCTGACTGTGAACCTTATGTTGTAGTCCTTTCAAATGTCCCACTCCTAGATTCATCAATATCAAATCATCGGGAGGAATCCCACGATTCCCTTAAACGGAAATCAATTGCTTGGCTACACAAAAACTGTGGTTTTCCCCCACTTTTTTCTGATGACATTCTGTCTACTAGAAGGGTTTCCTGGATTGGTAACGCAAGGAAAAGATGCAAGGGGGACTGTATAATTATAAATTTTAGATACCCCCAGCACGCTGCAACCGTCCTTTTAAGAGCAGCATCCCGGGATATAGGGGAGCTCGATGTGGGAGTGCACTCTCTGGGGTATTTCTATAGGCATTTGTCTAGAGTACCATTATTACCATTATTACCCAACACTCGTAGACCCTTGCTTATTAGCAGAGATATAAACTTTACCATCCCAACTGAAAATAGATTCTCAGCATTGAGTATGCTAGACCAAAATGATTGACATTTACATCCAAATGAATCAATCACAGACACAGGAATAGACAATTTGATAAGGGGTTCAGGTGTGAATGTTGAACAATTGGATTCAACCCTTACAATACCAACTTGCCCCGGTGTTACTGTGTTAGATAAGCTGGGAAATAAGTTTTTATCTTTCTATCTTTCAACGAGCAAGGCTGCTAGTTCAGGGGCCACTGACAAGCATTATATAATGTCTAGGGAGGGAAAGGATGATATTGAAGTTGCTAATCATGCTAATATGGCAAATCCTTTAGACATATTAGAGGTCAATACAGGGAATGAAATCACATCAGTAGGCCCAGCCTCATCAAACACAAAAGAGGATTCACGTATTAGAATGTTATCTTGGAATATAGCTGGGTTAGCTAAGAATTTAATGGACGAGATATGGTCCTCATACATAGAGGATTATGATATCATACTCTTACAGGAGACATGGATGGTGGAAATTCCCCACAGGTTGGGTTATAAAACATATTGTTTAAATGCAACACCATCCAACAGAGGTAGAGCATCAGGGGGTTTGGTTATTTGGGTTAAAGTGTCTCTAGAAATAGAGGCTAGCCAGTTATCCATTTCCCCTCCTGACCTACTTGGCATTAAAATTCTTACCAGAAGGAAAGAAATCATTTACTTAATAAATATATACAATAGACCATATCCATCCCATAAGGAATCTAAAACAATAGAAATTTTGGATTCCTTTTTAGATACATTGGGAGATAATGCAAAGGTACTAGTTGGCGGGGATTTTAATTGTAGATATGAGCCTGTTTCAGGTATGGAAAAAATATTTGATGAACAAGACGCCGTTAATGATATTTTACCTCTAGAATCAGTGGGCCCAGTTAATAACACTGTAGCTGTTTTCCAAATTTTGCAATTGACTGTGGCGCACGACTTAAGGGCTTGTAATGGCCGTTTCTGTTCGGATAGACCAGCAGCTCCGACTTATTTTAAGGGAACATATAGATCACACATAGACTTCATAATGGCATCCCGGAACGTATGGGAATTAATAGCTGATTTTAAAGTAGATCAAAGGACAGAGAGTGATCATTTCCCTCTCCACCTATGGTTAGATCCCCTCCCATTTATTAATAGACAAGAAGAAGAAATGTTACCATCATCACTCAGTGGGGAGCTACAAATATCTAACAATAGACGTGCGGTAAGATGGCCACATATTTTGGGGTCGGAAAAAATATTGGAAAAGATCTATAATGTATTCTCTGAAATTATAGGAACACCCCAGTTGCCTATAGTGGGTACCCAGGGCGTTCTTGATTTACATTATAAATTGTTGGATGCTTTAACTCCACTATTGAGTAAAACATACAAACAAGACAGTAAAAGGGAAGGGATTCCCCTCAAGATGGTGAATCCATGGTATAACCAAGACTGCCGCCAAGCTAAATTAAGGCTGATTCAGGCAGTAAAATCTGGTACTCGTCTAGACATAAACAATGGAAGACTAATATATAACAAAACCATGGACCAAGCAAAAAAATCCTGGGATGAATCTATCTGGGAGGATCTCTTAAATGCATCTAAGCAACTTGATCAAAGAACGTTCTGGAATTTAATTGCCAAGGGGAATAAGAAGGGTAGATCAACTAAGGATATTTTCCTAGATGAAAATACATGGTGTGATCATTTTACCAAGCTTTACGCTATTAAAAAGAACAGTTTGTCCCTTAAGGATCATGAGATAGACCTAGGAACGAGTAATGCCCCCTTACACTTCAGTTTAGAAGAATCCATCCAGGCCTTGCAGGCCGTGAAAATGAGCAAAGCTCCTGGTCCTGACAAAATTCCTGGCGATTTACTAAAACATGATGTAGAAGTGTGGGGACCATATATAAACTTCCTGTGTAACTCGATTGCTGCTGGTACACCAATTCCTGATTCCTGGAAAGGGGCTGAAATAATAACAATTTTTAAAAAAGGAGACCGTTATGATCCTAGTAATTACCGCCCAATTAGTTTAATTGACATTTTACAAAAAAATGTTGCCAGACATATTTTAAATAGGCTTTTAGATTGGACTGAAGAGACTAAAATACTGACTAAATATCAAGCTGGTTTTAGATCTAAAATTAGTACTATTGATCAAGTATTTAGGTTTATGTGCATCTGCTGGAAGTACATAAACCTAAGGAAGGGTAATCTATATGTGGCGTTTGTGGATCTTAGGGCCGCCTTTGACCTTGTTCCGCGTAAATTGTTGTGGTCTACACTTAAGAACATGGCGGTCCCAGGGGAATTACTTAAAGAACTCATCAGGCTTCACACGGGGAACTTTGCGAAAATCAGATGGGGAAAGAACGGTGAAATCTCCAGGGCTATTCCCGTTGACCGTGGTGTGCGCCAGGGATGCGTGCTAGCCCCAACTCTCTTTTCCCTATATATTAATGATATACCTAGTTATCTAAGTAACTGCGTGCACGATTCCCGAAAACTAGGTGGTGAAGCGGTTACGGCATTATTATTTGCCGATGACACTATCCTTATCTCCCAAACGCCGAGAGGCTTACAAAACTTGGTTGATACATTTCAAAAATATTGTGAGGGGAAGGGGTTAGAAATTAACCCTAGCAAAACCAAGTACATGTCCATAAACCCCAAAAAATCCCTTAGGAGTAATCTGTTCCTTGAAAACAAAAAACTGGAACAGGTTGAGAGTTTTACTTATTTGGGGATTTTATTGGACAGTAACTTGTCTTGGAAAGGACAGATAGATAAAAGCTCCATATCCCTCAAACAAAATTCAATGCCTATTTTAAAAGTTCACGGAGCTAGCTACTCCAAGGCTATATCTCCGGCTCTAGAAGTATACAAAGCCAAGGCACAATCAGCTGCACTGTATGGTGCTGAGGTCTGGGGCTACTATTGTAATAATACGTTTGGAAAAATGGAAAATTACTTTGTGCGTAGCCTACTAAAGATACCAACTAGAACCCCCTTGGTTCCTGTATTTTTAGATATTAATCTTAAAAAAATAGACTACCAAGTAATTTTAAGACCGTTGTTGTATTGGGTCAGACTATGGGTAACCCCGGAACTGAGTGTCTATAAAAGTGGTTTTGTTGAACTTTCGCAGATTGGTGGCTATTTGAATACACCATGGGTAAAGTTTGTTTCAAAGTGGTATGAAAGATTAGGGCTTGCACACCTATGGAATGCTCCACAGAATATGACACTGTTCTCTAGGAAGCTTGTAAAGGATACCTTTTGGTCGTATGTCAACGGTGAACTATTGTACAGCTCATCGTCTGGCCAACTGACCATGGAATTTTTGCTTTTCAAAGATATTCCTAGTTTAGAGCAATTTATGGATGAGATCTGTCCACCATTAGCAAAATCATTATACTTACAGTTTAGGTATGGTGTTTTACAGATTAACGCATATACATCTTGTTGGGGGAAGGTAAAAGGCCCTGAATTGTGTACCCTTTGTTCTCTAGGGGCCAAAGAAGATGCTGCCCATTTACTCTTTTTCTGCCCGAAATACAAAAAACCAAGGGGTTGTTGGATCAAACCTGTCTGTAATTACATGGGGGTTAGATCTTATAAAGAGGCAGAGCGTATACTTAAGTCAAACACCTCACAGTTAGTGGTGTTTGGAATAAGTAGATTTTTATACAGCGTGTATTTTATTTGGAAAAAATGTAGTTACAAGCTGTAAATACTTGGATTTAGGCTCTGCTTTCCCCTGTTTTCCCCTTTTCCCCACTTTTTGTGCTTCTCTTATGTCTTATTGTCTCTCCAGCCCATGTAATCAATTGTTCTGGTTTTTAATTAATTTATATATTACTATTTATGTTTTTAAACGCGGTACTTACTTATGGGTTTTTACAAACAAAAGAAAAAATTTTTTATCGCCAACTCAATGTAATTTTCTCCCATTTATATGATGAATTGTATATATGTATGTTATATTTATTTCTGTTGACT
The DNA here is from genome assembly GCF_964204655.1 of Triturus cristatus. Lineage (NCBI taxonomy): Eukaryota > Metazoa > Chordata > Amphibia > Caudata > Salamandridae > Triturus > Triturus cristatus. The sequence goes on from NC_140589.1 coordinate 597,722,533, forward strand.
TTTATGGCTTATTGCCGAAATAAAGTTTAAATTGAAAGTGAAGTAGCTGCGCTGCATTGCATGAACTGGAGAGAGCAGAACAGCGCCATGTCTACTAAGATGTTGCTTTCTTCTGCTCACCTCAAGTGCTGGGGCACTTGGATTAGCCATGCAACAATACAGAAACCCTTGTTCCATAATGCAAGGATGTCTGCTTTGTGATGAGCATAGTTTTTGTGCAGAAAGTGATTCCTTCCTGCACTAAAACAATGCTGAAAGGCAATTTCCTCTTTGTATGTGTCCTGCAGAGTGTAGCGCTCCTGCAAATAGGAAGAAAAATTGACAAAGCCAATTGGTCTTGCCTATATAATAGCTATTGTCTTTGCCAATATGTTTAAGCCATGTTGTACACCAGTGTTGCTGCTGTCCAGCATGGTTAAACGTTTGGGGAGAATGGAGTGTTGCGGAGTGGCGTGGAGTGGTGTAGAGTGTTGTGAAGTGGAGTGGACGGTTGTAGAGTGGTGTAGAGTGTTGTGAAGTGGAGTTGGGGGTTGTGGAGTGGTGTAGAGTGGAGAGGACTGTCTGGGAGTGTCATAGATTGGAGTGTCCTCTAGTGGAGTGTTGTGGATTAGAGTAGAGTGGAGTGTTGTGTAGTAGAGTGGCGAGGAGTAGAGTGAAGTGGAGTCAAGTAGACTAAAGTAGAGTGGAGTCAAGTGGAGTAGAGTAGAGTGGACTATAGTAGAGTAGAGTAGAGTGGTGTTTAGCAGTGTAAGACCTGAGTGGTATAGAGTGGAGTGGCACAGAGTGGATTAGATTGGAGGGGCATAGAGTGGAGTAGAGTGTTGTAGAGAGTCATAGAATGAAGGGTCCTAGAGTGAAGGGTCAAAGACTGGAGGATCGTAAAGTGGAGGGCTGTAAAGTGTCATGCAGTGAAATAGAGTGGTGTAGAGTGGGGTGGCATAAAGTGGCAGAGAGTGAAGCGGGGCAGAGTGGAGTAGTGTGTTGTAGAGTACAGCGAAGTGGAGTAGTGTGGAGTTGTGTAGAGCAGAGTAAAGTGGCACAGAGTGGCGAAGAGGCAGTTACGTACAGTGTAGTAGACTGGAGTAGAGTCTCGTAGAGTGGAGTGGCATGAAGTGGAGTAGAGTGTTGTAAAGTGGAGGAGCGTAAAGTGGAGGGGCGTAAAGTGGAGGGGCGTAGAGTGTTGTAGGGTGTTATACAGTGGAGTGTTGTAGAGTGGAGTAGAGTTGCGTAGATCTAATAGTCGACTAAAATATGTGATGGGTTTGTGACCCATCGGGTATTTTCGAGTAAGGACTGATATCATGGAATCCTCTGTGGCAGCAGAAAACAGGAAAAATCTCTTTGTATATTCTGGATTTGCTAGCTCTGGGGCTGAATCAATTGCTTCTTTCATTGTCTGAAATGCACTTACACAGACATCACTCCACTGTATGCCTGTGCTGTCAGTTTTATCTTTCTTCATTGCATATAATAGTGGTTGTATGATGGTAGCATAATCAAATACCCACTGACGTACAAAATGACAAAGACCTAGTCATTTCTGCATGTCTTTTACTGTCTTGGACTGAGGCTGATCATGTATAGTTTGTATTATAGAACCTGCTATTTTTTTGCCTTCTGCAGACAACACTTGGCCCAAATACAGCACTTCTTTTTGCACAAACTGTAATCTACTTTGTATCCCTTAGTAGCAAGTAGCATTAAGAGATTGACAGTGTCCAAAACACATTCAGATTCTGTTTTACTACATATTAATAAATCATCTACATATTGCAAGGCTGTTCTGTCTGCCTAGAAATTTAACAAATCATCTCTCAATACTCTCTATTAAACACAGATGGAGACTCACAATAACCTTGTGGGAGTCTAGAGTATGGGATGGGTTCACCATCAAAACAGAAGGCTGTATAATAATGACTGTCAGGATGTAAAGGTATGCTAAAAAAAGCATTCTTTAGATCCACTACAGAAAACCATTTGCTGTCACTTGGTATATTAGTCAATATCACAGATGGGTCTGGCACTATGGGGTACTCTGCTAATACTATGGCATTGAGGGGGCAAAAATCCTGGACCATCCTCCAAGTATTACCTGTAGATTTTTTTACAGGATAAATTGCAGTGTTACAAGGTGATGGACAGGAATACAGGACTCCCTGATCCTTCAGTCTTTGTATTGTCCCGCTAATACCTTCTTTTGATTCTTTAGAAAGTGGATATCGTTGTACACGTGGCAATTGTGCACCTGGCTTCAACTTAATTTTAAATGGTTCTGCAGATAATATCAGTCCTATATCATCTGAAGCTGATGTCCAGAGACAAGGCGGGACTGCTGTAAGTGCTTCAATATCATTGGAGGGGATGGCAAAACTGGTAACATGGTCTGTGTGCGGTAAACAGGCACTAACAAGGGCGTAGTGTGTATGTAAACTATCTCAGTCCCCGTGGGATCGTCTGAAATGTCCGGTGGTCTTGGACCAGGCATAAGAAAAATCAGGACCTTCTAAATTCCTCCATCATTATGTGAAGCCACCAGATGCCACACCTATTGGATATTTCCGTGCACTCAAGGTAAAGGGTATTCACCTGGAGGGTTCAGCTTCAGGGCCTTCTAGTAGGCAGAGTTCATTGCATTCCTGCATCATCTGAGGAGATAAACCAGCAACCAGCATAGTTGGCATTGGTTTTCTGCTAGCTGCACAACGTTGTGAGTCTAAACTGAGTGGAATCTGAAAACTTCATGCAACTGACTGAACGTTTTATTCCCTTGGACTTGTGTTCTTCATCCAAATGTTGAAGTAATCAGGAGTCCTACATCTTTATAAAAGCTGAAGTCAGCATGAGCCATGTGTACCCCTTAGCGTAACATTGAGGTGGGCTGCTGAAAACTGGAACTCCTTGGACAACATGTTAGTGAACATCATTTGAGATGCTGGGTTGCTGGGGAGAGGAGGCCTAAGACTGACCCCACAGATGTAGTCCAATCATTATGAACTCTGAACAGGAACCTAACCCTTCTTCAACCAAACATTATTACTTTTTATGAATGTTGTTTTTCTCTCTTGACCTTGCTGGGCACCATGGTGCTTCACCATTGCTTTGCAGGTACTTTTGACAATGTTGCTATTGTGACATTTACTTCTGCTGTTCTATTGCAGTGTCCATGAACATCTACGGTAATATACCTAAGGATACACAAATTATGCATTTGTGGCAGAGAATATTATGATCTTCCAAATGTGGATGCTATGATTGCACAAACACAGTGGCTTTAAAATTCATAATGAACAGAGATGATGTCACACCTGTGAATTATTTTTGATAACTCACTGATATTACTATTTCCAATTAATTAGGCCTTTTGTCCAACAGGAGGCCAACAGTCATTCTGATTTCCTGTCTTCAAGCTAACTATTCACGATGTACAACACGATACCTAGACAATTATAGCCCAAAGCACTTTGCTTAGCATCACTACTAGCCTTTGTTTAATCAGCCTTCTCTTCTTTGTCAGAAAAACCAAACCTTGACAGTCGAATAGCTGACACTTGTAGACAGCAGCTTCAAAACCTATATTTTCTTCAGAAAGAATGTGTTTCTTCACCCACCGTCAATTTCATGCATAGTTTAATGAGTTTGAGTGTAATTACGATTTATAACCGAATATCTGTCTGAATCTGTCTCTACATTTTCCAGAATTTCCCATTTCTTAAATAAAAGTCCAAGACAGGATCTGTGATGTTCAGTAAACGTAATGATTTGTCAATCCTACATGTCATCTTTGGCTGAATAACAGCCACAGCTTGCATATGAGGGTATGACGTAACATACCAATTCCAGTAGTGAACTTGGCATACATATATCACAACAGCCAGACTACACAAAATCTTTTCAATTCATAGAGCAGCAATTTATAGATATGTGAAAACATTATATTGACATGATCACCTCCAGATGTATATGCGTTCTGTTTGTACATACAAACATATTTATTGATTTGTGCATGTCATATTTGTGAATGAGCAGACATTTTCTTGCACCTCCAATTGTTTTCTGAATCTGTTCTTGTGATTCAAAAAGCTTTAGTGACTACATAACCAACAGCTACTAACGCATATGCTATGAATGTCATATAAAGTGCCTAGATTACTTAATGGTGATTCTCATTTCACATTCCTCTAGTCCTACTCTTCCACATTCAAGTCGTTACAAATTAAGGTGGATTTCAGATCCAAGAGAGCAACACATGGTATTTTCGGGCCGTCTTTATTTTGCCCTCAGATGCAGCCGCTCCAAAATCAATGCAAGATACTGAGTTTCCTTTGAGTGAGATACACGAATTTTACCAGTCGGATCATTTCCTTGTTTTCCATTTATTTAAAGTTTTAATTGCAATGAAATTCCATTATCGAAACATTAGCTAGATAATCTGTCTTCTTTGCCTCTGTCAACATGCTATTCTGCTTCATCAGGGCTCCAATTTGCATGGCAAAGCCTTGTCAAAACGAGGCAAACAAGTAGTTTCTGGTACATTGAGGCATAGCATTCCATAGTAACTTCCAAGTTCATCAGCCCATGATATAGCCATTAAATCAAATTGCAACAATATGGCTGTTGCAGTTTAAGTTTCCTTCCTCGAGTGCCATAAAAGGGTTAACTATCTGACAGTCTTCCTTAGTATATGAAAGTAATCCCTTAATCCTTTCATGAAGCTGCCAAACCTCTAGGAGGGCCAGAAGAAATGTAAGTACTGCAGTATCAAAGAAAGAGTACTACTAGAGGTAATGGGAATGTACAAGTAAGTTGTCCGGTATTATTTCCACTTCACTCATTACATACCAGTCCTTGCACAAAATTATAAAGGGGCAACCATGGCACTACTCTACTGGTGTCAGCTGAAGGCTCATTGAACCTCAGTCTGAGTCGCTTCCATATTCCTAGAGGGCTTGTCCTGAATCACTAATGAAAACTCCACCAGAGAAAGAGAAAAGATTAGAGAAATGGCCAAATAAATATATCTACTAAAATTAACAAAAGAAGGATGCTTGCACAAAGCCCTAAATCAATCAACCCAAATGAAACAATGAACAATATGGGGACCTCTGGATTGAGGAGAACCCCTACCACTAATCTGCATGGAGATCATGGTCAGACAGATTCGTACACCCTGCACAGCTCAGTGACAGAACCTATTCCTGGAATTGAGGCCTGAGAAAGGCCCAAGTATACCATACTACCAGGTATGGAAACGTATTGGGTGACCCTATCATCAATAAATGCAGGACTAATTTGTTACAAATGGAACAACCAACTCTTGAGCTTCATGACCAAGCTGGAATTATTAAAAAAGACAAAAAGAATGCCACCAGCTCTTGATCACAGATGATTTTAAATCGTCCAACTTTAAAAGTTAAGAAATAGGAAAGTTTTATAATATACATTTGTGCAAGATTACAACATGGATATAGGTCATCAGGGTGCCATATTCCAGTTATGGCAATGTGTTTAACAACACAAAGCATTCTGAGCAGGATCCCCCCACAACTGCAGACACCCTTAGTAGCGCCACAGGCTGGAGCCCCACCTTGCACAGGAAGTGCAGGCATTGGAGGGTCATCCGGCGATATCATTAAGAAGCGCAGGGAAGCCTTGGCGGGCAATTTAAGCCGGTACATGACGGATTGCATCCTCTTCGTCCCTTTCATCACACCTGGTGCAGAATGGGAGCAGCCATCGCTCATCAAGACATCGTCATGTTGCTCGTAGACGTCCCTTCGGGATAATTTGAGTAGATTTTCTTGGCGGGGATCAGGCATGGGGCAGGTGCACCACTGCATAGTCGCTATTATGTGCATGTTGCTTGCTTACTTGTTAATCGTACAGGCATGTGCAAGAGGAGCATGTTGAAGCCGGGCACGACTGAGGGGATTTTGAGTTCTCCCAGCGTGTCGCATGCTGTGCTTTGTATTTAGGTTTGGTTGATATAAAGTGGCTGCGAGGAGTGGGTGAGTTTCCTGGGTGGCATTTGCATGGCTTTGTGAGCTGGGTTGGCCCTGTGTGCTGTGGTTATTGTCTGTAGAGGGACGAGCTACTATGGTATTGGTCGGGCTGTGCTTGAGTAAGGGGTCATCCGGCGTGGGTAAGTCTCCAGGTGGTCACTCCTTGTGAGATTTGTTATAAATGGTCTGAGCTGCTGCCCTCGATCGGGGGACACTGTTGCTCTTGCTAATCATACTGTGCTGATGTTCTTTTTGTGCTGGAGTACTGCTCGGAGTGGACTTGAGGCGTGTGTTTTGTAAGATGGCAGGGTATTGGGCACACCCTGCCTTTGGCACCAGGTGCACCAGAGCAATCTACCCACCACCAACAATATTGCCCAGCAAGCAGGGATGTATGTGGGTAGTGTGGAGCAAACATTTCACGTCAACTCCCATCCCATCCATCGTTTAGAGTCAAGTGCCTCCCCAGATACCCGGCAGGCTACTGCTTCCTCCCCACCATCCTGGCCTTTTAGAGAGATGCCGGACTCATTGGAAAATCCCAATCCCTCCTACTGGCTGGTCCTCCACTGAAAGTGTTTTGCTTCTGCACTGCATTAATTTGCATCAATTATTTTCAGAATTTCTCACTTTCTCTCGAAATTGTGGCAATCCCTGAAGGAGAGCGAACACACAAGATTTCTCTAATTATTTTAGCAGTGGAGAGAGCGCGACAAAGACAGAGAGAATGTCTGCAATAGTGATTGTTCAGTCATTTTTGGAACTGCTCTGAGAAAGGAACATTTTATAGGATTGCAGCACTGCTAATTCTTTTTAGCTGTTCTATCACTGCTGCAATTTGTCCAGGCACAGACGTTTTTAAGTGGATTGGTTGAAAGGGGGATTATAGTTTATAGTGAGTATAGTTTGACAGAGAAGCTTGACACTTCATGAAGTTTGATGTTTTTCCCTGTTGGCACGTAATGAGCATTCTGCCTTTTGATCTGAAGTAAAGTGCAAATACCATTAGTGGAGATTGTTCGCCAGTTACTAAAATAGACACATAGATACTTTCTTTATTGTGCGATTATTTAAAATCATTACAATAAAAGCCATAGATGCGTTTTTACATATCAACAATATAGCAGTGCTTACAGGGTCTAAAGGGGAACGAAACCTAGACAAATTGAAATTCGTTATAATTTAAAAGTGCATAAATATAAATATAAAGTGCTATGTGTCTTTGTCTTATGACAAATTGTAGTCGTTGATATATATGAAAAGGCTACGTCATGGTAAACCATATATTTTTTTAAATATCTTTTCTTGAGCATTGCTGCGAGAGAATGCTGAGACTGAGTGGGGGCGAGTAGCATGTTGTGCACGAACTGTGGGCTTTATAGTGTCAGTTCTCCTAAATTGAACCAGCTGGATCAAAATGTAAAACTACCACGCTTTACAGTAGGAAAATCTGCATTTATGTATGATGTCCCTGACGACATGGAGTTATCTGGCAGCTTTACCTTTGGAGCTATTGCTCAAAGAATAGAAAAAAAGCTTTAACGGGACACTGCCTCAGAGCAGTGGCGTAGCAAGGATGCGATGGGCTTTGGTGCAAGCAAGGAAAATAGAAGAAAAAGAATAGCCAGGGCAATTAGTTGTGGAGAATGAAAAGGTGCTAGCGCTCTAATATTTGCACTGTAATACACGTGTGCTGAAGTAAATTAAAGGTGGCATGACCTAACCATTCAAGTGTGTGAGTTAAAATGTACTATCGCGTGAGTTTCTGTGAGCACTCTCTTTATTTGCAAAGACACGGGCAGTCATGTGCAAATTACTTCATGAAATTATGAACAAAGTTATTTTTTGTGCTTTCCGGTAGCTCGAAAGTGTTTTCCCCTTCGATGTTTTGTTAGGAGTTGTAAGCAGTTTTTTTGTGTGAAGTCCGTTCTGTACACTAAACCATGCTACTAGCATGTTACTTAATCTAACTGACACATTGTAAAATTTTACACAAGCGCTCATCCAGATAATTACACAATTAATTTTCACTTAGTACAGCTGAAACAAGGATAATGAAATTTCCACTGGTGTACGGTTACGCCCTGAGGGTCGGAGGTCAGTTTCCTGTTTGGATAAGGGTGAGTTTAAAGAGGATTTCTGACAGTCTCCTTGCTCCAGTTCAGTCTAAAAACATTGTGGAGGAATTTCAATTTACAGCTCTGTTCACTGAGAGGAGCAGATGTTGGGAGTGTGCCGCTGCCATGCTATAAGTGCTTGCAGCACAGGTGTTCTTAGCAGACTCTATCAGGCCCTCCTGCTTTTTCAGGCTCAGGGTTTAAGGATACTCTTTTGCAGCTGAAACATTGACGGGCCTCCCTAACATACCTTTCAGTTTTTAATGGCCGTGTGCTAGTGTTTTTTCTTTCTATTTAATGCTAGTGTGTTTTCTTTTTTTTCCCGCATTCTAATGCGGTTTTTTTAGTGCTGTTTTTTACGTTATTTTTTATTCATTTTAGCTAGCCAGTTTTGCTTTTATTGTTAACATGTTTATTTCTTGTACTGCAGAACTGTATGGAAATGGCCATAGTTCTTACTACACACAGTAAGGTTACAGCCTGAAGTGACATTGTTTCAGAAATTATATGTCAGACTATCATGAATAATACAATTCTAATGTAAATATCATGCCCGAATAACATTAATACAAAATGTTCTTACTCTGGTGTAGATTACGTACTTTTGTTAGCGTTATTTAGGACACAATATTTTTGTCAGACAGTATTTAGACAAAGATATTCTGGTAGTGTCCCCATTTGATAAGATAACCTGTGTTGTTGAGAAACATTTGAATACTGAACTATTTAAATCTGCATTAAATTGTACTTAATACAGAGCAGTGGTTTTTACATCTTAGAATAGGACTCACTGCAGAGGTCTGTCAGGATTATGAATCTGTGACCATGGGGTCGCACACAGATCTCAACGGTGAACCCTTTAGTCTACTGGGCCATCAAATGTAACATCGCTTGTTACTTTGCCTAATAAAGCCAGCACGATAGGTAAACTCATCGAAAAGTGTTGTACCATATGCAAAACACACACAGTAATATGAACGTGGAATACCATGTGCAATGCCTTATGGATGGAACGAGGATGTGTACCTTCTGTATTGCCGCTTTTCAAAATGTTCCTGCCTTTCAATTGAAACTTTAATGTCACAATAATCACGCCAGAGATGGTCAAATGTTATCAATGAAAGCAAGAAACACACCAATTCATAACCTAGAATTATAAAGGACACAGGTATAGATCTGACCTAAAAAAATTGGATTTAATGCAAGATCATCAATACAGCATCTCATACGTAAACAGCACTCTGGGTTTTTTGCCATAATTTTGTATGACATGGATGGTTTGAAATCTATTCGAGTTGATTCAAATGATAGTGTGACATCATTTGCAAAGAAGCAAGAAGCATGGTCATCCATTTAAATGAGGGAAAACCAGTGGTTGGTATACACAAAAATACATAGGAAAAGAGGCTGCTGGAGGAAATCCTGAGTGTGTGTCATCCAGGAGCGGTATTGCAGTAAGTGCCCCTGGGGCGCAACGCACGTTTGCACCCAGTTTGCGTGCCCCGTTGCACTGTAGTATTACAGAAAGGGGCGCAAACACTTGTGCGTCCCCTTCAGTAATACTGATAACGTTGGTGCACTTAAAGCGCCAGCGTACCTTCAGGGGGCATTCCCTCATTTGCATAGGGGTGTGGCCTATGCAAATGAGGGAATCCCTTTTGCCTCTGCGCCTGTGCCATATTACATATGTTATGTTATGTTATATACTCTTATAACGCGCACAGCTCCTCCGAGGAGTGTCCCGGCGCGAGTCCAAGAGGAGTCACCGAACTGTCACTAGGGGAAGAGATAGGTTTTTAGAAGTTTCTTGAAGGCCAACGGGTCTTGGCTATTGCGCAGTGGAAACGGAAGGGCATTCCATGCCTGGGCAGCCTTCACGGCCAGGGAGTAGCCACCCATCTTGTGGCGAATGAAGCGGAGCACTTTAGCTAAAAGAAGTGGTGATGAACGTAGTTGTCTCAGTGGGACACAGAAGGAAAACCGCTTCTGCAAGTAGGAGGGACCATGACCATGGAGGGCATGATGGGTGATAACAAGGGATTTGAATTTGACCTGATCAGCCACGGGAAGCCAGTGGAGTGAGCGGAAATGATCATGCACGCTACTCCTCTTGGAAGTTCCAAGGTGTAGCCTGGCGGCCACATTCTGGATGACCTGGATTCTATTCAAAGAGTATCCCAAGATGCCCACATACAGAGCGTTGGCGTAATCCAAATGGGAGAGGATCAAGGCACGGATGACCGTCTCTTTAGCAGGCCTAGGGAGAAGAGGAAGAAAGCTCCTTAGTGTTTTAAGGAGGCCAAAGCAGCTGCCTGAAAGCTTATTTACCTGGGTGGAAAAAGAAAGGTTATCCTCAAACCACACTCCCAGGTTCTTCATGGATTTTCCATTGGAAGTTGGTAGGGTGAACCCAGGAGGCCAGATCGTGTCTTTGAATCCAGGGGGGATTTGCCATAGAGGAGAATCTCTGACTTGTCTTCGTTGCATTTGAGTTGAGCGGCAGCAAGCTACTCAAAAACCAAAGACAAGCAGTGCTGAACAAAGGAAACCAAATCCACATCCTTTTCCCAGGTGAACAGAAGCTGGGTGTCATCTGCGTAGGCAATCACCTTAACCCCCAATTCCCCGGCCAAGTAGACCAGATGAGTAACATAGATGTTAAAAAGAAGGGGCTAAGGGAAGACCCCTGCGGGACCCCTGTGGTGACCGGCTGCGGGCCTGATGTGGCCGGCGGCAGCCTGACCTGTTGAACCCGCCCTTCCAAGAAGGACCTCAGCCAGCCCCAGGTAGAGCCTTCGACACCAATCTCAGTAAGCCGGGCCAGCAGCAGTGAGTGTGGGAACGTGTTGAATGCCGCCCTGAAAGGTGGAGCATTACTAAGGCTGCTCTCCCACCGGCATCTAGACACTCACGAATGGCCTCAGAAACCTCCACCAGTGCTGTGTCGGTGCTATAAGAGGAACGAAACCCTGACTGTGCAGGATGCAGGACATCTGACCCTTCAACAAACTCCATAAGTTGTCTGGTCACCACCTTTTCACAGACTTTGGCTTGGCTGGGCAGGAGGGAGATGGGGCGGTAATTCCCTGTGATCAAGGGGTCAAGGGTGGGCTTTTCCGGAAGGGGAGGATTTTTGCCTGCTTCCAGGACTCTGGTACACGGGCCTCAAAAAGGGAGGCATTTATGATGGTATTTACTTTCGGGTTAATAATCTCTGCGACCGCGGCAAGCAATCTAGCTGCGCAGGGGGCAGCGGGCGAGCCCGATTTCAAGCCCTTCAATATTTTAAGAGAGGTAGGCAGATCCACTGAAGAGAAAGCATGCAGAAAGTGCCTAGGAGTAGCAGGCATAGAGACACCCAGCACGGGGTCAGAACGATGCCCAGGGCAGGAAGTAAAAGTCGCCTGAATCGTGCGGATTTTATCCATGAAGAAATTGGACAGAGTATTGCACCAGCCCTTTGTGGCCGGGAGTGAGCTTGATTGCGCCGACGGGAACGTAAAACTCTGGACTACAGCAAAGATCTCTTTGCAGTTGTTATGTGCCTGCTGAATGCGGGCTGCATAATAATGCTTCTTAGCCTGTGTTATCACGGCACATATGATGGCGCAGAGGCAAAGAAGCTCTCAGGAGGCTTTAGGTGGCGCACTGTCAGTGCGCCTCCTGAGAGCTGCCCTCTGTAGGGGGTAAAGGGGGTCCCATGGAGCCCCCAGACATCCCCCTTGCAGGCAGGTGCAGTCACTGACTGCACCCAGCTGCAAGGGGATCTCTATTCCCTTCTAAAAGTGCGGGCAGGTTGCCGCCTGCAGACTGAAACACGGAGCGACTGTAAAGTAGCTGCTCCGTATTTCACGTGAGTGCGCTGCCCCCAGGGCAGCACGAGTTTGCAGCTCCCCTGGGGTCAGCATATTTCCCATAATGAGGAGCACTTCCCTTCATTGCGCCGGGTGCACCTTTTATAGGTGCGCCCGGCACAATGAAGGAAAGTGCCCCGCATGTGTAATGCGGCCCCAGGTGGGGGTGTAGATTAAGAACAATATCCATTATAGACAGTCACAGTGATTCTCATGGACCCACTGATTTGAGGTCCATGCCCTTTCAAAAGAAGACTGAGGGCCTTCTTATGAGTTTGTCGGTGCGGGAGTGCCCCACTCCTGCACCACCAAACCCATGTTTGAACTGCCCGCCAGGTTAGGAGTTTTCTTCTATCTGGTGGGCTGTTCTTTGGTGTTCCCATGGCGGTGCCTTTGAAATAGGCATCACAATGGGAACATCAAAATCAGTACCTGCACGGCATGAAATGCTGCAGTCCATGCCGTGCAGGTACTGGAGTGCAGGCACACAGGGGACTCAACATGTGCCCCCCTGCATGCACTCTATGGTGCAGAGGCACAAGGGGGCCGTGTAGGGCCCCCTTTGTTTCCTCACCGCCACACTTTTCATGGTGATCGCACCGCCATGAAAAGTGTGCCAGTGAGGAAACTCTTATATGCTTGGCGGGCCGCACATTACAACCTCAAGACTGCCAATCCACCACAAGGGATCTCAAAATCCCGGCTGTTGCAGTAGTCCTAGGGGAGCACGACCACCCTGGTCATAATTGGGTGATTGGAAGACCACCACTGCTGCACCCAGTGAATCTGGCGGTCCCTGAACCGCCAGACTCGTGATAAGGCCCTGAGTCTTCTCAAACAGCAGAGACAGCACTACCAGTATCCTGCTAACTAAGTGACCTAACCCTGACAGAGGCCTTTAGACTCAGATATTAGAGCTAATAGTGGTTTCAACACAGCATCAAGTCTTGGGGAACTCATAAGACAACACATTCTTGTCTAAATCACCTAGTAGAAGGCTAAGCTCAGAGGCATTGTGAAAGTGGGTACTACACATTTCCAACTCAGTACACCCTGTGGTTTACTATGGTTAACCAAAGTAAGTAAAAGTGTACATGGCCTTCACCAATTGGACACCACATAAGAATGCTACACAATGAGGGAATAACTGGTGGACATTGACCAGCAATGTGAGACCCACGATTGAATTACCCTTTTGAACTGTATTATCACAAGAAAGTCCTGATGGATATAAGGAAGTTGTTCCAGATTTTAGATGCATAGATGGAATAGGCGTGTTTCCTTGTATTTTTTATGTTTCTTAGTCTGCAGTCTTATGGAATTCTGGACTTTTTTCTGCAATGTTCATACCAATGGTCATTTTGCCCAGTGCACTGCAGCACCTAATTAAATATCAATGCAGTTGTAGGCGGGGAACTGCCTGTCAGCCGATTGGGAATGGGAGGGTGTATTGGGGAGCCCCATCATTTAAAAAAATCACTGCAGGGCAAACACTGGCAATCGAGAGTGAGTCAGTGTTTGCCACATGGTGAAATATCTGGACATGTGTTTTGGCTGTGGGTGTGCTGAGAACCACCAGAGATGGTTAGTCTTTTGCAACTAAAGCAGAGGGTGCTGGTCGTGGTGGGTTTTTAAATGACGCAGCTGGTTTTAAAGGTGGTGTGGGCATGCAAAAGGAACCAATAGAGCTCCATCACAATGGGGGTGATGTGTTTATATTTTCTCAGGCCCTGGATGAGGCCTGTTGTGGTGTGTAGGAAGCCCCAAGCCATAGCTCCAGGCGATGGAGGAGAGCACTACCCCCATTCAGATGCGAGAGTACGAGGGCTCAAACAGTAGTCCTGAAGTCTCTTTCAGGAGGAAAAGGTTAAACTTTCTTTAGAAGAGAGAGCTGGTACCATGGAGTTTTTTTGTGCTTCTTGAGGGTGAGGTTGGTGTCCAGAGTAACTTGGCATTCAGTAAAACCTCTGGGTTCAAAGCCATCAAAGTTCGTCTTTGAGCCAGCTTTGTACTATTTTATGTTTGTTTTTGGCAAATAACTGGAATTCTGTTTTGGCTTGGTCTAGCTTAAGGTAGGTGCTGGTCATCCAATTCTGGATGATGTGCAGGCAGTGTTTGAGGCATTTGATGTCTGAAGAAGAGAAGACTTTCAAGGAGAGTTGTATAGCATTGGCATAATGGTGAATCTTGATGTTGTTATCTGTGAATAGAGAACCAAGTAGTACCATATAGATGATGAAGATGCCAGGGGACAATATGGAACCCTGGGCATTCCGCAGGTGATGGGAATCTTTCAGGGCTTGTAGGAGCCCATGCAAACAAACTGGTGTCAGCTATAAATGTGGGTGTAAAAATATAAAATTAAAAGAAACATGGTTTCAGAATGATAAAAACATGGCAATAATGATTATTTACTAAAAAACCGCTTCCTCCACAAAAAACAACTTTCATACAATAAAATAAAGCAAACATAGATTAAAAGAGTATATAATATAACACAATAACATAACATATAATTACAAAATAGAAAATATGAGTAAACAATACACTACAAAATTCCCACCCGATAAATAACTAAAAAATATAATTATTCACAATTTTGTATCTGAAGTGCTCTGTAGACAACATTACCTTTCTATCGAAATGCAATCCTTCAAAAAAAAAAAAAGGCAAATCCCCCACCTGGAAAACTGCGAAAAACAAGAAAAAACAAAATAAACCATTGATTAAAATCTTCCAGCTATTTTCCTTGTAAAAAACATGAAGTGCAACCATCTTCTAATAGCAGAAGTTTGACTTTAAAAAGATCTGTGAAAGTAAACACAGAAAAACCCATCCTCAAAATGAACACACCCCATGTAAATACTGACACACTAGTCAAGATACCCAAAATAATGAAAATATACCTTACTTTCTAACAATCAAAATACATATACAAAAACAGAATTAGACCTACTACATGCACCTCAAACAACTATGAAAAAAGCAAACACTAACCATATCCTAAAAACAGATAGACATACAGATGTGAAGTCCTACTAACAAAATTCCACCTCCCTCTAGATATATTATGTATAGAAATTAAAATTAAACTTACCCTTAATGGAGAAGGGCAATGAGGTTCCTATCCAAAATAATGAAAAAAGTGACAAAAAAATAAAGCAAGCTGTAAAAGAAATAGGGCAGAATAGCAGAAATTAAAATAGGACTTTCTTATTATTTAAACCAATTTATTAAAAAGAAGTAATTTAAAAAAAAAAATTAAATAAAAGATGCATGAAAGATGTAAATATTTATATAAACTGTCTTATAAAAAAATTAAATATGTAAATAATGCTACCTTTAAATGAAAAATGATTTACTTACATTGGTTTTAATATATACAATATAGAATTTTTTTAAAATATAAATGAACAAAATTAAATCTTTCAGTTAAAAATGTTACCACCAATATGCATGTAAATGTGCATGAAAAAGGTGAAAAAAATACATATGCAAATAAATACTTCTTTATGATTACACATTGAAACATGAGTATTTACCATTCTCCCTCCACTCTTAACCACAATGGGGAAAGAGTGGAACTTTAATGCAAAAACATTTACTATTCCCACTTGAAACCGAACCATTTTGAGGACGTTGGTGAGATGGGATTATGTTTAGTTTTCCAACACCAAACCTGACCACATTGGGGAAAGTCTTGGATTTGGAAGGGGGTTGGCGATGAGGAAGGGAAGGGGTTAGGTTTACTATTCCCATATCCAACTTAGCCAATTTGTGGAAAGTGTTGTACTGGTGGAAAGGGGTAGACATGCTATTTCTACTCCAAACCTAGCCATATTGGGAAAAGTGTTGGACTTCACAGGAGTTATATTAATTGTTCCCACTATAAACTTTACATTTGGGGAAGTTTTACATTTTTCTTTGGGGGGGTACATTTATTATTCACACAACAATATTAACCACATTCAAATCAAAAACTCACAAAAAAATGTTCACTAAAACTAACTCAATTTCTTAAAATTAGATACTTATTCTTACAAACACATTATAAAAAAACTATCAAAACACATTGAAACATAAAATTGTGTTTCCCCAGAGTTTTTGCTTTCTAACCTCCCGGTTTTTGCTGGCGTAGTGTTTCTGCGCACTTTTCTCACTGCTGATCAGTGGTAAAGTGCAAGTGCTCCTGTGGTAAATTGTGTTATGGATTGGTGTTTCCATGATTGGATATTTGATTTACTTGTCAGTCCCTAGTAAAGTGCACTGGGTGTGCCAGGGCCTGTGAATCAAATGCTACTAGCGGGCCTGCAGCACTTATTGTGCCACCCACGTGAGTAGCCCTGAAAAGGTAACTCAGACCCGCCACTGCGGAGTCTGTGTGCAGTTTGTAACTACCATGTCGACTTGGCAAGAGCACACACTTGCCAGTCCCTCACCTTCCCTTTTCTTACATGTCAGCCACCCCTAAGGTAGGCCAAAGGTACCACTGTAGGCCGGGTGCAGTGAATGTGAAAAGTATAACATGCCCTAGTGTTTGTGGCATGTCCTGATAGTGAATTACAGCCAATTTAGTTTTTCGCTATTGGAAGGCTACCTGTTCCCGATAGGACAGAATAGGGAGTTTGTTTATAACATCTTATAAACATGACTGGCCCAGGGAACTAGGTAGGAAAATAAAGGTTACTATGCCTGAAATCAGGATCGAAAGATGCATCTTTTAGTGAAGGTGATTTTTACATTCTGTGTTTGAAAATACCACTTTTAGAAAGTAGGTATTTTCTTGCTCAGTCATCCCGTGTGCCTCTGCTGGAATGTGGATTGCCTGTCTGGGTTTTGGATGACAGAAGGCTGGGGAGCAGGAGTGGCTCCAGATAGTCTAGGTGGGTCAGGAAAGTGGTGAATAGACCTGGGCTGCAATTGGGGAAGGGGGAGGAGATTTCCTTGCACCTCAAAGGGCCTGGTCTGCCTCTGACCATGCAGTCTCCACCTCCTGCCAGGAAGTCACACCAGAAAAGGCAGAACTGGTTCTGGCTGGGCACAGACACTCTCTGCCTAAAAGATCAAATGATTTTGGGATATACATACTGGGGCCCGGAACCCTGAGCTTTAGAACTCTTTTGACCAAGAAGACTGCCAAGAAGCTGTGAGGAGGAACTCTCACTTTGCTGTGTGCTTTGCTGTGTTGGCCTGCAGTGGCTGCTTCTGTCTTGGGCAGTGAAAGGACTGGACTTAACTTTCTGCAATCTACTTTGTGAGTTTCTCCAAGGGCTTGAGGTAGAGCTTGCCCACTGTTCAATAAGTCTCAGGAACAGCAAAGACTTCAAGCTCTTATGCCCTCAGCACTGGGAACTGTGTGTGTTGTGCTGCAACAGAAGAAAAGCCACCCGACGACGTCTATGACGCCGCTGCTGACTCCGTGTCCTGAAGGCACCATAGAGGGTACCGCTGCAATGCCGCACCGCGACCCTGGTCCCACCAACGACGCCTGCTGATGCCGCCACCGAGCCGCTGCTCGCACCGCGACCTGTGAGCCCCGCACCGCCTCGCTTCACGATGAGGCCTTGGAAGCCCCGACTATGCTGCTCCACGATGAACTCGGCACCGCTGCTTGCGCTGTAGTTCGAGGGCACCATTCGTAACGTTATATGATGCACCCACACCGCAGCCTTGGCCTACTGACTCTGGAACCATTGACTCCAGTTCATCAGCTGACGACAGCACTTCAGCAATGACAACGCCGCTGCTTGCACCGCGACCTGCCAGCAGTGTGACGAGCACCGCCTTTACTTCGCACCGCAACCCTGGTATCACCGACGACGCCATTTGACACTGCCACCGAGCTGCTGCTCGCACCGCGACCTGAGGACACCGCACGCCGCAGCGCTGCGCTTCGCATCGCAGCCCCTGACACCTGCCGACGTCGGCTCTCCTGACTTCAACAGGGAGGAGTTCGATCTGCAACACGTGTGACTTCGAGGGCCCCGACGACTCCTGCTCCGACCTACGTAACCGACGCCTGCAGATGCCGTGCCATTGGAAGCTCAACAAGAGGTGGCCGATGACCTGCATTTCTAAAAGGTACTGTTTGCAGGTCTTTCCGACAACGTAGCTGGCCCGCGACACCACGGTCAGCCAGAACTGTTTGGATTCATTTGCTCACGATGCCGTGATAGCCTCGGACGGAGCTATCGACATCAAGGAACTGTTTTTCAAACATATTTTGATAACCGAAGATGTTTAAGTACTGTATTGTCGATTTTTATTGTTTTTGGTATTGTCTTAAGTATATCAAAATACTGGATATTTTTCTGAACTGGTGTGGGGTCCTTTTGTAGTGCTTACACTGTATTACTGTTGGTTATGTGCAAATGCTTTACACACTACCTCTAAGATAAGCCTGACAGCTCATGCCAAGCTGCCAAGGGGGGTGAGCAGGGGTTATTTTAGGAGTGTAACTCCCTTATCCTGACTAGAGTGGTGGTTTCTGCCTGGCTTTGGCACATGCCCTAGCCTACCAAAAATCCCATTTATAACAAATAGCAATTACAATAAACAAAACTGTTAAATACAAATTAAAAACAAGTCCCAAGAGCAAAAAATGTAAATATTTTAAATGTAAAAAATGTAAATAATGAAACATGATTTCAGTAACTAAATTCAAATTAAAAATTAAACTTACACAAATGTGCGCCCGTAGTTCAAAAATATTATATTTGATAATTATGTGAAAAATGCCAGAAGTAAAGGAAACTTCAAACTAAAAATAACTAAACAATAACAATTAAAAATATTATAAAATAAAATATTATTATAAAAAGTAAATCAATTTTAAATTACCACAAACACAAAAAAAAATTCATAAACATAAAATTAAAACACCTCCAACCCTATTCCTACCAACCCTACAACCTGTCCATAAAACATTTGAAAATAAATGTAATATACAGAAGAGAAATAAATTAATATAACAATATAAAGTAATCAGGCATAAAACTTATATTCTTACCTAAAATAAAATATCACACCATATAAATGACCTCTCAATATAACAGCAGCAATATTAATGATTAACAATATTTTTGACATAATATTAATTTAGTGAACTCTGGAATTATTTGAAATCAATAAATACCCACATCGCTGTGGTGAAACAATAAAAAGATTTTCTCTAGTCCTTGAGCTGTTCTTTTTTACCTTAACAATCTTAAGTTCTATGTGAGTGTCAGAGACAGAATGAATTAATTTCCCATTTCATATGTTACTAAGTTGCAAAAATGTAATGCATGAACACTCTGCTTGTATCAATACACATCTATTGCATTATACATTTCAATTTCATTTAGCAAAATACTTTATTAGAATTCACACAGAACAACCAATTCAATCAAGAGATTTTTCAGAAAAGTAAAAACCCATGTACCATAATCAAGAGCTTTAATGGAAAAGGGATTATCACATGATCTGGGGTGAATCATGTATAGCTACATAATTGTTCATAACCCATCTTTTTTAGGTTTAACAACTCATCTCTTGGCCTCTAGACAACTCATCTCTATGGAAGGATCAGCAGCCAGGCTCACTCCGATACCTGTGGCTATGCTGGGCGTGCTTCTTTCCAAGAAGTGTACTCAAGGGTACTAGCTTGCACCACGATTACTAAATCCAATGTAAGGAGGGGGACAATGATAAAGCATGTTACCTTATGGTGGGTGAGACCTTTTTGTCCTCTGAACAACAGTGCTTGAATTTGTTCTGCAGAGCTACTATAGTGCCCCTAAGGTCTTTCAAGTCTTGAGCAAGGAGTGCTTTTGTGGTTCCTCTCTTGATGATCTCCTTTCCAACCAAATATGACTGAGGGCCTTATTCCGAGTACGGCGGTCCTAGGACAGCTGTACTTGTAGTGACGGTCCGAACACAGCCACCACTGCAAGTCCACCCACTGAATTTCAAGTGCGGCTGTTGGACAGCAACAGGACCGCTGCCTCCACCAGGATCCAACGGTGGCGGAGCAAAAAGGGGCAGGAATATCCTGGTGGTGCAGCTGTCGCATCACACAGTATATTTCGAGTTGCATTTCCACAGCCCATTTCTTGGTGGTGAGCCCGCCATGAAAAGGGTGGCAGAGATGCAACTAAGCGGGCCTCCACATAATTGCAGCCCAGTTCATGCAGGGTGTGGCATGCATGACATGGTGCATGCCACACTGTGCAGAAACATGCTGCAGGCGCTGTCATGGAGGCGGCATACTGTTAAGGCTCTCCTATGAGCCTAACACTGCCGCTGCTGTGATACTGCCGCAGCACCACCCACTCGCCCTGGATTGAACTCTGAACCTGGTGCGTGGGGTCACCACAGGCTTGGTGGTCCTCCTGCCAGAGCAGTGGGGACGGTGCTGCGGGAGCACTGCCAAACTCTTGATAGGCCCCTTAATCTTTATATGTTGCTCTGTGCTAATCATTCCATGGTGATCAGTTTTCTACTCCACCAACAGTAGTCTGTCCTTAAACTCCTGAAACAGGCCCATGCTCCTTAGAATTTACCTTATCCATGACCTAGAAATTAGTACTTATTGCAATCCTGAAAGCAGTAATTATAGTTCTTTCAGGGAGAGTTTGGTGAGTGTAGTAAATTATGACTATCCCTCCCCTCTAAAGTGCTCGGATTTACCCGATACTTTAGGTCTTAGGTTTCATTCTTAGAGCTGCTTATTACAAAATTGTTAAAAAAACCTTTGTGTGCCAAATGTCTACCCTTAACAAATTTATATAACATAGTGACTTCTCATTTCCTGGCTCCTAGAAGCTCACCTGTTGAAGGTATACAATGACAGAACTTGCATCATATACATGCTTTAAAAAAGATTAATAGATTTCAAATTGCCTCTCTCTTTCAGCTCATATGTACAGCTTTTCTGAGATTTCATAAAAACAATATGTAACCTCCTTATCCATGGCTTGGTTACTTCACTAATGTTATGTTGATCAAAAAAGGTATAATCCTCATCTTAAATGGAACCGAAAGGGACATTTGTGCAGAATGATGCAGGGTAATTCTCTGGTACGTGATACTAGGGCTTTTCATCAGGAAGGAGGCTGAATCCACTTCTGCACATTATTGTAATAGACAATTTTGTAGATTTGTAAGTACCCTGGGCAGAAAAAATATCTAAGAGCTCCTTCAATTCAAGGTTGAGCCCATTCAGATTTACCTACATTCTGGATGAGGACTTGATGATGAAGCATGCCACCCTGATGATATAGGTGAGATTCCTTTTTGTGATGTGTTGGCCCACATGGTAGACATGAAATAAAATAAAATAGGAATTATGTGTTCATAGATATTGTCAAATTTGAATGCTCGTTTCCAGAAGGCTCCATCTTTTTTTGAATTGGCTCCATGATACTAAGGGTCATATATATAAATTGTCACTAAACCTTCATGGATATTGTCAAATTTGAATGTTGCTTTCCAGAAGGCTCCATCTCTTCATGAATAGATTCCATGATACCAAGGGTCAGATTTATCAAGACTTTGTGCTGCCAAAAAGTCACACAAAGTGAGCAAAGTTCTGAGACATTCTTTACTTTTCAATGTATAGCTTTTTTTGCTCTTGGGATCTACCCTTTAGGTAGAGTAAATAACATCAAGTGGGGGGGGGGGGGGTGTTCCATGCAAGGTACATGGGCATTGAAATGCTACCATAAATGGCTTTTGCTGCAAAGCCAGATCCAGAAAGATTGTCAGACCTAGCATTGCATGAAAACAATAACACCTCCTTGAGGGAGGCACAAAGTTGGAGAAATGTTCTAATGTCTCCTAACATTTAAAACATTGCATGAGTGCACTATACAGCACACATCCAATGTGTGAAATGTAAAAAAATATTGTTCTAGCATAGGATTTAGTAATGGAAATGTACCTTTGCTAGACAGCAAGCTAACACCTTTCCACTATGGTGCAAAAGTGCGTGTTCATGTGGTAATAGGCAGTCTTAGGGAGCAATAGTGCAGGGCAAGAGAGCAGCAGCAGGCATATTTAGTAAATATGCCCCTGTGCTACTCTCTCAGTGTAGCTCAAAGCAGCACAGCACCTTTGGTTGCTGCACTGCATAGCACTATTTGTTGCGGAAATTTGTCCTAGATCCATTAAATGGCCACTTAAATTCAGTTCTGGTAGTTGTGTTTAAGAAATATCCTATGGCCCATGTCATGCCTCCTGCAAAGGTCAGCACACTTCTGGGTATATGGAAGTTACGGAGACTTCACTGCAATAAGACTTAGTTATATAGCCACTAATATTCAGAAAATATTTAAAAGTGAATCTCTCTTGGACTGTCTTCTAATGACAGGGTTATGCTTCATTAGTGTTCAATATCACTGGTCAGAAGAATGAGAAGTTTTAGGACTGCCTAAAGAATTGGTGCCTCCTGCAGGGATTAGGTAAAAGATTCCCAAGGCAGCAAATATCTGTGTGGAAGAGTTTGCCTAAACTTTTTTTCAAGATTGACAGCACTATGCTGGCAAGTGACATGGAGGCTAATAAAAATAAAAGAATAGCACTAAAACTAACTATAACTTGTGTCAGTCATGCACTAATTATGCCCGCACATATTACATCACTCATGACATGTTAAATGACCTCAATGGTGACATCTCAGATAATCTCACTGATAACATCATCCATGATATTGCTATTCACAATACTTTATAAACTGTTACATCGTTTTAAGTATAGAAGTTGCTAGTCAAGGGCCTATAATCATATACAGCATATGTGTACACATGTAGGTGAAAAGAATCGAAATAGAGTAAGCCCTAGAAGCAAGTATGGTTGTGCATTTTGAATGTGAAATGGTGCACCATTTACAAACCTGCCAAGTTTAGGGTGCCAGTAGTACTCCATGTTAAACAAGCTGACATCTGAGTGCATCTGATGTGGGGGCAGAGGCATATTTCAAAGTGGGTGTGGCTTAACACCAAAGCCTGTTGCAAAACAATCTGTGAGAAAAGCATACAATACATTATCCACCAGTGGATATCAGAGCACGTGCCATGTTAAATCATTGCAATACAGCGATTTAGAGAAATTCTATGTAATAGGGCCACATATAAGTTGTGGATGCTTATTTCCAGAACTACGCTGAAAAGTTTGAAGCAGTGCAGATTGTTGAATAATGTAGAATGCATGTGTGATCAACTTCGACGTGGTTTAACTCACACTGGGATTGAAAGCCTGGTTTTAAGATTGTATGGCATTGTGCTAATTTCAGGAACGTTTTAAGTGTTCTTTGGCAAAATGCGAGGGCTTTGAATAGGGCCATGCAGAAGGTATCTTATCAGTGACAAATGCATACCTGTCACTCTCCTCACTTAAAATTTCAGGTCAAATGAGTCTTTAAGAGGGTGATCTTGTTGAGATGAATAGAGTACAAACTCTTTCTTTGAGAATGTTAAAGGTGAGGGTGACCCTGGAAAAATCTGTGGAGGCATTTTGATTGTTAGGTGGTAACATCCAAATGAGGATACCATAAAATGTGGGTGATTTGACAGATATCCTGTGTGTCCAGCATGTGGTCAAAGGTTATGCCAATTATCACTTGATTAGTGATAGAAAACTGGGCATAGGTGTGGATTGTTGAATTACTTCAAGTCCGCAAAACTATAGGACGCTGTCACAATGACTGGAAAATTTCATCAGTGATACCATCAATGATGTCATTTGAGATGTCATCAATGATGTCATCAATGACATCATTTATCATGCCATGAGTGATGAAATATGTGAATCCATAAGCAGTGCATGGAAGGAGTAGAATATATGGGTAGCCCAGTAACCTATAACTAGTGCATTTCAGGGTTTTTTCAGTTCTTAAACATTATTTATTATCTTGTTTCAGCATCTACCTATGATGTGATGTTAATCTTTGGTTTCTTCAGTGAATATCTATCTATCTATCTATCTATTTATCTATCTATCTATCTATCTATCTATCTATCTATCTATCTATCTATCTATCTATCTATCTATCTATCTATCTATCTATCTATCTATCTATCTATCTATCTATCTATCTATCTATCTATCTATCTATCTTTCTCCAACAATCCAACATTCTTGTGTCATATAACTTTCATTTCACTTTACAGGCAGTGCATCCAAAGTATTTTGGCTGCCTATGCAGCCTTGCTCTTGTGGATGCCATTCCTCCAAATCACTAAATTTAACGTGATCCTGTAATCATCGGTGAAACAAATTTATAAAAAGACTATTCCGTTTGTGGAATGCGTCTTCTATTAAAACAGGCATAAAATTAGCATTAGTTTTATGCTGTTTTATGTGCAATCTTAAGATGAATTTTTATTGTGTATTTAATGGTTTACATCTGTAAGTTGAAACCATAAAGTTGACTTGACGATTATTCATTATTATTATTCATAGTATAATCATATTTCAAGCGGATCTGGTACACTTTCTTTTCTCTTTTACATGATCATGTATAAGTGGGCTAATTTCATGATCATAATACCTGAAAGTTTGTACCAGAAATTCTTTATGATTCTCAATTGGGCAATCCTATTTTGAAATCGTGCCTGAGCCATCATGATAAAAAGATTGATGCAATTGATGTCTGTTCATATGGTCCATTCCTAATTTTTCGCTAGAATAGTGTTAAGTAAATGTGTTAGAAGAACAAAATAAAGAGAACACATATACAATTACATTAGTGGATCCAGAAAAAATGTAATTGAATCTACAAGCAGTCAAAGAGTTTTTAGGATGACATTCAGGTTGCTGAATTTACAAGTAGCTTTTCATTACATTCAACCCATTGGTTCTTGTATCTCTAAGACAATAATATATCTAAATTTCCTCTAGATCTCTTCTCTGACTTCACCTCTTGGATTGAGTAATACTCTGGCTATACCTAAATAATGTGCATTTGTCCAGTCAATATTATGTAACTCTGCAAAAGTGTTGTGCTACAGAATACTTTATTTCTTTGCTGGAGAAGGGTCTCAGTTGTCCTAGAATTCTTGTGTTTCACAAGAAATATTGTGCTACCTATATATCTCTTCTCACAGTGACACATTAAACAATAAATGGTAAAATCGGACTTCAGGCTATAAATGTCAAAATTGTCCTCCCCTTGGATGTAAAAGGTAAATCATAATGTGTCACATTTCTTTCTATGTTTGCACGCTTTGCAAAAGAACAATCTAGGATTTGATCCAGTTTTATACTTTTTGATGTTGTATAATAGAAATTGCTAGAGACAATGGTGTTCTGAATACTCGTATTACTTCTGTATGTCACAAAGAACTGTGAAGCAACTGCCCATCTATCTTCTAATTTCTGAGGATGACACAATGCTTTTTGGAGAATATTTTACTAATCTAAAATTGATCAGAAATAGTAGTGATCATCCTTATATTATTCCAAATGTTTGCGGGGGGATGATGGATCAATTACTTGCACACCTTTGTGATCAGATGGAAAATCGTACCTATTCATGGATGCTGTTTTTTAACTGCAATCTGCAAGCTTTTTTCAGTGTATCCCTTCACTCTGAATCTCTATAGTGCTTCTTCTTTCACCTTCTGTTCTGATACAGGCCATATGTACTGCATTTCTTCTTAAACCTGACTAATTACCCAAAGGGGATATTCCATTTTGCACTGGCTGGATTGTTTTTATTCATTTGTAGAATAGGTAGAATAGGTCATTATTCCCTCTTCTTGTGTCTGTACCTTGATCTGTAGAAATTCTATCTGTTGTGCTGTAACTGGTGAAAGACCTAAGATTGTAATCTTACTCTTAATTTGATCACAAAACTGCATTAGCGCTATTCTTTCACACCTTAGTTGTTTATACAGTGTACCACCAAACAAATTAATTTTCATTCAAATACATCTATCATTTGAAGTAACTTCATAGTATGCTCATGATATAGCAATAGTCATGCCGCCAAGATGTATTCCATTGCTTTCATACCTTTATATTGGCAAAAACTGGTATATAATGAATTGCCATCATGTGTTACCATCATATAGCATGGTTTCTTAGGACATCATTAATCTTTCTAATGAAATCTATACTGTTTTTGAAAAACCAATGGAAAAAGGTAAAGATCAATATACACAGATGTCTTTTCTACTAAGCTATTGATGCATGAAACAATGGGGTCTCCTAGCAGGTTTAGACAGACTGTTATGTACATTTGGTAACATATAAAAGGTTGGTATTTTAGAATATAATAATCAATAGGAGCTAGCTACACTAGTAACACTCATGTTGTATGTGTCTTTGGAAAACATATTCATTTTTTAGAAGGCCCTCACCCACCAAACTAGTTGGTGGCATGCTTCATCATCGGGCCCCACCCGAGGCACCGAGTGTGCCTCAGGTGTGCTACGACGCCTGTTTACAGCGGAGCAGGTTGTGTTAAGTGAGTGTGCAGTAATGGTGTTGAGAGTGGGGTTAAAAAACTGTCCTAGAGGTCCCAGTCGATTAATTTATTAGTGGGCCCTAGGCAGAGTTAAAAACAAGGCTTTTGGACGTGGTAAGAGAGACTTATGGTCGCCCATGTCCGGTGTGGTCAACTAGTTTCAGCCAGGCCTTGGGTTAAAAACTGGCTTTCTTCAGGACCTATGTGTGAGGGGGTGAAACAAGCAACTTAACTGTTTTAAGCATCCTATGTGAAGCACTCGCTAAGGTGCTGTAGCAGTAAGAGGAGATTTTCCTCTAAGTTTGTACATGTAAAGGAAAAGAGACGGGACAAACAAGTAGACACATAATTTGTAAAAACAGGCTGGTCAGGCACACGATTTGTGGATGCGATACATGGTGCCTAAGCAGTGAGCGGGAAAACCGACAGTGTTATGCGGTTAGTGTCGGCTGGTGAAGTACAGGCCGAGTAGTATTGCAATGCGGTAAAAGTGCTAGTACCTGAAGGCGGTGAAACAAAATGCTAATGTGACCAAGGCAGACAGAATTAAAAAGTTTGAGCTTACTTCCTAATTTCAGGGGACAAACTCCATGAGTCTCTGGTGGGGATCCGAGACACTCATGCACTTTGGTGTGATATCAGGATCAGCTGTTGCACCTGGTGTAGCCGGCCAGGAACTCCGTCAGTGAGGGATCTGTGTGCTGATGTGGTTTAAATAGTGATTATATTCCGCAGCTGGGGCTCGTTGAGGCGAGGCGTGTCTCTTCTGTGAGTAGCGTCTGTGGAGGAAAGTGAAAGACAGACACAGAAGACAGACGCGCACTGAGTATGGCACCTGCGTGCAATGCTATGTAAAAAAACAGCGAGGATGTGGTCAAAAATGTGCATTTAAGTATTGCAGGGTTGTTGGAAGTAGTAACCACTCGGAAAGAGTATATAAATATAAATCACTGGTTCCGTGGTAAATACGGCATCAGGGATGACTAATAGTAAAAATCTGCATCTGTAAAGAGGACAGACACAGAAGCCAGGCTCGTACTGTGTATGGCACCTGCGGGGGATGCTATCTTAAAGCCGCAAGGGTGTGGTAAAAAGAGTACTAAATGTATTCCAGGGTTATTAGAAAGTCATAACCACTCGGCAATGGGGGCCCACAGTAGAAATTAGGTTGTGTGGGGCAGTGTCTCTGGGATGTCTAGAGTGGGTTAAGACATACTAGACTCTGCCATGCGCCTGCAAGGTGCGGTAATGGTAACAAGGAAGAATCATGTGTCTAATGTTCTGTTGCTTTGTGCCCACGGTCACAGTGAGGGGCTAGTACAATGTTGGCCCAGATGATGGGGGTAACCTCTTTGACATAATCCCTTCTCTGTCATATTACAAGATTCCCTGTCCTTCTAATCTCAGGGTTTAAACACGAAGGGGCAGATTTACAAGAAAGTGACGCATCTGTAGTGAGGTGTAAAAAAACTTAGTTCATCCATGGTTGTGTCTTCTGGGATCTTGCAATTTCTAAGTATACAATATTTATTCATTTATTCATTGTAATTATCATTGTCTCCATGGTTTGAGGAGAGAGAATAGTCCTTCTGACTATGACAATTGCTCCAGCTGCACTGAACATGAAGATACACTAGCTGCAGAACAATCCAGATACTTTATTGCTGAGTTCAGGCTACTGTTCCTTCTTCCCATGTAAATAGGCCAATGGGTGGTGATCCAGGTAGACCTCTGCTGGGACAGCCAAATAATCCTGTACCATATTCTCAAGTATTATTGTTGTTGATGCTTGTTGCTTTTGTGTTGCTTGCACCAGTGCATTTGATTTAAGTCCTGCTATCTCCATAAACCAACCCATTAAAGATGCTTGAAGTGAAGTTTGTGATGCTGTAGGTTTAGCAGCAGGCAATGGTGTTACCACGGGTGGGGGCTGCTGTTGCAGCTGTGACATTCTCAATTCTGGTCCAGCACTGCGCTTTCTGGAGGTTGAAGGCAACACTTCAATTTTACTATGGCCTTCAATTTGAAGTCACTCATTTTCTAAGTCACCTACTTTCCTGGTGATCTAATTATTGAAAATTGAGAAATCTACTATTGAAAAAGGAATGAAAGTGACCAATGTTTTTTGTACCGTGGATCCAGTATTGTAACACAGATGTATTCTTCAGAGGACCTAATCTGTTTATTCAGCTATTGATTTGGGGTCACATGCAGAGTTAAGCTGTTGACCATTGCAACTGTTCATCATTGACATTAGTATATGTTTGCTCCACCATTTACAAATGGTCCTGCGGCAGGTGCAATGATGGCATCACTTCACTCATGGTGCTGTCCTCCTTGCTGACTTCCTGTGTCAAAATCTCAAACAACACTAGCACTTAGAACAGACACTCCATTAGTTCCCATTTGCCAACCTCATTTGTCATGACTTTGGCAATTGCATCCCCTCGCCTTTGCAGAGCGTAATCTATAATAGACCTCTACTGCTCAAACAACCGCTTATACAGGAACTCCATTAGCATGCTGAAGGATTCTCAGCTGCTTCCAGGCTTTGAAAGCATCACTAAAATGAGTCTAGTGACATGTGATTAGTATGTTTACCACTTCTCGTTTTTTAGGCAAGTCCTACTCAATAGGTTGATGCAATGCCCTGAACATAGATCTCTGAAGTATCCTCCATCAGTCAATGCTTTGACAATAATACTATATAAGAAAAAAATTTACCTATGCCTCTGGTGACTTCAACACTTATTCGTATGAAGTAAGATAAACGAAAATTAATACGTTTATCCAAGCAATGATTTATGCCTTTTATTTATTTTATTTTTTAAATTAATATCTTCGATCACAAAAAGAACACATAATAAACTACACGAAATACCACATTGATATTTACACAATGAAAGTGAACAACGTGAAAAATGTGTTTTGACATACAATTATAAATAAACTCATAATAGTCAAACATTGAAACCATCAAATGCAATGTCACAAAAAACAATCATTATATAAACAATACGAAATGCAAAGTTGTCAAACAAATTGATAGATTGGACAACTAACACCCTTATATTTGGAATCAATCAAATCCCCTAAATATCAGGGACACAAGGGAGTATATTTGTGATATTTATCCAAGAAGTTAGATTCCTTTTTCTGCCTTGTAATATTTAACCAAGGAGTTGAATTCCTTTATCTGCCGACGCGTTTCGAGTGCCGGTTAAATCAATTGCCGCACTCTCATCAGGGCTGGATTAATCTTTCTCACGAACAGACTGATTGTGACACAAAAGGGAGGGATGAAAAAAAAAAAAAAAGAATTTGAATCTTTATTAAAAAAAGGCGCTTCCCAAAGCCCTAATTGTTTTTCTATCTGTACAAGTTGGTGGTCACATACCTGCATTATGCCGGTTGCATGTAACCATCAGCAATGTATAACACACAGTGGTTGCCAAACTGATTTTCAATATTGCGGGGCCAAGACGATTTTTAAACCGCAGATCTTTAATTCTGCAAGAGAAATGTTATACGCACATTCGCGGTGTCTGTTTAAGTTTAAAACGTGACAACTAAGCACAAGTTATTTACTCACTCAAGAAGGGGGGCCAAAAACGTGGTCCCACAGAGGAAGTGTTGTAACAAATAACGATCCTTCACTCTCTTTAAAAGTAGTTCGTGGCTGCAAGAGCAAACAAGTGTAAGAATTTGTAAAAATCGTTTTTTAGCTAAACTCACTTTAATTCAAATGCAAACTCTATTTTGCTCACCTAAAGAAGCTTCAAGCTCAAGATTTCAGGCTCAAGGTTTCAAATGGGATCTGTCTCCATTACTGCTAGCAGCTCGCCGAGGTAACATTTTTCAATATCACAGGTCGGTTATATTTACAAACATATCGATATCGATCCTCGTTATTTGTTACAACACTTCCTCTGTGGGACCACGTTTTTGGCCCCCCTTCTTGAGTGAGTAAATAACTTGTGCTTAGTTGTCACGTTTTAAACTCATTTAAACAGACACCGCGAATGTGCGTGTAACATTTCTCTTGCAGAATTAAAGATCTGCGGTTTAAAAATCGTCTTGGCCCCGCAATATTGAAAATCAGTTTGGCAACCACTGTGTGTTATACATTGCTGATGGTTACATGCAACCGGCATAATGCAGGTATGTGACCACCAACTTGTACAGATAGAAAAACAATTAGGGCTTTGGGAAGCGCCTTTTTTTAATAAAGATTCAAATTCTTTTTTTTTTTTTTCATCCCTCCCTTTTGTGTCACAATCAGTCTGTTCGTGAGAAAGATTAATCCAGCCCTGATGAGAGTGCGGCAATTGATTTAACCGGCACTCGAAACGCGTCGGCAGATAAAGGAATTCAACTCCTTGGTTAAATATTACAAGGCAGACAAAGGAATCTAACTTCTTGGTTAAATATCACAAATATACTCCCTTGTGTCCCTGATATTTAGGGGATTTGATTGATTCCAAATATAAGGGTGTTAGTTGTCCAATCTATCAATTTGTTTGACAACTTTGCATTTCGTATTGTTTATATAATGATTGTTTTTTGTGACATTGCATTTGATGGTTTCAATGTTTGACTATTCTGAGTTTATTTATAATTGTATGTCAAAACACATTTTTCACGTTGTTCACTTTCATTGTGTAAATATCAATGTGGTATTTCGTGTAGTTTATTATGAGTTCTTTTTGTGATCAAGGATATTAATTTAAAAAATAAAATAAATAAAAGGCATAAATCTTTGCTTGGATAAACGTATTAATTTTCGTTTATCTTACTTCATACGAATAAGTGTTGAAGTCACCAGAGGCATAGGTAAATTTTTTTCTTATATAGTATAACTAGCCCTACCTACCCTCTAATCCTTTGGGCTAAACCCCTCCTTTTTTGACAATTGACAATAATACTGCCATTGTCAGTGGCAACAAATCCAGTGCTGAGACCTCTGGGTTGAATCCATTCATAAACTTTGGTGTTAAGTTCTTCCAGATATAAAAAACTATATTTGATTCCTCCATGGAGGATTTTGCCTCTATTAAATGTAGTTTAATGCCTTGAAGAGCATACTCAGTTTTGAGACCAGTGGTTAGCCTTTGCTTAACCCCCTTGAAGGAGGCCCTGTGTGAAGTGATGCACATGTAGTCTGTTGCTTAACAACTGGTTTGCATGTCTTTCGTGAGGTGGCTGGACTAAATGGTGCTCTTCTCCATTGCTTCTCCAACCAATTGGAGCACTTGATGGTGTGGCACTGGCACAGCAACACTGGAAAAAAAGGTCTGGCCTGGAATCTTCCATTTTGGACAGAGGGTCTCCACAAATTCCAGAACCCCCTCTTCTTCCACCAAAGCCAAAGGCTGATGGTCAATCTTTAACATTTTGGCCAACTTCACATTGTATAAATGGACATATGGGATCAGTGCTAAGGTGACTCCTTCCTAAATGTAAATTTGACAATGGGTTGTTGTGACTGTTTTCTTTGGGAGGATACCTTCAAAAGTGACCTTTGGGTAACTGGTAAGCTGCTTGGAATCTTTGGGGTGACTCTATTCCTCTTTTCTCTGTGCCATGCTGAGGTTTCTGCAGATTATGACTGACCACACGGAGCGACAGTCACAGGGCTTCTTTGCATGATGTCTTCTTCCACGCCACCAACTCCTTCTATTGGTTCAACTTTTATTCCCTCTTGCCAGCAGTTATCTTTGTGAGGTGATCTTCCCACATGATTGCATATTAATTTTTTAGATGGGTCAGTTGGCTTCCCTTACCGTAATTCCACCTGGCGTACTGTAATGCACTGCTTTGTGGCAAAGGTAATATTCTGTAAAGTGCTCCTACTGAGATCTAAGCATAAAGAATTCCCAAATTTGGAAGGAATGATTTCTATCAAGACAACGCCTGAAGATCTTGTAGAGGTGGAGCTAGGCGATTGTGTTTGCCTTTCTCTTTGGTGTGTAGTGACTGAAGTACAGGTGATGGCTGCAGATTTTTGCCTTCCTAAAAAGACAGAATCAGGAGGTCTGTGTAGTACTACTTAACTCAGAGCAGGTTGAATAGAGGTGATATGCACCTCTCTGTCAGTCTCCACACAAATAATCCATGGTTCATCATCCTCCTCACTTCCAAGGCCATCAGGAACCTTCCTTTTCTGTGGCCTCTCATGGTAGGTCTTGGTTGGGATCAAATCCATGTCAAGATCATCAGAAAGAGGGCTTGGCCCTGGAAGGCAGATATGGACTGATTTATGATCAGAGAAAGAACAGTCTATATTGCGCCAGGATGCCCCAAAAAGTTTTCCGCAATATGGAGCATATGGAATGCCTACCAGGGAAACTTATGTGTCCCACCTGTTGTCTCTACCGTTGATGAACCATTGTAACATAAACGTTTTTGTCAGCTGAATGTACTCTGTGATTAAGTGTCTCTCATCCTTAGTGGTCACAAACTCATATGTAACTGCTTTGCAATGTAGTTATTCTTTTCATGTTTAATAAAAAGAGTTATAAAAAAAAGAAAGGGGGCTTAGTGAAGATGGAGAAGTGCTCTTTATTTTCCTTGCAGGAGATTGTGAAACAGATGTGTCCAATGTAAAGAGCAATTACAAAGAAATCTTGCTCAGCAGGAAGTGCAACGTCCTTCTCTGCTGGCACCTCCAGAAGATCTTGCAACCTATGATTGCTGTTGAGTTTCCTGTGAAGATAACATTTGCTGATGAGACAATGTGATTTGTGATTCACTGCTCTTAGCCATGACTGCAGTTATTGCAGTGCTGAGAGACATCTGCGTTTATTTTGGTGGCAGTGGTGTTATTGTTGATGCAAAGGTAATCCTCCTCTCAGCTTCTTACTGCACAGTGGAGGGTGCATGATGTACACCATATTGACAGAAAGAAATGAGGGCTTGATGACAGTGGTGGTTAGTGGTGCACAATAACAGAGATATTGAAGGCTTCACCATCTGTAATTCCACTTTAGCAGACCTGTCACTGTCAGAAATGGAGTTGAATGGACTGCCCAGTTAAGTTGTTGTTCCTACTAATTGGGATCTCCATTGAAACTATAACAGACCCTGACATAAAAATGCTTTAAATGTCCCTCATGCACAAGAGGTAAACTCCCAGTGCTAGTGCAGCATTTAGTAAGTGAACCCAGGAAAAGGACCCCCACTGTCTCCAGGACTTAGAGGAATGAAAATATTTCTCCTATGCTGCTACGGCCTTGTAGACATGCAGTCAACATCTTTTTTTTACGAAGTGTTCCTAACGTGGAAAAGTGTCTAGTACTTGCAAAGCACCTTTACATTTTGCAGCCCACTTGCTGTGGGAATGGATGATTTATAACATCATCTATGTTTGGTGGTTCACAGCTTGGCTCCCAAACTTAAAATGATGCAGAGAGTCAAGTCAAGTCATTAACGTTATTCGGTCATTAGACCTCAAAATCACATTGCGGTTACTGTTCCACCCTTTGGCATAAAACATTATTAAATATCGAACAGTCGGAGGAGCCTAGCGCGCAACCAAGATGGCCGCGTAGGTGCGAAGCTCCCGAGGACCTCCGCGACCTCCTGAATTAATCCTGATTATATCCTGTCGTTGATGAGGGGACTGTGTCTGTGTACCCGAGCTGAGGCGGCACCCGTTTTCCGTTTTCGAATCGGACCCCGGACACTGGTGGGAGCACCGATCGAAGATTGCGGCCTTCTCCGCGCCGGCCCCCCGGATTGGAGTTGTGGGGCGATCCGGGGACAAAGCGAACAACAGCGGCGGGCAGGGCTGGGCGACTCGCGTTCCCCGCGCTTTCACTTTCGCTTTTGCGCCCTCCTTGCCCTCAAGCGAGGTAGGGTTGCGGAGCGGGGTGCGGTGGTGTGGCCTTGTCCCGGTGCCCGGCTGACCCGCCGGCTGTGAGTTGTCCTGCGGTCCAGTGGTCACCCCCCCCGGAACCCGTGAACTGGTTTCTCGGCCCTTTCGAGGAGATTGGCACGATCTTGGGAGTGCGACATGTCCACAAAGCAAGATGGCGACCGGGCAAAGGTGAAATCGACCCGCCGTGGCCCGGCACATCAGTCAAACAGTATGGACCGCTACACCCTCCAGAAGGGATCCCCAGAGGCACAGCGTACATCCCCCGCGGGCCCGGCCGAGGCGTCTGCTCAGCCTGCGGATCTGACCCTCCGGGACGTCATGGGCGCCATTGCCGAGATGAAGGCCTCGGTGGACCAGCGCTTTGATACTCTGGCGCAGAAGATAGACTCGGCCCTGGTGGATGTGGGCCTGGTGAGAGCCGACTTGTCTAAAACAAATGACCGGGTCGATTCCCTGGCCCACACCACCTCGAGTCTCACTACAGACGTGGCGGCCCTTCAAAAGGAGGTGCACCGGCTTGGCCAGGCGAGCGCCCTGATGGACCGTCGATTGGAGGACGCCGAGGGTCGGGCCCGGAGGAACAACGTTCGTATTGTCGGGGTGCCGGAGGGACGGGAGGAGGAGGCGGCAGATTTGTTTGTGGAAGACCTGATCCTCACCCATCTCCAGCCCCGGGGGCTGAGTAAACTTTTTGCGGTGGAACGTGCTCACAGGGTCCCCGGAGGAAGACCTAAGGTCGGAGCCCCGCCGCGGCCTCTCATTGCCCGGATTTTTAACTTTCGGGACAGAGACGCTATCCTGCAGACTTCCAGGCTACAGGGACCGGTCAAGCTCGATAACATGGACGTGAATTTCTACCCTGACTTTACTCCGACGGTCCAAAAGCAGAGACTGAGTTTTCTCGGAGTTAAACGTCGCCTACGGGACCTGAACCTTAAGTACTCAATGCTTTTTCCAGCCAAGCTGAGGGTGGAGGTGGACGGTCGCACGCACTTTTTTGATCGTCCCGAGGCGGCTGGGGACTGGTTGGATACTCTGCCTGGGGATCGGGGCCGGGGGGGTGGGGGGGTTGCGGTTAGCGGGGAGGGCTCGCCGGATCAGAACTGAGGGGTGAATAGTAGGCCTTGCTCTGGACAACATTTTGGTTACCATTCACTGATCGTGTATGTTCCCCTCCTATGGAGGTCGTACGGGGTCCATTGGGGGCTTTCCCTCCTCCTCTGGGGGACTAGTTAGTTTTTCGTCTATGGGGCGACAGGCACACTGCACTTTGGGGGGGCTGTCTGGGCTCATGCAGGGGTGCAGGGAGGGGGGAGTTCTGTTGGGATGGGTGGGTGGGGGTGGAGTGTTGTTTGTTTGCACCGCAAGGCGAACCCTTTACTGTATTGTTGTTTTTGAGATGCTCTTTGGGGGACGATTGATGGCTTCCATGTATGATGGGGGGTAGGGATCTGACTGTGTTATCATGGAACGTTAATGGACTGGGGGATAGGATTAAGCGTGGTGTGGTCCTGCAGTATCTGAAATGAATTTCGCCAGATGTGGTCTTCCTGCAGGAGACACACCTTATAGGTAATTCCTTTCATGCCATGAATCGGAGAGGCTATCGCTTGGTGGCCCATTCGGGCTTCACCTCGGGCTCGCGGGGGGTGGGTATCATGATTAAGAACTCGCTCCCATTGGAGATTGATGAGGTGCGCCATGATGAGAGGGGACGTTACACTGTCTTGGTGGGTAGAATGGAGGGCAGAGTGGTCGTTTTTGTATCAGTGTACGTTCCGCCGGGGTTGCAATCTACCACGTTTGCGGACCTGGGGCGCCTCCTCCTTGACCTCCCGGGTGGGCTTCTGGTAGTTGGGGGGGACTTCAATGCGGTGGCTTCTGGGTCTATGGATCGTCATCCCCCCAGGGACCTCCCCCGGGCACAGGCGTGGATGTCCGGCCTTTTAGATACACTAGGATTGGTGGATTGCTGGCGACTAAAGCATCCCGCGCAGCTGCAATACACTTTCCACTCGGGTGCCCATGGTAGCCTCTCGCGGCTTGATTATATCCTTGTTCCTGCGGCCTACGCTGGGAGAGTGGGAGAGGTGCGCCATTTGGCGCGGGGTATTTCAGATCACTCCCCACTACTGTTGCACTTGGATGTCTTCCCGAGGGGGGAGGGCAGGGTAGCCCCAATCAATGCCTGGTACCTGCGCGACCCCACTATTCGAGCCGAATTGATCAAATCCTTGCAGCGGTACTTTGAGGAGAATGTGGGGTCTGTCCCTTCGGCTATCTCCCTTTGGGAGGCTTTTAAGGCAGTTCTCAGGGGGGAGGCCCTCTCCTTTATCTCCCATGCCCGGAGGCGCGAGCGGGAGGAGGTGACCCGGGTGGAGGCCGAAATCACTGAACTAGAGGGTGACCTGGGGAGCGGGGTGACGGATGCCACATTGCATGTTCTACACCTCGAGCAGGCGGCCTATAGGGCCCTCGTCACGGAGGCGGCCAGGGGCCTCAGTAGAGAGCAACAGGGGCGACTGTATGATGTGGGTGATAAGGCTGGTAAATTGATAGCGTGGTTGGATAAGAAGGAGAGAGCGAGTCGTGTGGTTCCGTTGATCGAGAGGATGGATGGTGTATGTGTCACCGAGCCGGCCGCCATTGTCTCCTGCTTCGCGGATTATTTCCGCGAGGTGTATTCCCCGGTTTCTCCCTGCTCGGAGGAGGATTCCCATGCCCTGCTTCGGGACATCGCGCTGCCCTCCCTTTCGGTGGAGGACAGGGATTCGCTGGACGCTCCTCCCACCTCGGACGAAATTGCCCTTGCTATCCGCTCGGTCGCATCTGGCAAGGCCATGGGCCCCAATGGCATCCCTATCGAGCTGTACAAGCTGCGACCGGATGTGGTGGCGCCCCACCTGCGCGCGATGTTCCTGGCGGCCCACTCGCGGGGTTCCCTTCCGCCGGACCAGCGTCTGGCCACGATCGTGGTGATCCACAAGGAGGGGAGACCCCGTGAGCGGGTCACATCCTATAGGCCTATCTCGCTCTTGAACGCGGAGCCCAAGATCCTCGCCAAGGTGCTGGCCAACCGGCTGGTCGGCGTGGTGGGCGACTTGGTCCACCAAGACCAGTCCGGCTTCATACCCCACCGTAACACGGCCCTTAATCTGCGACGCTTGCACGGGGTGCTCGCGCGTGTCCCGTTTGTGCGGGAACCGGCCATCTTGGCGTCCTTGGACGCCACCATGGCGTTTGATACGCTCGAGTGGCCATACATTTGGGCGATGCTGACGAAGTTTGGCTTCGGACCGGGCTTCATCAGCTGGGTCAAGTTGTTGTATTCCGGCCCATTGGCGCAGGTGGTGGTGAATGGACGAGTTTCGGCCCCATTCGCACTGGGACGGGGCACGCGACAGGGTTGCCCCCTGTCACCTCTCCTGTTTGCACTGGCCCTGGAGCCCCTGGCGGAGTGGCTACGGTGGCACCCTTCCATCCGTGGTCTCCGCTGGACCCCCGAGCATGAGGACCGTGTGTCCCTCTACGCTGATGATATCCTTCTATATCTCGCCTCCCCGCGTAAATCACTGATCGTCCTAGTTGATGTTTTGCGCTCATTCGGTCGCAACTCAGGTCTCGTCATCAACTGGGCGAAATCCTGTGTATATGTGCTTGCCGGGGAGGCTCCGGTCCTACCACGGGACTGTCCGATCCAGATTGCCTCCCAGGGGTTTCGGTACCTGGGTATATATATTACTCTGGACCCGGAGGCCCGCTACGAGCGGAATTTGCTGCCCCCCCTCCAGCGCTTGAGGGAGGACGTGGTGCGTTGGCGGCGTCTGCCGCTTTCGCCGCTCGGCCGAGCGGCCTTGTTTAAGATGATGTCGTTGCCACGCTTTCTGTACGCTCTCCAGAACACTATGGATTTGGTCCCGCCGCGCTACTTCCGGGAGGTGGAGAGTTTGCAGCGTCGCCTGTTCTGGGACGGGAGGCCACGTATTGCCTTGGCTAAGTTGACGCTCCCGTGGTACGATGGGGGGGTCGCCCTCCCGGATATTAAACGGTATTACTGGGCCTCCCAGCTAGCTGCGATTAATCATGGCCTTTACGGGCCCGCCCTGAACCCGGCATTTGAAATGGACAAGATGCTCCTGCCCGGTGGCGACTACAATCGAGCGCTCTACTCTGGCGCGCCGGACCCTCGCCTGACGGGACCGACGCGTGTCATGGTGCGTGTATGGCACGCGGCTAACGCAGCTATGGGGTGGAAGGACCGTTTGACCCGGGCGTCACCGCTATATGCGTCGGCGAGGTTGGGCTCCCTGTGGACCTCGAAGGGCTTCGAGAAGTGGGACACGATCGGCATCAGCACAGTGGGAGATCTCTGGACGAGGGGGGGATTCAAAACTTTCGAGATGCTGCAGACGGAGTTTCAGTTGCAAGGCAGTGAGTACTTCCGGTACTTACAAGTCCGCCACGCGCTGGGCTCTGTCTTCCCGGATGTCGCGTCCATTCCGGAGTCTTCCCCCCTGGAGGACAGAGTGCTGGATGGCCATGTCCCAGATAGCACGATCTCCCTTATATATAAAAAACTGATCAACGACCGATCGGGCCTACTGACTGGCCTCCGCGAGGCCTGGGTTGCCGATGGGCTGGAGTTGGACGACGAGGACTGGATGTCCGCGGTGGCCTCTCCGAAGGAGGTGGCCATCCCGGCTCGCCTTCGCTTCGTCCAGCTTAAGATCCTCCACCGGGTTTACGTGACGGGGCCAAGGCTTCTACGTATGGGCTTTGCTGAGGATGGACTGTGTAAGCGTGGCTGTGGTGCTTTGGCAACTTTCTTGCATATTCTGTGGGAATGCCCAAAGGTGGAGCGATTCTGGCGTGGTGTGCACGAGGTCCTGCGAGTGGTTACGCGTGTCGTGCTGTTGCCTGAAGCGAGGAGATGCTTGCTGAATGTGTGGGAGCCAACTGACTACTCGGTTCCGCAGACGCGGTGGGTGACTCTGGGATACATGATAGCTAAGCGTGACATTGCTCAATTGTGGGGATCCCAGAGGCCTCCGGCAGTGTCGGCCTGGAAAGAACACATGGACTGGTGTATGTTTCGTGAAAAGGTGGTGTATGTTGCGAGGGGTAAGCCTGGGGCGTGGGTGAAAATCTGGGGCCCCTGGAACGCCTATCGCGGGGGTATTTGCGAGCCGCCGCTGCTGCCGGCTGCCTCACCAGCCCCGTCCCCCTAGCCGGCCCCCTCCCCCAGCCATGGGCACGTGGTTCCCCAGTTCCTGATCTGTTCTCATTCCCCTCTTCAGAGTTTGGCGACTGGTTGGGGTCCCCCACTTAAGGAGCGCGTGCTGTCACTTGGGATTGCGGGTTGCCTTGCGGGTGTGGTTGTTTTTGTGTTGTTGTGTTTCGACAAAAGGAAACCGTATTGTGGGTTTGGAGTTATGTGGCCTGCACTACTGATATCTCCTGATTTACCCTTTTTGCACCGCCAAGAGATTTTTCTGTATGTATGTCGTATGCTTCTGCCACTCTAGCGGCCGGCCAGACGGTTGTAGGCCCATACTTGTAACTATTTGAGATTGTAATAAACGGTTTCAAAAAAAATAAATAAATAAATAAATAAATAAATATCGAACAGTCAGGAGGTAATGTCCATGATTATAAAATATCAGACAGTCAAGAAGGAATGTTCATAATACAATCTCATCTAAAAATATTACTTTACAACGGAATCGTATCGCAATCAGGCTGCAAAAGCTATATCCTTGTTGACAAATTAAAATCCTGTCTAAATCTTGTCGCTTTGCTATAAAATCATATCAACAAGAGGCATGCTTGTTATTCCCCCTCTAACAATGCAATTAAAAATAATAGGCAGTCAAAAACAAATGTTCATGTTTAAAAACACTATTACTCCATAAATCACAATGCATATCTCACTCACAATTTCAGTGCTTGGGCAATAAAATTCAGAACTTAGCCACATATCACAGGAGACTTGATGAGCTGAAGAAAAAGAAAACCCTCCTGATGATTAGTGAAAGATCTCCCACTAAAATTGGGTGCACAAACTGTATTCTCAAAGAGGTATACAGAGTACAGAAGAGGTAATATGCTTGGTTGACTGGTGTGACTTCCCATCACATGGGCAACACCGTAATGAGGAAAACCAAGTGACTGTAACAGTGAAGGCCACTAGAAAATGTATCTTATTCCCTCTAAGCCATGTGAGATAAAATCTAAGCTCTGGTACCTTTACCCATGGTGAATTCGGCTCCATGCCATTGGTAGTTAACAGTGGCACATATGATTGGACCGTTACCAGGTCCAATAGTTTTGTACACCTAACTTCCTCTTAGTGTGCGAGAAACTTTTCCTTGACCTGGCTCTTAAAAAGTGGACTTATCTAATCTGGTTCTTGAAAAGGTTGTTGAATTCCAGGTCTTGAAGAGTATTTTTAATATACCAGAGCCAAGGGATGGCTATCATGTTTCTCAGCTCAAGATAATCTTCCACTATTCTTCATGTAAAGCCTAATTCAGGAGTGGGCCGAATTTTGATCCACAGTTGAATGGGAGACAGGCCTACCATAACTTCCAAACGTCTTCCCCCAGTTTGTTGTGAGTTATGAAAAACAGATTTAGGAGTCCCTAACAACCTATTTAAAAATGTGTAGTCTGCCCCCTGTA
Source organism: Triturus cristatus (assembly GCF_964204655.1). Lineage (NCBI taxonomy): Eukaryota > Metazoa > Chordata > Amphibia > Caudata > Salamandridae > Triturus > Triturus cristatus. The sequence goes on from NC_140589.1 coordinate 597,763,511, forward strand.
GAGCCTCAACTGTTGTGTGCCCCCAGACACCAGCTGTAGGAAAGTGCCTCTTTTTGCATGGTTACCCCCACATTTTGTTCTGGGTCCCTGCTAACCAGGTACCCAGTGCTTGAGCTCTTTCCACAAAACACTGTACCATGACTGGCACAACATCAGCTACTCTGTAAGTCCCTAGTAAATAGTACCCCTGGTATCTAGGGCATGGGTACTGAAGAGGGTCCTCTGGGGCTGCAGCAATGGTCGTGCTACCCCAGTGCCCCCTCACCAAGACTATGCACTCTGCTATTGCAGGCTGCGTCTCTTGGTGCAGGAAAATCAGAAGAGTCAACATGGCACCTAGCCCTGAGTGCCATGCTACACATGCACTGCATAAGATATAAGTAAGTCACAGCTACTGCTAATCTTTAGCCCTAAGGCCAGGTGCACTGTATCCTATGTGTGGGCATATCAACATGAGCAGATATGCCTCTACAATGTCCAGTCCATACTGTGGGAAGTCTTAAAGAGAGGATGGGCTGGATACTTGTTAACATGAAGTTCGTAGCTCCATGATGGCTTCCCTGATTTCTAAGATGTCTTGTTTTAATAAATCCTCTCTGATGCCAGTGTTGTATGTATTAATACATTCACACAGGAAACCCTTTTAGATGGCTCAGTGAACCCTATCCAAACACTAGTGGGGTCTCTGGCTGGTTTTCACCAGCCTGCCACCACCAGACATGTTTTTGATCTCATGGGGCGAGCTCCATCGGTCTAAGAAGACAGAAACAATTCCTGCTCTGTTTCACACCTCCTCCAGGACAGGATGGCCTTCCCAGGCAGAAGGCTTCAAAGGAAATGCCAACTTTGAAATCCAACACAGGATCCTCCAGATAGTGGGGGAGGCCAGGTCCTCTTTCCTGCCCTGCTTTTGGAGGGAGGAAAGGTGGGAATATTTGGTAGATGCGGAGGAGGATCCTCCCTCAGCCCGACCCTGTTCAACATTTACATTGGCCCGCTCGCACACGTCGCCCGACAGCACAACCTCAACATAATCTCCTACGCAGACGACACTCAACTGATCCTCTCCCTCAACAAGGACCCCATCACTGCCAAAGCAAACCTCCACGAAGGAATGAATGCCGTCGCCGACTGTATGAAGATCAGCTGCCTGAAGCTGAACTCAGACAAGACGGAGGTCCTCATCCTTGGCTCCAACTCCTCAGCCTGGAACGACTCCTGGTGGCCGACGGCACTGGGGGCACCTCGACACCCACCAACCAAGTACGCAACCTGGGAATCGTCCTCGACTCAACGCTCTCAATGACCAAGCAAGTCAGCGCCGTCTCCTCCTCCTGCTTCAACGCCCTCCGCATGATCCGCAAGATCTATAAATGGATCCCACAGATACAAGAAAGACAGTCACCCAAGCCCTCATCAGCAGCAGACTCGACTACGGAAACGTCCTCTACGCGGGAGCCCCGACCAAGCTCATCAAACGACTACAACACATTCAAAACGCCTCGGCGCAACTGATCCTCGACGTACCACGACATGGCCACATCACCCCCCACTTGAGAAACCTGCACTGGCTCCCTGTCAAAAAGAGGATATCCTTCAAGCTCCTCATCCACGCACACAAAGCACTCCACAAGACCGGCCCAGCCTACCTCAACAGACGTCTCTCCTACATCCCCAACCGCCAGCTACACTCCGCCAACCTCTCACTCGCCACCGTCCCACGCATCAGAAGAACAACCACCGGCGGGAGATCCTTCTCCCAACTCACCGCCAAGACATGGAACACCCTCCCACTGAGCCTACGACAGACCCAAGACCTGCTGACCTTCAGGAGGATACTCAAGACCTGGCTGTTTGATCAGTAGCGCCCCCCCAGTGCCTTGAGACCCTCGTGGGTATGTAGTGCGCTTTACAAATGATTGATTGATTGAGGAGGGTTCCCCTCGGCTGTCAGGGACTGTCCAGGACTATGTCAGGCACATAGTCAGGGACTTGGGCATGGACTGGGAACGGGGTAGAAAACGTACACAGAGGAGTACAGCGCTTCCCAGGACCACACAGGAAGTCAGAGGAGGAAAAGGGATCCAAAGGGGAAGCCTGTACAAGTGAACAAGATGGCTAAGACTCAGCAAGGAAGGGTACTCACAAGGCAATTTAGCATTCAGACTAACTACTCCCAGGACGGACGTGCAAGAGATATATATAATACAACATTAACAATAAGAGGGAGTGTGGGGTAAAGCACTCAGGAGCTCCACACGGTAAGACTGAAGCTCAGTAAGTTTCTCACCCACAATTGCTGTTACAGATACTGACTGCAAATACCCACATTTAGGATATGCATGCAAATGCAGGGTCTGAGGAGCTTATACCTATGGTGATGTTATCAATGCAACTCAAAGACAATACTCATAGTGAACAAGAAACACCACCTAGGTAGTCAGCTGTGCCCATGGATGCTGGCGATCAAACAGCAACACGCAAGGCAGTAACAGCAAGGGGGGTAGAACTAAACATAAGCACAATAGACAAGGAGCTAGCAAGGAGGAGTGCTTAACAGGAAAGGAAGGAAATCACAGGGCACACTTGGCAGAAAGCAGGTAACAAACATACAAGGCAACAGAAGCAAGACAGCAGAATAGAAAGACAGCAAACTAGGAACTGGAACCTTGGAAATGGGAAGAAAGGCAGGTACTGGAAAAGGATATACAGAACTGGAGGATACAAGGGTATACCAAGGGTATAGAACAGGTTCAGGAATCAAGAAAACAAGGTAGCATAGAAGGCAATGCTGGGGCAGGAACACGAATTGAGCTAAGGCTCGGGAGTCAAGGTAGCACTGCAGGCATAGCTAGTACAGGAACAGGGAATTACTACAACTCAGGAGTCAAGGTAACACTGCAGGCAGGGCTAGTTCAGGAACAGGGAATTACTAAAGCTTCAGGAGTCAAGATAGCACTGCAGGCAGTGCTGGATCAAGGAAATAGGAGATAGCTACAGCACAGGAAACTAGGAGTCAAGAGAGCACTGTAAGCAGTGCAAATCAGGAACAAGAAAAATCTGAAGGCCAGGAACAGGAACAAAGAAGAACAATAGCTCAGGAACTCAGGAAAGAAGGTAGCACTGCAGGCAGTGCTAATTCAGGGACAAGGAATAGCTATAGCTCAGGAATCAAGGAAGAAGAATTAACTAAATCTCAGGAATCACTGGAAACAAGGATATCAAAGGCTCAGGAGACACTGGAAACAAGAATCGGTCTCACCGGTATACAGCTGCAATGACCAACATTGGGCTGAAGGGAGCTGGAGCTTAGGAGAGCTCACAGTAATCACATGCAGCAGGTTTGAGCAGGCTAGCAGCAGCCAACCACAGGTGAGCTGACTTCCTCCACCCATCCTTGGCGTGCAGGGGTGGAGACAAAGCAGTGAGCAGGGAATTCTAGGTAGTGGAGTTCCAAACATGAGCAGGCTGGCTTCAAGTATGAACAGGCTGGCTTTCACAAAACCCGGCATAGATTGGGAATGGATGTCAAGTCCCAAATAGTGTCCAAATGGCTGGAAGTCAGTATGTACATGAAGTCGGGGGTCAGGAGGCTTATTAGAACACTGGAAAGTCCCACAGTACAGCCCCCTGGTGGTAGACACGAGAACGCAGGGAGCAAGTTGTGACATCGGCTGCACCACCCCTAGGGCAGGGCAGGCGAGTTGAACCCCTTTCCTGAAATTCCACCATCTTGAGATGGTGAGAAAATCTCCAATCAGAGCTAGGGTAGTGCCTCTTCCCAAAATAAGTGGTCACTAGAGGGTGTAGCCATCCTAAAGGTAAGCAGCCCATTGGCTACTACCTGTCTCCCCTGGTAACTCCTCTAAATCCTCTAAATTCTGTATTTAGGTAGCCCCCTGAGGCCAGAACCTCAGATTCGTTGGACATGAAGACGACAAAGGAAGAAGATGTGCTACTTATCCAGGAAGTGAGCCTGCTGCAGAATAAACGAGACCCAAACCCTGCCAACTGCAAAAGTATTTGACAACTGTGACCGCCATCCCCAACTGAAACATGTGCAGCCTCCCAGATCCCTGGTGCCCTGCCAGCCTTCGACAATTGCCTGAGGCTCCCTTTGGTCTACTGGTACTAGTCCCCTTTACCCAGTTGCTGGCAAAGACCGCCATGAGGTAAAGACCAGCATGGCCCATGTCAACATGATTCACTTCGTCAACCAAACTTTGCAGCAGCCGAGGCTTGTTGGCCACCAGTCCGGTACTGATTCCTTCAATGCATCCACCAGCCAGAGGGATCCTCACAATACCTGCAACTGATGCTGGAAACAGTGCCGCTTCAGTGCCGCTTCTGTGTGCCTGTACCCACTTCATGCTGGCGTTGACTGCTTGAAAGCAGCAGCTTGGGAATGACAGCGACAGACTGCCCTCTCCACCCCTGTAGCTGAACGTCACCGGTGAAGAGCAAATTCTGCATCCAAAGACCTCCGCTCCTCTGACCACGGTAACCCAGAACTGCCTGCTGTGCCAGGCCCTGGACCTTCCAAAACTCTTACTCCCCTGGAGTAGAACTTACCCTGACCCTGGAGTAGAACTTACCCTGAACTCTGGGCGACCGCTGTCCCCCCAAAACTACTTGGCCGAGTGTTGCTTCCATTGACCATGACAGTAAATGTATTGGCGGTACTCCACTATCTAACCCTATGATTTTCTTCCTCTTGACTGTGACGGTCGCTGCCTGATGGTAGCTACCACTGTTGCTTAAAACTGGTAAGCATTTGTGTCTTGAACAGCGCTTGGTTAAAAATTGAAATACAAAGCATTTATTCATTGTTGAATGAAGTTCTTAGTTTATATAAAATGCATATATAAAGATACAACTTCATTTTTTTCTAATTGGTCTCGGATTTGTTCTTGAGTGTGTGCCTCATTTATTGCCTCTGTGCGTGAAAAAAAATGCTCAGCAATACCCTCTGATAAGCCTAACTGCTCACCACACTAGCACTAAAAGAGCATTAGCGCTTTCTGCCTTTTCCTCTGCACACCTATTGGGGATCCACTGGACTCTATGCACAGCGCACTTCTTTTAGTACACTATATAGAGAGTCAGTTTCCTACACTCGCCCAATATGTACCCATGATAAAGGTTTTGCTTTTGTAAAGCATAATCATTTTTTTAGGGTCTCATGTCCTCTTTTCCTGGCGAACTTAAAATTTGATATGCAAGATGCCTTGATCCCATGGAACCTAGGTATTTAAAATCCTTTGCCTTTAAAATTGGGGTTTCCCCAACAAAAAATGTTTCCGACTGTTGTAGGATTTTTTGGGATTCACTTTAAACTTCAGCACATGCATCAAATTATTAAAACCATCTAAAGGTAATTCTATCCTGTTTGATGTATGTGCAATTAAAACTACGTTGTCCACATACAATAGCAAAGGGACTAAGCGGGAGACAATTTTAGGGACATTACATCTGCAAGAAGTTAAAAAGGTGTCCAGGGCATTGATGTAGGCTAAAAATAAAATAAGGTGTCAATTTACAGGCTTGTTTAATGCCTCGATTGACTTGAATAGGGGGCATGGGATCGCCACGTTGAGTATCATAAACCCTCACGTGGGTATCTTGCTGTTGAAAGTCTTCGTGCCTAAATCACTAAACCATTTCCACATGATAAGCAGAGAAAACGTATAATGTGGGGACATTCATAACAATAATCTTGCGCTGTATTCACAATTTTCTTTTATGTTTTACATGGTGTTTTGTATCCCAGACACACCCAAATCTACTTAAAGGTAGGCATAAGTGTAAAGCGAAAGTGTGAATGTCTAAATCTTTGGGGGTATAGGAGTTGGGGTTTCTCACTAAAAAAACAAAGGGGCACATGATGTACAAGGGGTTGACGCCGCCTTAGTGTCACTTTACCAACGGTTTTACAGCGAGATTTTTATCTCCGTATGTACAAGCTGTCACTAACCTCTGTTAGCGGCAGTTTTCCGGTAAAAACGTCTATTCTGAAGATTGCCACTCTGTTAGCGATAATGACATGCAAGAGAGGCGTTCCCGTGCAGAAATGTCCACTAACCCCACTTTGCGATATTTACAAGGGGATTCCTGAAGTTTGGAGGACCAAAAAAACTGCCGCTAGCTGCAGTTAGAGGCAGTATTTTATGATCCGAAAATAGCTGGTCTTGAAAATGGAGATAACACTTGGGGCCTCCTTTCAGTAGGTTTTGGTGCTGGAAAGCGCTGCAAGCAATGTTGCTGCGCTGCCCTGCGACAAAACTACAGGGCACGAATGCACACCATCAATAACATAATGAGCATTCCTGGGCCTCAGTCATAAAATGTGTTGTAGCGCTGTGACAAGACAGCATTGCAACACTTTTCACTTCGCCCTTCTTGTGACATTATGGATGCGCTGTATTCACTGGACAGTGCACCATGACGCAAGTAATGACAGATACATCTGGAATTCTGATGTATCTGTCTGCGCTAAAGTCACGCATTGCTGCAGTCATGTCACAAGCATGACGCAACTCCAGCAATGCATGGAGTCAGCCCATACCTGTGGCACTGTGTCACCCTTACGCCTCCCTTCAGGCAGGCATAAGGTACTGACGCAGTGCTGTCCTACACTTGTCGCAGTGAAATCTGAGGGGTTTTACTGTGCCCCTTCTATGAGGGCTTGTCACGTGGGAACGCACACCCTGGGTACATCATACGTGATGCAGGTATGATGTGGCACAGGGCTTCACAAGGTCATGCATATGCCTACATGCGTCACTTTGCAAATATGGCACAAAGTGGTACTAGTTTTGCCTGGTCCATTCTTGAGGGGTGCCAGGGTGTCAGCGCAGTTGGAGATCCATCAGTGGTAGTTGCGGGCTGCGGTGCCATCGTCTGTAAGCGTTGACAGAGTGGTGGTGATGAGGGAGTTGAAGAGATGTTCTTCGGTGGCCTTGATCCAGCTGCGAGGGGCGGGGGCAATGATGGCGGTGGTGTATGATGTGCATGGTGAAGATGTGATGTTTTACAAAGTAAGAGAGTTACCCCAGTTAGGCCAAAGGGGACTGGGTAAGAAAGTTACACAAAACAAAACAGAATTCCACTCTATGATTCAATTTATAAAGATAGTGTCAGATCAATAGTAACCACTGAACCAAAGATTTCCCTGTTAATAAGTCATATAATAAAAATCATATATTCACAATAATTTTATTGTATCAAATTCATATTTAAACATACAACATATTATTATATTGATGAACTCAATTAAAATCTAATGGGGATGGATTTATCTTATTTAGTTATTTTTTGCATAAATGTTATAGTCACATCACCCTTTACATATTCCTTCTAATTACATAAAAACAAATATCAATGATTATATGTACAGTTGGAACAAGCATGTACATTTCAAATAATACAATTATTCACACAAAGATTCACTTCAAATAAAACTGGTGTCGACGCAGCATTTTGGCGGTTATATCCCCCCCTTCTTCAGGACTTTGCAAATCATTAAAATCAATTGATCTAAAAAACAATTTAAAACAGAGAAGGAAACATTTTTTTTATTACATCATTCTTATAACAGGTTGGTTCAGTGTGCACTATCTTGTTTTTATATTCATTTATTATTCAAATTAAAATTATATGGTTAGGGTACTATGACTAATATTGTCAGAAGTATCCCCTAAGTTGTTTTCCTTTAAGCTATACTATTTATTTTAGCTTAAATAATTCACGGTTGGATAACTCACCACTGGCTGCCTTAGTAGGTCAGAAATTACTGTTACGTGCCTGTCATCAAAATTTGGGCACATGTCCTCTAATATGAGGTTGTTTTAATCAAAGTGTGTTGATCCATTAGAGGACAAATTGTCCTGTGGAATGTCCTATAGCTTATAAAAGGCAGGTATGTTATATTGTATCGATATTGTGTAATTTTTATTCTAAATAAATGTATTTCTTCACACATATCTTAAGTCACTTATTTTAAGGATGTATCCCTTTCTTCAAGGTTGCACAGAGGTCCACCAATGATCAAAGTTTATATAGGTTGTCACCCTGAAATATTTACAGAATTTGATATTGTTTTCGGCCTATGTTTTTAAGCCTCCAATATTATATGCCTATTCAATTGTTTGACAAGAGTCATGACTTACCCTGATAGAATTTTAGATAATGTTAAATTCTTTGTCCGTTCTTTAAAAAAAATGTGGTTATCCTTTCAACCCGAGACACTTGTGATCATATCTTTTCAATTGTTATGATCCCGGTTTCTGATGAGTAATGAATGGAATATTAATTTAAGTCCCACATCTTTATTAGTTCATCCTATGTAATTCATTTAATACTGATATGGTTACTGGATGTTAAATTTATATAATTTCTTAGTATTTGTCTAGAGACCATCCCTCATCATGGTAAAACCACTGTAATCTAATGGGGTATTGTCCAGGTATTTTGCATTGTACATGGTCCCAGTGTAAATCCTTACTCCCATTTCCAAAAGATATCCCCATATTATCCAATCCATTCTATTTCACCAATAGGGTATATCTAAATTGACTGTTTGGTTTTCTTTAAATGCGCATTTACAGAAACTTTAGAAAACCCTCTATTTACTTTCTCTAGATTACTAATCCTTGCCTCCCTCTTTACAAAGTTTAAAACCCCCTGATAGTTATTTTAATCGCTTTAGCAAGTTAACTACGATAACTGTTGTTTTTTAAATGCGCATTAGCTACAACTTTAAAAAAAAAACTCTATTTATTGTCTCTAGGTTACAGGGGGTTTTCAACTTTGTAAAGAGGGAGACAAGGATTAGTAATCTAGAGAAAGTAAATAGAATGGATTGGAAATGCCGGAAAGAACACTGGATGGGGCGTGAATGCAGCGGTGTGTGTCTGAGCGGGTGTTGTAAATATTTAAATGAGAGAAATATTACCTCGAGGCCAGGTCCCGTGTCTTCGTTGCTCCTGCTCTCCTGAGTCTGCTTCCAGGAACAGGAAGTAGGCAGCTAGGCTCCCTCCCCTAAGCTAATCACAACACTGCAATGCGGCATTGGGATTGGTCATTGGCGCTGGGATGAGGCGTTCAGCCAGTTGCTGAAGGGGTGGACATGTTCTCCATGCAGGCTGTAAGGTAGCTTGAATTGCGAACAGGACAGTGCACATGAATGCTTTGGGTGGCCTGAGCAGGCTGACTAAACAGTAACTGCGCACTTGAGTGGGCATGCCACTCCACCCCTGTCCTGCTCTGTGAGTGGAGAATCCCTACCCACCCTCCCGCCTGCATAGGAAACATGGCACGATTACATCAGGAAGTTATTATCATCATGTGATGATTATTCCTCTTCTTGCACTGCTTGAAAGCAGTAGGGTGACAATCTTCCGCCATAGCGGAAGAGCCGCTACTGGGGTGCGTCATCTCCAGGTGCTAGGCGTGGGCGACTCGACTCCCGGGCCTCCTCCGCTACGCATCCCACCTTCTCCTTACCTGGACATTGACACCTTGGCGCAATCCGCTGCACTCTTTCCATATCTGTGACTTAGCCAGCAGGAGACTCAGCCAGGTGGGATTTCACAAGCCTGGGTAAAGCAGTCGCCACCAAGCCCCCTGGTGAACTCCCAATGCAGTTGATGCAGCAGGGCTCCCTGAGGTGTGAAGTTGCAGTGCTCCCGCCACACAAGTTCGGTGAAGCTCAGGGGCTTCACCCTCCACAGCGTCTGCCCAGTGCAACATCATCCAGCCTGTGATGCAGAGAGGTGCCGCCCACCATTGGTAATCCCCTCTGTGCACCCCGGTGTAGTGGTGGATCATAGTATGCGATGCAGACCTCTTTACATTGTTGCGCAAGAGCCCCTCTACCATTCACAGCTCCAAGGGGCGCAAGGCAGTCTTCTCACACAGGTCAGCAATTTGTCTCCATGAGACCACCCAGACTTCACCACCAGGTACGGGCGATCGCCACACCTCAATGTCTACCGCCACAGCTCATCAACTCCACTGCTCCTCCGCATCCCACTCCAGGCTCCAGGTGCAGTTCCAGCAAGGCATCCAGGCTCCAGACGCAGGTCCATTGAGGCATCCAGGCTCCAGGTGCAGGTCCAGTGAGGCAACCAGGCTCCACACGCAGGTCCAGTGAGGTATCCAGGCTACAGGCGCAGGTCCAAGGAGGCATCCAGGCTACAGACGCAGGTCCAGCGAAGCATCCAGGCTCCAGACACAGGCCCAGCGAGGCATCCAGGCTCCAGGCGCAGGTCCATTGAGGCATCCAGGATCCAGACGATGGTCCAGCGAGGCATCCAGGCTCCAGACGCAGGTCCAGCGAGGCATCCAGGATCCAGACGCAGGCCCAGAGAGGTATCCAGGCTCCAGATGCAGGCCCAGCGAGGCAGAGAGTCAGCGAGGCAGCGAGGCAGCGAGTCAGCGAGGCAGTGAGGCAGTGAGGCAGTGAGGCAGCGAGGCAGCGAGGCATCCAGGCTCCAGGCGCAGGTCCAGCAAGGCATCCAGGCTCCAGGCACTGGTCCAGCAAGGTATCCAGGTTCTCATCTTGGTCATCCTGGATGTTGGGTGGCTTGAGCGGGTTGTTGATGTGTGCTGCACTTGGCCCTGGCTGCTCCATTTGCATTTCATTGTTTTTTTTGCCTAATTTCTATCGGAGGTCGACTAACAGGCTATTTTTTCCATTAGAAGCAAAAAAACTCATGTTGGGCTGACTAATCTGTGTTTTTTTTACACTAATGGGCTTTTCGTTGGTTTTCACCCTCTAACGCCGGAATTCCTATCGCCATCGCCCTAATGTTAGTGGCAGTTTTCTCTTCTGATCCCAGAAGCAAGCGCCATGTAGCGACGGCTTGTAAATATGTTGCTTACATGGTGATAGTTTTCAGCGGTACACGGCAGTAAGAAAACTGCCATGAATATCATGAGTGTTCCCTTTCCACATTACACAAAACACACTTACTCCCACTGTTTTATTTTAATAGATTCACAAGTGTTTCCTGAATGGGAATGGTCATAAAACATGTCTGGGGCAACGCACTGGGGGGCTGCATTGCGCAGCACACATTGAAATAGCAAATCACTATGAATTGTGTATGTGCAGGAAGGTGTCCCTTAATGCACATAAACGATCATTAAACAAATGGCAATTTGCAGCTTCTATGTGTGCTGCACAATGCAGCAAACAAAGGAGTTTCAAATCAACATATAAACAATCATTCTCCTCAATGCAGACACCCTTGCACTGTGGTGCAAGGGTGCCTGCATTTGCCATGGGCAGCTAGATTTAGCGCCAGCGATAGGGGAAACGCAGTAGTGCGCTGCATTCTTGTGAATATGGTGCAGCTCTATGCTTTCAGAAAGGCGAAGTGTACCATTAGCAATTTTTGCTTAATGCCACGCTTCGCCATTCGGTTGTAAATATGCCCCTAAGTTCCAAATTGGTGGGTATTCCATGCATTTTATTTTTATGGCCTCATTTCACACTGGTCAATTTTCCTATGTCCGAAGTTTCAGCTAAAGGCATAAATCCCACAAAGATCCAGTTTCTCTGGATATGAGAATTTTTTATATCGACCATATTGAACGTTTGCAACAAAGATCAAGATTCAGGCCCAAGGGTACTAGGCTGAAGTTAGACTGCCGCATTATAATTTTATTTCCATATATTTTATTTACTTTTTGTTACAAATGTAATGCCATTTTCACTCATTTTATTTTTAAGGCCCTCTTTCCAAGTGACCCTGAAAATGGTCTTGTTTACTCCTCCCCTGGAATTACCAATGAAGGGGAATAGAAGCTCGGTAACTCCAGGGTGGGGAAAATCCAGCCCATTATTATTTAGATCCCTATGTATCAACGCATTTCTCCACAGACCCAGAATGGGGAAAACCCTTTTGTAGATCAGGCCCTTAGACCCTGAGGCTACACTAAGAGGGCTGCCAGACTTTTGCATGGAGATTTCAGCTGTTTTCAGCAGCCAAAATGTCTGGATGAAACAGAAAAACATATAAGGGCACATTTATAAAAAAAAATCACGCAGCCCGGCAAGCCACCTTGCTGCGCTGCATAAGAAAAGAGCAAGAATGTGCTATATGTAAAATTATACAGCACACTGCTGTCTTTTTCTGGCACTGGTGCACAATTTGCTGCTTAGTGCCAATGCAGTCACCGTTGCACTAAAGTGCACGGGTGCTTGTTTTGTAAGCAGGATTATTTTTGTGCTGGAAAGGGCACCTTCCTGCACAAAAACAATCAGGAGAGGCATTTTCAAAAAAGCGAGGAGAGATAAAGATATTTCTCCTCATTATACCTCAGCTGGGGAGGCGTAGCATTTTGATGCATTTCCAGGTCTCCCAGTAATGGTAAATGCGGGTATGCGCCAAAATCCATGGGTGGCTGCATGGGAACACCCACCCTCCACCTATGGAATACCTGCCTGGGGCAGAGTAATGCAACACAACGATTTGCGCTGTGTTGCTTTACTCTAGATTTATCAAGCCAGGCAGGGCCATGCAAAGTGAACTTGCATGGCTTGATAAATATTACTCAGGGGTCGATTACGATGCCATTCAGAAAGGCTCCGAACCGCATGCAATTCGTTCAAATCGGATTCAGAAGCCTTGATTACGATGTTCGGAAATGGTTCGGACTGTCCGACTCAGTTCCCAATGGTATTCTGAGTTGTTCGGAGCCGACTCGTACAGGTTTATGGACTGCATTTCCGAATGAGCGATTAGGATGTCAGATTCGGACAGCCTTTCCGAATCGGTTTTTGCAACATGGATCAGCTGTCGGAAGCTGACATTTGGGGCCATTAACAGGCCCTCCTTCACCCAGGGGCCTCAGAATCGGGCCTGTGAGAGTACCCAGGGGGCCCCTTTCAAACCATGCACAGTGTAGCAGGCACTTTGGGGTACCCTCCACAGGGTGAACGATTTTCCCCAAACACCCTTTTCTTCAATGAGAGCCTGTGTATTTGGTCGGAACACAGCCTCCCATTGAAGTCAATGGGAGTCTGACCGAACGGTGTTGGGAAGCATTGTAATTGGTTGGACGGACTCCCCGAATCCGATTCGGTTGGAGACCAATCCGAAACCGATTCAGTCGGAATGGTTTCCGAACGACATCGTAATCGGCCCCTTAACAGTTGCGTCACCCTTCGCCCCATCTCAAGGCACAAGGGTTACGCAACTGCTTGATAAATCTGACCCATAATTCCGATTGCAGCTCCATCAAAATGAAGAAGTCATTTGTAATGAGGGCCTTCGTAATGCCTTCACTTTACAAGAAAATGGTACAAAGAAGCTGAATGGATACTTAAATATGCAATATAGTTCCACCACGTGAGTTTCTGATGTTTCATTTATAAAAATGGAAAGTATGTGATCTGTTTGGCCAGTGGCAGTTCAGTGGTATTGAAACTTGGTTTCTCAAAACCCCAGATCAATGGCAGTATCAATTACGCCATATTACTATGCTATCTTGCGTCACACACAGAGGAAAAGGACTTTCCAGACATCCAAAGATATTTCTCCCGCCACTTAGCATCTCTTATTGAAAAATGTAATGTTGTAGACAGGCAAATACACCACAGTATGTAAAATTGCTGTTTGCTATGTTGTTAAATCATTAAAAAATACTGCCTCAGTACTTAAAGTCAAATAGGTTGTAGTGTTTTTATAAAGTCATTTATCTAATCTTTGCACTTGGTATATACATGTATCATGTATTTGGTGAACTGCATGTGAATTATGTTTTAGGGCGAAAATGCAAGCACAGTCATTGAAGCTGAGGGGAGTAACACTTAACATTGATGATACACAAACATGAATGTATTCAGATGACACAACATGCTGTTAGGTACATGCTACTTTAGCGCATTTTCCCCCATAAACAAATGCACATTTATGCATTCTTTTATCATTTTTAAGATTCTCTAAGGTATGACTTTTGTTGTGGATCATTGCAGCTAGTTTTGTACAGCGGTCAAGCAACATCACTCCTATAGGTGTGGCCAGCCAGAGATTTAGAGTTTCTGACATTGATGTATTTTAAATATGTGTATGTACAGCTGTTGCAACACCACACTCACTTCGGTTATTTAATTTTAAACTATTTGCAGCATTCAGCTGCTTTCAAGTATTCCTTGGTGAGCCCAATATCCACCAATATCTGTAAGTGCTATTACAATGCTGGCCTTATCCTGTCCCATGTCAGCTTTCAATTGCTTCATCCACCTCGCTGATCACCGACTTATTTTCTGGCTTCAGTAAATAAGACTACTTTGGTGCACTTCCCAAAAGTAATTTCAGAGAAGATAAATTAAATATTGATTGCAACTTAATATAGTGATAGTGCTACAATATTTCCTTCACGTTCAAGCTTGACCACAAGTTTCCAATCATACATTTTTTTGAAGTTGTGATTTCTAACCTGAGGTTTTATTAAATTCAACAGCTGCAGTCAATATTTATGTATTCGCCAGCTTAGTTGGACATTTTAAATATTATGGAGAAATGAATGTATAATAAGAAAACAGATAGCAGTCTTGCATTTCATTTTAGGTGGGAAGCTTTATGTTCTAAAACATTCACATATGGCCCACGTTTAGCAAAGGGTATATAATTTCATCTTGTTTAGGTTACATTGGGAACTTCCCATTAATAATTGGTGGGCTCATAAAATGGATTTCATAAAGCAATTGACTTTTTTTGCATTAATTTACAATTCTAGGATCGTAAGTAATTTCCGATTGATTCCAATCGAAATACAATAACTCAGTGAGTTCGTTTTTAAAGACGGGGTTCACAAAGGCATGCATTTTCACTGGCCGCATGAAATTATGTGGGCTTAGGTGCACTGCAATCCATTGAAATAGGTCTGGATTTCAAACAGGGCCGGACTGGCCGTAGCGGGCACCGGGCAATCCCCCGGTGCGCCGCACGGGCGGGGGCCGTTTTTGTTACAGGGCCGTTTTTGCAGCCTGCAAAATCGGCCCTGTAACAAAATCGGCCGAAAACCGGCCCTGGCAAAGAGCTCAGCGGCACCCCCAACGGGAGGGGGGGGGGGGGGGGCCGAGCTCTTTGCCAGGGCCGGTTTTGGTTCCCAGTCCGGCCCTGATTTCAAATGTTATAATCTGTTTTCCAATGAGAGAGGAAAACTCAGGATACATTATGGGTCAAATTTACGACCCTGTCACACAACGAAGCGCAGCTTCCAAAGTTGCTGCGCTGCGTAACAGGGAGATAGGAGGAAACGCGCCAAATATACAGAGATATGGCACTCTACCCCCCCCCTCCCTAGCACTGGCACACAATCAGGCGCCACACACACACAAACCTTTGCACCATATAGCAGGGGTGTCTGGGTGCGTCCAGCATAGGTTTTGTACTGGAAGGGTTTCCTTCAGTATCCTTGCAGCACACATGCAAAGTCAGAAAAGAGAAGAGAAATAAAAGTATTTTCCTTTAAATGCGTACTTCAAAGTGTCGGTATTTTTGGGTGCAAAACCCCTCTATTATTATTAGTAGATTCGGTTTTTCATTAAAAAGGCATGGGTGGTACCATGGGAACCCCCATGTACCACTCACGTAATGCCCCCCAAAGTAGAGTAATGCAAAGCAGTGATTTTCGTTGCGCTGTTTTACTTTTAGGCAACCTTCCAGTGAAAAACAAGTTTTGCTCTGGAAAGTAAATTAAAAAAGCTTTTTGCGTAGGTTTGCATTACTGTTGTGACGCAAACCAAGTGTAAAACTCATGGCTGGTGTTCTTGGGCCTGGAGGGATCCCAGAGCTGGTGCTGACCATAGGGGTAGAAGGCCAGGTGGTGGTGGGCGAAGGCGGTGTGCGGTAGTCTGCAGGTACATCTTGCACTGCACGTGGGGAGAATCAAGCCAAGTTGTAGACATCATGCCCCGAGATTGGCCCAGCAGAGTGGGCAGACCTCCGCAAGGGCCTCAGTTCTCCACCTGTCTCGACCTACTCATAGGCTAGGGGGGCAGAACCACCTTTTATAGTTCATACAGGTGTAAGTGCACCCACAGCACTGTGGCAAGCCCTCGGGAAGCTCCATTACCTGGCCGCAGCAGATGTGATTGCCTCTCTCTGCCACCGGATCCCTCCACGCTGCTGCCTAAAGACTCACTCCAGGTCTCTGGCCGTGCTGCAGACCCCGGGCCTCTGACTGCGGGAGCAGATTTTCTCTGGACCTCTGTGCGACTCACGGGCCCACCGCACATAGAGAGGTGCGGGCCCACGCTGTCATCTTGCCTCCAGCCTCATCTTGGCTCCATAGGCCCATTGTCCGGGTCACTCAGCATGGACCAAAATACCTGGGAGCCGGGGCTAGGTTGAAGTCCTCATGTCAGCGTCTGGTGATCCGGGCACCCACCTGTCGTCTCCATTGGTGACGACAGTACCCCAGAGCCGGGGCCGGCACTCCCACAATGATCTATTGCTGACAGATATCTATCTATGGATGTGATATCTGTCTGTGCATCAATATAGATAGATACATGGATATATAGATATATATATAGATAGATAGATAGATAGATAGATAGATAGACAGACAGACAGACAGACAGACAGACAGACAGACAAACAGACAGAGATAGATAGATAGATAGATAGATAGATAGATAGATAGATAGATAGATAGATAGATAGATAGATCGATCGATAGATAGATAGATAGATAGATAGATAGATAGATAGATAGATAGACATAATGCAATACTCCAATTCTTCTTGCCCAAAAACCTCTATACAGATCTAAATTTCAGCTCTAATTTGTCCCCAAGCCATCAGCAGTCAGTGCCCATTCAATTTGTGGGGGGGGGGGGGGTGGTCCATTTGATTAAAACTGTGGGTGTCGCCTTCCATTGTACTCAAAAGCTGATGTGGCTCCATTTTTTATTGGTAGGCAATAGTTTCCAGTTCAATCTTATTTAAATGCAGTATCCAATCAAAGCTTCTGATTCTTGCTGTGCATCACTTTTGTGGTTTATCCACCTTTTTTCTGTTTGTGTTTGACAAACGCCTTTGGTATCTTATTGTTTGAATCTTCCATTTATGTGGTTATACCGTGATACATGAAAAGGTATATCACTAGTACAGCATCTTTACCAAACCATCAGAGCTTTGTGCAGAAGCCTGTGTAAACGGGAAATCACTTGCTGAAATAAAATTTAATTCTGCACAGCCCTGGATTCACTGTAAGCAAACATGCAGATTTATTTCCTCTCCTCTGTCCTCAACCAGCATGTGCAATAGGAAGGCTGATTTTTCCAGTGGCTAAACCAATAGAATGCAGCCTTCACTCTTAACTGGTTGCCATCCAATCAGTGTGAAGGGGTATTTTACAACAATGAAAGTGTGTTGTTATGACTTAAGGATGAGGAATGAGAAGTAGGGATGATGATGGAGAAGTAAAGATGATAAGTAGGGATGGTGGATGAGAAGTAAAGATGATGGATGAGGAGTAGGGATGATAGATCAGAAGTAGGGATTAGGAATGATGGATGAAAAGTAGGATAATGGATGAGAAATATATGAATCATGGATGAGAATTAAGGAGGATGGAGGCCATCAACGGATGTGTTTACACAAGTCCATCGATATACCCTCAAGGAACTGCTGCACTGAAAAAGGGGATTTTCATTGGAGAGAGCAACAAGATTCCAATCTTTCAAGACCTCTCTGAAAGAACTTTACAGTAAAGACGAGACTTCAAACCACTGACAGATCATATATGAAAGTAAAATTAAACATATCTTGGGCCACCCCTTCTGTCTTATTTTAATGTGAGACGGTAAGATAAAATTAATCTACTCCAGGTCTGAAGCCAAAGAATTTCATCAACTGTATCCCCACCCAGAAGAACCGTCACACTAAGAGAGATGCCCAAACAACCCATCAAATAACCCACCAAACAATTGCTGGCAAACGGTGGGGGTAGATTGAGAATAGAAAAATAAAACCCTCTGAAGCAGATACTGAACATGAGAGGAAAGACCTTATCACAAGCCATAGATCATACAGCAGAAGACCCAGAATACTGAGGAGTGGTTGGAGTAAGGAGGTCTAGCCCGGATGTCTAGCCAGGGTAGCTCTAAAGACTGAGGTCAGCACACACGCTGTGCGACGTAAACAGCACTAGAACCAAAACTCCTATGACTATGGATATCCCAAGCAAGCTCAATAATTACTCCTCCCAGAAAACACTGAAATTATGCTAATAGCAAAAATGCTGAGACAGTAAACCTCCAAAAAGAGAGCTGAAAGACAGGGGAGATATGGACTCAACACCATGTTTCTCTTGCAGGGCCTACTTGGTGGTGAGGGACTAGTGATCCCCCGGTGGGACAGATTTGACCCTGTGTGGACTGGCTTGGCAATAGGATCAGCTGCTATTGCAGGATCATGTGCGTAGGGAGCTGAGGAGATGTGCACTTTGGAAGATTCTATATTCACTATGTTATCTGAGCCATATTGGGCAAAACAATCCCTTTGGTGTTTCCTCATTAATTGTTGTGAAATGTTTGTAACTGGAGAGGAAACCAAGAGCTATGCTCACCAATTCAAACCATGCAGTTGAATAAATCTCCCCTCTTAGAAAACGGTCTGTACTGACTGCTGTGTTCAATCTACTCTCACTTAACATTCAGTGACTAAATTTCCTTAACAGTAGACACCAGTTCTAGCAATATGTTTAGAGACATGACTTCCATGAGACCCACCTATTCCTTCAAGACCTCTTTCGAATGAGGAATAAGGCAAATCTAATGCAGCACTGGGCTTGTGCACCAACTAATACAACATGAGTGTCAATCTTAGCGAAAAGCAAACTGCCAGAGAAGAAGGTAAAGATGCTTAGCGACCATGAGGGCAGCTTTTTGGAGTTGCAGATATCGGGTCATAGTTAATTTACTGCATACATAAATGTATATCCTCAACTCTGGGCAGGGTGCCTTTCTACAGACCACCACGAAGAAACTCATGGAGGGAATAAGAGATGAAATGATAGTTTTTTTGTTTTTTTTTAAACATTTTTTATTGAGCAGCAGAGATGGGTATATATCAATGATCAAGGATAGAAAAAATTATGAAAACATCAAACAAGATCTAATAAAATCCTTAATTAAGTAATAGCATTTAGCAATTATGGTTGATACAGAGCAGGAAGCCGGTAAAAAAGTGCAGCATGCAGTCGTTTCTAAAATCACAACTCCAGAAAGATACAAATGGTGCAAAATACTTAAACATGGGATATGTAGACAACCCTACATTATAATTCTTATCGTTTCCCTTTACCAACCCAAAAAAGATGTGCATATTTACTAATCCTGGACTTCTTATATAGATAAAGTGTCCTGTGCTAAAGTGCTAGGTGCCAGTCATTAATTGATCACTATTAAAAAATTTCCAGTTTCTGGTAAACTTGCTCATTGCCCTAACTCTTTTGGCGTAGGCCTCTTCAAACTTTTTTGTCATTTTCATTTTATTCACCCATTTTAGATAAGAAGGAATCTCCTCTGATCTCCAATTCTGAAGGATTAAGGAGCGGGCTACTAAGGAACAAATCGCCGTATAAAACTCTTCGGCTTTGGACAAGTCAGTTTTTTGTTGAGATACCAAATAAAGCAACCTCAGCTTCAGGATCAAGCGTCTTGTCAATGGCCTGACTTATTGATGAAAAACTTTTACGCCAAAACATTTCGAGTTTAGGGCAAGTAAAATAAATGTGAAGCCAGTCGCCCCCTTCTCGAAGCTGGCATCAGAAGCATTAATTT
Organism: Triturus cristatus; assembly: GCF_964204655.1. Classification (NCBI taxonomy): domain Eukaryota; kingdom Metazoa; phylum Chordata; class Amphibia; order Caudata; family Salamandridae; genus Triturus; species Triturus cristatus. The sequence goes on from NC_140589.1 coordinate 597,783,318, forward strand.
TCAACTCCCGCAAAGCATTTATTTAAAGCTTTTGGAGTAAAATAGGCCAACAAACAGGATAAAAACGACATCCTTTTGAAATTGGCAGGGCCTTGCCTCCAAACTGGGCGATCTGCTCCCATTTCCGCCTCGAGAAGGAGCAATTAGTTTCATAAGTTATTTTGGCCAAAATACCTTCAACCAAAGACGACTCTTCGCCCTTACTCAGTAAAGTGTACCAGTTCCCCACTCCTTTTCATTTCGCATTATAAAGGGCATTAGCCAGAGGTGGTGGTGACCCGCATTCCGAAAGACTGTATTTATTTATTAAATTTACAATCTGTAAATATTCCAAAAACCCCGTCTTTAATTGATTACTAGACCTGACCTGGACCTCTTGCCAGGTGATAAGTTTCCGGCTTAGAAAAAAAGAGCCCAAATCACTCAATCCAGAATTTCTCCATTTTTTGAGCTTACTAGAATGAATTTGAAGCCCAAAGATCTTACACTCTTCCAATTTTAAGTAATAAAAACCACCAGACCCTACCAGTTTAAAACAAGACTGTAGTCTGTCGGAGAATTCCCGGATTGTCTTATACCTGGTCTTTTTGGGTAGTTTAACTGTTTATATAAAAATCGGAACTTGGGAACCTACCTCTTGTATCATTCTGTGATAAAAAAACATATCAAGCAGCTCATTAGGATCCAGTAAACGTGATGCGAGATCCATAATCGCTGCCATATAGTAAAAACGAATATTTGGCAATGCTAGACCCCCTTGAGCAGTTCCCAACTGCAATACGAACAATTTAACCCTGGATGCTTTCTTATTCCAAACAAAATCCCTGATCATTGACTCAATTTCTCGAAAGAAATTAGAGTTGATCTTTAACGGAACATTTATAAAAAGAAAAATTTATAAGGAGAGTATTGACATTTTAATTAGTGCTACACGGCCAATTAAGGTTAAAGGAAGAAGAGTCCATCTATCAAGCAGAATTTTTATTTTATTGCGCATAAATAAATAGTTCAAACTGAATAGTTGATCAAACTGATTAGAAACATAGATACCCAAGTATCTAATTGGTTCTGTTTTTAGGGCTTGCGATTTAAGATTTAAAGGCAAAATATTACAATCGGCGTTCATTACTAGAATCTCCGTTTTGTTTTGATTAATTTTATATCCACCGGTCTGTTCAAATTGACCAAATTCAAATAAAACTTGATCAAAATTGGATTTATCAGGTCGTAGATACAAGATTATATCATCGGCGAATAATTTTAATTTCGCCATTCCTTCTATTGGTGCTTTGATTTCAGGATTTTCACGAATTCTTATTGCTAGGGGCTCAATAAAAAAAGTAAACAAAATGGGGGACATCGGACACCCTTGTCTGGTTCCTCGATTAATATTGATTGTCCCTGTCGCATTGGCATTAACTACCACCCTGGCTTGGGCACCTTGATAAATATTTTTCAACATAGTAATTATCTCGGCCAGGAAACCAAATTTTTGCATACCGAGGAAAAAAGCATCCCAGTTTACCAGGTCGAATGCCTTTTCGGCATCGACCATTGAAACCAAAATTGGAATTTTGTTGATAGAAACATAATCAAGGGCCTGGATTAAAAACCCGGTATTTGATGACATAGACCTCCCAGACACAAAGCCAGACTGGTCAGGGTGGATTAAAGCCTGGGAAATCGGGGTAAAACGTTGGGCCCATATTTTCATCAAAATCTTGAAATCAGCATTAAGAAGGCTGATTGGCCTGTACGAGTTTACATCTTTGTGATCTTTCTTTTTTTTAACAAAACTAACGATGATAGACTCCTTAAATCTCGGGGGGACAATGCCTCCCGATTTAACAACATTGAATAATTTGACCAGAAAAGGAGTCAATTCTTTAACAAAGATTTTATAGAATTCAATTGGGAGCCCGTCTGCTCCACAGGCTTTCACCCCAGGTATGGATTTGACTTTGTCTAAAATTTCTGTGTCCAAAATATCACTCTCAAGTTGATCAACTAACGGGGCAGGTAAAACAGAAGATTAACTTCATCAAAGTATTTATTAATAAGATCTACCTCTACCTCATATTTGGTGGAATAAAGCTGAGAGTAGTGATCCATAAATACTTGAGCTATGCCTTCTTGATCTTTAATAATATTTTGAGTCTTGGGGTCAACGATCTCTGTTATTAAAGCTTTTTCCTGTTTAGTTTTTGTTTGACCCGCTAACATTTTGCCCATCATTTGACTCTCCTCGTATACTTTTTGTTGGAAAGTTTTGGAACTGTTGATTTCCTCAATTAAAAAAAATTCTTTTAAGGCTGCCTTCGCCCTTTCTAGCTGTAAAGCAGCATCTCCCCTCCCCACAGGTAGAGTATCTCTCAGATTGGTAGCATGTTTTCCAGCCTGTTGGATTTGATTGATCTTTTCCCTCCTTTCTCTTAACTGAGCAGCTGAGCGTGCAATCATCTGCCCTTTAATGGCTGCCTTAAACCCGCCCAAACTGAAAACAATTCTGCTGAGCCTTCATTTAAATTAAAGAACTCTAGTATCCACTCTTTGGTTTGAACTACCCAATTGGGATCTTGGAGGAGTAGACGATCCATCTGCCACCTGGATTGAGTCTTAGCTACCCCTTCAATCTCAAACTCTACAGAAATTAAAGAATGATCTGAAAATGGGTTGGAGCCTATAGTGGTATCTAAGACCTTAAGGGATTGTGATATAAGAAAAAAATCAATCTGAGAAGCTGTGTGAAATTGTTTAGAGTAACAAGTATATTTCACAACGGTCGGATTATGTTGGCGCCATTGATCCACGAGTAGATGTTCCTGTTTTAAGGCTTCCAAGACTTTCTTTGTTTTGGGTTTCAGTTCTTTTTTATTTTTATTTGAGGTGTCTTTTTCCAGCTCTTGAATAAAATTGAAATCCCCGCCCAGAATTATTTTTCCCGGGGCCCCTCTGAGTAGCTCACTGATTTTAAGTAGGGCTTTAGTATCATCTACTATTGGGCCGTAATAGTTTAAGAAATGTAAAGTCGTCCCGTTTAATTTGGCCTTAACCCAGAGCCAGCGCCCTAGGGGGTCTCTCCGAATTTGACCAAATTCCAAAGGAAGACTACGGCAAAAACAAATCGCAACCCCTCTTTTAGCTAACCCAGCAGAGGCAAAAAACACATGCGAAAAAACCCGGGGTGATATATTTTAGGAAAATTAGTTTTCAAATGGGTTTCCTGGAAAAATAATACCTGGGGCATACAGGATACTAGCCACCTTATTAAAGCTCCATATTTCGATTTATTTAATATCCCATTAGCATTAATGGAGATAATGCGACATGTACTACTCATTTTGCCCTGATTGTGGATAAATAGAAATCAAAAAAATCAAAAAAAGCATACCAAAATTTAAACATTTAAACACTCCCATTTTCTTAAAAGCTTTTACTTCAATGCCCCTACTTCTGCTCTTTTTACTGCTATTCTTTTTTGCCCTCCCTACACCCCCCTTTGCCCTCTCAACCCAACCCCCAGAAGAGGTGTCCCAACATGCTAACCACCTCTTAATAACCCTAGCGATAATTAATAATTAACGGGTGCCATGAATCTGCACCCGGGGTAACCACCCCCCCCCCCTTGACCGGCCCACGGATGCTATACACCACCTAAATCCTGTGCATCTTCTAGGTTAGTGAACATATGAAATTTCCCCTTAACAAGTACACGCAATTTCGACTGTTGCGCAATTGATCCCTGAGCACCTTGAGCTTTGAACAAAAACAGCAGTTTAATAAATTATTTACGTCTCCGAGCAGCAGCGGCAGACATATCTGAAAAAATTCTACAATTGGAGGTCTCATTAACCGGGAACTGTCTCTGCTGAATGGCTTTGGACAAGATCCTCTCCTTTATTCGAAAGTCAGCAAAATTGACTAAAATAGTGCAGGGGCCACTCGTACTTGGCAAGGAATGAAACGGAACTTGATGGGCCCTGGTGATTGTGAGATCCCCGCTAAACTCTGGGAGGACTTATCCTTAATAAAGGATTCTACCCATTGCGATGTCTGGGCCCCTTCGATTCTCTCCGGAATTCCCACTAAACGTAAGTTAGAACGCTGAGAATAGTTTTCCAACTCCTCGAGCTTCGTTTCTAGAGTACTCCTGTCCGTTGTAGCTTCTCGGACTTTGCTAGACAATCCGGTCATCTGGTCCTCCAATTGGGAGATCCTGCACTCTGCTTCCTGTATTTTACCTGGAAAACCGGACACAGACTCTTCTATCTTTCCCAGACCGAGATGAAGAGAAGCAATTTCATTTTCCTGGGACCTTTTCATATCTCTTTTCATCCAGAATAAGATTAAGATTGAGATGTATTAGGTGGGGAAGGAGCCGAATGCGTTAACTTTTTCATAAAGAGGGGAAACTCTTTAAGACTTTTTCCCTCCTCTTTACTTCTTTTGGTAGTTGCGACAACTGCGGAATTATCTGCTTTCGGTTCATGTATCCCATCAATTCCTTTTGTAAATGCCGTAGGGGAGATTCTGTCTCCCAGGCTTACTTTGGGACACTCGTCAGTAGGATCGTCTTCTGAGCTCTCAAAACTGCAGTTATGATCAGGGCGGTTCCCCAACGGTCCAGCTTTTTCTGTCCCAGAAGATAGCGTTTTTGCCTGAGCCAGAGCCTGACGGGTCTTTGCCTTTAGGCCAGCTGCCGTATCGACTTTAGAGATAGGATTGTTTTGTCAATTATGTCAATTATGTCTCCCCATTGCCGACTCCAGCAGTGCGATGCAAGTAATAAATTACCATGCGTGACTTAAGGCAATCTCTCCTCTTTCTAGCGTAAATTATCACCGCTACTTCGCCCTTAAAGTTCACTTTTCACCACTTTTCACCACTTTTCGCCACTTATCACCACTTTCACCACTTCTACTGAGCTCCACCAGTCCTCACTTCACTTTTCCCAATCTCCTCACCTCCTCGCCTCTCCTCGCCTCTCACCTCCACTTCTTTCTGCCGTGGTTTACTTCCTCATGCTTCCTGACAGCTGAGCCAATAAATTATCGGCATTAACCTCTTAACTGGTCCAGCATTACGTTTCTCAGCACTCAAACTCGTGGAACAAAGCCGTTGTCGCGCTATAGTCCGGTCCGGTCCCAATATTACTCAGCTTTCTGTGTTGTTACTTTCCCGGGTCCTCTACTGGCAGCACCGGGAAAAAAAAGTTTTGCTAAACCGCGTTGTCTTCAGCTGCTGCCGCCGCAAACGCCAGAGCAGCTGAGAAGCACCGCCATCGCCGTCGGGAGGGTCGTGGTCACCCGTAGCTACACGGAGGCGTGTCTATCCGTCATAGCCGACCCACCGCACTTTTTAAGATGAAATGATAGTTGGTGGAGATTTTAACTTAGCCTGGATCCTAGCCCTGGACAGAAGATCTCTTGAGGAGCACACAACATGGAATTTCTCTAAGAGGTTGCATTATTTAATGACACAGTCGAGCCTGGAGGATGCGTGGCACACATTCCACCCAGACGAAAGGGACTTTTCCTTTTATTCTCACATACATAGATCCTATTCCGGGATCAATTATGTCCATATGTTCCGCTCTCTGCTGCATAGGTTATCTCCAATATTTCAATATTTGACACCTAGAAGGTACAAAAGATAGATTTAGAGAGTCAGACCCTTTATTCTCAATACCGGGAGTGCTGTAGGAAGGTTAAAATAATATATCCATATTTAAGACTTGAAGCCCCTGGATGCCAATGAGGGAAGAATTAAAGCAGCCTATATGCTTCACAGAAATCAGGAAAGCACTTGGGGAGATATGGCCCACTACAATGAAGACCAGCCGCCTTCTAGTGCCCTTTTGTAAAACACATTTTTTTCCACCTGGATGAATCTTTGGCTGCGTTGTATGATTCGGTCAGTGGGCTTTTGGGTATTACTGAGTCCATGCAAATATTTCTCTGGCTCATACAATGGCTAAAGATCTGGAATCCTATGTGACCTAGGCCGACTGCATTTTTCAATGTAGACTTGACGATTTTTCATTAAGGGGCTGGCACCTGTTCTCCCAGGCCTGGTAGATGCATATCAATCAGACTTTATAAAAGACAGACAAGGTAGTAATAAGAAACTGAGAATTATTTACCTTCTTAAGAAGGTGAGCTATAGGAAGATTCTGGACATCTTTTTTAGGCTTGATACTGAAAAGGCATTTGACAGAGTTAACTGGCAGTACTTAAAAGCTTTGCTAGCTAGATTGAATGTTGGGTCTGGAATTACACTTTAAATGTTATCCAATTACAAACATCCCAAACGAGGGTAAGAGTAAATGGAATCCTTTCACAACTGTTTGCCAGAAGACAATACTGTTCTTTGTCTCTGCTATATTTGACTAGCTGTGGGCCCCTGGGTAGTGCCATTAGACGAGCAGATGAAGTGCGAGTAAAACATTTGGGGGCTAACAATACAAAGTCTGTTGTGGATAATGTTCTATTGACACTCACAAACCCTGAGATCCCCCTCCCGGCAGCGGTATCTATTCTGGACGATTTTGAGGAAATTTTAGGCTTTAGTGTCAACGAGGGGAAATCAGAGATCTTAAACCGCACACTCCAGAGGGAAGACCTAAACAGGATGATGATGGTCTGCCCTTTTCAATGGATCCCCCGTAAACTTCTATGAGCCCCTTAAAATGCCAGAGGTCTGACATGGCCTAACATCATCTCTTATTATAGATCCTCACACCTAAGAATTATAGCTGAGTGGACAGAGGTGGAAACTGAAAAGAAATTGACATTTATGGATGGGGCGGTGGTAGCTAGATTCCAATGGGATCTCCCATGGCTACCCAAATGCCATAGACTCTGTCAAGCTAATTTACTCATGCCAGGGTCTTTTAAACTGAGGAAATAACCACATTTCCATCACCAAATACACTAATACATGTGAAAATGACTTCACCACTGCATTGTTCGGTGATAGTTATAGGCCCTTGGCAGAGGTAGAATGTAGAACAATCTCAAACATATTTCAGAAAGGAGAGATGAGATAATGTATCCATTGTAGGAAGGACTACAATATCCCTGAAGGATGAAGGCTTCGATACTTCAAACCTAGGCATTGAGTAATGCACCCTACTAACAAACAGCAAGCCACTAGAGACTTGAATCCCATGGACACATTTCTGGGAACAAACTTAAGGTCAAGGAGGATAATCTTGGGGTTATATAAACTGCTGCAAGAAGCCCCTTGAAGGAGTGGCTGGACATTTCAGAAGAGATTGGTCAGACATATTTTTTAAAATATATGTTAATTTGGAAATGTGATTTCAATAAAACAGAATACACCTATCTTTCTATCGCAGGCCCCTGGTATTTCACTCCCCGTAATTCGGGATGAGGTCAGGGGCGTGTCCTGGACCGCAGAGTGGGGTAGCCCTCTGGGATGAGCCTGCTATGACCTCGGCAGGGATCGGCCACAAGTGCCTGTCTGGTGGGGGGTTGCCCGCTGAGGGTCACTGTGCCATGGGCCCCTGAATACGCTGCAACCAGGTTGGTGAAAATCTATGGAGAGAAGGACCTCCATATTACAGGCCGGGCTTGCCCCAGATGGAGACGCGTGGTGCTGAGCCAGCTCTGGGGATGCTACGGGCTGTGTCAGTCTTCTCCTCTGCCTGAAGTACCCAGATTGGCCCACGAGGGCTCAACACTGCTTTTTCCACCCTCCACGCCCCACATTCTGGACGCTGCTCGCAATGGGGCTAGAACTGTGGGCCCTAAGGATTGAGCTGTGCCACTCTTCTCTCCCTGGTAGGCCAGGGCACACAGGTCACCCTCTGAATGCCCCAGCAGAACTCTACTCCAAAGGACACTGCTTGCTGTGGCTGGTGGGGGGATCTGACTTCTCATGTCGCTCAGGAGGGGACCTCACTCTGCACAAGCAGGTCAGGACTCTTCTCCCCCTCCTTATCCTCTGCACCTGCCACACATCAGAGGCCTACACCCAAACTTTGGCTGTCCTTCTCCCCTGCATTGTGTCTCTCCCAAGAGCTGGCTCTGTGGACTGCAGGCTGGGCCCCTTGTGATTGTTATGTGCCCTGGTTCCATAATGGAGCGAGAGGGCCCCCAGCCTGCACAGGCACAATTGAAAATAGAAAAAGTCATGGCTCCACAGGCCTCTGCAGCCAAACATGACACTGCTCAAGCACCTCCCCCTCCACGGGCAAGACAGCCCAACACTACCGACATTCTTCTTGCCATACAGGCCTCTCATTCTGTGCTGGTGTCCAGGATTTGAGAGGTTGGTGTGGATGCCACACTTCTACACCAGGATCTCTGCAACGTCCCAAAGTATGTCACTGGCACCGAGGGGCGGATATCAAACCCAGAGTATTCTGTGTTAACCTTGAAGGCAGAGGTGGCTCACCTAACCATGGTGTCCTGGAGTGTGGGGATCCATGCTGAGGATGTGGAGAACCAGGCTCGATGGAACAAGCTCTGGTTCGTGGGCATCCATGAGGGGGTTGAGGGAGCGGCTCCTGAGGCCTTCCTCGAGAAATGGAACTTGTCATTGGTCCCTGAGGGGCACTTTCCTTGTGTTTCATGGTGGAACAGGCCCACAGGTCCTTGGCAGCGGACCCCCCTCTGGGGGCCCCCAGCTCCAATCATTGTAAAGATACTGTTCTTCAAAGATAGAGATGTGGTTCTTATCTCAGCCCTGGAGTAGGGCTCTACACACTTTCAGTAGGTTTAGGTTCCTGGTATTTCCTGATTACTCACACATGGTGCAGCATCAACCAAAGTCCTTCAAGGCCATCAAGCAGAAGCTGCGAACATTGGGCTTTTATTGGGCTCCTCTTCCCAGCCCTCCTCCCGGTGATTCACGCAGGAAAATTCTTCTTTTTTGACAAACCAGAGGAGGCCTGGGAATGGGCCATGGAGACCCAGCCACTGCTCAAGAACTCACCTCCTCTGTGGGTGGGGCAGAACCTCCAAGGGTCCATGGATGATGAAGTCTGCCATAGCAGCCACAGCAGGCAAAAGGGCTCCTGCAAGTGCTGTGTCGCAGCCAGGATGTCCCCTGCCTCTTCTACCACAGATGCTCCCAGACCCATGAGGAAGGCACTGGGGTTGGCAACTGACACGGATGAGCCCACGGGGTAAGCGGACAGAGCCAGGGCCTGAAGAGGGTATTTCTTGAAGGACTTTGAACTTTCTTGTATTCTTGCGCACGTAGAACTTTATCCTTATTAATGAGTGATTCCATTTTTTTGCTTTCTGACCCATCCCTATTTTTCCACTCCCCCCGACCCACTAGAGACCACCTGATTGCTTGGTGGAACATCACCCCGACCACCTAGATGTGATTCTGTGCATCTTTACCCAAACCTGTGGAACACCCACCACCTACACTGCCCTACATCCATTTCTAACATGCAGAAAAGAGCAGAAAGCCTTCTTATATGGCTGAACTGTAACCCCCTCCCTAAAGAAACCTTCTGCAGCAATTTAGTGATCAATATTATTTAAATCTCAAGCATTCTAGACACATATCTAACACCCAGCTTATATGTCATAGCCAAATTCATATATCATATGTCACATCACATAACTAAGCAGCTGAAACCAAACATGTGCCTGCACAAACTGCCCGCACTCCATATACTAGATCCCAACACACCTAACCTCACCACAGAATCTCCCTTTACAGCTGGAGAGGCTTTGTATCGTAGATAAAGTCATATGCCCCACTAGGATCTGGAAAATCCTGAAAGTTCCCTCCCAGTTAATCTTAAGTTTACGCTTCAAATTGTGACTGGGATGGCTAAAGCCTTAACTTCTGAGAGAAAGGCTCTAAACTCTCTTGGCCTCGTGATCGTCTTCGATGCTAAATCTGGAAAAATACAGAAAGGACCCCCTCTATCAGCAATTATATGCTTTAGCAGTGCTCAAGATTAATTCTTTAAGTGAAGATAGTACAGGGCCTTCCACCTCCCTTAGGGGTACCTGCGAGGGCACAATGTGCCCTTGAATGTCTTGAGTGGGTAGCTAGCACAGAAAAAAGTGCCACTATCCAAACTTGACCTGGGAGCCGGGACCTATTCTGGGGGAGGTAATAAGACACTTATGGACACTGGTACTTCATTTTTAGACTGTACCTCTCACAGGCTAAAAGTGCCTGTCGACCTAGCTGTTGAGTAGGGAGAAAGGGAGAGAGGGAATTGGCTGGGTAGCTGAGACCATGAGCCCCTCCATCCAACACTTAATGATACAGCCTCTGCAAATTTGCTGTCTCCGCTATCTCAGTAGAAGCTAATTTCCCCACAACCTTGGCATAGAAGCCGGCGCAGCAGGAAAGCCGGTGTGGTGTGAGGCAAACACTGTAAACAGCAGAGGAAACTCCTCCTGGGTCCTGCGTGGTAGGCACTGCTGGCCGCCTTATTCTGAAGAAATATCTAGGCTGATCTCTATGCTGTATCACCACATCTGCAAACTTTGTATAAGTATGGGAACCCAGTCCCTGCGAATTTAGATTACCCTGGACGAAACTCTGCAACATATATCCTGGATCTTTGACGTTCTATTTCAACTAGAAGACTGAAGAAATCTCCCTTGGGGTCAAGGAGTGACTCCCCTGCTTGGCAGGCACCAAAGAAGCAACTGTCCGGTCTGCAATTCAGAAGCTCCCGCCAGATGCTGAAGTCTCTGCATCCCCAGAGGTGGATTTCCAGACTTCCCCGAGGCTACCCTGAGTCCACAGCAAAGCTGAGGTCCGTGGCTATCGTGGGTGACGTGGAACCGTGACCCCCAGATCTTGTTGGTCTGCACCAACGTCTTTCTTCTATTTCCACTTGAATTGCCGTTGCCAAGGCTTGTTGGGCCCATTCTGGTCGCTGACACCACAGCACTCAACAGACTTTGAGGGACAGCTCGAATCCAGCTCCTGGTCATCGTCGATGCCTCCTGGACCTCGTGGCTGAATAGTCAAGACACCCGTCAACTCACCTGAAGCACCCAACATCTGTGGGCATTGGACTATCGTGCCCCTGGTCACTGGTAAGTGACCCAGACTCTGTCCCCTCTGCTTTCAGGTTCCTTCCATCCTTAATCCAGGCTTGTATCTCTTCGGACACTTCTCTTCACGGCAGCAGCACTTCTTTGCCAGCTTCCATTGAAAACGATGCAGCGACCCGACACCATTTGACACCTATGCACCTGGCTTCCCTGGGTGAGGTAACTTGAGTACTCTGGTGCTCCCGTTGGTGTTGGCCCTAGACACCTCTAAGTCCAAAAGGGTTGGCTTGTAGTCATCCCCTAAGTGTCCTTAAACTCTTAATTTCCAACCGCGACTTTCCCCATAGAAGTTAACGGCGATTCGCGCCTGTGTTCTCACACTGCATGCGTCCCCCGTAGGTCCCCTGTGTCACTGCCTTGGGTGGTTCCTTGTGGTCCAAGCACTTCTACAGGCTCTAGGCCTTGTGTCTAGTTCAGTCGTGGTTCTAATACCACTTTATTGGTATATGGTTTGGTATGCCCCTAGGGCCCAAATGTGTAATTGTGATTTTACTGTTGAATACTGACTTGTAACTTAAGTACTTTGAACTCCAGCCTCATAAAGAGACTACAGGGGAGTGTGTTTTATCTTAAATACATATATTTTAAATATATACCTGGTGTGGTTGTCTTTTGATTTGATCATTCACGAGATTATAGACTGGTAAAACAAGCTGCTTTACATTCCTTCTAGACTTAGCCTGAAGGCTGCTCTCCATAGCTACCACTAGGATAGCTTTCAATAAAGGTTGTCTTTAACCTATCACCATAAGGGGTTGTTTGGAGTGGTACAGAGTGCCCACTTTAATTAGTGGACAGCATATACCTGGCCAACTTCTCACAACCCTTCTTCCCTCTTTCTACACCTCTCTTCCCTCTTTCTGCATCTCTCTTGCCTCTTTCTGCATCCCTGTTCCATCTTTCTGCACATCTCTTGCCTGTTTCTGCAACTCTCTTGCCGCTTTCTACAGTTCTCTTGTTTCTTTCTGCACTTCTCTTGCAAATTTCTGCACCTCTCTTGCACTTCTTCTGCACCTCTCCACCTCCCCCGTACTGTTCCGAAGCCACCACGGTCCCCTGCGGTGTACCCAAAGAATCATCCCTCAGCCCAACCCTTTTTAACATCTACATGGCACCGCTCATTAACATCGTGCGAGCACACCACCTCAACATCGTCTCAAATGCCAACGACATGCAGCTGATCCTCTCCCTCACCAAAGACCCGGACATTGCCAAATCCAACTTCCATGTGGGAATGAAGGCCGCTGCAGAATGGATGAAGACCAGCCACCTGAAACTGAACTCGGAGAAGACGGAGGTCCTCATTCTTGGCTCCAACCCCGCCACATGGAACGACTCCTGGTGGCCGATCGCGCTGGGAGCTGCTCTGACACCCATAAACCACGCACTCAATCTAGGGTTCATCCTGGACTCAACACTCGCCATGAACCAGCAAGTCAACGCCTTCTCCTCTTCCTGCTTCAACACCCTACGAATGCTCTGCACGATCTACAGATGGATCCCCACCAAAACCAGGAGAACGGTACCCAGGCACTCGTCAGCAGCAGGCTGGACTACGGCAATGCCCTCTATGCAGGAACCACGGCCACACTCCAGAAAAGACTCCAGCGCATACAGAACGCCTCTGCATGCCTCATCCTCAGACTCTCCCGCCACAGCCACATCATGAACTCACCTACAAGACCTGCATTGGCTCCCGGTCAACAAGATGATCACTTTCAAACTCCTTGTTTCTGTACTCCTCTTGTTTCTTTCTGCAATTCTCTTTCTTCTTTCTGCACCCCTCTTGCCTCTTTCTGCACCTCTGTTGCTTTTTTCTGCAAATTCCTTGAAAATATCTGCACCTATCTTGCAAATTTCTGCATCCCTTGCCTCTTTCTGCATCTCTGTTGCTTCTTTCTGCACTGCTCTTGCTTCTATCTGCTACTCTCTTGCACATTCCTGCATCCATCTTGCCTCTTCCTGCACCTCTGTTGGTTCTTTCTGTAACTCTCTTGCCTCGGTGTGCCCCCTTGGTCCCTCTTTATGCACATCTTTTGCCTCTTTATGCAATTTTCTTGCACATAAGCACCTCTGTTGCTTCTTTATGCACTTCTCTTGCCTCTTTCTGTACCCCTCCTGCCTCTTTCTACACCTCCGTTGCTTCTTTCTGCACTTCTCTTGCTTCTTTCTGCACTTCTCTTACTTATTTCCTCACCTCTCTTGCTTCTTTCTTCACCCCTTGTGCCTATTTCTGCCCACTTCTTCCCTCTTCCTGCACATCTCTTGGTTCTTTCTGTACTGCTCTTGCCTCTTTCTGCACCCCTCATGCCTCTTTCTGTGCCTCTTTTGCTTCTTTCTGCAATTCTTTTGCCTCTTTCTGCAGCCCTTTTGCCTCTTTCTGCACCTCCGTTGGTTCTTTCTGCACTGCTCTTGCTTCTGTCTGCACCCTTGTTGCTTCATTCTGTACTTCCCATGCTTCCTTCTGCACCTCTCTTGCCTCTTTCTACATTTCACTTGCCTCTTTCTGCACTTCTCTTGCTTTTTTCTACACCTCTGTTGCTTCTTTCAGCAATTCTCATGCCTCTTTCTGAACTTTTCTTGCCTGTTTCTGCATCTCTCTTGCCCTGTTTCTGCACCTCTCTTGCCTCCTTCTGTACCTCACTTGCTTCTTTCTGCACCCCTCTTGCCTCTTTCTTCACCTCTCTTCCTGTTTTCTGACCCACTCTTGCCTCTTTCTGTACCTCTGCTGCTTCTTTCTGCACTTCTCTCCCTTCTTTCTTCACCCCTTGTGCCTATTTCTGCCCACTTCTTCCCTCTTCCTGCACGTCTCTTGGTTCTTTCTGTACTGCTCTTGCCTCTTTCTGCACCCCTCATGCCTCTTTCTGTGCCTCTTTTGCTTCTTTCTGCAATTCTTTTGCCTCTTTCTGCAGCCCTTTTGCCTCTTTCTGCACCTCCGTTGGTTCTTTCTGCACTGCTCTTGCTTCTGTCTGCACCCTTGTTGCTTCATTCTGTACTTCCCATGCTTCCTTCTGCACCTCTCTTGCCTCTTTCTACATCTCACTTGCCTCTTTCTGCACTTCTCTTGCTTTTTTCTACACCTCTGTTGCTTCTTTCAGCAATTCTCATGCCTCTTTCTGAACTTTTCTTGCATGTTTCTGCATCTCTCTTGCCTGTTTCTGCACCTCTCTTGCCTCCTTCTGTACCTCACTTGCTTCTTTCTGCACCCCTCTTGCCTCTTTCTTCACCTCTCTTCCTGTTTTCTGACCCACTCTTGCCTCTTTCTGTACCTCTGTTGCTTCTTTCTGCACTTCTCTTGGCTCTTCCTGCACCTTTCATGCTTCTTTCAGCACCTCTGCTGCTTCTTTCTGCACTTATCTCCCTTTTTTCTGCACCCCTTGTGCCTCTTTATGCGCCCTTCTTCCCTTTTCCTGCACATCTCTTCATTCTTTCTGCACTGTTCTTGCCTCTTTCTGCACCCATCTTGCCTCCTTCTGTACCTCTGGTGTTTCTTACTGCACTACTCTTGCTTCAAACTGTACCTCTCCTACAAGTTTTTGCACCTCTCACAAATTTCTGCACCCCTCATTCCTCTTTCTGCACCACTCTTGCCTCTTTCTGCACTTCTGTTTGTTATTTCTGCACTTCTCTTGCTTCCTTCTGGACCCGTTTTGCCTGTTTCTGCAACTCTCTTGCCTCCTTCTGCACCTCTGTTGCTTCTTTCTGCACTTCTCTTGCTTCTTTCTACATTTCTGTTGTTTCTTTTTGTACCCCTCTTGCCTATTTCTGCCCCCGTCTTCCCTCTTTCTACACCTCTTTTCCCCTTTTCGGCACCTCTCTTGCCTCTTTCTGCACCCCTGTTCCCTCTTTCTACATATCTCTTGCCTGTTTACGCAACTCTCTTGCCTCTTTATACAGTTCTCTTGTCTCTTTCTGCACCTCTGTTGCTTCTTTCTGCACTCCTCTTGCATCTTTCTGCACCCCTCTTGCCTTTTTCTTCACCTCTCTTGGTTGATTCTGTACTGATCTTGTTTCTTTCTGGACCTGTCTTGCAAATTTCTGAACCCCTCTTGTCTATTTCTGCCCCCTTCTTCCCTTTTCCTGCACATCTCTTGGTTCTCTCTGCGCTGCTCTTGCCTCTTTCTGCACCCCTCTTGCCTCTTTCTGCACCTCTTTTGCTTCTTTCTGTAGTTCTCTTGCCTCTTCCTGCAACCCTCTTGCCTCTTTCTGCCCCTCTGCTGTTTCTTTCTGCACTTCTTTTGCTTTTTTCTACACTTCTCTTGCTTCTTTCTGCACTGTTCTTGCCTCTTTCTGCACCCATCTTGCCTCCTTCTGTACCTCCGGTGTTTCTTACTGCACTGCTCTTGCTTCTTTCTGGACCTGTTTTGCCTGTTTCTGCAACTCTCTTGCCTCCTTCTGCACCTCTGTTGCTTCTTTATGCAATTCTCTTGTTTCTTTCTGCACCCCTCGTTGCTCTTTCTGCAACTCTGTTCCTTCTTTCTATACTTCTCTTGCTTCTTTATGCACCTCTCTTGTTTCTTTATACACCTCTCTTGCCTCTTTCTGCACACTTCTTCCCTCTTTCTGCACCTCTCTTGCCTCTTTCTGCACCTCTCTTGTCTTTTTCTTCATACACAGGGCTACTTTTAAGCTGACCTCAGGCTCAGTAGTGCACACATGCAAGTTGATAAAAGGGCTGCTGGCTTCTAAACTGCCATGCCCTATTATATGCTAGGGACTTAGAGGTAGTTGTAATCCGCCTGCTCTATTATGTACTATGGCCTTACAGGGGAGGTCATGCCAATCACAGGGATGCCCCAACCCATAAGTACTCTAGTGTATGTAGGTGTTTTTACTGTATTCTAAGTGTCTTTCAGAATAGCATTGGCTCCGGGCCTGGTTGGGCAGAGCCCACGGTCAGTCAGAGTCATTTACCACAGGTACCAGTCAGCAAAAAGTTGGGGGTGCCCTGGGCACAGGATGACTTTGCAACAACCTCTCTTTCTGCACCTCTGTTGATTCTTCCTGCACTTCTCTTGCTTCTTTCTGGACCTGTTTTGCCTGTTTCTGCAACTCTCTTGCCTCCTTCTGCACCTCTGGTGTTTCTTTTTGTACCCCTCTTCCCTATTTCTGCCCACTTCTTCCTTCTTTCTACACCTCTCTTCCCCTTTTCCGCACCTCTCTTGCCTCTTTCTTGACCCCTGTTCCCTCTTTCTACACATCTCTTGCCTGTTTACGCAACTCTCTTGCCTCTTTATACAGTTCTCTTGTCTCTTTCTGCACCTCTGTTGCTTCTTTCTGCACTCCTCTTGCATCTTTCTGCACCCCTCTTGCCTTTTTCTTCACCTCTCTTGGTTGATTCTGTACTGATCTTGTTTCTTTCTGGACCTGTCTTGCAAGTTTCTGAACCCCTCTTGTCTATTTCTGCCCCCTTCTTCCCTTTTCCTGCACATCTCTTGGTTCTCTCTGCACTGCTCTTGCCTCTTTCTGCACCCCTCTTGCCTCTTTTTGCACCTCTTTTGCTTCTTTCTGCAGTTCTCTTGCCTCTTCCTGCAACCCTCTTGCCTCTTTCTGCCCCTCTGCTGTTTCTTCCTGCACTTCTTTTGCTTTTTTCTACACTTCTCTTGCTTCTTTCTGCACTGTTCTTGCCTCTTTCTGCACCCATCTTGCTTCCTTCTGTACCTCCGGTGTTTCTTACTGCACTGCTCTTGCTTCTTTCTGGACCTGTTTTACCTGTTTCTGCAACTCTCTTGCCTCCTTCTGCACCTCTGTTGCTTTTTTATGCAATTCTCTTGTCTCTTTCTGCACCCCTCTTTGCTCTTTCTGCAACTCTGTTCCTTCTTTCTATACTTCTCTTGCTTCTTTCTGCACCTCTCTTGTTTCTTTATACACCTCTCTTGCCTCTTTCTGCACACTTCTTCCCTCTTTCTGCACCTCTCTTGCCTCTTTCTGCACCTCTCTTGTCTTTTTCTTCATACACAGGGCTACTTTTAAACTGACCTCAGACTCAGCAGTGCACACATGAAAGTGCAGAAAAGGGCTGCTGGTCTCTAAACTGCCATGCCCTATTATATGCTAGGGACTTAGAGGTAGTTGTAATCTGCCTGCTCTATTATGTACTATGGCCTTACAGGGGAGGTCATGCCAATCACGGGGGTGCCTCAACCCATAAGTACTCTAGTGTATGTAGGTGTTTTTACTGTATTCTAAGTGTCTTTCAGCATAGCATTGGCTCCAGGCCTGGTTAGGCAGAGCCCACGGTCAGCCAGAGTCAGTTACCACAAGCACCAGTCAGCAAAAAGTTGGGGGGTGCCCTGGGCACAGGATGACTTTGCAACACCTTCTCTTTCTGCACCTCTGTTGATTCTTTCTGCATATCTCTTGCTTCTTTCTGCACTTCTCTTGCTTCTTTCTGCTTCTTTCTGCACATGTCCTACCTCTGTAGGCATAGTTAGAAATAAGCATTTTAAAAAACTTAGAAATTCACTGAAAAATACGTAGGTTTCAGTGACGTTATAGTTAGAGAAACACGCATTTCAAAAACCTTTGAAATTCACTGAAAAAAACATAGGTTTCAGGAACGTTATAGTTAGAATTTAGCATTAGAAAAACTTTTGATATTCACTGAAAAGGTTTCAGGGACGTTATAGTTGGATTTAGCATTTAAAAAACCTTTGAAATTCACTGAAAAAACCATGGGTCCTTGAAGGCCCTGGGGACCGCCACCCCCCAGGGCCGGCTCCTGCAGTGTCCCGGGGTGCCCACCCTTGGGGCACTGCTGTTTGCAATGACAGGGCGGGAGCCGTTTGGCTCCCGCTCTGTCATTGCAAATTGCTTTGCTTCATTGAAGCGAGAGCAGGGAAACCTGCTCTTGCTTCAATGAAGCAAAGCAGATTGCTTTTCCACATGGGGAGTTGCATGTCAGCAGCTCACCATGTGGAAAAGCAATGCCGGCCACATAGATGTGATTCTGTGCATCTTTACCCAAACCTGTGGAACACCCACCACCTACACTGCCCTACATTCATTTCTAACATGCAGAAAAGAGCAGAAAGCCTTCTTATATGGCTGAACTGTAACCTCCTCCCTAAAGAAACCTTCTGCAGCAATTTAGTGATCAATATTATTTAAATCTCAAGCATTCTAGACACATATCTCACACCCAGCTTATATGTCATAGCCAAATTCATATATCATATGTCACATCGCATTACTAAGCAGCTGAAACCACACTTCCTCCCTAGTAAGCCGAAACAAGTGCCTGCACAAACTGCCAGCACTCCATATACTAGACCCCAACACACCTAACCTCACCACAGAATCTCCCTTTACAGCTGGAGAGGCTTTGTATCGTAGATAAAGTCATATGCCCCACTTGGATCTGGAAAATCCTGAAAGTTCCCTCCCAGTTAATCTTAAGTTTACGCTTCAAATTGTGACTGGGATGGCTAAAGCCTTAACTTCTGAGAGAAAGGCTCTAAACTCTCTTGGCCTCGTGATCGTCTTCGATGCTAAATCTGGAAAAATACAGAAAGGACCCCCTCTACCTGCAATTATATGCTTTAGCAGTGCTCAAGATTAATTCTTTAAGTGATGATAGTACAGGGCCTTCCACCTCCCTTAGGGGTACCTGCGAGGGCACAATATGCCCTTGAATGTCTTGAGTGGGTAGCTAGCACAGAAAAAAGTGCCACTGTCTAAACCTGACCTGGGAGCCGGGACCTATTCTGGGGGAGGTAATAAGACACTTATGGACACTGGTACTTCATTTTTAGACTGTACCTCTCACAGGCTAAAAGCGCCTGTCGACCTAGCTGTTGAATATGGAGAAAGGGAGAGAGGGAATTGGCTGGGTAGCTGAGACCATGAGCCCCTCCATCCAACACTTAATGATACAGCCTCTGCAAATTTGCTGTCTCCGCTATCTCAGTAGAAGCTAATTTCCCCACAACCTTGGCATAGAAGCCGGCGCAGCAGGAAAGCCGGTGTGGTGTGAGGCTAACACTGTAAACAGCAGAGGAAACTCCTCCTGGGTCCTGCGTGGTAGGCACTGCTGGCCGCCTTATTCTGAAGAAATATCTTGGCTGATCTCTATGCTGTATCACCACATCTGCAAACTTTGTATAAGTATGGGAACCCAGTCCCTGCGAATTTAGATTACCCTGGACGAAACTCTGCAACATATATCCTGGACCTTCGACGTTCTATTTCAACTAGAAGACTGAAGAAATCTCCCTTGGGGTCAAGGAGTGACTCCCCTGCTTGGCAGGGACCAAAGAAGCAACTGTCCGGTCTGCAATTCAGAAGCTCCCACCAGATGCTGAAGTCTCTGCATCCCCAGAGGAGGATTTCCAGACTTCCCCGAGGCTACCCTGAGTCCACAGCAAAGCTGAGGTCCGTGGCTATCGTGGGTGACGTGGTACCGTAACCCCTGGACACCATAAACATTTGCAGCTCCATCATCTTCCTGGTCCTCCTTGAAGTTGTGCTTTGGGCTCTGAATAGCCCCAGCCTTGGGCACCTACTGCACTGAAGATCTCTGGCCTCCACTCCACCAGTGACCCGTGGGCCAGTTTCAAGTGTGACCGCTCAAGGCTCCTTCACGATCGCTAGCCCATTGGCTGGCGGGTCCCCATGAAGGCAACTCCTTTTCTGCTTGGGCTTTCCTGGTTGCTCTAGACGTGCCCTGACTTACCCTTGCTGGGTGAGTCCCCCAGATCTTGTTGGTCTGCACCGACGTCTTTCTTCTATTTACACTTGAATTGCCATTGCCAAGGCTTGTTGGGACCATTCTGGTTGCTGACACCACAGCACTCAACAGACTTTGAGGGACAGCTCGAATCCAGCTCCTGGTCATCGTCGATGCCTCCTGGACCTCGTGGCTGAAGAGTCAAGACACCCGTCAACTCACCTGAAGCACCCAACATCTGTGGGCATTGGACTATCGTGCCCCTGTTCACTGGTAAGTGACCCGGACTCTATCCCCTCTGCTTTCAGGTTCCTTCCATCCTCAATCCAGGCTTGTATCTCTTCGGACACTTCTCCTCTTCACGGCAGCAGCACTTCTTTGCCAGCTTCCATTAAAAACGATGCAGCGACCCGACACCATTTTACACCTATGCACCTGGCTTCCCTGGGTGAGGTAACTTGAGTACTCTGGTGCTCCCGTTGGTGTTGGCCCTAGACACCTCTAAGTCCAAAAGGGTTGGCTTGTAGTCATCCCCTAAGTGTCCTTAAACTCTTAATTTCCAACCGCGACTTTCCCCATAGAAGTTAACGGCGATTCGCGGCTGTGTTCTCACACTGCATGCGTCCCCTGTGTGTCACTGCCTTGGGTGGTTCCTTGTGGACCAAGCACTTCTACAGGCTCTAGGCCTTGTGTCTAGTTCAGTCGTGGTTCTAATACCACTTTATTGGTATATGGTTTGGTATGCCCCTAGGGCCCAAACGTGTATTTGTGATTTTACTGTTGAATACTGACTTGTAACTTAAGTACTTCGAACTCCAGCCTCATAAAGAGACTAGAGGGGTGTGTTTTATCTTAAATACATATATTTTAAATATATACCTGGTGTGGTTGTCTTTTGATTTGATCATTCAAGAGATTATAGACTGGTAAAACAAGCTGCTTTACATTCCTTCTAGACTTAGCCTGAAGGCTGCTCTCCATAGCTACCACTAGGATAGCTTTCAATAAAGGTTGTCTTTAAGCTATCACCATAAGGGGTTGTTTGGACTGGTACAGAGTGCCCACTTTAATTAGTGGACAGCATACACCTGGCCAACTTCTCACAACCCTTCTTCCCTCTTTCTACACCTCTCTTCCCTCTTTCTGCATCTCTCTTGCCTCTTTCTGCATCCCTGTTCCATCTTTCTGCACATCTCTTGCCTGTTTCTGCAACTCTCTTGCCGCTTTCTACAGTTCTCTTGTTTCTTTCTGCACTTCTCTTGCAAATTTCTGCACCTCTCTTGCACCTCTTCTGCACCTCTCCACCTCCCCCGTACTGTTCCGAAGCCATCACGATCACCTGCGGTGTACCCAAAGGATCATACCTCAGCCCAACCCTTTTTAACATCTACATGGCACCGCTCATTAACATCGTGCGAGCACACCACCTCAACATCGTCTCATATGCCAACGACATGCAGCTGATCCTCTCCCTCACCAAAGACCCGGACATTGCCAAATCCAACCTCCACGTGGGAATGAAGGCCGCTGCAGAATGGATGAAGACCAGCCACCTGAAACTGAACTCGGACAAGACGGAGGTCCTCATTCTTGGCTCCAACCTCTCCGCATGGAACGACTCCTGGTGGCCGATCGCGCTGGGAGCTGCTCCGACACCCATAAACCACGCACTCAATCTGGGGTTCATCCTGGACTCAACACTCGCCATGAACCAGCAAGTCAACGCCTTCTCCTCTTCCTGCTTCAACACCCTACGAATGCTCTGCACGATCTACAGATGGATCCCCACCAAAACCAGGAGAACGGTACCCAGGCACTCGTCAGCAGCAGGCTGGACTACGGCAATGCCCTCTATGCAGGAACCACGGCCACACTCCAGAAAAGACTCCAGCGCATACAGAACGCCTCTGCATGCCTCATCCTCAGACACTCCCGCCACAGCCACATCATGAACTCACCTACAAGACCTGCATTGGCTCCCGGTCAACAAGATGATCACTTTCAAACTCCTTATTTCTGTACTCCTCTTGTTTCTTTCTGCAATTCTCTTTCTTCTTTCTGCACCCCTCTTGCCTCTTTCTGCACCTCTGTTGCTTTTTTCTGCAATTTCCTTGAAAATATCTGCACCTATCTTGCAAATTTCTGCGTCCCTTGTCTCTTTCTGCATCTCTGTTGCTTCTTTCTGCACTGCTCTTGCTTCTATCTGCTACTCTCTTGCACATTCCTGCATCCCTCTTGCCTCTTCCTACACCTCTGTTGGTTCTTTCTGTAACTCTCTTGCCTCGGTGTGCCCCCTTGGTCCCTCTTTATGCACATCTTTTGCCTCTTTATGCAGTTTTCTTGCACATAAGCACCTCTGTTGCTTCTTTATGCACTTCTCTTGCCTCTTTCTGTATGCCTCCTGCCTCTTTGTACACCTCCGTTGCTTCTTTCTGCACTTCTCTTGCTTCTTTCTGCACTTCTGTTACTTATTTCCTCACCTCTCTTGCTTCTTTCTTCACCCCTTGTGCCTATTTCTGCCCACTTCTTCCCTCTTCCTGCACGTCTCTTGGTTCTTTCTGTACTTTCTGTACTGCTCTTGCCTCTTTCTGCACCCATCATGCCTCTTTCTGTGCCTCTTTTGCTTCTTTCTGCAATTCTTTTGCCTCTTTCTGCAGCCCTTTTGCCTCTTTCTGCACCTCCGTTGGTTCTTTCTGCACTGCTCTTGCTTCTGTCTGCACCCTTGTTGCTTCATTCTGTACTTCCCATGCTTCCTTCTGCACCTCTCTTGCCTCTTTCTACATCTCACTTGCCTCTTTCTGCACTTCTCTTGCTTTTTTCTACACCTCTGTTGCTTCTTTCAGCAATTCTCATGCCTCTTTCTGAACTTTTCTTGCCTGTTTCTGCATCTCTCTTGCCTGTTTCTGCACCTCTCTTGCCTCCTTCTGTACCTCACTTGCTTCTTTCTGCACCCCTCTTGCCTCTTTCTTCACCTCTCTTCTTGTTTTCTGACCCACTCTTGCCTCTTTCTGTACCTCTGTTGCTTCTTTCTGCACTTCTCTTGGCTCTTCCTGCACCTTTCATGCCTCTTTCAGCACCTCTGCTGCTTCTTTCTGCACTTCTCTCCCTTCTTTCTGCACCCCTTGTGCCTCTTTATGCGCCCTTCTTCCTTTTTCCTGCACATCTCTTCATTCTTTCTGCACTGTTCTTGCCTCTTTCTGCACCCATCTTGCCTCCTTCTGTACCTCTGGTGTTTCTTACTGCACTACTCTTGCTTCTTTCTGTACCTCTCCTACAAGTTTTTGCACCTCTCGCAAATTTCTGCACCCCTCATTCCTCTTTCTGCACCACTCTTGCCTCTTTCTGCACTTCTGTTTGTTATTTCTGCACTTCTCTTGCTTCTTTCTGGACCTGTTTTGCCTGTTTCTGCAACTCTCTTGCCTCCTTCTGCACCTCTGTTGCTTCTTTCTGCACTTCTCTTGCTTCTTTCTACATTTCTGTTGTTTCTTTTTGTACCCCTCTTGCCTATTTCTGCACCCCTGTTCCCTCTTTCTACACATCTCTTGCCTGTTTACGCAACTCTCTTGCCTCTTTATACAGTTCTCTTGTCTCTTTCTGCACCTCTGTTGCTTCTTTCTGCACTCCTCTTGCATCTTATTGCACCCCTCTTGCCTTTTTCTTCACCTCTCTTGGTTGATTCTGTACTGATCTTGTTTCTTTCTGGACCTGTCTGGCAAATTTCTAAACCCCTCTTGTCTATTTCTGCCCCCTTCTTCCCTTTTCCTGCACATCTCTTGGTTCTCTCTGCACTGCTCTTGCCTCTTTCTGCAGTTCTCTTGCCTCTTCCTGCAACCCTCTTGCCTCTTTCTGCACCTCTGTTGCTTCTTTATGCAATTCTCTTGTCTCTTTCTGCACCCCTCTTTGCTCTTTCTGCAACTCTGTTCCTTCTTTCTATACTTCTCTTGCTTCTTTCTGCACCTCTCTTGTTTCTTTATACACCTCTCTTGCCTCTTTCTGCACACTTCTTCCCTCTTTCTGCACCTCTCTTGCCTCTTTCTGCACCTCTCTTGTCTTTTTCTTCATACACAGGGCTACTTTTAAGCTGACCTCAGGCTCAGCAGTGCACACATGCAAGTTGATAAAAGGGCTGCTGGCTTCTAAACTGCCATGCCCTATTATATGCTAGGGACTTAGAGGTAGTTGTAATCCGCCTGCTCTATTATGTACTATGGCCTTACAGGGGAGGTCATGCCAATCACCGGGATGCCCCAAACCATAAGTACTCTAGTGTATGTAGGTGTTTTTACTGTATTTCTAAGTGTCTTTCAGAATAGCATTGGCTCCGGGCCTGGTTAGGCAGAGCCCACGGTCAGTCAGAGTCATTTACCACAGGCACCAGTCAGCAAAAAGTTGGGGGTGCCCTGGGCACAGGATGACTTTGCAACAACTTCTCTTTCTGCACCTCTGTAGTTTCTTTCTGCACTTCTCTTGCTTGTATCTGGACCTGTTTTGCCTGTTTCTGCAACTCTCTTGCCTCCTTCTGCACCTCTGTTGTTTCTTTTTGTACTCCTCTTGCCTATTTCTGCCCCCTTCTTCCCTCTTTCTACACCTCTCTTCCACTTTTCCGCACCTCTCTTGCCTCTTTCTGCACCCCTGTTCCCTCTTTCTACACATCTCTTTCCTGTTTACGCAACTCTCTTGCCTCTTTATACAGTTCTCTTGTCTCTTTCTGCACCTCTGTTGCTTCTTTCTGCACTCCTCTTGCATATTTCTGCACCCCTCTTGCCTTTTTCTTCACCTCTCTTGGTTGATCCTGTACTGATCTTGTTTCTTTCTGGACCTGTCTTGCAAATTTCTGAACCCCTCTTGTCTATTTATGCCCCCTTCTTCCCTTTTCCTGCATATCTCTTGGTTCTCTCTGCACTGCTCTTGCCTCTTTCTGCACCCCTCTTGCCTCTTTCTGCACCTCTTTTGCTTCGTTTCTGCAGTTCTCTTGCCTCTTCCTGCAACCCTCTTGCCTCTTTCTGCCCCTCTGCTGTTTCTTTCTGCACTTCTTTTGCTTTTTTCTACACTTCTCTTGCTTCTTTCTGCACTGTTCTTGCCTCTTTCTGCACCCATCTTGCCTCCTTCTGTACCTCCGGTGTTTCTTACTGCACTGCTCTTGCTTCTTTCTGGACCTGTTTTGCCTGTTTCTGCAACTCTCTTGCCCCCTTCTGCACCTCTGTTGCTTTTTTATGCAATTCTCTTGTCTCTTTCTGCACCCCTCTTTGCTCTTTCTGCAACTCTGTTCCTTCTTTCTATACTTCTCTTGCTTCTTTCTGCACCTCTCTTGTTTCTTTATACACCTCTCTTGCCTCTTTCTGCACACTTCTTCCCTCTTTCGGCACCTCTCTTGCCTCTTTCTGCACTTCTCTTGTCTTTTTCTTCATACACAGGGCTACTTTTAAGCTGACCTCAGGCTCAGCAGTGCCCCAACCCATAAGTACTCTAGTGTATGTAGGTGTTTTTACTGTATTCTAAGTGTCTTTCAGCATAGCATTGGCTCCAGGCCTGGTTAGGCAGAGCCCACGGTCAGTCAGAGTCAGTTACCACAAGCACCAGTCAGCAAAAAGTTGGGGGGTGCCCTGGGCACAGGATGACTTTGCAACACCTTCTCTTTCTGCACCTCTGTTGATTCTTTCTGCATATCTCTTGCTTCTTTCTGCACTTCTCTTCCTTTTTCTGGACTTCTGTTGCCTCTTTCTGCATTTCTCTTGCTTCTTTCTGCTTCTTTCTTCTTCTTTCTGCACATGTCCTACCTCTGTAGGCATAGTTAGAAATAAGCATTTTAAAAAACTTAGAAATTCACTGTAAAATCCGTAGGTTTCAGTGACGTTATAGTTAGAGAAATACGCATTTCAAAACCTTTGAAATTCACTGCAATAACCATAGGTTTCAGGAACGTTATAGTTAGAAATTAGCATTAGAAAAACTTTTGATATTCACTGAAAAGGTTTCAGGGACATTATAGTTGGATTTAGCATTTAAAAAACCTTTGAAATTCACTGAAAAAACCATGGATCCTTGAAGGCCCTGGGGACCGCCACCCCCCAGGGCCGGCTCCTGCAGTGTCCCGGGGTGCCCACCCTTGGGGCACTGCTGTTTGCAATGACAGGGTGGGAGCCGTTCGGCTCCCGCTCTGTCATTGCAAATTGCTTTGCTTCATTGAAGCGAGAGCAGGGAAACCTGCTCTTGCTTCAATGAAGCAAAGCAGATTGCTTTTCCACATGGGGAGTTGCATGTCAGCAGCTCCCCAAGTGGAAAAGCAATGCCGGCCCCTGCAGGACGTGGGGAGCCAGCGGGACCATGGGGGCATTGGGGCTCCCCCCTGGTCCCCAACAGATAGGGCCTGCCCCAGGGTATGGGGTCCCCGGGGCTAGAAGTAGCCCGGGAGGGGGGCCACACGGCCCCCTCCCCAAAATAAAAATAAATACCTTTAAAATTGTTTTTTTTAAAGGCCGGGGGATGGGGTCCCCGGGCCAATAGAGGCCTCAGGAGGGGGCCACGCAGGCCCCCTCCACATAAAAGAACAAAAAAAACATGGCTCTGCCCCGGGGATGGGGTCCCCGGGGCCGGAATTGGCCAAGGGAGGGGGGTCCACGGAGCCTCCTTCCCGTTCATTTAAAAAAAATTTTTTTTAAAAAGGGATCATTCCCCTTCAATACTGGGGGTCCCTGGGGCCAACTAGCCCATCAGGTATCTCCAGTAAGTGCCACAGGGCTGCGTGCAGAGCGTGGACTAGGCCACGCCCCTTTTTACACCTCTCTGCAATACAGCTCCGTGGCACTTACTGGAGGTACCTCGTGTGCTAGTTGGACCCCAGGGATCCTCAGGATTCAAGGGGACTTTATCCCCCAACTTAAAACGTACCATGGGGCGCATTTGCACACTGGTGAAGGGAGGGGGCAGGGCCTGAGGTGACATGTGTGCAAACACGCCCTGTGGCACCTCTGTTGCTTCTTTCTTCACTTCTCTTGCAAATTTCTGCACCTCTCTTGAAAATTTCTGCATCCCTCATGCCTCTGTATGTACCTCTCTTGCCTCTTTCTGCTCCTCTCTTACCTCTTTCTGCACCCCCTTTGCCTCTTCCGCACCTCTTTTGCTTTCTTCTGCACTTCTGATGCCTCTTTCTGCACCCCTATTGCCCCTTTCTGCCCTCTGTTGGTTCTTTCTGCACTGCTCTTGCTTCTATCTGCTACTCTCTTGTACATTAATGCACCCCTCTTTCCTCATTCTGCACCTGGTTCTTTCTCTACCTCTTTTGCCTCTGTGTGGACGCTTGTTCCCTCTTTCTACACCTCTCTTCCCTCTTTTTGCACCTCTCTTCCTTCTTTCTGCACCCCTCGTGCCTCTTTATGTGCCCTTCTTCCCTTTTCCTGAACATCTCTTCGTTCTTTCTGCACTGTTCTTCCCTCTTTCTGCACCCTTCTTGCCTCCTTCTGTACCTCCGGTGTTTCTTACTGCACTACTCTTGCTTCTTTCTGCACCTCTCTTGCAAATTTCTGCACCTCTCGCAAATTTCTGCACCCCTGATGCCTCTCTTTCCACCCATCATGCCTCTTTCTGCACCTCTGGTAGGGGCATATTATCAAGCACGGCGTTAAAATTATCGCCGCTTTAATGGCAGAAAACTGCAGCTAAAGCGGCGACAATGGGTTTGATAATATGCCGCAGAGAATTCCAATAGAAGCCCATGTTGATACCAGAACATGGGCTTCTATGGGAATTCTCAAGGGCATATTATCAAGCCCATTATCGCCTCTTTAGCGGCAGTTTTCTGCCGCTAAAGCAGCAATAATTTTAACGCCGTTTCTTGATAATATGCTCCTTGGTTCTTTCTGCACTGCTCTTGCTTCTTTCTGTACCTGTTTTGTCTGTTTCTGCAACTCTCTTGCCTCTTTCTGCACCTCTTTTGCTTCTTTTTTGCACTTCTCTTCCTCTTTCTGCACCCCTCATGCATCTTTCTGCAACTCTGTTGCTTCTTTATACACTTCTCTTGCATCTTTCTACACTTCTGTTGCTTCTTTTTGCACCCCTCTTGCCTCTTTCTGACCCTTTCTTCCCTCTTTCTACACCTCTCTTCCCTCTTTCTGTACCTCTCTTGCCTCTTTCTGCACCCTTTTCCCTCTTTCTGCACATCTCTGGCCTGTTTCTGCAACTCTATTGCCTCTTTATAAAGGTTCTCTTGTCTCTCGCTGCACCTCTGTTGCTTCTTTCTGCTCTCCTTTTGCGTCTTTCTACACCCCTCTTTCCTCTTTCTGCACCTCTCTTGGTTGATTCTGTACTGCTATTGTTTCTTTCTGCAACTGTCTTGCAAATTTCTGCACCCCTCTTGCCTCTTTCTGAACCTCTCTTGCGTCTGTCTGCACCCCCTCTTGCCTCTTTCTGCACCTCTGTTCCTTCTTTCTGTACTTCTCTTACTTCTTTCAGCACACCCTTGCTCTTTCTTCACCTCTGTTGCTTCTTTCTGCACTTCTCCAGCAAATTTCTGCACCTCTCTTGTACATTTCTATACCCCTCGTGCGTCTCTGTGCCCCTCTCTTGCCTCTTTCTGCTCCTCTCTTGCCTCTTTCTACCCTTTGCCTCTTTCTTACCTCTTTTGCTTTCTTCTGCACTTCTGTTGCCTCTTTCTGCACCCCTATTGCCTCGTTCTGCCCTCTGTTGGTTCTTTCTGCACTGCTATTGCTTCTTTCTGCTACTCTCTTGTACATTTCTGCACCCCTCTTTCCTCTTTCTCCACCTCTGTTGGTTCATTATGTACCTCTTTTGACTGTGTGTGCATGCTTGTTCCCTATTTGTCCACCTCTTTTGCCTGTTTCTGCAACCTTTTTGCCCTTTTCTGCACATTGCTTGCCTCTTTCTGCACCTCTGTTGCTTCCTTCTGCACTTCTCTTGCCTCTTTCTGGACCCCTCTTGCCTCTTTCTGGACCCCTCTTGCCTCTTTCTGCACCTCTGTTGCTTTTTTCGACACTTCTCTTGCCTCTTTCTGCACCCCTCTTGCCTCTTTCTATACCTCTTTTGCTTCTTTCCGCACTTCTCTTTCTGCATGCCTCTTGCCTCTTCCTGCACCTCTGTTTGTTCTTTCTGCACTGCTCTTGCTTCTTTTTGCACCTCTGTTGTTTCTTTCTGCACTTTTCTTGTTTCTTTCTATACCTCTCTTGCTTCTTTCTGCACCCACTTGCCTCTTTCTGAACCCTTCTTCCCTTTTTGTGCACCTCTCTTGCCTCTTTCTGCACCTCTGTTGCTTCTTTATGCACTTCTCTTGCCTCTTTCTGCACCCCTCTTCGCTCTTTCTGCAACTCTGTTCCTTCTTTCTATACTTCTCTTACTTCTTACTGCACCTCTCTTGTTTCTTTCTACGCCTCTCTTGCCTCTTTCTGCACACTTCTTTCCTCTTTCTGCACCTATTAGCCTCTTTCTGCACCTCTCTTGTCTTTTTCTTCATACACAGGGCTACTTTTAAACTGACCTCAGACTCAGCAGTGCACACATGAAAGTGCAGAAGAGGGCTGCTGGCCTCTAAACTGCCATGCCCTATTATATGCTAGGGACTTAGAGGTAGTTGTAATCCACCTGCTCTATTATGTACTATGACCTTACAGGGGAGGTCATGCCAATCATGGTGGTACCCCAACCCATAAGTACTCTTGTGTATGTAGGTGTTTTTACTGTATTCTAAGTGTCTTTCAGCATAGCATTGGCTCCGGGCCTGGTTAGGCAGAGCCCAGGGTCAGTCAGAGTCAGCACCAGTCAGCAAAAAGTTGGGGGGTGCCCTGGGCACAGGATGACTTTGCAACAACTTCTCTTCTGCACCTCTGTTGATTCTTTCTGCATATCTCTTGCTTCTTTCTGCACTTCTCTTTCACTTTCTGGACTTCTGTTGCCTCTTTCTGCATTTCTCTTGCTTCTTTCTGCTTCTTTCTTCTTCTTTATGCACATGTCCTACCTCTGTAGGCATAGTTAGAAATAAGAATTTAAAAAACCTTTGAAATTCACTGAAAAAACCATAGGTTTCAGGGACGTTATAGTTAGAAATTAGCATTAGAAAAACCTTTGAAATTCACTGAAAAAAAACATAGGTTTCAGGGAAGTTATAGTTGGATTTAGAATTTTAAAAACCTTTGAAATTCACTGAAAAAAACATGGATTTCAGGGACGTTATAGTTAGGTATTAGCATTTGAAAAACCTTTGAAATTCACAGAAAAAACCTATAGTTAAGCTGACATATCTCTTGTACAAAACCAGAGAAACTCATCCATTATAGTTAGTTGAGCTAACTATAACTTGCGCCCCCACAATGCACTGCTGATGACATCACATATTACATCACTCATGACATGCTCAATGACATCACTAGTGGCATCACTCATGACATCTGAAATTACATCACTGATGACATCACTGATAAATTAATCCATGTGATCATCTTATGCACCTCCTCACACCCGAATATAACCTTTGATACACCCACTCTAAAATACCATTCCATTCTCAAAATCATAGACACACCAATACCAGTTAGTACATACCCACTCACTAATTCCTAGATCTATATATACATCTACTCACTCACCCAGACAATCACTCATACATGCAGTCACTCATCAATACAGCCACTATCATATGCAGTCATAGACCCCTACAGATGCTCACACACTGCCACTCACCCATAGAGTTACTCACCCACCTAGTCAGTCATGCAAAGAATACATTACACTTCCATTTACTCACCTATACAGTTATACACACACCACCTCACTTATTTATACAGAAACTAACACATACTTACTCTCTTATACAATCACTGACACAAGCACACATGCAGACAGCCACTCTCACATTCACTCACTCTCGCATATAGTTAGGTATATACTCCGACACACACATATACTGCCTTTCATATATGTAGTTTCTCACACATAAACCACTGAGACATTCATTCACTCAATGACTCTGGCATACACATACTCACTCACCCATACAGCCCCTCGCTGATGCACTCATGAACCCATACACCCACTTAATCCCCCACTCACACATCCTTGCAGGGAGTTACACCTCCCCACCCACTCACACAGACACTCAAGCTTCCATACAGGTACTCAGACAACCAATCAATAACCCATAATGAGACTCATGTAGCTAGTCACCAACCCATGAAGCCAGTTACACATCAACTGACAGACTGATACAGACATTTACACAGATTAGTCATTCACTCATGCATTCACTACGACACACACCCAAAAAATCATCCATACAGACACTGTACACCCACTCATTCTCCGAATACACCTTGGCATATATATAGATAACATTCTTAAACTTTTCAGAAACACTCTGCCACTGGATGATGTCATCAGTGATGTCATTTGAGATGTCATCATTGAGGTCATAAGTGTTGTCACTGACCATGTCATGACTGATGTAATATGTGAAGTCATCAGCAGTGCATTGTGGGGGCACAAGTTATAGTTAGCTCAACTGACTATAACGGCCGAATTTCTCTGGTTTTGTACGAGTGAAATGTCAGCCTAAATATAGCGTCCCTGAAACATATGTTTTTTTCAGAGAAAAAATATATATATATATACATATATATATATATATATATATATATATATATATATATATATATATATATATATATATATATATATATATATATATATATATATATATATATATATATATATATATTACCTACTGGCGGTCGCCAGTAGGTAGTTATAGTTAAGACCCTGTTTCCATAGGAAATCCGCAACATTCTATTTGGAATAACTTTGGCGCCGGTCGATGAATCCTCGCGAAATTTTCAAAATAGGTGGGGCGCTCCGCTCCGCTCCTACCCTGAAAGTCTCAGGGGGATTCGTCAAGCGGGGGCTGAGATAAAAGGGGGGTCCCAAAACGCGTTTTTCCCATGCATTTTTCCATAGGACCTTTAGACACAGCTACAGCCCGAACGGCTGAACAGAGTTACTTGAAATTTGGCAGAGAGGTAGTCCTCAGGTCAAGGAAGTGCCTTTTGTAGGTCTGGTGTAAATCTGTTCAGTAGTTCCTGAGAAAATAGCATTTAAATATATATATATACATATATATATATATATATATATATTCAATGAAAAAACCAAAGGCTTCACACATGTTATAGTTAGCTGGACATTTCACTCGTAAAAAACCAATGAAATTCCCCCGTTATAGTTAGTTCAGCTAACTATAACTCGTGCGCCCGCAATGCACTACTGATGACGTCACATATTACATCACTCATGACATGGTCAGTGACATCACTCATGACATCACTGATGACATCTCAAATGACATCACTGATGACATCATCCAGTGAATGTGTGTTTTTCTGAAAATTAAATATGTTTTATATATGTATATCTCAAGGTCGATGGAAGAATAAATGAGTATATAAGTGTCTAAATTGATGATTTGTTTCTGAAAAATTGATTGTATAACTGACTGATTAAGTGTATCTTTTTGAATACATGGCTTAGTGAGTAATGTTTAAATGTGTAAATACCTGTATCAGTCTCTCACTTTGTATATAAGTGGCTGCATGGGTTGGTGAGTAGCTACATGAGTGTCTATATAGGTTAATAGTTGGTTTTTTGAGTATCAGTATGAGTGTCTGAGTGTCTTCATGGTGCGGTGGGGGGTATTACGTAGTGCATAGATGCATGAATGAGTGACTCACTGTTTGTATGTGTTGAAGACAGCATGTGTGCAGGACTGTATGGGTGGATGAGTGTGTGCATGGGTGTGTTAGTGAGTGAATGACTGTCTCAATAGTGTCTTCATAAGTAACTACATATGTTTTAAACTAGTATATGTGAGTATTGGTGTTTATAAGTGAGTATATGTGAGAGTGAGAGATTGGTAGACTTCCTGTATGAATAAGTATGTGTTTCTATAAGTGATTGTTTAAAAGACTAAGTATGTGTAAGTTTCTGTAAAAGTAAGTGTGGTGGTGTGTGTATAACTGTATATGCAAGTAAATGGATGTTTGATTCTTTATTAGCATGAGTGACTATGTGTGAGTAACTCTATGGATGAGTGGCATTGTGTTACAGGATGTTTAGGTGTATGAGTACATATGATGTGTGAGTACATGTATGAGTGACTGTATAGGATTGTTGGTGGATGAGTGGATGTGTATGTGGATCTTAGAATTACTGAATAGGTTGTTGTAACTGTTATTGGTATGTCCATTTTTTTGAAAATTTTAGTCTCTATTTTTGAATGTTTGTATCAAAGGTTATATTAGGGTGAGAGGAGGTCTACCACTCTGTCACAAGGATAATGTCATCAGTGATGTCATTTGAGATGTCATCAGTGATGTCATGAGTGATGTCACTGACCATGTCATGAGTGATGTAATATGTGACGTCATCAGTAGTGCATTGCGGGCGCGCGAGTTATAGTTAGCTGAACTAACTATAACGGGGGAATTTCATTGGTTTTTTACGAGTGAAATGTCCAGCTAACTATAACATGTGTGAAACCTTTGGTTTTTTCATTGAATATATATATATTCACTGAAAAAACCATAGGTTTCACACATGTTATAGTTAGCGGAAATTTTACTGATAAAAAACCAATGAAATTCCCCCATTATAGTTAGTGCAGGCAACTATAACTCACGCGATCGCAATCCTCTGCTGATGCTAATACTGTATTTAGACACTTATTTGCCCATGTCTTCTTCCATACATTTTTAGCTATACATATATTACAAATATTTTTTTTTCATAAAGACACATATGTCATCAGCAGAAGATTGCGGTCGCGTGAGTTATAGTTGCCTGCACTAACTATAACGGGGGAATTTCATTGGTTTTTTATCAGTAAAATTTCCGCTAACTATAACATGTGTGAAACCTATGGTTTTTTCAGTGAATTTGCAAGGTTTTTTAAATGCTAATTCCTAACTATAACGTGTGTGAAACCTATGGTTTTTTCAGTGAATTTGCACGGTTTTTTAAATGCTAAGTTACTTTACGCCATTCGTGGCGTGCGCGCCCACTTAACGCAGTTCGTTCCGTGCGCGCACGGTGCGCTTCGCGCACCGTGCGCGCACAGTGAGCACGCGGTGCGCATGCAGTTAGTGCCGTGCACGCACAGTGGGTTACGCTAGATGGGCCATGTACGCACGATGCGCTTCGCGCACCGTGCGCACATGGAGGACATATGATGCACTTCGTTTTGAAAGGTAATATTTTAATTTTTCGTATATGTTATAAGCCATGCACAAATGGTGCCCTTCGGGCACCATTTGCACACGGGGTGGAGAGAGTGTGGATAATTTTTTTTTTTATTTTTTTTTTTTTAAATATTTTAGTTTAACTCACCTTTCATAAGCCATGCACAATTGGTGCCCTTCGGGCACCAATTGCACACGGGGTGGGGAGAGTGGGGATAATTTTTTTTTTTTTATAATTTTTTTTAATATTTTAGTTTAACTCATAAATAATAAGCCATGCACAATTGGTGCCCTTCTGGCACCACTTGCACACGGGGTGGGGAGAGTGTGGATAATTTTTTTTTTTTTATAATTTTTTACCGTACGCGTACGGTAAGCGTAATCGCCGAAATTAGCGAAAAAATAAAAATTCCGTTTTTGGCCTTGGGGGATCTTTGGGGACTCCCTCAACATTGCTATGTGTGTGGGAGCTGTCTAAACAGCCCCTTTACATGTTTTTGTGCTTTATATTTTAAACATCACTCTCAGTGCGAGAGAGAAAATGGCGGCCGCTGCTTCCTGGTTTCGGCCGATTCGAATGTTTACTAAGATCTAAGAGCCAATCAGAATCGCGCTCGCGCACGCCACCGTACGCGTACGGTAAGCGTACCGTAAGCGCACCGTAAGCTGGCTCAGATATATATATTGATTTAAAGGCTATTTTCTCAGAATCTACTGAACAGATTTACACCAAACCTACAAAAGGCACTTCCTTGACCTGAGGACTACCTCTCTGCCAAATTTCTAGTAATTCTGTTCAGCCGTTCGGGCTGTAGCCCTGTCTAAAGGTCCTATGGAAAAATGCATGGGAAAAACGCGTTTTGGGACCCCCCTTTTATCTCAGCCCCCGCTTGACGAATCCCCCCGAGACTTTCAGGGTAGGAGCGGAGCGTAGCGCCCCACCTATTTTGAAAAATTCGCAAGGATTCGTCGACCGGCGCCAAAGTTATTCAAAATAGAATGTTGCGGATTTCCTATGGAAACGTGGTCCTAACTATAACTACCTACTGGCGACCGCCAGTAGGTAATATATGTAGATATAGATATATATATATATAATCTACTGGCGGTCACCAGTAGATAGTTATAGTTCGGACCTATTTTCGATAGGAAAAGCGTTTTTTCTTTTCCCAATAACTTTGGCGTCAGTTGGTGAATCTTTGCGAAATTTTCAAAACTAGTGGCCCGCTCCGGTCAGCTCCAATCTTGAAAGTTTCAGGGTGATTTGCCAAGCAGGGGTCGAGAAAGAAGGGGGGGTCCCAAAACGTGTTTTCTCCATGTTATTCAATGAAGCACATCAGATTGCTTTTCCACATGGGGAGTTGCATGTTAGCAGCTCCCCATCTGGAAAAGCAATGCTGGCTCCTGCAGGACGCGGGGAGCCCGCGGGACCATGGGGGCATTGGGGCTCCCCCCATGGTCCCCAACAGATAGGGACTGCCCCGGGGAATGGAGTCCCCGGGGCTAGAAGTAGCCCGGGAGGGGGGCCACATGGCCCCCTCCCCAAAATAAAAATAAATACATTTATTTTTATTTTTTTTAAAAGGCCGGCCCCGGGGGATGGGGTCCCCGGGCCAATTGAAGCCTCGGGAGGGGGCCACGCAGCCCCCTTCCACATAAAAAACAAAAAAAACGTAGCCATGCCCCGGGGGCTACGCAGCCTCCTTCCCGTTCACTTTTTTTTATTTTTTAAAAGGGGTCAGGCCCTGGGGGATAGGGTCCCCAGGGCCCAAAAAAAGGGAAAAAAGGGGGCCATACAGCCCCTTCTAAAAAAAAAGAAAGAAAAAGACCGCGATCGTGCCAGAGGCCCCGCCCCCTCCCAGCATCACTCTGCAAACGCACCCTGTGACGCGTTTTAAATTGGGGAATTAATTCCCCTTCAATCCTGAGGGCCTCTGGTGGCCAACTAGCCCACCAGGTACCTCCAGTAAGCACCACAGGCCTGTGTTGAAGAGAGGTGGTCCAGGCCACACCCCTTTTTACATCTCTCTGCAACGCAGCTCTGTGGCGCTTACTAGAGGTACCTGGTGGGCTAGTTGGACCCCAGGGACCCTCAGGATTCAAGGGGACTTAATGCCCCAACTGAAAACGCGCCACAGGGCGCGTTTGCACAGTGGTGAAGGGAGGGGGCAGGGCCTGAGTTGACATGTGTGCAAACATGCCCTGTGGCGCATTTAAAGTTGGGGAATTAATTCCTCTTCAACCCTGAGGGTCCCTGGGGGCCAACTAGTCCACCAGGTACCTCCAGTAAGCGCCACAGGGCTGTGTTAGAGAGAGGAGGTCCAGGCCACGCCGCTTTTTACACCTCTCTGCAACGCAGCTCTGTGATGATTACTAGAGGTACCTGGTGGGCTAGTTGGACCCCAGAGATCCTCAGGATTCAAGGGGACTTTATCCCCCAACTTAAACGTGCCACAGGGCGTGTTTGCACAGTGGTGAAGGGAGGGGGCGGGCCCTGAGGTGACGTGTGCAAACCCGCCCTGTGGCGCCTTTCAAGTTGGGTAATTAATTCCCTTTCAATCCTGAGGGCCCCTGGGGGCCAACTAGCCCACCATGTGCTTCCAGTAAGCGCCACTGTGCTGTATTGCAGAGAGGTGGTCCAGGTCATGCCCCTTTTTACAACTCTCTGCAACGCAGCTCTGTGGCGCTTACTGGAGGTACCTAGTGGGCTCGTTGGACCCCAAGTTAAAACGCACCACGGGGCGCGTTTGCACAGTGGTGAAGGGAGGGGTGTGGCCTGAGGTGACATGTGTGCAAACACGCCCTGTGGCGTGCTTTAAGTTGGGAAATTAATTCCTCTTCAATCCTGACGGTCCCTGGGGGATAACTAGCCCACCAGGTACCTCCAGTGAGCACCACTGCGCTGCGTTGCAAAGAGGTGGTCCAGGCCATGCCCCTTTTTACGCCTCTCTGCAACGCAGCTCTGTGGTGCTTACTGGAGGTACCTGGTGGGCTAGTTGGACCCCAGGGACCCTCAGGATTCAAGGGGACTTAATCCCCCAACTTAAAATGCGCCAGGGGGGGCGTTTGCAGAGTGTTGGAGAAAGGGGGCATCGCCTTTGTCTATCTCTCATGAATCCCACTTCATGGGGCTTATTGGAGGTAAAAGGTAGGCTAGTTGGCCCCTAAAGGACCCCCAGCAGTGAAGGGGACTTCAATCCCCATCCAAGAGCACACCAGGGAGCGTGTTTGTAGAGTGGTGGGCAAAGTGTGCATGGCCTGGTATGAGTACTTACCAGTGCTGCTGTGTGGGAGTGACTGGAGGTAATAGTTTGGGAAGTTGGCCACTAAGGATGTCCTTGGGGGCCAACTACCCCTCTTGTTACCTCCAGTAGTTCCCACACAGTGGGATTGCTAAGACATCTTCGGAGGCCATTGCCCTCTTTCTCTACCACTCTGCAAACGTGCCTCGTGCCAGACTACGAGATTGGGGATGAAGACCAATTTAGTCCTGAGGGAGTTTGGGGGCCAAGAATCCCTCCTGGTACCTCCTATAAATCCTACGCAGCAGAATTCCTGGGCGTTGGTTGGACGCCCAGCAACCTTTCTCCACCACTCTGTAAACAAAACTACTAGTTAAAGTAGCATATTTCTGCATCTCTGACTTAGAGGTTGTTTTAATCCCCCTGCCCTATTATGTACTAGGGCCTTACAGAGGAGGTCATGCTAATCACAGGGGTACTCCAACGCATAGTGTTCCCTAGTGTATGTAGGTGTTTTCACTGTATTCTAAGTGTCTTTTAGCATAGCACTGGCTCTAGGCCTGGTTAGTCAGAGTCAGTTACCACCAGTACCCATCTAAAAATGTTGTGGGCATAGGATGATTTTGCAACAAGTCCTCTTTCTGCTCCTCTGTTGGTTCTTTCTGCACGTCTTGTTTCTTCCTGCACTTTTCTTCCTCTTTGTGGACTTCTGTTGCTTCTTTCTGCATTTCTTTTGCTTCTTTCTGTGCGTTTTTTCTTCTTTCTTCACATGTCCTACCTCTGTAGGCATAGTTAGAAACTAGCATTTAAAAAAAACTTTAAAATTCACTTAAAAAACCATAGGTTTCAGGCACGTTACAGTTAGAAATTAGCATTTAAAAAACCTTTGAAATTCACTGAAAAAACCATAGGTTTCAGGTACATTATAGTTAGAAATTAGCATTTAAAAAACCTTAGAAATTCACTGAAAAAACCATAGGTTTTAGGGAAAGTTATAGTTAGTTGGACATTTCACTCGTACAAAACCAGAGAAATTCCCCCGTTATAGTTAGTTCAGCTAACTATAACTCGCGCCCACCGCAATGCACTGCTGATGACGTCACATATTACAACACTCATGTCATGGACTATCATATGCACTCACACACCTATATTGACACTCACACACCGCCACTCATCCATAGAGGTACTCATACACCTAGTCAGTCATGCAAATATTTAATCACACTGCCATTTACTCACCTATACAGTTATACACACACCAGCTCACTTACTCATATAAATACTAGCACATTCTTACGCTCTTATACAATCACTGATACAAGCACACACTCATCCATACAGCCACTCTCACAATCACACACTCTCACTTATAGCCATTTATGTACTCCAACACACATATATACTGCCTTTCACATATGTAGTTACTCACACACATACCACTGAGATATACATTCACTCACTAACACACCCATACACACGCTCACCCACCCATACAGTCTATCACAGATGCACTCTTGAAACCATGCACCCAGTGAATCACCCACTCACACATCTATGCACAGAGTAACACACACCCTACCCACAGAAACACTCAGGCACCCATACAGATACTCAGACAACCAATCAATAACCCATATAGACCCATATAGACACTCATGTAGCTATTCACAAACCCATGCAGCCGCTTACACACCAACAGACAGACGGATACAGACATTCACACAGTTTAGTCACTAAACCATGCATTCAGAAAGATATGTTTATTCACTCACTTATAGAGTCAGTCAAGCACCTACTAAATCATCCATTCAGACACTTATACACCCACTCATTCTTCAATACGCCTTTCCCTATATATATTAAACATATTTAAACTTTACAGAAACACACAGTCACTGGATGATGTCATCAGTGATGTCATGAGTGATGTCACTGACCATGTCATGAGTGATGTAATATGTGACATCATCAGCAGTGCATGGCGGGTGCGCGAGTTATACATAAACAATATCTAGGTTACTTTTTCATGACATTATTCTATATCTTGATTAAACCATAAATATGTAATGTGACGAAACCCTATACGTGATATGTATAACCTTTATGCTGTTGCAGCTTTCTGTTGAGGTCTCTGGCGTCACGTATAGGGTTTCGTCACATTACATATTCTCACTTCAATTGGTAATATGTCTCACCACCGATTGTTAAATAATGTCATGTGAGAACCAAAATAAGAAAATCTTCTGCATTTTATTTAAGAGCTATGGTTATTATGTCGGCATGGATGGGAATATCGGTCTGATAATAAGTGGCATCCAAAAATTGGTATTCTCTGTACAAAAATTTGTAACTGCTATATAAAGTTTATGCTTTAATCAAGATATAGAATAATGTCATGAAAAAGTAACCTAGATATTGTTTATTTGTGGCTAAGTATCTCACAAAGAATGGGAAACATAGGTCCGTTTGACTCTTACAAGATGGCGGATATGCTAGACTACTAGGATTGAGATTATGTTGTCCTTTTTTTATGTCATTTTTGTAACACGTTATGTTCTGAGCACTGTGTATATAATTAGTAACCTGAAAGTATTGCATCTACCCGTGATCAAGGCGGTTTCGCCGAAACGCGTTGGGTATTTTTGAGGCTTGAATCCATGCAATAAATTCTTTCAAAGCTGCTATTTTTGGAAGGAGTGCATACGTATGTTTTTGTATGGTGGAACTTTATATATATATATATATATATATATATATATATTCACTGAAAAAACCATGGGTTTCACACACGTTATAGTTAGGAATTAGCATTTAAAAAACCTTAGAAATTCAGTGAAAAAACCATAGGTTTCACACACGTTATAGTAAGGAATTAGCATTTAAAAAACCTTAGAAATTCAGTGAAAAAACCATAGGTTTCACACATGTTATAGTTAGCTGGACATTTTACTCGTAAAAAACCAATGAAATTCCCCCGTTATAGTTAGTTCAGCTAACTATAACTCGCGCGCCCGCAATGCACTGCTGATGACGTCACATATTACATCACTCATGACATGGTCAGTGACATCACTCATGACATCACTGATGACATCTCAAATGACATCACTGATGACCTCACTGATGACATCATCCAGTGAATGTGTGTTTTACTGAAAATTAAATATGTTTTATATATGTATATCTCAAGGTCGATGGAAGAATAAATGGGTATATTACTGTCTAAATGTATGATTTCTTTTTGAAAAATTGATTGTGTAACTGACTGATTAAGTGTATCATAGTGAATACATGGCTTAGTGAGTAATGTTTAAATATATAAATATCTGTATCAGTCTCTCACTTTGTGTATAAGTGGCTGCATGGGTTGGAGAGTAGCTACATGGGTGTCTATATAGGTTATTAGTTGGTTTTTTGAGTATCAGTATGAGTGTCTGCATGGTTCGGTGGGGGGTATGACGT
Organism: Triturus cristatus; assembly: GCF_964204655.1. NCBI lineage: Eukaryota > Metazoa > Chordata > Amphibia > Caudata > Salamandridae > Triturus > Triturus cristatus. The sequence goes on from NC_140589.1 coordinate 597,823,993, forward strand.
AGTGCATAGGTGCATGAATGAGTGACTCACTGTTTGTATGTGTTGAACAGAGCATGTGTGCAGGACTGCATGGGTGGATGAGTGTGTGTATGGGTGTGTTAGTAAGTGAATGACTGTCTCAATAGTGTCTTTATGAGTAACTACATATGTTTAAAACTAGTATATGTGACTATTGGTTTATATATGTGAGTATATGTGAGAGTGAGAGATTGAAAGAGTTCCTGTATGAATAAGTATGTATTTCTATAAGTAATTGTTTAAAAGACTAAGTATGTGTAAGTTTCCGTAGAATTAAGTGTGGTGGTGTGTGTATAACTGTATATGCAAGTAAATGTATGTTTGATTCTTTATTAGCATGAGTGACTATGTGTGTGAGTAGCTCTATGGATGAGTGGCATTGTGTAACAGGATGTATAGGTGTATGAGTACATATGATAAGTGAGTACATGTATGAGTGACTGTATTGGACTGTTGGTGAATGAGTGGATGTGTATGTGGATCTTAGAATTACTGAAGAGGTTGTTGTAACTGTTATTGGTATGTCCATTGTTTTGTAAATTTTAGTCTCTATTTTTGAATGTGTGTATCAAAGGTTTTATTAGGGGAAGAGGAGGTCTGCCACTCTATCACAAGGATGATGTCATCAGTGAGGTCATCAGTGATGTCATTTGAGATGTCATCAGTGATGTCATGAGTGATGTCACTGACCATGTCATGAGTGATGTAATATGTGACGTCATCAGCAGTGCATTGCGGGCGCGCAAGTTATAGTTAGCTGAACTAACTATAACGGGGGAATTTCATTGGTTTTTTACGAGTAAAATGTCCAGCTAACTATAACATGTGTGAAACCTATGGTTTTTTCACTGAATTTCTAAGGTTTTTTAAATGCTAATTCCTTACTATAACGTGTGTGAAACCTATGGTTTTTTCACTGAATTTCTAAGGTTTTTTAAATGCTAATTCCTAACTATAACGTGTGTGAAACCCATGGTTTTTTCAGTGAATTTGCAAGGTTTTTTAAATGCTAATTCCTAACTATAACGTGTGTGAAACCCATGGTTTTTTCAGTGAATTTGCAAGGTTTTTTAAATGCTAATTTTTTTTTTTTCTTCTATTTTTTCTAACATATTTTTATTTTAATTTTCTTACCTTTTATAAAGACTATGATTAAATTTTTAAAATTCTTTAATATGTTTTTTTTATATATTTTTTAAAATAAACATGTAAAATTTATTTGCAGTACTTTTTTTCTATTTTTTTTTTATTTTTTTTAGTACGCGTACCGTAAGCTCACGGTAAGCGTACGGTTTACGCAACGTCCGTAATTTTTCTACGCTGTTTGCGTATAGTTACGCAATTTGCGTAGCCGCGCGTACTCCGCGTGGGACGCGTACACGTGTACGCTACACGCGCACGTTACGCGGAAGTGCCGGGAGTGACTGTTATGCGCATGCGCGCAAGCGCGTGTCTTTTTTACGCGCATGCGCACTTTTGCCGTAAGCGTACCGTAAGCGTACCGTAAGCGTACGGTAGGTCATGTGATCATGAAACACAACTTTTGATTGGTTGAAACTACTTTCAGTTCTAGAACTCTCCTACACCACACCCATTCCCCTCATTTCTGCTTGTGATCCCTTGGGAGAAGGAGCTGGTTTGTCTTTGGGATACGATGGCAGAACAGCAGAGCTCTTCTGAGAGTGAGGCTAGCACTAGCAGCACTGTCTTGAGGCAGAGATCGAGGAAACAAAAGCCCTCTTCTGTATGGGATTATTTTACTTTTCCTGAAGGCCAGCAAAAGGTAAATGCACCCTTAGTGACTTGTAAGCTGTGTAAGCGTGTACTTTCTAGAGGTAATCCTAACAGGAAGTATTCCTTTGGGAATCACACCATGAAGAGACACCTCCAGGATGTACACAGAAGGACACATAGTCATCTTTTTGGAGGTAACTCTTCAGAAAGACAAGCCAGTACATCCACAGCAGCTCAGCCTGAACCATCATCTGCAGGGCTGACTCCTTCTTCTGCAGGTCAGGTGAGCCCTTCATCTGTGGGGGGAGAATCTCCTTTTGCTGGCCCTCTGGAAATCAACCCTCGATTTCGGAAGGTTGATATTCGATGCACATTTTGTCAAGATCTAATTTGCTATAGGGAGACCAGTGTTTCCCTAGTGAACAACAAAATAGATCAGCACATTTGTCGCTTTGAATAATTTTCCCATGCTTCCTTTCCTCTGTCCCTGCATGAACACAACGGTTCTTTTAAGAGCCAACCTTATCTTTCATCTTTTTTTTACATATGTTTTTAAAAACATTTTTTTTTTTTTTTTTACCGTACGCGTACGGTGCGCGCACTTTTTTTTTTTTTTTTTTTTAAAACACTAAAAATCAATAAACACATTACAAGGTCCTTGAGAGACTACAATTATTATTATTGACTTACCATACTCACTCAAAAAAATATGTATTCATTTGTTTTTTTTAAAAATAGCTTTAAAAATGGTTCTAGTTTTCGAAAATTTTCTATATGAATCTGAAAAAAAAGAAAAAAGTATTAATATTTTTAAAACATTTTATAATACAGTACACATATTTACATTTTTTTCCCAAAAACATTTTTGCCTTATTTTTGCTGTTTTCAGAATATATTGCATTTCACTATAAATTGGGAAAGCAATTGCATTCATCATTTTACAGCGGGCAAAAAAAAAGAACAATCACAAAGATTGTAATAAAAAAGCCCAGAATCTCTTTTTACTTAAACTTAACATTATAGAAATGCATAATATTCTAAAAAAATATCATCTAATACCAATGCTTATTTCTTTAAAATACCGTTTGTTTCAGAAGTATAATCACAATATTATATCTCAAATAACTCCAAAATACATCTGATTTCATTTCCTTTAGACCAAATAGTAATTTTAAATTTTTTTTGGGAATAAATTTCCAATGGTAATCCAATAAAATTCTAAAGTTTAATTTGTCCAGATCTCACCGATTCTCTGTAACATTTTGGTTCTCGAAAATTTTTTGAATAATTTATTAAGTCCACAATAGAATTGGTTACTTTTCCGCATGGCCAAATAGTAATTTTTTAAATCATTTTTGAAAAGATTTCCAATGGCAGTCCAATAACATTCCAAAATTTAAAATGTGCAGAAGTTACCGATAATCTCTAAATTATTGGTTTTTCAAAGTTTCATTAAAAATTTAAAAAGTCCACATTACAATTGGTTATCTTTCCATTAGGCCAAATGATAATTCAAAAAATCTTTTTTCTACAAAATTGTAATGGTAATCCAGTAAAATGGTAAAATTATTTTATTGAGATCTTGCCAAATCTGTCTAAAATTTAGGTTTCAGGAAGATTAGATAGGAATTTGCTAAATCAAAAGGCAAACGTTGTTTGAAAATCAATTGGGAATCATTACACAGTGTCCAGCCTTTTTCACATTTAAGATAAACTGTGTAATGTCCAGAAGTAACAGTAGGTCCATCATGGAAAATTATTGCAACAGTTACAAAAGTTTTTCCTGAAATTGATAATTGCTGTCCTGTAAACTTCTTTATTAAAGTATCCAATTTTGAACCATCAGCTCTACATCGTTGCATCATTAAAATTACATACTGTCCGTATTCCTTTAAAATTAATGTTGAAAACATGTCAGAATTACACTCACTACATTTCATGCTATGATTAGCATCTTTAACTAATTTTGCAAAAGTGACTGTTTTACTCTCTGGCAATGTCAAATAAATAAATCTTTCATTATCAACAATAGAGCCACATATATTATAACAATTATCACAACTATGTTCCCATTTATAAGAGAGACCAAACAAAAAAAATGTCAATGGGAACTCCTTCTTCTTCCACTACCTGAAGAAAATACATCAAAAATTCATGTGCATCTTGCTGTTCATTTTGAGAAAACTGTGTTCGTCCTGAACATACATCTAAAAGTTTTCTAATTTCAGTAGCACTTTCTATTTGAGTTTTATCTTTACTCAGCTTTTGAAAAAGGAGACTCAGCTCTGAACAGAATCTTTTTCCCTGATTTACTATTATTTGCTCTTGCAAACTTTTCAGATAAAATGCAACATTCAGCACTACATTTGCGTAGCAGTTGACACCAGAGCTATTTTCAAAATGACATCCTACAACCTGTTCTTCATTTTCCTTTTTCTTTTTGCTTGCAATTACATCACTCCTCTTTTTTTTCCTCTTCTCTACATCTTCATTACAGATATTCTCATTTTTTCTTTTACGAGAAACTACACGTTTCTCCAACACAGGATACTGACCTAAATGAGGAGCATAGCTTCTTCTTAATCTATTATACTCCTTTACACAGTTTGTATCAGCACTAACTTTTGAGTCATCAAAGTCTATCATGAATAAACCTGATAATGTTTTCACTCGTGACAAAGCTACATATGCCATAACTTGACTTCTGCCTGCTACCATAGCAACAGCTCATGGAACACTGCTGTGTTGAGTTAGGTCAGAAGTTCGCCAAACAATGTTTCAATTCCACAGAGCAAGAGTGCGTGACTTTTCAAACCTAACAGCAAATCCATAGTACTGTTCTTTGGTTACACATTTTTTTGTACCAATACAAAACATGCTTCTATTAATTTACACATACAGCCTAGTTTTTATTCTAGAATGGTATGAAACAGCCAATCAGTTCTTTTTGTTTTGAAAAAAATATGTATGCCTCCATTTCCAAACTGTCTTTCTTTTCATATTGCCATTCTACTGAAAGACACCTCCTGAGTGCATCCAGATCTCCTTTGAAGATGTTCACAGTGTGGATTGTAGGGCACAGCTATGTCTTCTGGAGTGAAAAGTTTGCAGAGAAAACAGATATGGTGAGAGACCTTGCTTTGCCAAATGTAGACATTAAATGGATTGGTCAGAGAGGGTTAAAGTGGCACCAATTGATGCCATTGGTGAAATCCTTCATGCAAATCCAACACCCTGACCTCATAATAGTGCACTGTGGTGGCAATGACCTAGGCACTTTGACTGGGGTAGGTCTGGAAATGCTTATGAAGGACACCTTTGCACAACTGTTTTCACTTTTCCCTAAAACTGCCTTTGTGTTTTCCAACATATGCCAAAGGCAAAAATGGAACTGGTCCAATCATTTCTGTCCACAGATTGACAAAGCAAGAAAGCACGTCAACAAATCTGTTTCTGCTTTCCTCCATGACTATGGTATGGGTGCCATTTACCACAACAACTTGCGTTATGACATGCAAGACATTTATAGAGGAGATGGTGTGCACTTCAATGATGAAGGGAACAGAGTCTTCCTCTTGAACCTTAGACTCTGCATCGGTACTTACTTGTAGGTACCACTAAAAAAAATGACTTCATAAACACAACAGCTCTTTTTAGAGCTCCCTAATATCTAAACTCTTAATTCTGCATTTCATTTATTTATTTATTTATTTTTTTACCGTACGCTTACCGTAAGCTTACCGTACGCGTACCCCGTGATTTTTTTAAAAATCAATAAATGTTTTTTTTGTACTTTTCTGTCCTTCTTTTACCCCCTTACAAATGTTAGGGGGTCTGTAACTCTCCTCATTGCCCCCTTTTCTTGTTTTCACTCTTTTTTTTCAGAGTGAAATACACAAAATGGCGGCCGCCGCTTCCTGGTTTCGGCCGATTCGAATGTTTACTAAGATCTAAGAGCCAATCAGAATCGCGCTCGCGCACGCCACCGTACGCTTACGGTAAGCGTACGGTAAGCGTACCGTAAGCGGGCTCAGATATATATATTGATTTAAAGGCTATTTTCTCAGAATCTACTGAACAGATTTACACCAAACCTACAAAAGGCACTTCCTTGACCTAGGGACTACCTCTCTGCCAAATTTCAAGTAATTCTGTTCAGCCGTTCGGGCTGTAGCTCGTTCTAAAGGTCCTATGGAAAAATGCATGGGAAAAACGCGTTTTGGGACCCCCCTTTTATCTCAGCCCCCGCTTGACGGATCCCCCCGAGACTTTCAGGGTAGGAGCGGAGCGTAGCGCCCCACCTATTTTGAGAAATTCGCGAGGATTCATCGACCGGCGCCAAAGTTATTCAAAATAGAATGTTGCGGATTTCCTATGGAAAAGGGGTCCTAACTATAACTACCTACTGGCGACCGCCAGTAGGTAATATATATATATATATATATATATATATATATATATATATATATATATATATATATGTAACACAAAGATCGCTCCTTCTGGATTGCTTGACCCAAGAGAGGTGGCGCAAATGCCGGCGGAGCACGCCGGCTCGTAAATGTCCCCACAAAATCCAATGATGCGCTCTCAGTCACCAAGAAAAGACAGGATCCGGGAAAGTGTTGAAAAGAGGTGTTTATTCCTCACAACGCGTTTCAACTCGTTGCAGAGTCTTGATCACGTAAGGAAACAACAGTGAGTGAGCAATGGATAAAGTTTTTTGGAGGGGTAAAAAGTAAAGAGGGACAACATACTATGTTACACTGGTCGTGTAGTCAACCTGGCAGACATCTTGCAATGGCAACACAATCGTGGATCACAATATATATACAGGTGAAGGAGCTATCTTTGTGTTACATTTTATCGAGGATTGCAAGCTGACCGGCCCGTGTTGCAGCACTGTATACGGATACGGACAACAGCTTTGGTGAAGGTAAGCTCCGTTGCCCAGTCTGTCTGCCCCTTAGGGGTGAGGGTGGGTTTCCCTGTGTGGGGGCTCCGATCCTTTCCCTGTGAAGCAGTGGGGGCCTGTGGGTTGCCGTACACCAAGCTGGGTGGCCGTTTGGGATCATTGGGCTGCGCTGAAACGGGTAGTACACAAGATTCTCTGATTATACCTGTCCGCCAGCCCACCCCATCACTCTTTTGAACCGGTCCTCGACAGTTCTCAAGCGCTCACGGGGCACCAAGAAATTTCCAGTTCTGTTCGGCACGAACAATCACTCTAGGGGTGTATTAAAGACATGGAGGAGGAGGAAGAAAGGAGAGCAGCTGCTCAGGCTATGTTCGCCAAGAGGCAACCCAAGGCTGCCATAGGAGGGGCATCAGACACTAAACAGCCAGCTGATGACAAATTGCGTAAGCTGGAAAAGCTCAAAAGACTAGAAATCTCCAAGTGGTGGGAAGCGATTTCCCTACAGAATTACATAGACCAAAACATGGTACCGAGAGGTCTGCGAATCTTTACCACCCCCACATACGAAACTCCTAACCCTGAGATGATATCCGAATGTTCCAAGAATTCTGCATTAAGTTCAAAAAGGATGTTGGAAATCCTGGTTAAATATGCATGGATTGATAGAGATACAATCATGAAAGAAATACAGGACATCCTGGCAGAACTGAAAAAACAATGGATGCAGATAAATTGGAGTCTACCATGAATACCATAAAGGAACGCCTCAGGAAATACGAGGAGGACATTAAAGCTCAGAAGGAGAGGAAACTCGATCGTGATTATGGGGATTACGAGAGTGGCAGGATCTTAACTTTCAGTCGAAAGTATGACCATTTGTACAATTCCGAACAAGCAACACCTACCATTACTGACAATCTCTGTGAAATACAAGCACCAACCACCTCTTTGACCAGCGACACAGAATCTGATGTCTCAGTAGACACGAATATTCCAACAAATCAAACCTCTCGCCAAGTCAATTTTTTAGAGGAGTACCAGCACATCCGGCGAAGCCAAAGGACTATACAAACCACCCCATTATCGACAACACGACGTCAGAGGGGTCGGGGACAGGGCCGAGGTCGCGGCAGAGGAAACGCAAACGAAGGAACAGAAGAATCAGGGTATTCCAACGATGGAAGAAGAGGCAGGTCGAGGGGCGCAATGGGAAACAGGAGATCACGCCCGAGGAAGATGCACTAATGGATCTAGAGATGGTGAACAAAACTATTATTAATCTCTCTAAAAGATCTTTATCTGAGATTGAAAAACGTACCTTGGGCCCGATTCACAGAACTAACTTAAGACAAAATCCTAAACTTACTACCATTTTGGTATTCACAGAAGGCACTTACTCATTTTGGTATTCACAGAAGGCACTTACTCATTTCGGTATTCACAGAAGTTAGGAGTCCTAACTTTAGGACTCCTAAATGCCTTCTGTGAATACCGAAAGTCTTAAAATTAGGATTTTTCTCAGTTTAGTAGTAGTATAGTTAGGACTCCTAACTTTAGGACTCCTAAATGCCTTCTGTGAATACCGAAAGTCTTAAAATTAGGATTTTTCTCAATTTAGTAGTCCTAAATTTAGGACTCCTAACTTTAGGACTCCTAAATGCCTTCTGTGAATACCGAAAGCCTTAAAATTAGGATTTTTCTCAGTTTAGTAGTAGAATAGTTAGGACTCCTAACTTTAGGACTCCTAAATGCCTTCTGTGAATACCGAAAGTCTTAAAATTAGGATTTTTCTCAATTTAGTAGTCCTAAGTTTAGATTTAGGACTACTAAATTGAGAAAAATCCTAATTTTAAGACTTTCGGTATTCACAGAAGGCATTTAGCATCACTACCATCTGGGACATGCTTACTACCTGGCGAGACAAGGGTATTTTAGAATGGGAGGAGTATTGTTGACCACCCCATTCTACCTGTCCTGTATCTGTTACCCAAGGTACACAAAAATCGTACGAAACCACCAGGGCGACCCATTGTGTCATCTAGGGGCTGTGTAACCGAACATGTGTCGAAATATGTTGATCATTTCCTTAGGGGTTTTGTCATCAACTTGCCTAGTTATGTCAGGGATACGAAGGACTTTCTAGGTAAGATTAACAATCTGCAGTTAGATGACAAATGTCTACTCATTACCCTGGACGTACAATCTCTATATACAATCATCGATCATAAACAAGGCCTTGCGGCATGTGAACACTTTCTGAACACCAGGCCCCTACATTATAGGGAACACAGTAAGATGATTTTGGGTATGATCGAATTTTGTCTGGCAAACAACATTTTTCTTTTTGACGGTACCCTTTACAGACAGACTACGGGTACCACGATGGGTTCCTGCTTTGCGCCAAGTTTCGCGAATTTGTTTATGGGCCAGTGGGAAGAAGAGATATTCACCAATCCTATCCTTATCAAATACTTAGAACAAACAGTAATGTGGTTGAGATATATCAATGATTTGTTTCTTATTTGGAAGGGCAAGGAAACTGAAGCCCTGGAATTTATTGACCATCTCAACACTAACAACTATAACATTGTCCTTACTAGTACCATCAGCAATAGTTCGGCTGAGTATCTCGATGTTAAACTCAATATTGAGGGCAAATCTATACTGACCACTCTATACAGAAAAACCACAGCTGGTAACAGTATCCTACATGCTCTGAGCAGCCACCCGGACACTCTCAAGTGGAGCATCCCCTACGGTGAGCTGCTCAGAGCAAAAAGGAACTGCAATACTGAAATAGCCTATCAGCTGGAGAGCGCTTGTATGTTGGAATGCTTCAGAGCCAGAGGTTATCCCAATTGGGTATTGAACAAAGCTAAAGGCAGAGCTGATATGGTAGATAGGGTTGCCATCCTTTCCAATGTAAACCCTACCACAGCTGCAGATGACACTGAGACCAGGATTATTCTGACATATAGTGCTGATTCTCGGAAGATACAAGGTATTCTTAATAAGAACTGGGATATCCTTAAAGCAGATACGATCATTGGTGATCTTATTCCCGACAGACCCAGTGTTACTTACAGAAAGGGGAGAAATTTTAGGGATCATTTATTGCACAATGATGTCACCAGGTACCCCCAGAGACAGGAACATGGCCTGCAAGGATTCTTTCCATGCGGCCATTGTAAGGCCTGTAGAAACAGCCATTTCTGTAAGAAGGTCAATTGTAATGGGGTTTATAAGGAAATCACACAATTTCTCACCTGCAGCTCTACTTTTGTAATCTACGGGATTGAGTGTCCCTGCAGGCTGTGGTACATTGGCAGCACAACCCTCATGGCGAAGAAGCGGGTGTTGGAACACTAACGTGCCATTACACACTCCGATGATAAATATGCTGTGGCTCACCATTTTAATGAGAGGCATTTCTCCAATCCTGGTCTCCTGAGATTTTTCATTTTAGAACAAATTCTTAATAATCCCAGGGGTGGTGACAGATTTTTGAAACTGAGACAGAGAGAATCCAAATACATCGTGGATTTTCAGACTAAACACCCCAGGGGATTAAATCAGGACGAGGAGATGGCGGTACATCTGAAATAATGCTTCACCCCATATGTTCTTCCTGCCATCCTATGGTTCTAACATATTCTAACATATTCTCTCTACCAATTGGGATCTCATTTGATGTGTTCTTTTATCTATTGTATTTGATTTACTGACATTGTGATCAAGAATGTATTAGGACTAGACCTGTTGTTGTCTGCTCTTCATCTTCTTCCTCCATGTATTCACACATTAGGATCAGAAACAGTAGCACTGTTGCTTGATGATTTGCTAATCTGTTATTTTAATATATTAAGAGCTGTCTTTTGTTTCTTTTCATTTACAGGAGGGAAGGAAGGAGCCCAACGATCAACGAGCACTATCACGGGCATCCTACCCTTTCCCCCGCTTTTTCACTTTATATTGATGAAGTTTACTGTTGTTGGGGTATGGTTATTTGTTATATACACACTTATGTCAACGTTTCCAGCGGACATTCTGTCGTAATTGAGTATTGGCGCATTGGCACTTGCCATGTTTTGTCTTTAAATGCTCCTACATGTTGGTTTTACTAGTTTGTGCTATTTTAAGCACAGGTGACACTTTTATTCACTTTTACACTTCTACGCACACCAGTATACAAAGTGACTTTAGCCGTATTTACGTTGACTCCGTCCTGTATACTCTTCAGTGAATTGCCTATACAAGATGTCCGCCCTACTATGCTTTGCAGTATGTTGTCCCTCCTCTATCCTGAAATCATTGTTCATGCACGTTGTTTCCTGACTAGATCAGGTCTCTACAATTTTCTATGTGTATTTAAACACTTTTTGCCAATGATTCTAAACAGACAACTCGTCTCTTTCTGGGCTCACCGGCACTTGCCTTTATGTATCAACATGTTGTACGGATTTTGTCTGGTTTTATCTCAGGATTATGCCTGTATATTTACCACGTTCGCACATGTGGGTGCAATACTGTTTACAGTTTATATTCTTGTGGTATTTTACCTGTGTTCACATGTATATACGTTGTGATCCACGATTGTGTTGCCATTGCAAGATGTCTGCCAGGTTGACTACACGACCAGTGTAACATATTATGTTGTCCCTCTTTACTTTTTACCCCTCCAAAAAACTTTATCCATTGCTCACTCACTGTTGTTTCCTTACGTGATCAAGACTCTGCAACGAGTTGAAACGCGTTGTGAGGAATAAACACCTATTTTCGACACTTTCCCGGATCCTGTCTTTTCTTGGTGACTGAGAGCGCATCATTGGACTTTGTGGGGACATATATATATATATATATATATATATATCTATATATTACCTACTGGCGGTCGCCAGTAGGTAGTTATAGTTAGGACCACGTTTCCATAGGAAATCCGCAACATTCTATTTTGAATAACTTTGGCGCCGGTCGACGAATCCTCGCGAATTTTTCAAAATAGGTGGGGTGCTACGCTCCGCTCCTACCCTGAAAGTCTCGGGGGGATTCGTCAAGCGGGGGCTGAGATAAAAGGGGGGTCCCAAAACGCGTTTTTCCCATGCATTTTTCCATAGGACCTTTAGACAGGGCTACAGCCCGAACGGCTGAACAGAATTACTAGAAATTTGGCAGAGAGGTAGTCCTCAGGTCAAGGAAGTGCCTTTTGTAGGTTTGGTGTAAATCTGTTCAGTAGATTCTGAGAAAATAGCCTTTAAATCAATATATATATCTGAGCCAGCTTACGGTGCGCTTACGGTACGCTTACCGTACGCGTACGGTGGCGTGCGCGAGCGCGATTCTGATTGGCTCTTAGATCTTAGTAAACATTCGAATCGGCCGAAACCAGGAAGCGGCGGCCGCCATTTTCTCTCTCGCACTGAGCTTTAGGTTTTAAAATAAAGCCCAAAAACATGTAAAGGGGCTGTTTAGACAGCTCCAACACACATAGCCATGTTGAGGGAGTCCCCAAAGATCCCCCAAGGCCAAAAATGGAATTTTTATTTTTTCGCTAATTTCGCCGATTACGCTTACCGTACGCGTACGGTAAAAAAATATAAAAAAAACTATCCACACTCTCCCCACCCCGTGTGAAATTGGTGGCCGAAGTCCACCAATTGTGCATGGCTTATTAGAGGTGTGATAAACTATAATATTTTTTAAATAAATAATAAAAGAAAAAATTATCCACACTCTCTCCACCCCGTGTGCAAATGGTGCCCGAAGGGCACCATTTGTGCATGGCTTATAAAATTACGAAAAATTAAAATATTACCTTTCAAAACGAAGTGCATCATATGTCCTCCATGTGCGCACGGTGCGCGAAGCGCATCGTGCGTACATGGCCCATCTAGCGTAACGTGGGCACGCGGTGCGCGTAGCGCACCGCGTGCCCACCGTGCGTGCACGGCACTAACTGCGTAAAGTGGGCTTCGCGCACCGCGCGCTTACTGTGCGCGCACGGTGCGCGAAGCGCACCGTGCGCGCACTGAACCAACTGCGTTAAGTGGGCGCGCACGCCACGAATGGCGTAAAGTAACTTAGCATTTAAAAAACCGTACAAATTCACTGAAAAAACCATAGGTTTCACACATGTTATAGTTAGGAATTAGCATTTAAAAAACCTTGCAAATTCACTGAAAAAACCATAGGTTTCACACACGTTATAGTTAGGAATTAGCATTTAAAAAACCTTGCAAATTCACTGAAAAAACCATAGGTTTCACACATGTTATAGTTAGCAGAAATTTTACTGATAAAAAACCAGTGAAATTCCCCCGTTATAGTTAGTGCAGGCAACTATAACTCACGCGACCGCAATCTTCTGCTGATGACATATGTGTCTTTATGAAAAAAAAATATTTGTAATATATGTATAGCTAAAAATGTATGGAAGAAGACATGGGCAAATAAGTGTCTAAATACAGTATTAGCATCAGCAGAGGATTGCGGTCGCGTGAGTTATAGTTGCCTGCACTAACTATAACGGGGGAATTTCACTGGTTTTTTATCAGTAAAATTTCCGCTAACTATAACATGTGTGAAACCTATGGTTTTTTCAGTGAATATATATATATATATATATATATATACATCCTGAGTGCAACTGGTTCTTGCGTTGTGCGCAGCGTGAGCTTTTCACATATATATATATATATAAATTCACTGAAAAAACCATAGGTTTCACACATGTTATAGTTAGGAATTAGCATTTAAAAAACCTTGCAAATTCAGAGAAAAAACCATAGGTTTCACACACGTTATAGTTAGGAATTAGCATTTAAAAAACCTTGCAAATTCAGTGAAAAAACCATAGGTTTCACACACGTTATAGTTAGCTGGACATTTCACTCGTAAAAAACCAATGAAATTTCCCCGTTATAGTTAGTTAAGCTAACTATAACTCGCGCGCCCGCAATGCACTGCTGATGACGTCACATATTACATCACTCATGACATGGTCAGTGACATCACTCATGACATCACTGATGACATCTCAAATGACATCACTGATGACATCACTGATGACATCATCCAGTGAATGTGTGTTTTTCTGAAAATTAAATATGTTTTATATATCTCAAGGTCGATGGAAGAATAAATGAGTATATAAGTGTCTAAATGGATGATTTATTTTTGAAAAATTGATTGTATTACTGACTGATTAAGTGTATCTTATTGAATACATGGCTAAGTGAGTAATATTTAAATGTGTAAATACCTGTATCAGTCTCTCACTTTGTGTATAAGTGGCTGCATGGGTTGTTGAGCAGCAACATGAGTGTCTATATAGGTTATTAGTTGGTTTTTTGAGTATCAGTATGAGTGTCTGAGTGTCTGTATGGTTCAGTGGGGGGTATTACGTAGTGCATAAGTGCATGAATGAGTGACTCACTGTTTGTATGTGTTGAAGACAGCATATGTGCAGGACTGTATGGGTGGAAGAGTGTGTGTATGGGTGTGTTAGTAAGTGAATGGCTGTCTCAATAGTGTCTCTATGAGTAACTACATATGTTTTAAACTAGTATATGTGACTATTGGTGTATATAAGTGAGTGTATGTGAGAGTGAGAGATTGAAAGAGTTCCTGTATGAATAAGTATGTGTTTCTATAAGTGATTGTTTAAAAGACTAAGTATGTGTAAGTTTCCGTAGAAGTAAGTGTGGTGGTGTGTGTATAACTGTATATGCAAGTAAATGGATGTTTGATTCTTTATTAGCATGAGTAACTATGTGTATGAGATGAGTAACTCTATGGATGAGTGGCATTGTGTTACAGGATGTATAGGTGTATGAGTACATATGATGTGTGAGTACACGAATGAGTGACTGTACAGGACTGTTGGTGAATAAGTGGATGTTTATGTGGATCTTAGAATTATTGAAGAGGTTGTTGTAATTGGTATTGGTATGCCCATTTTTTTGAAAATTTCAGTCTCTATTTTTGAATGTGTGTATCAAAGGTTATATTAGGGTGAGAGGAGGTCTGCCACTCTATCACATGGATGATGTCATCAGTGATGTCATCAGTGATGTCATTTGAGATGTCATCAGTGATGTCATGAGTGATGTCACTGACCATGTCATGAGTGATGTAAGATGTGACATCATCAGCAGTGCATTGCGGGCGCGCGAGTTATAGTTAGCTTAACTAACTATAACGGGGAAATTTCATTGGTTTTTTACGAGTGAAATGTCCAGCTAACTATAACGTGTGTGAAACCTATGGTTTTTTAACTGAATTTGCAAGGTTTTTTAAATGCTAATTCCTAACTATAACGTATGTGAAACCTATGGTTTTTTCACTGAATTTGCAAGGTTTTTTAAATGCTAATTCCTAACTATAACATGTGTGAAACCTATGGTTTTTTCAGTGAATTTGCAAGGTTTTTTAAATGCTAATTTCTAACTATAACGTGTGTGAAACCCATGGTTTTTTCAGTGAATTTGTATGGTTTTTTAAATGCTAATTCTTAGCTATAACATATGTGATTCCCATATTTTTTTTTATTGATTTTTTATGATTTTTTTTTATAAATTCTTATATTAAATGTGTTTTTTTTTGTAAAAAAAAAAAGTTTTTTTAAAACTTTTTATTCTCTTAAAACACTATGTTTTTTTTCTAAAAAATCTGCAATATTTCAAGTTTTCTCTTTTTTTTTTTTACCAAACAGGTAAGATATATTAGTATAACTTTGAAAATATTTTTTTTTTTTTTTTTTTTTTTAGTGCGCGTACGGTAAGCTTACGGTAAGCGTACGTTTTACGCAATGTCCGTAATTTATCTACTCTGTTTGCGTATAGTTACGCAATTTGCGTAGCCGCGCGTACTGCGCGTGGGGCGCGTACGCGTGTACGCTACACGCGCACGTTACGCGGAAGTGTTGGGGAGTGACTGTTATGCGCATGTCTTTTTTACGCGCATGCGTACTTTTGCCGTAAGCGCACCGTAAGCGCACCGTAAGCGGAACGTACGCGCACGGTGGGTCATGTGATCATGAAACACAACTTTTGATTGGTTGAAACTACTTTCAGTTCTAGAACTCTCCTACACCACACCCATTCCCCTCATTTCTGCTTGTGATCCCTTAGGAGAAGGAGCTGGGTTGTCTTTGTGATACGATGGCAGAACAGCAGAGCTCTTCTGAGAGTGAGGCTAGCAGCACTACCTTGAGGCAGAGAAGGAGGAAAGAAAAGACCTCTTTCATATGGGAGTATTTTACTTTTCCAGAGGACAAGAAAAAGGTAAATGCACCCTTAGTGACTTGTAAGCTGTGTGGCCGTGTACTTTCAAGAGGGAATCCCAACAAGAAGTATTCCTTCGGGAATCACACCATGTTGAGACACCTTAAAGATGTACACAGAAGGACACATGCTCGACATACTGAAGGTAACCCTTCAGTAAGTCAACCAAGCACATCCACAGCAGCTCAGCCTGGTCCATCATCTGCAGGGCCGAGTCCTTCTTCTGCAGGTCAGGTGAGCCCTTCATCTGTGGTGGGAGCATCTCCTTTTTCTTCTCCTCTGGAAACAAACCATCGTTTTTTGAGGGTTGAAATACGGTGCGCCACTTGTCATGATCTAATTTGTCATAGGGAGACCAGTGTTTCCCTAGTGAACAATAAAATAGATCAGCACATTTGTCGTACCGACTAATATTCCCATTCTTTCTTTCCTCTGTCCCTGCATGAACACAACGGCTCTTGTAAGAGCCAACCTTACCTTTCATCTATTTTTTATATATGTTTTTAAAACTTTTTTTTGATTTTTTTTTTACCGTACGCGTACGGTACGCGTAATTATTTATTTATTTTTTTTAAAAAAAACACTAAAAATCAATTATCACATTACAAGGTCCTTGAGAGACTACAATGAAAAACTGAAAATGTGATTGTGGAGAAGTGGAAAAAAGGGACCATGACATTTTTGACTTACCATACCCACTCAAAAAAATATTTATTAATTTAAATTTAATTTTAATTGCTTTAAAAATGGTTCTAGTTTTCGAAAAATTTCTATCTCAATCTGAAAAAAAGAAAAAAGTATTAATATTTAATAAAACATTTTATAATACAGTACACATATTTACATATTTTTCATTAAACTTTTTTGCCTTTTTTTGCTGTTTTCAGAATATATTGCATTTCACTATAAATTGTGAAAGCAATTGCATTCATCATTTAACAGCGGGCAAAAAAAAAATTAACAATCTCAAAGATTGTTTTAAAAAAGCCCACAATCTCTTTTTGCATAAACATAACTTTATAGAAATGCATAATATTCTTAAAAATATCATCTAATATCAATACTTATTTCTTTAAAATACCGTCTGACATTTTTGTTTCAGAAGTATAATCACAAAAATATATCTCAAATAACTCCACAATACATCTGATTCCATTTCCTTTAGGCCAAATAGTAATTTTAAAATTCTTTTTTGATTAAATTTCCAATGGTAATCCAATAAAAATCTAAAGTTTAAATTGTACAGATCTCACCGATTGTCTGTAACATTTTGGTTTCCGAAAGATTAATTAATAATTAAACAAGTCCACAATAGAATTGTTTACCTTTTCGCATGGCCAAATAGTAATTTTAAAAATCTTTTTGGAATAAATTTCCAATGGCAATCCAATAACATTCCAAAATTTAAATTGTGCAGATGTTACCGATTTTTTCTAAATTTTTGGTTTTCCAAAGTTTCATTAAAAATTGAAAAAGTCCACATTACAATTGGTTACCTTTCCATTAGGCCAAATGATAATTTGTAAAATCCTTTTTTTTGAAAATTCCAATGGTAATCCAATAAAATGGTAAAATTGTTTTGTACAGATCTTGCCAAGTCTCTCTAAAATTTTGGTTTCAGGAAGATTAGATAGGAATTTGCTAAATCAAAAGGCAAACGTTGCTTAAAAATCAATTGGGAATCATTACACAGTGTCCAGCCTTTTTCACATTTAAGATAAACTGTGTAATGACCAGAAGTTACAGTAGGTCCATCATGGAAAATTATTGCAACTGTTACAAAAGTTTTTCCTGAAATTGATAATTGCTGTCCTGTAAACTTCTTTATTAAAGTATCTAATTTTGAACCATCAGCTTTACAGCGTTGCATCATTAAAATTACATACTGTCCGTATTCTTTTAAAATTAACGTTGAAAACATGTCAGATTGACACTCACTGCATTCCATGCTATGATTAGCATCTTTAACTAATTTAGCAAAAGTGACTGTTTTACTTTCTGGCAATGTTAAATAAATAAACCTTTCAGAATCAACATTAGAGCCACATATATTATAACAGTTTTCACAACTATGTTCCCATTTATAAGAGAGACCAAATACATTTTCAATGGGAACCCCTTCTTCTTCCAGTACCTGAAGAAAAAACATCAAGAATTCCTGTGCGTCTTGCTGTACATTTTGAGAAAACTGTGTTCGTCCTGAACATACATCTAAAAGTTTTCTAATTTCAGTAGCACTTTCTATTTGAGTTTTATCATTACTCAGCTTTTGAAAAAGGAGACTCAACTCAGAACAGAATCTTTTTCCCTGATTTACTATTATCTGCTCTTGCACACTTTCCAGATAAAATGCAACATTCAGCACTACATTAGCGTAGCAGTTGACACCAGAGCTATTTTCAAAATGACATCCTACAACCTGTTCTTCATTTTCCTTTTTATTTTTGCTTGCAATTACATCACTCCTCTTTTTTTTCCTCCTCTCTACATCTTCATTACAGATATTCTCATTTCTCCTTTTACGAGAAACTACACGTTTCTCCAACACAGGATACTGACCTAAATGAGGAGCATAGCTTCTTCTTAATCTATTATACTCCTTTACACAATTTGTATCAGCACTAACTTTTGAGTCATCAAAGTCTATCATGAATAAACCTGATAATGTTTTCACTCGTGACAAAGCAACATATGCCATACCTTCTTTGAACACAGTTGAACCAATGTTCACAAATGCACAATCTACAGTCAATCCTTGAGACTTGTGAATAGTTACAGCATATGCTAGAGAAAACGGAAACTGCTTCCTACGTACATATAAGTCTTTCACTAGCATGAAACGAACTGAACAACGACAAATATCTTTAACTTCTTCTATCTGATCAAATTTTATTTTTAAACATTCAATTCCATCTTTTTTCTGATAATTAATAAAACCCACAACTCTTCCCATAGCTCCATTAACTAAACCTTTTTCAACATCCAAATTTCTCCTTAAAAATACTCTACAGTTCATGCAAACATATAGATTTTTTTCTAATCCAGCTGTTTTGGAAATTTTCTTCTCTAGTGAATCCAATTTATTTTTCAGTGTGCTTGTTAATGTGATAGTAATTCTTCCATCCTCAATTTTGTCCACTGCTTCCAATTTCCTGATATCTTCCTTTTCCAATTTCAAAAGCTCCTCATTGAATATTGAGCATTCACGTAGAGTTGGCATTAAGCAGATGACACTTTTCTTTTCTGCTATGTTCTTGTATATCTTCTCTGCAACTATTTCTTCCTTTGGAAATAAATTATGTTGCAACCGACTCTGTAATGCTTTTGTGCCAGCTTCAGTGAGTAGTCCAATTCTGATATCTTTCAGAATACTTCCATATTCTTCATCGTTTGCTTGTCTCATATTGGTAGTGAGTTCCTTGTACTCAAAGAAGGACCAAATATTTGCATTACCGATGCTTCCCAATGACTTCTTTGTGTCTTCATGTGTCACAGTATTAAACACTGGTTGTCCTTTAACTGGAGTAAGCTGTAGAAGATCCCCAAAAACTATGACATGTTTTCCACCAAATAACACGTCATAGTCTGTCCTTAGAATTTGCTGCATTCTTAAATGCACAAAGGCAAGCATTAAGTTTGATACCATGCTCACCTCATCAATAATGAGAACTTGCATCTTCTTCAATACTCTTGAAACTTCCAAGCATGCTTCTCCAGTTAGCTTGTTGTATTGTATTTTGTTCTCATGCTCCACTGGTAACATTAGCAAACAATGTAAGGTGATTCCTTTTATGTTATATGCTGCTAACCCAGTTGGAGCAGTAACCACACAAGACAAAGTAGAATCCGTTTTTTGCTGTAGGTAGCTTCTGATGACTTTTATTAAGAAACTTTTTCCAGTTCCAGTTTGTCCACTTATATACATCCTGATTGGATGAAATGATGTGCATGAGCACTCTTTTTTTTCATGTAGAAATCCGTGATCAATTTTGTTTCTGATCTCTTCATAAATTTGTTGCTGCTCTTCGTTCAGTTGTCTTTCCAAATTTTGTAAGTCTATAAATTCTTCTTGAGCTTGATTCATAGCCGTTTCCACTTCATTCATGGCTATTGATGCTTCATTTTCAACGATTGGTTGTCCTAGGGGATCTTGACTGAGTGTTCCTGAATTTTGGCTGTCCTGAGAATTGTCTCTAGCTACTTCTGCTGCAATTGTAGTTTCCTGTTCAATTTCTTCATTTAACATTTGCAGATAAGTTGAGAATGTACTGCATTGTATGCTGTCTTTGCAAGCATTAAAAGAATCTTCATAGCTTTGAAATTCTCCCAGTAGTTCATCCTCTGTACGCCATGGTTTAAACAGCTGTAAAAGAGCCAAGTAGTAAAATTCCTTTTTGTCAGTACTGTCGCAACTCAGCTTCCTGTGATTTATCAAACTTCCTTTTGTTTGCTTCACCAAACATCCTTCCTCACCAATGACTTTATATTTTCCATTGTTGATGTCTTCTGCGGCTTTCCGTGAATAAATGTAGTTCTGCAGCACTTCATAAAGACACATGTTCTCCAGATGATGACTTCTCTTTGGGCAATATGTGTCCAACATGTTTGATTTCAAAATATCTGTACTTTCTGGGTCATTCTCGGCCAAATATTCAATTTCTCCAACAGATTTCAGTACCCGATTTCTGATTGCTGCAAGGCCTAAACTTGCCCAAATTATTCTTCTTGATTTCGAGTAGAGACTTGCAGAAGATAACCTATCTGAACATTCGTAGGATCCAATTTCTCGATGCGATAACATCTTTAAACTGAAACTGTACAGCTTCTTACTGACAGTCTTCTCGTGAGAAATCTCTTCCCACATTTCCTTCAATTCTGTTTTTTCTGATTTCGTAATGTAAGACATTACATATCGAGCAACAGCAATGGAATTGTCAGCTACATACTGTATATCCATGTTAGCATTCCACATGCATAAAATGACTGGATTGTAGTCATTTATATTTTTTGATTCTTCTTTTCTTTTAAGGTTGTAGGTATTCTTAGGTGATTTTCTTGTGATAGTATGTCTCACAGATGACATAAAACTGTTTACTCTTCCATTTGAAAGAACAGGTCTAGGAAATCCAAATCGACATTTAGTGTAGTATTTATCTTTGCTCTTGTATTTCCGTCGACAGTATTTTCCACACCGATGACTTTGGAAACGTAAAACTTGCTCCTTTAACTTTTTCTCTTCTGTGCTTTTTGGTATAGCACATGTTGCATATTCTTCAATGTAAGATAACACTGCTTCATCAGCATCTGTTCCAAACTTTGGGGCATCCTTGATCCACAACAGCATATGAATATGAGGAGCACCTCTTGCCTGGTACTCTTTTCTCCAAAAGAAATCCACTACTTCTCCTAGAGGTGGATTTTTTTAATTGCAGATGAAGGACATCATAGCCTCAAATCTATGATTGAAATATCTGCAAACATTAACCGGATCCAATGAGCACAGTTCTCCTGCTGTCTTGTATTCGATGTTTTTAATGTTTGAATTTGCCTCTCGTAGAAAATCCAGTAAATCATCCCAAGCGTACTCAGCACAGCTTAGGGTAACAAACCATGTTGGTGTTCCTAAATTCCGTAACATGCATTTTAATTCACCATGGCGTCGGTACCAATATTCATTTGTCCCACGCTGACAAGCCATCAGATTGATCAGTTGTGTTTCCAAATGATCATCTCGGTGCTGCACTTTCTCCATAAAATCCTTAGCAGACACATTTTGTAAATGTACTCCACTTTTTAAAATGTGATTTACTGCATATGATAATGCAGACAAGTCGCTTTCAAATAAAAGATGGAACAAATAAGGAATACTTTGTCGAAATCGTGGATCTTCTGCATATAGTCTTGTAGTCCGATACTCAGAAGCTGGAATCTGTTCTGGACGTTCATCGTATCGTCCTCCTTTTCCTTTAGGAAACAGCTGGGGAAAACATCGAGCTTCCAAGCTCTCCTCCCATACACTCACGGGAGTTCCTTTTGCTTTCTTCATCTGAAACAGATCAATATTGTCTCCCATAACTTCTTTTGAATGAAGAGGATGTATGCTAAAATTCATAAATTTCTTCTTCCTTTGACTTATCCACTTTTTCAATTTGTCCAGTTGGTGTTTCTGTGTCTTCTTGTAAATCTTCTTCTTCTTCTTCTTCTATATAAATTGATTCATACCATTTGTTATTCCTTTTCAAATACAAATTTGCTCTTTGTACTTTCCGTACATCTACCAGCTCCTGCCAAATCTTCTTATTCTTTGTAGGTACACCATTAACCAGAATAATTAATGGTTCAGTTTCCAAAGTATCTACATCAATAGTTTCCATATTTTTTTTCAAATCCAAGGGCAAATACACCACTCTACCTTTTAAACCTCTCAGTAAATCTGAAGGAGGTAATTTATCAGTTTTGGGCTCCATACGTACTATGGTCTGGAACGGATGAACACATTGAATAAGTATAGACTCATAAGTATTTAATTCAGAAAGTTCGGCAGGAATAACATCCAATTCTAAATTATTATGTACAGCTCTGGTCAGCATTCTATTTTCTTCTAATTTGTTGTAACAGTATTTACAAATACGCTGAACTTCACCCAATTCAAAACAATTTTCAAGAAATATATATGTGGCAAAATCCTTCCACTTATAATTATCTTCATTTTCACTTTTTCTATAGAGATCAACATACCTGGTTTGTTTTCTATAATGAGTTCTGCGGCAACAAATACAAGTAATATTTGGTCTTTCATTAGAGATTTTTTCAAATTTTGTTATGTGATCATTAAATGTCTTACTTACAAATGGTTGTACATTCTCTTCCACTTCTTCCTCATTTACTGTGTCCTTTTCTGCACTGTTTTGTTCAGGACCAAAGTAACAAAACTGAATTTCATCAACAACCTTCTCTACATCTGATACTGACCCACGGAACAGAGCCCTATTCAATTCATCTAACTTTATTGCTGGACTTTTAGCAAAATACAACCGTCTCACAAACTTTCTCATTTCAGTATGATGAACAGCCAGCATTCTAAAATGATGGAAAACACTATTACACACTTTTCTAGATAGACAAGCCAGAGAATGACCCTGCAAACCAGTATTCTCTCTCACTCTGCATGGATCTAGACTTTAGAAGCACCTTAATCTTCTGTTTTACACTTTTTTTACTATATTCTCTTAGAAACTCACGAAATTTATCAATAGATTTCTGACGCACAGTGCAAATACTACTACAATTCCAAGTGTACACTGGGGCTTTAGGACGTCTCCCCATAGCCTCATCCGCCATCACTTGTACCTCATCTCTTGGAACCATTATCTCCTTCTCCATTATGCAACCATTTTTCACTTCGTAAGCACGACCTCTGGTGTCAACTGCATGCAGCAAACTATTACTTTGAAAATAGCTCTCTTCATTAAAAAAAGGTTCACTACTTGAACTATGCATCCATTTTCCTAAAAACACTTTACAAAAGTTTGTTCTGTTCACTACTCTTTTCCTTTTGCTTTGTGATTTCAGTACATTAACCATTTTATCTAATGTACGCATCCTATTCAAAATTAAAATGAATAGTTTCCTTTTTAATTCTAATGCCTTTGCTGCAATGGCTTCAATTTCTTTTTTTCTCTTGTAAAATTTAGCCTTTTGCTTATATTTCTTCACATCCTTTATCAAATTGGACATAACTCTTCTCTGAAACATTTTTCTACGTATCTCTTTAAACGCTGTTTTTCTGTTTAAGTTAATCTTTTTAGTTGCAGAAGGTATATTTGCATTAACTAAATTCTCAATTTTTACCTGTCCTTTTCTATTGAAAACATTCTTTCCAGTACAGACATTTTGTACATTTTTCCTTTTTTTGAATATGTTCTTTAAAAAATCTTTTGTCTGCTTACCAGAAGATTTTTTCTTTTTCCCAACATGAGCATCTCCAACTAACTTAGGTCCTCCAGTTGTCTTCAAATATAGGTTTTTTTTGTGGTCTTTCTTTACTCTGGATTTTGTAGGCATCTTAAATTTTGTTCACTGCTCTTCAGCAATACCTGAAAAAAACTAATATATTACTGCATTTTTTATGTTCTTTAGAAATCTTAAAATACTATAAACCCCTTTCCTATAAATGAAAATCACAATAACACCTTCACAAATTAAATATCTAAAAATAATTCCTGTGTGCACACAAAGTCATGCTTTGAAATTAGACAGAAAACGAAATTTCTTTGCCAATTGCAAAGCATACTTTCTACTACTTTTTAGGCAAGTGAAAAGTACTTTTACAGACTGACACATTATGAATCCACTTTTCAGATTCTTAAAAAAGCACATGTCCAAACTGCTTTTTCAGACCAGCACCATGTGTAACCTGGGTGATTACACTCCAGCAAGGGCAACCAGCCTTAGTGATGCTGAATGTTTTTGCATTACTGACTGAAACCTCAAACTCCACTCGCTTGTGAATACTGTGCATGATTCCACAGGGTAAGCAGCTGGGTGTGTGCTAAGAGTGTGCTTCTGCACAAAAAAATGGCTCCCCCTTTCCATCTAATGCAACTGTGAAATCACCAGAGCAATACGCAATAAATCTCTGCCTGTAATTCCTCTTTGCACACAGAGTCATGTTTCCATATTAGTCACAAAACGAAATTTCTTTGCCAATTTGAAAGCACACTTACTACTCTTTTTTTTGGCAAGTGATAAACACTTTTACAGACTGACACATTTTGAATCCACTTTTCAGATTCTTAAAAAAGCACATGTCCAAACTGCTTTTTCAGACCAGCACCATGTGTAACCTGGGTGACTGACTACACTCCAGCAAGGGCAACCAGCCTTAGTGATGCTGAATGTATTTGCATTACTGACTGAAACCTCAAACCCCACTCGCTTGTGAATACTGTGCATGATTCCACAGGGTAAGGAGCTGGGTGTGTGCTAAGAGTCTGCTTCTGCACCAAAAAATGGCTCCCCCTTTCCATCTAATGCAACTGTGAAATCACCAGAGCAATACGCAACAAATCTCTGCCTGTAATTCCTCTTTGCACACAGAGTCATGTTTTCATATTAGTCACAAAACGAAATTTCTTTGCCAATTTGAAAGCACACTTACTACTCTTTTTTTTGGCAAGTGATAAACACTTTTACAGACTGACACATTATGAATCCACTTTTCAGATTCTTAAAAAAGCACATGTCCAAACTGCTTTTTCAGACCAGCACCATGTGTAACCTGGGTGACTGACTACACTCCAGCAAGGGCAACCAGCCTTAGTGATGCTGAATGTATTTGCATTACTGACTGAAACCTCAAACCCCACTCGCTTGTGAATACTGTGCATGATTCCACAGGGTAAGCAGCTGGGTGTGTGCTAAGAGTCTGCTTCTGCACCAAAAAATGGCTCCCCCTTTCCATCTAATGCAACTGTGAAATCACCAGAGCAATACGCAATAAATCTCTGCTTGTAATTCCTTTTTGCACACAGAGTCATGTTTTCATATTAGTCACAAAACGAAATTTCTTTGCCAATTTGAAAGCACACTTACTACTCTTTTTTTTGGCAAGTGATAAACACTTTTACAGACTGACACATTTTGAATCCACTTTTCAGATTCTTAAAAAAGCACATGTCCAAACTGCTTTTTCAGACCAGCACCATGTGTAACCTGGGTGACTGACTACACTCCAGCAAGGGCAACCAGCCTTAGTGATGCTGAATGTTTTTGCATTACTGACTGAAACCTCAAACCCCACTCACTTGTGAATACTGTGCATGATTCCACAGGGTAAGCAGCTGGGTGTGTGCTAAGAGTCTGCTTCTGCACAAAAAAATGGCTCCCCCTTTCCATCTAATGCAACTGTGAAATCACCAGAGCAATATGCAATAAATCTCTGCCTGTAATTCCTCTTTGCACACAGAGTCATGTTTTCATATTAGTCACAAAACGAAATTTCTTTGCCAATTTGAAAGCACACTTACTACTCTTTTTTTTGGCAAGTGATAAACACTTTTACAGACTAACACATTTTAAACCAACTTTTCAGATTCTTAAAAAAGCACATGTCCAAACTGCTTTTTCAGACCAGCACCATGTGTAACCTGGGTGACTGACTACACTCCAGCAAGGGCAACCAGCCTTAGTGATGCTGAATGTATTTGCATTACTGACTGAAACCTCAAACCCCACTCGCTTGTGAATACTGTGCATGATTCCACAGGGTAAGCAGCTGGGTGTGTGCTAAGAGTCTGCTTCTGCACCAAAAAATGGCTCCCCCTTTCCATCTAATGCAACTGTGAAATCACCAGAGCAATACGCAATAAATCTCTGCCTGTAATTCCTCTTTGCACACAGAGTCATGTTTTCATATTAGTCACAAAACGAAATTTCTTTGCCAATTTGAAAGCACACTTACTACTCTTTTTTTTGGCAAGTGATAAACACTTTTACAGACTGACACATTTTGAATCCACTTTTTAGATTCTTAAAAAAGCACATGTCCAAACTGCTTTTTCAGACCAGCACCATGTGTAACCTGGGTGACTGACTACACTCCAGCAAGGGCAACCAGCCTTAGTGATGCTGAATGTATTTGCATTACTGACTGAAACCTCAAACCCCACTCGCTTGTGAATACTGTGCATGATTCCACAGGGTAAGGAGCTGGGTGTGTGCTAAGAGTCTGCTTCTGCACCAAAAAATGGCTCCCCCTTTCCATCTAATGCAACTGTGAAATCACCAGAGCAATACGCAACAAATCTCTGCCTGTAATTCCTCTTTGCACACAGTCATGTTTTCATATTAGTCACAAAAGGAAATTTCTTTGCCAATTTGAAAGCACACTTACTACTCTTTTTTTTGGCAAGTGATAAACACTTTTACAGACTGACACATTATGAATCCACTTTTCAGATTCTTAAAAAAGCACATGTCCAAACTGCTTTTTCAGACCAGCACCATGTGTAACCTGGGTGACTGACTACACTCCAGCAAGGACAACCAGCCTTAGTGATGCTGAATGTTTTTGCATTACTGACTGAAACCTCAAACCCCACTCGCTTGTGAATACTGTGCATGATTCCACAGGGTAAGCAGCTGGGTGTGTGCTAAGAGTCTGCTTCTGCACCAAAAAATGGCTCCCCCTTTCCATCTAATGCAACTGTGAAATCACCAGAGCAATACGCAATAAATCTCTGCTTGTAATTCCTTTTTGCACACAGAGTCATGTTTTCATATTAGTCACAAAACGAAATTTCTTTGCCAATTTGAAAGCACACTTACTACTCTTTTTTTTGGCAAGTGATAAACACTTTTACAGACTGACACATTTTGAATCCACTTTTCAGATTCTTAAAAAAGCACATGTCCAAACTGCTTTTTCAGACCAGCACCATGTGTAACCTGGGTGACTGACTACACTCCAGCAAGGGCAACCAGCCTTAGTGATGCTGAATGTTTTTGCATTACTGACTGAAACCTCAAACCCCACTCGCTTGTGAATACTGTGCATGATTCCACAGAGTAAGCAGCTGGGTGTGTGCTAAGAGTCTGCTTCTGCACAAAAAAATGGCTCCCCCTTTCCATCTAATGCAACTGTGAAATCACCAGAGCAATATGCAACAAATCTCTTCCTGTAATTCCTATTTGCACACAGAGTCATGTTTTCACATTAGTCACAAAACGAAATATCTTTGCCAATTTGAATGCACACTTACTGCTCTTTTTTTTTTGCAAGTGAAAATCACTTTTACAGACTGACACATTATGAATCCACTTTTCAGATTTTTTTAAATGCACGTCCAGACTGCTTTTTCAGACCACAAACCATGTGTATGCTGGGTGACTGCCTACACTCCAGCAAGGGCAACCAGCCTTAGTGATGCTGAATGTATTTGCATTACAGACTGAAACCTCAAAACCCCACAGCACATTATCAGAGCCAGGACCTCTGTTCTCTACACCTCTCTCCACTCAGCAGAACCAGATAATGGCAATCTTTCCCTCTATTTTTCCACACATATATATGTTAATTTCAAATCTCACTGCTTCCCCCTTTTTTTCAAATGTAATCACACATTTCTATTGCTTGAAAACCAACCCTTTTCCAAAAGTACCCTTCCCCCTACTTCACTTCTGCCTAGTTCCCTTCCCCCAACTTGACTTCTGCCTGCTACCATAGCAACAGCTCATGGAACACTGCTGTGTGGAGTTAGGTCAGAAGTTCGCCACACAATGTTTCAATTCCACAGAGCAAGAGTGCTTGACTTTTCAAACCTTACAGCAAATCCATAGTACTGTTCTTTGGTAACACATTTTTCTGAACCAATACAAAACATGCTTCTATTATTTTACACATACAGCCTAGTTTTTAGTGTAGAATGGTATGAAACAGCCAATCAGTTCTTTTTTTTTTTATAAAAAATATGTATGCCTCCATTTCCAAACTGTCTTTCATTTCTTTTTACCATTCTACTGAATTACACCTCCTGAGTGCATCCAGATCTCCTTTGAAGATGTTCACAGTGTGGATTGTAGGACACAGCTATGTCTTCTGGAGTGAAAAATTTGCAGAGAAAAGAGGTATGGTGAGAGACCTTGCTTTGCCAAATGTAGACATCAAGTGGATTGGTCAGAGAGGGTTAAAGTGGCACCAATTAATGCCTTTGGTGAAAACCTTTCAACATCTCCCACAGCCTAACCGTATTATTGTGCACTGTGGTGGTAATGATCTAGGCACTTTAACTGGGGTAGGTTTGGAAATGCTTATTAAGGACACCTTTGTGCAATTGATGTCGCTTTTTCCACAAACTGCCTTTGTATATTCTAACATATGCCAAAGGCAAAAGTGGAACTGGTCCAACCAATTTTGTCCGCAGATTGACAAAGCAAGGAAGCACGTCAACAAATCTATTTCTGCTTTCCTCAGAGGCTATGGTATGGGTTCCATTTACCACAACAACTTGCGTTACGACATGCAAGACATTTATAGAGGAGATGGTGTGCACTTCAATGATGAAGGGAACAGAGTCTTCCTCTTGAACCTCAGACTCTGCGTCGGTACTTACTTGTAGGTACCGAAAAACAAACAATAAACACAAGGGCTCTTTTTAGAGCCACCTTATATCTAAACACTTAAATGCAATTTTTTTTAAATTTCTTTTTTTTTTTTTTTTTCCGGGTGCGCGCAGGGTGCGCGCACTCTGCGATATTTTTTTACAAAATATTATTCTTTTTTTTTGCCCTACAAGGTCCTACTTTGACCCCCTTACAATGCCTACTGGGTCTATTTCTACCCACTCTGCCCCCTTTTCAACTGCTCCCCCTTTGATTATCACCTCCTCTTTATGCGATAGCCAAAATGGCGGCCGCCGCTTCCTGACTTCCACCGATTCGAATGTTTACTAAGATCTAACAACCAATCAGAATTGCGCTCGCGCACGGCAAGGTGCGCGCACACAGCGCGCACTCTGCGCGCATACAGATATATATATTGATTCAAAGGCTATTTTCTCAGAATCTACTGAACAGATTTACACCAAACCTACAAAAGGCACTTCCTTGACCTAGGGACTACCTCTCTGCCAAATTTTGAGTAATTCTGTTCAGCCGTTCGGGCTGTAGCTCGTTCTAAAGGTCCTATGGAAAAAATGCATGGGAAAACGCGTTTTGGGACCCCCCTTTTATCTCAGCCCCCGCTTGACAGATCCCCCCGAGTCTTTCAGGGTAGGAGCGGAGCGTAGCGCCCCACCTATTTTGAGAAATTCGCGAGGATTCGTCGACCGGCGCCAAAGTTATTCAAAATAGAATGTTGAGGTTTTCCTATGGAAACGTGGTCCTAACTATAACTACCTACTGGCGACCGCCAGTAGGTAATATATATATATATATATATATATATATATATATATATTCACTGAAAAAACCAAAGGTTTCAGGCACGTTATAGTTAGGAATTAGCATTTAAAAAACCTTAGAAATTCACTGAAAAAGCCATAGGTTTCAGGGGCGTTATAGTTAGCTGGACTTTTCACTCGTACAAAACCATTGAAATTCCCCCGTTATAGTTAGTTCAGCTAACTATAACTCGCGCGCACGCAATGCACTGCTGATGACATCACATATTACATCACTCATGACATGGTCAGTGACATCACTCATGACATCACTGATGACATCTCAAATGACATCACTGATGACATCATCCTTGTGATAGAGTGGCAGACCTCCTCTCCCTCTAATATAACCTTTGATACACACATTCAAAAATAGAAACTAACATTTTCAAAACAATGGACTATCAGTTACAACAACCTATTCAGTAATTCTAAGATCCACATACATATCCACTCATTCACCAACAGTCCTATACAGTCACTCATACATGTACTCACTCATCATATGTACTCATACACCTGTACATCCTGTTACACAACGCCACTCATCCATAGAGTTACTCACACACATAGTCACTCATGCTAATAAAGAATCAAACATCCATTTACTTGCATATACAGTTATACACACACCACCACACTTACTTCTACAGAAACTTACACATACTTAGTCTTTTAAACAATCACTTATAGAAACACATACTTATTCATACAGGAACTCTTCCAATCTCTCACTCTCACATATACTCACTTATATACACCAATAGTCACATATACTAGTTTAAAACATATGTAGTTACTCATAAAGACACTATTGAGACAGTCATTCACTAACTAACACACACATGCACACACTCATCCACCCATACAGTCCTGCACACATGCTGTCTTCAACACATACAAACAGTGAGTCACTAATTCATGCACCTATGCACTACGTAATACCCCTCACCGAACCATACAGACACTCAGACACTCATACTGATACTCAAAAAACCAACTAATAACCTATATAGACACTCATGTAGCTACTCACCAACCCATGCAGCCACTTATACACAAAGTGAGAGACTGATACAGATATTTACATGTTTAAACATTACTCACTAAGCCATGTATTCACTAAGATACACTTAATCAGTCAGTTATACAATCAATTTTTCACAAAAAAATCATCCATTTAGACACTTATATACCCATTTATTCTTCCATCGACCTTGAGATATACATATATAAAACATATGTAATTTTCAGAATAACACACATTCACTTGATGATGTCATCAGGGATGTCATTTGAGATGTCATCAGTGATGTCATGAGTGATGTCACTGACCATGTCATAAGTGATGTAATATGTGACGTCATCAGCAGTGCATTGCGTGCGCGCGAGTTAGAGTTAGCTGAACTAACTATAACGGGGGAATTTCAATGGTTTTGTACGAGTGAAAAGTCCAGCTAACTATAACGCCCCTGACACCTATGGTTTTTTCAGTGAATTTCTAAGGTTTTTTAAATGCTAATTCCTAACTATAATGTGCCTGAAACCTATGGTTTTTTCAGTGAATTTCAAAGGTTTTTTAAATGCTAATTTCTAACTATGCCTACAGAGATAGGACATGTGAAGAAAGAAGGAAAAACGCACAGAAATAAAAAAAAGGAAATGCAGAAAGAATCAACATAAGTCCTCAAAGACGAACAAAAGTGCAGGAAGAAGGATAACGTGCAGAAAAAACAAACAGAAGAGCAGAAAGAAGCCTTGTTGCAAAATCATCCTGTACCCTCAACTTTTTCAGACGGATACTGGTGGTAACTGAGTCTGACTAAACAGTCCTAGAGCCAGTGCTATGTTAAAAGACACTCAGAATACAGTGAAAACACCTACATACACTAGGGAACACTATGCGTTGGGGTCCCCCTGTGATCAGCATGACCTCCTCTGTAAGCTCCTAGTATATGATAGGGCAGGGGATTAAAACTACCTCGTAAAACGCGCCACAGGGCGTGTTTGCACACGTCACCTCAGGCCCTGTCCCCTCACTTCCCCACTATGTAAACACGCCCTGTGGCCGTTTTAAGTTGGGAGATTAAGTCTCCTTGAATCCTGAGGGTCCCTAGGGTCCAACTAGACCACTAGGTACCTCCAGTAAGAGCCACAGAGCTGCGTTGCAGAGTGGTGTAAAAAGTGGCATGGCATGGACCACCTCTCAGCAACGCAGCTCAGTGGCGCTTACTGGAAGCACCTGGTTTGCTAGTTAGCCCCCAGGGGCCCTCAGGATTGAAGGGGAATTATTTCCTCAACTTAAAACGCGCCATAGGGCGTGTTTGCACACGTCACCTCAGGTCCCGTCCCCTCCCTTCCCCACTGTGTAAACACGCCCTGTGGCTGTTTTTTAAGTTGGGAGATTAAGTCCCCTTGAATCCTGAGGATCCCTAGGGGCAAAATAGCCCACTAGGTACGTCCAGTAAGCGCCATTGCAGAGAGGTGTAAAAAGGGGCACGGCCTGCACCACCTCTCTGCAACGCTGAGCAGTGGTGCTTACTGGAAGCACCTGGTGGGCTAGTTGGCCCCCAGGGTCCCTCAGGATTGAAAGGGAATTATTTCCCCAACTTAAAATGCGCCACAGGGCGTGTTTGCACACGTCACCTCAGGCCCCGTCCCCTCCCTTCACCACTGTGTAAACGCACCCTGTGGCCGTTCTAAGTTGAGAGATTAAGTCCCCTTGAATCCTAAGGGTCCCTAGGGTCAAACTAGCCCACTAGGTACCTCCAGTAAGCGCCACAGAGCTGCATTGCATAGAGGTGTAAAAAGGGGCGTGGCCTCAGAACACCTGTCTGCAACGCAGCTCCCTGGCGCATACTGGAGATACCTGTTGGGCTAGTTGGCCCTCAAGGACCCTCAGTATTGAAGGGGAATTAATTCCTCAACTTACAACTGGCCAGGGGGCACGTTTGCAGAGTGCTGCACGGAGGGGGCGTGGCCTCCGGCACGATGCCGGTCTTTTATTTATTTTATTTTGTTTAAGAAGGAGGGCTGTGTGGCCCCCCTTCTTTTTCTAATTTACTGGCCCTGGGGACCCCATCCCCCAGGGCCTGCGCCCTAATTTTTTTTGTTGAAAAAAATTAATTTGGCCCTCCCAAGGCCTTAATCGGCCCCGGGGACCCCAACCCCCGGGTCATGGCCTTTCTTTTTTTTTATTCTTTAGGAGGGGGCTGCGTTGCCCCCCTCCTCAGGCCACTTATGGCCCCGGGGATCCCATCCCCCGGGGCCGGCCTTTGTTTTTTATTATTTTTTTTATAAATATATTGATAGAAAAACCTAGGACATGCTGGACAAACCGTATGTACCTATCACCATGACGATTTGCGTGATATTCATTAAAAGGCGACTATGCATAGAATGAATCCACATGGAATGTATTTACACCGCTAGTGAAGCTCTGATGTGTCTGACGCCCTACCGTGCCTAATCCCGGCGCCCCCGCCAGTGGGTACTCTCCAAGTAGACACCCTTGTCGTTTATTTATACAAACATGGGTAGCTATTGACGGGCACATTTAATATACACGCACACCAAGCCATTCAAAGCGGATTCGACAAAAATTCGACCAAACTATGCAAGAAACCCCCCTCACGGTTAATAAAACACACATCCACCGCCGGATGCGTAATACTTTTTATTTTACTCTCTGGAAAGGAGACAAACCTCACTTGAGAGCCACAGCGTGCTCCTGGCTGAGCCCAATGCTGTGTTACACCCACCAGTGCCAGCCAAGTGCCTCACACCTCTGTGTTGTATTCCACCAGCTAGTGCGTATGCTATGACACTCTCTAGCCCATGTGCACTGTAACACCACCCCGTGAATATGTCATGCCACACTTGCCTTCGCACAGGTTATATTGCCCCATCTAACGTGCCTTCCTCGATGCCTATGTTATAACGCACAGCGCTATGCCATACATATTACAATCTGGGATCCATATCTTTGTCACAGTGCATATGCAACGTTACACTCCCCAGCACATATTTTATATTACAACTTTAGAGACTAGTTAGGTTACACAACACTACCCTGTGCATATCACACTCCAAGGCGCATATCGCATAGCACACGCTAGTGCCTGTGCTATCTCGCGCTCTCTAATTAATCTGTCATTGCGCACAATGTATTGCATATTATATTTCACGCCCGGTTCATCTTATATCACACTTTTTGGTGCATAGTTTATACCATATACTATATCTAGTTTTCATTTTCAATCCTGCTCTCAGGACTATGTTCTATATAACACTGCGTCCACCTACCCTTTCCACGGGCATTACATTTTGGGGTGGGGGGTGGAGGGTCAGGGGGTGTTTTTGCCAAGTGAATCCAGAGTCACAGTCACAAACGTCCTCTTCTTCCTGAATAAAAGTGAGATTATGCTGCATACTTGTTTATATTTTAAGTAGTTCGCACAGACACACATTTTAAAAACAATAAAGTTCCTAATACCCACCTTCTCTGAACAGTTAGCCTGCTGCCCCATCCACCTCCTCCCTATCCTCTGTTGTCTGAATCCATGGACTAGCCTCCTCCCTCCTGCCATGCATGGTCTGATGTGCTGCCACTGCCCTCCATTTAGCATGATGTACCAGTCCACTCCTCCTGCCCTCCATTGCCCAATTCTATGGCCCATCATTGACCTCCTGCTTAGCCTCTGTGCTTAGCTTGCTGCCCCTATTCTCCTTCCCCCTGCCCTCCGATGTCTTTGTGCATGCCCCTGCTCCATCCTTTTTGCCCACCATGTTCTATGGACCTGCCACTCCTATCTACTCTGAGTGTTCTGTTGAGCTGCCATTCCCCTCCCACCTGCCTAGCGTTGTCAGATGACTGTAACCTGTCCCTGCCACCTCCACACTGCCTGTCCACATGCCATGCCCCTATCCCCTTCCTCCTGTCCTCCATGGTCCATTTTACTGCCACACCCTTCTGCCCTCCCTGGTCTATGTGCTGCAACTGCTCCTCCTGCCTGCCGCGCGCGGTCTAGTGTGAGGCCCCTTCCCCTGAACTCTCTTGTCTGTGCCCAGGTCCTGACCCTCCCTTCTATCCTCCATGGTCCTTTGTGCATGCCCCTGCACCCTCCTTCTTGCCCATCATAGCCATTGTGCTGACACTAACCCTCCCGCTTGCCATGCATGGTCTTCTGTGCTGCCATGGCCCCTCCCACCTTCCCTGTGTGGTCAGCTAGCTGCCCCTGACCCCCTCCCACCTTCCCTCCATGGTCTGTGTGTATGCCATCATAGTGTCATTGTTGCTCTCCATTGTGTGTCTTGTTTCTAGTGCCCATCCTGCCTAACCTCCATGGTCATCTTGCTGCTCCTGCCCTGCCCCCTTGCCCCCAGCCCTCTTTTTCCATGTGCAGACCCCTATTCCCTCCCTCCTGGCTTGTCTGTTCCATTGTAATGCTCCTGATCCGTCCCTCCTGTCCTTTATGGTCTGTTATGCTGCAGCTTTCACTCCTGTCTGTCCATTATGGTCAGCTAGCTACCATTGCCTCTTTCCCCTCAGTTCTCTGTTGTCCATGTGCATGGTCCTGTCCCCTCCCTATTGCTTTCTATGGATTGTTGTGCTGCACTCCCGTCCTGCATGTGCTGTGTGGTGTATTGTGCTGCTGCAAGCCCTGATGCCTGCCCTGTAGGGTCAGTTTGGTGCACCTCTCCATGTCCCTCCTGTCCTCTGTTATCTGAGTCCATGTCCCTACCCCAATTCCTCCTGCCTACCATGATCCAATGTACCATGCTTGCGAACATTTTGAACTTGGTAAGAGGGAGATTTTGAAAAAAAACTGGGGTATTGATTTTCCCCTTTGAGTTACATTGAAAAAGAGGAGATTGTAGATAGGAGACAGATCAAATAAAGCCCATTTGAGCTTAAAAACATTGGACGTTTCCTGGCTGTAACGGGTCTGTTGGCATGTATGGTTGTACTACCACTGCCTCTTCCTTCTGCCCACAATGGTCTATTATTTTGCCACAGCCTCTCTTGCCAGTCCTGTATTGTTGGTTTGTTGCCCCTGCCCCCCTTTCCACTGCCCTCCATAGTCTGTTGTGCTGCCACTGCCCTTCCTGCCTGCCCAGTGTGGTCAAATTGTTGCCTCTGCACTCTCCTACCTGCCTTCAATTTTTCAGAGTCCGTGCCCCTGGCCTCTGCCTCTCAACAGTATCCCAATGAACAACTAGATTGCTAACATTCTATATTTATTAAAAAAGTGTGGAACGCCTGCCGTCATCTTGATGTAATCAAAACTGTAATACCTAGAGTATTTCCTTTAGAAATTACATATATGAGAGGGTCTTATTTGCATCAAAATTATGGTTAGTGCTCTAAAAAACTAAAATGAGGACATATTTTCTGAGTTTTCAAATAGCGACAAAGAACTTTTAAATTATTTATAATCTTTATGTTTTTTTATCCAGTTGACCACTTGATTAAATGTTGCACCTAGGGGAGAGGATGTGGTGTTACTTCCAGAGCTGCAGACTTTGCAACTGGGGAACCAGGTTGGAGTTTCTGCTTCAGCTCAACATTCTGTGATTCTGGTCAAATCACTTAACCTTCCCATGTCTACAACCAAAATGAATTTGATCTTGTGTGATTTAACCAATGCTCATGTAAAGCACTCCAATACCTGACAAGTCTGCACTATATAAAGCTGCAAATACACAACAAATAAGTGTTTTGCACACTTCTGTCATTGGGCTATACTTGGGCTACATCTGGGTGATATTTAGGCTACATTTGGGCTCTTTTGTCTCTGGTGGCCATCTTGGGAGATTTATTGTTATGAAGTTTCCTAATTTCCTCATTTACTGCAGTCTCCTCAGTGGGAATACTTTCAGTTTTTTATTTTGGTTACATCAAGAAGGCATTCAGATGTGTCACACATTTGCCATAAATTCTGAATGTTAGCACTCTAGTTGCTCATTAGATCACTGTAGTAAAACTACTGCTCACCAGGGAAGTCTGCTGCTGGTATTCAAAGTGCATGTTTCAGTATGCATGTCAGAATTTCTTTATGAAATAGAAGAAGATTTGAGAAGTCAAAATGTGCCCTAATTTTTCTTTCTGCAGAACTAATCATAATTTCTATGGCAAAATGAACCCCCTCATTTTGTTCCTTTGTAAATTAAATGTTTTAAGTGTTACCACTTTATTCCAATCAAGATGGCTTCAGGTGTGCCATACTTTTGTCATAAGTAAGACTGTTAGCGCTCTAGTTGTTCGTTAGAACACTCTGGGACATTCTGTCATTGGGCTATACTTGGGCTACATCTGGGTGATATTTGGGCTACATTTGGGCTCTTTTGTCTCTGGTGGCCATCTTGGGAGATTTATTTGTCATGAAGTTTCCTAATTTCCTCATTTACTGCAGTTTCCTCAGTAGGAAATACTTTCAGTTTTTTACTTTGGTTCCATCAAGAAGGCATTCAGATGTGTCACACATTTGCCATAATTTCAGAATGTTAGCACTCTAGTCGCTCATTAGATCACTGTAGTAAAGCTACTGCTCACCAGTGAAGTCTGCTGCGGGTATTGAAAGTGCATGTTTCAGTCTGCATGTCAGAATTTTTTAATGAAATAGAAGAGGATTTGAGAAGTCACTCAAAATG
This sequence comes from Triturus cristatus, assembly GCF_964204655.1. NCBI lineage: Eukaryota > Metazoa > Chordata > Amphibia > Caudata > Salamandridae > Triturus > Triturus cristatus. The sequence continues at coordinate 597,861,537 of NC_140589.1, forward strand.
TGCCCTAAATTTTCTTTCTGCAGCACTAATCCTACTTTCTAAGGCAAAATGAACCCCCTCATTTTGTTCCTTTTTAAATTAAATGTTTTAAGAGTTACCACTTTATTCCAACCAAGATGGCTTCAGGTGTGCCATACGTTTGTCATAAGTAGGACTGTTAGCGCTCTAGTTGTTCTTTAGAACACTCTGGGAAGCTGCAGTAGAATACAAAGGAATCAACTGACAGTCTCTGCCCTTGTTGGATGTGCATGTTTTACTGAGAATGTCAGACTTCATTCTCACATGACTGAGAAAGATAATTGTAAATTTACAGAAAATATGCTCTCAGTTTAGCTTATAGATCACCTTCCAAACCTCTGTGGGAAAAGCATGAGAAAATAGTTTTCTCGCAAACATGATTCATGATATCACAGCAGAAGGCTTTTTCACATGGTAAAATCACTTAGAACACACCACAATTCCTAAAATGGGTATGGTACCATCAACAAAGGATTTATAATGTAACTAAAGTCTTAAAACCTTCTATTAACTGCAATGCTTTTTAATGAGGTGCTATCATGTATATTGGTCCCAAGATGGCTGCCAACACTTCTTGGATGAAGTGCTGACAGCCAATCAGATCTCACGATGAGAAGTGTGTTTAGGCTCCGCCCAGATATATATGTGATTTTACTTTTGGTTTTCTCAGGAACTACTGAACGGATTTACACCATTTAAGCAAAAGGCAAGAGTGTGAACCAAGGGCTACCTTTTTGCCAAATTTGGTGTAATTCCGTTCAGCCGTTCGGGCTGTACCTTCGACTAAAGGTCCTATGGGAAAATGCATGGGGAAAACGCGTTTTGGGACCCCCCTTTTTTCTCAGCCCCCGCATGCGAATCACCCCAAGACTTTCAGGGTAGGAGCTGAGCGGAGCGCCCCATTAGTTTTGAAAATTTCACGAAGATAAGTCAAACGGCGCCAAAGTTATTCAAAATAGAATTTTCAGATTTCCTATGGGAACTCGGTCCTAACTATAACTATCTACTGGCGACTGCCAGTAGATAATATATATATATTATCTACTGGCGGTTGCCAGTAGATAGTTATAGTTAGGACCGTGTTTCCATAGGAAATCCGCAACATTCTATTTGGAATAACTTTGGCGCCGGTTGACGAATCCTCGCGAAATTTTCAAAATAGGTGGGGCGCTCCGCTCCGCTCCTACCCTGAAAGTCTCGGGGGGATTCGTCAAGCGGGGGCTGAGAAAAAAGGGGTGTCCCAAAACACATTTTCCCCATGCAATTTTCCATAGGGACCTTTAGTCCAAGGTACAGCCCGAACGACTGAACAGAATTACTTGAAATTTGGCAAAGAGGTAGTCCTCAGGTCAGGCATGTGCCTTTTGCATATATGGTGTCAATCTGTTCAGTAGTTCCTGAGAAAATCAAAAGTAAAATCACATACATATCTGGGCGGAGCCTAACCACACATCTCATCGTGAGATCTGATTGGCTGTCAGTACTTCATCCAAGAAGTGTTGGCAGCCATCTTGGGACCAATATACATGATAGCACCTCATTAAAAAGCATTGCAGTTAATAGAAGGTTTTAAGACTTTAGTTACATTATAAATCATTTGTTGATGGTACCATACTCATTTTAGGAATTGTGGTGTGTTCTAAGGTGATTTTACCATGTGAAAAAGCCTTCTGCTGTGATATCACGATTCACGAACCATGTTTGAGAGAAAACTATTTTCTCATACTTTTCCCACAGAGGTTTGGAAGGTGATCTATAAGCTAAACTGAGAGCATATTTTCTGTAAATTCACATTATCTTTCTCAGTCATGTAAGAATGAAGTCTGACATTCTCAGTAAAACATGTATATCCAACAAGGGCAGAGACTGTCAGTTGATTCCTTTGTGTTCTACTGCAGCTTCCCAGAGTGCTCTAAAGAACAACTAGAGCGCTAACAGTCTTACTTATGACAAAAGTATGGCACACCTGAAGCTATCTTGATTGGAATAAAGTGGTAACACTTAAAACATTTAATTTACAAAGGAACAAAATGAGGGGGTTCATTTTGCCATATAAATTATGATTAGTGCTGCAGAAAGAAAAACTAGGGCACATTTTGACTTCTGAAATCTTCTTTTATTTCATAAAAACATTCTGACATGTAGACTGAAACATGCACTTTGAATACCAGCAGCAGACTTGCCTGGTGAGCAGTAGCTTTACTACAGTGATCTAATGAGCAACTAGAGTGCTAACATTCAGAATTTATGGAAAATGTGTGACATATCTGAATGCCTTCTTGATGGAATCAAAGTAAAAAACAAAGTATTTCCTACTGAGGAGACTGCAGTAAATGAGGAAATTAGGAAACTTCATAACAAATAAATCTCCCAAGATGGCCACCAGAGACAAAAGAGCCCAAATGTAGCCCAAATATCACCCAGATGTAGCCCAAGTATAGCCCAATGACAGAATGTCCCAGAGTGTTCTTAAGAACAACTAGAGCGCTTACTGTCTTACGTATGACAAAAGTATGGCACACCTGAAGCCATCTTGATTGGAATAAACTGGTAACACTTAAAACATTTAATTTAAAAAGGAACACAATGAGGGGGTTCATTTTGCCATAGAAATTATGATTAGTGCTGAAGAAAGAAAAATTAGGGCACATTTTGAGTGACTTCTCAAATCCTCTTCTATTTCATTAAAAAATTCTGATATGCAGACTGAAACATGCACTTCTAATACTAGCAGCAGACTTCCGTTGTGAGCAGTAGCTTTACTACAGTGATCTAATGAGCAACTAGTGTGCTAACATTCAGAATTTATGGCAAATGTGTGACATATCTGAATACCTTCTTGATGGAATCAAAGTAAAACACTGAAAGCATTTCCTACTGAGGAGACTGCAGTAAATGAGGAAATTAGGAAACTTCATAACAAATAAATCTCCTAAAATGGCCACCAGAGACAAAAGAGCCCAAATGGAGCCCAAATATCACCCAGATGTAGCCCAAATGTAGCCCAATGACAGAAGTGTGCAAAACACTTATTTTTTGTGTATTTGCAGTTTTATATAGTGCAGACTTGTCAGGTATTGGAGTGCTTTACGTGAACATTGGTTACATCACACAAGATCAAATTCATTTTGGTTGTAGACATGGGGAAATTAAGTGATTGGACCAGAATCACAGAATGTTGAGCTGAAGCAGAAACTCCAACCTGGTTCCCCAGTTGCAAAGTCTGCAGCTCTGGAAGTAACACCACACCCTCTCCCCTTGGATGTAACATTTAATCAAGTGGTCAACTGGATAAAAAAACTAAGATTACAAATAATTTAAAAGTTCTTTGTTGCTATTTGAAAACTCAGAAAATATGTCCTCATTTTAGTTTTTTAGAGCACTAACCATAATTTTGATGCAAATAAGACCCTCTCATATATGTAATTTCTAAAGGAAATGCTCTAGGCATTACAGTTTTGATTACATCAAGATGACGTCAGGCATTCCACACTTTTGTAATAAATATAGAATGTTAGCAATCTAGTTGTTCATTGGGATACTGTTGAGAGGCAGAGGCCAGGGGCACAGACTCTGAAAATTGAAGGCAGGTAGCAGAGTGCAGAGGCAACAATTTGACCACACTAGGCAGGCAGGAAGGGCAGTGGCAGCACAACAGACTATGGAGGGCAGTGGAAAGGGGGGCAGGGGCAACAAACCAACAATACAGGACTGGCAAGAGAGGCTGTGGCAATATAATAGACCATTGTGGGCAGAAGGAAGAGGCAGTGATAATACAACCATACATGCCAACAGACCCGTTTCAGCCAGGAAACGTCCAATGTTTTTAAGCTCAAATGGGCTTTACTTGATCTGTTTCCTGTCTACAATCTTCTCTTTTTCAATGTAACTCAAAGGGGAAAATCAATACCCCAGTTTTATTTCAAAATCTCCCTCTTACCAAGTTCAAAATGTTCGCAAGTATGGTATATTGGATCATGGTAGGCAGGAGGAATTGGGGTAGGGACATGGACTCGGATAACAGAGGACAGGAGGGACATTGAGAGGTGCACCAAACTGACCCTACAGGGCAGGCATCAGGGTTTGCAGCAGCACAATACACCACACAGGGCATGCGGGACGGGAGTGCAGCACAACAATCCATAGAAAGCAATAGGGAGGGGACAGGACCATGCACATGGACAACAGACAACAGAGGGGAAAGAGGCAATGGTAGCTAGCTGACCATAATGGACAGACAGGAGAGAAAGCTGCAGCATAACAGACCATAAAGGGCAGGAGGGATGGATCAGGGGCATTACAATGGAACCGACAAGCCAGGAGGGAGGGAATAGGGGTCTGCACATGGAAACAGAGGGCTGGGGGCAAGGGGGCAGGGCAGGAGCAGCAAGATGACCATGGAGGTCAGGCAGGATGGGCACTAGAAACAAGACACACCATGGAGAGCAACAGTGAGACTATGATGGCATACACACAGACCATGGAGGGAAGGTGGGAGGGGGTCAGGAGCAGCTATCTGACCACACAGGGAAGGTGGGAGGGGCCATGGCAGCACAGAAGACCATGCATGGCAAGCGAGAGGGTTAGTGGCAGCACAATGGCTATGATGGGCAAGAAGGAGGGTGCAGGGGCATGCACAAAGGACCATGGAGGATAGAAGGCAGGGTCAGGACCTGGGCACAGACAGGAGAGTTCAGGGGAAGGGGCCTCACAACAGACCGCGCGGGGCAGGCAGGAGGAGCAGTTGCAGCACAACAGACCAGGGAGGGCAGAAGGGTGTGGCAGTAAAATAGACCATGGAGGACAGGAGGAAGGGGATAGGGGCATGGCATGTGGACAGGCAGGGTGGAGGTGGCAGGGACAGGTTACAGTCATCTGACAATGCTAGGCAGGTGGTAGGGGAGTGGCAGCTCAACAGAACACTCAGAGTAGATAGGAGTGGCAGATCCATGGAACATGGTGGTCAAAAAGGATGGAGCAGGAGCATGCACAAAGACATTGGAGGGCAGGGGGAAAGAGAATAGGGGCAGCAAGCAAAGCACAGAGGCTAAGCAGGAGGTCAATGATGGGCCATAGAATTGGGCAATGGAGGGCAGGATGAGTGGACTGGTACATCATGCTAAATGCAGGGCAGTGGCAGCACATCAGACCATGCATGGCAGGAGGGAGGAGGCTAGTCCATGGATTCAGACAACAGAGGATAGGGAGGAGGTGGATGGGGCAGCAAGCTAACTGTTAATAGAAGGTGGGTATTAGGAACGTTATTGTTTTTAAAATGTGTGTCTGTGCGAACTACTTAAAATATGAACAAGTATGCAGCATAATCTCACTTTTATTCATGAAGAAGAGGACGTTTGGGACTGTGACTCCGGGCTCACTTGGCAGAAACATCCCCTGACCCTCCACCCCCATCGCAAAATGTAATGCCCGTGAAAAGGGTAGGTGGACGCAGTGTTATATAGAACATAGTCCTGAGAGCACGATTGAAAATGAAAACTAGATATAGTATATGGTATAAACTATGCACCAAAAAGTGTGATATAAGATGAACCGGGGCGTGAAATACAATATGAAATACATTGTGCACAATGACAGATTCATTGGAGAGCGCGAGACAGCACAGGCACTAGCGCTTGCTATGTGATATGAGCCTTGGAGTGTAATAGGACAGGGCCGTGTTGTGTAACCTAAGTAGTCTCTAAAGTTGTAATATAAAATATGTGCTGGGTAGTGTAACATTGCATATGCACTGTGACAAAGATATGGATCCCAGATTGTAATATGTATGGCATAGCGCTGTGCTTTATAACATAGGCATCGATGAAGGCACGTTAGATGGGGCAATATAACCCGTGCGAAGGCAAGTGTGGCATGACATATTCATGGGGTGGTGTTACAGTGCACATGGGCTAGAGAGTGTCATAGCATACGCACTAGCTGGAGGAATACAACACAGAGGTGTGAGGCAATCGGCGGGCACTGGTGGGTGTAACACAGCATTGGGCTCAGCCAGGAGCACGCTGTGACTCTCAAGTGAAGTTCGTCTCCTTTCCAGAGAGTAAAATAAAAAGTATTACACATCCGGCGGTGGATGTGTTTTTTATTAACCGTGAGGGGGGTTTCTTGCATAGTTTGGTCGAATTTTTGTCGAATCCTCTTTGAATGGCTTGGTGTGCGTGTATATTAAATGTGCCCGTCAATAGCTACCCATGTTTGTATAAATAAACGACAAGGGTGTCTACTTGGAGAGTACCCACTGGCGGGGGCGCCGGGATTAGGCACGGTAGGGCGTCAGACACATCAGAGCTTCACTAGCGGTGTAAATACATTCCATGTGGATTCATTCTATGCATAGTCGCCTTTTAATGAATATCACGCAAATCGTCATGGTGATAGGTACATACGGTTTGTCCAGCATGTCCTAGGTTTTTCTATCAATATATTTATAATAAAAATATTAAAAAACAAAGGCCGGCCCCGGGGGATGGGATCCCCGGGGCCATAAGTGGCCTGAGGAGGGGGGCAACGCAGCCCCCTCCTAAAGAATAAAAAAAAAGAAAGGCCATGACCCGGGGGTTGGGGTCCCCGGGGCCGATTAAGGCCTTGGGAGGGCCAAATTAATTTTTTTCAACAAAAAAAATTAGGGTGCAGGCCCTGGGGGATGGGGTCCCCAGGGCTAATAAATTAGAAAAAGAAAGGGGGCCACACAGCCCTCCTTCTTAAAAATAAATAAATAAAAGACCGGCATCGCGCCGGAGGCCACGCCCCCTCCTTGCAGCACTCTGCAATCGCGCCCCCTGGCCAGTTGTAAGTTGAGGAATTAATTCCCCTTCAATACTGAGGGTCCCTGAGGTCCAACTAGCCCAACAGGTATCTCCAGTATGCGCCAGGGAGCTGCGTTGCAGACATGTGTTCTGAGGCCACGCCCCTTTTTACACCTCCATGTAACGCAGCTCTGTGCCGCTTACTGGAGGTACCTAATGGGCTAGTTTGACCCTAGGGACCCTTAGGATTCAAGGGGACTTAATCTCTCAACTCAGAACGCCCACAGGCCCTGTGGCGCGTTTTTAAGTTGGGGAAATAAGTCCCTTTCAATCCTGAGGGACCCTGGGGTCCAACTAGCCCACCAGGTGCTTCCAGTAAGCACCACTGCTCTGCGTTGCAGAGAGGTGGTGCAGGCCGTGCCACTTTTTACACCTCTCTGCAACGCAGCTCTGTGGCACTTACTGGAGGTACCTAGTGGTCTAGTTGGACCCTAGGGACCCTCAGGATTCAAGGGGACTTAATCTCCCAACTTAAAATGGCTACAGGGCGTGTTTACACAGTGGGGAAGGGAGGGGACGGGGCATGAGGTGACGTGTTCAAACACGCCCTGTGGTGCGTTTTAAGAGGTAGTTTTAATCCCCTGCCCTATTATATACTAGGGGCTTACAGAGGAGGTCATGCTAATCACAGGGGGACCCCAACACATAGTGTGCCCTAGTGTATGTAGGTGTTTTCACTGTATTCTGAGTGTCTTTTAACATAGCACTGGCTCTAGGACTGGTTAGTCAGACTCAGTTACCACCAGTATCCGTCTGAAAAAGTTGAGGGTACAGGATGATTTTGCAACAAGGCTTGTTTCTGCTCTTCTGTTTGTTCTTTCTGCACGTTATACTTCTTCCTGCACTTTTCTTCATCTTTGAGGACTTCTGTTGCTTCTTTCTGCATTTCTTTTTTTCTTTCTGTGCGTTTTTCCTTCTTTCTTCACATGTCCTATCTCTGTAGGCATAGCTAGAAATTAGCATTTAAAAAACCTTTGAAATTCACTGAAAAACATAGGTTTCAGGCACGTTATAGCTAGGAATTAGCATTTAAAAAACCTTAGAAATTCACTGAAAAAACATAGGTTTCAGGGGCGTTATAGTTAGCTGGACTTTTCACTCGTACAAAACCATAGAGATTCCCCCATTATAGTTAGTTCAGCTAACTATAACTCGCGCGCCCGCAATGCACTGCTGATGACGTCACATATTACATCACTCATGACATGGTCAGTGACATCACTCATGACATCACTCATGACATCACTGATGACATCATCCTTGTGATAGAGTGGCAGACCTCCTCTCCCCCTAATATAACCTTTGATACACACATTCAAAAATAGAAATTAAAATTTTCAAAACAATGGACATACCAATACCAGTTACAACAACCTATTTAGTAATTGTAAGATCCACATCGACTCATTCACCAACAGTCCTATACAATCACTCATACATGTACTCACTCATCATATGTACTCATACACCTATACATCCTGTTACACAATGCCACTCATCCATAAAGTTACTCACACACATAGTCACTCATGCTAATAAAGAATCAAACATCCGCTTACCTGCATATACAGTTATACACACACCACCACACTTACTTCTACAGAAACTTACACATACTTAGTCTTTTTAACAATCACTTATAGAAACACATACTTATTCATACAGGAACTCTTTCAATCTCTCACTCTCACATATACTCACTTATATACACCAATAGTCACATATACTAGTTTAAAACATATGTAGTTACTCATAGAGACACTATTGAGACAGTCATTCACTCACTAACACACCCATGCACACACTCATCCACCCATACAGTCCTGCACACATGCTGTCTTCAACACATACAAACGGTGAGTCACTCATTCATGCACCTATGCACTACGTAATACCCCCCACCGAACCATACAGACATCAGACACTTATACTGATACTCAAAAAACCAACTAATAACCTATATAGACACTCATTTAGCTACTCACCAACCCATGCAGCCACTTATACACAAAGTGAGAGACTGATACAGATATTTACATATTTAAACATTACTCACTAAGCCATGTATTCACTAAGATACACTTAATCAATCAGTTATACAATCAATTTTTCAAAAACAAATCATCCATTTAGACACTTATATACCCATTTATTCTTCCATTGACCTTGAGATATACATATATAAAACATATGTAATTTTCAGAAAAACACACATTCACTGGATGATGTCATCAGTGATGTCATTTGAGATGTCATTAGTGATGTCATGAGTGATGTCACTGACCATGTCATGAGTGATGTAATATGTGACGTCATCAGCAGTGCATTGCGGGCGCGCGAGTTATAGTTAGCTGAACTAACTATAACGGGGGAATTTCTATGGTTTTGTACGAGTGAAAAGTCCAGCTAACTATAACGCCCCTGAAACCTATGGATTTTTCAGTGAACTTATATATATATATATATATATATATATATATATTCACAGAAAAAAACATAGGTTTCAGGGGTGTTATAGTTAGCTGCCCATTTCACTCGTATAAAACCATAGAAATTCCTCCGTTATAGTTAGTTCTGCTAACTATAACTCACGCGCCCGCAATGCACTGCTGATGATGTCACATATTGCATCATTCATGACATGGTCAGTGACATCACTTATGACATCACTGATGACATCTCAAATGACATCACTGATGACATCACTGATGACATCACTGATGACATCATCCACTGAATGTGGTTTAGTTTGAAATTTAAATATGTATTATATATATACCAATCTGTATTGAAGATTGAGTGGATATATAACTGTCTGGATGGAGGATTTAGTAGCTGTCTGACTGTCTTTTTAAGTGAGTAATTAAAAGTGTCTCACTTAATACATGGATTAGTAACTAAACTATGTGAATGTGTGCAGCACTGTCTCTGTTGTTGTATAACATGCTGCCTCAGTTGGTCACTAACTACATGAGTGTGTATATTAGTTATTGATTAGTTGGGTGAGTATTTGTATGGGACACTGAGTTTGTGTGTGGTTGGATGTGGTGTGTGTAACTCTATGCATAGATGTGTGAATGGTTGATTGACTAGGTGTATGGGTTTAAGAGTGCATGTGGAAACAGTTGTTTGGGTGACTGAGTGTATTTATTTGTGTGTTGGTGAGCGAATATATGTTTTAGTTGTACATCTTCAACAAAGTAAAAAAATAAAAGGCATTGTATGTGAGAGTTGGTGTATATAAATAAGTTTGTGTAAGAGTCAGTGATTGTGAGAGTAAATATATGAATGAGTGTATAATTGTAATGGTGCTTTTTTAACATATTAACGATGAGTTACTATGTGTTTGAATAAATGAGGTGTCGTTGGATAATTGTGTAAGTGAGTAAATTTAAGTGCGATACATTTTTTTCATGAGTAGGATGACTGCATAACCGACTAAGATGACTGCTGATGTGTCAATGTCTATATATGTGTATAAGTGCATTTGATAGTGTTCTATTAATTAATGACTGCATGTATAGATGATTCTGTTGTTGAATGGGTAGTTGTGTGTGTAGACTTAGGAATCAGTGAGTGGGTATGTAGTAACTGGTATTGGTGTGTCAATGGTTTCAAATATGGTACTCTGTATTTTACAGTGAGTGATGAAAAGTTATACTAGTGTATGATGTGGTGTATCGGATTGTCAAGTGGATGATGTCATCAGTGATGTCATTTGAGATGTCATCAGTGATGTCATCAGTGATGTCACTGACCATGTCATGAATGATGCAATATGTGACATCATCAGCAGTGCATTGCGGGAGCGTGTGTTATAGTTAGCAGAACTAACTATAACGGAGGAATTTCTATGGTTTTGTACGAGTGAAATGGGCAGCTAACTATAACACCCCTGAAAACCTATGTTTTTTTCTGTGAATTTCTAAGGTTTTTTAAATGCTAATTTCTAACTATAACGTCTCTGAAACCTATGTTTTTTTTCAGTGAATTTCAAAGGTTTTTTAAATGCTAACTTTTAAGTGTCATAGTAGTTATATCTATTTTTTGTACTGATTTTCTACAGTTTTTTAACTGTTTATTTATAAATATTTTATTCATTAAATAACATTATATATTTTTCTGAAAATTGCAAAAAAACATTTTTTAATTAAAACTGAAATATTGATTAATTTTCTTGTTTTCATTTTTTATTTTAATATATTTATATCATTTTCTTTAAAAAAAAAAACCCACTTTTTTTCGCAGTCGCGCACTCAAAGTGTACACATCCCGGTGGGTGCACGCATTCTAGACGCCATTTTAGAAAAGTCATGAAGAATCCGTGTATGGTGTGCGACGGCTGCGTGTTTTTCAGTTACATCATATACATTAAATATCACGTGATATGCGCGATTGGTATGCGACCAGCCTGCGACTCCTGCTCCTGCGCATTCGCGACACATGCGCATTACGGTACGAGATGTTTGCACGCTTGCGGGTCCCGAGTGACATCATATACGTGCTGGGACGCACTGGGTGCGCGACTCCCACAAAAAAAATGTATGTTCCAAAATGATATGTATGTGTCTTTAATATACATATTAAGGCAAGAGATTATGTAAGATATTCATCAAAATAATATATTTGTACTTATAAGAAACTTATGTTATTTTTAAATATATTTTCACGAAGTCGGTGCGTGCGTCGTAAGTGCAGAAAACCAGGTCAGCAGAGCTGCTGTAGAGCCAGAGAACCCGGTCAGCAGAGCTGCTCTAGAGCCTAAGAACTAGGTCAGCAGAGCTGCTCTAGAGTCAGAGAACCAGGTCAGCAGAGCTGCTGTAGAGCCAGAGAAACCAGGCCAGCACAGCTGCTTTAGAGCCAGAGAACCAGGTCAGCAGAGCTACTCTAGAGCCAGAGAACCAAATCAGCAGAGCTGCTTTAGAGCCATAGAACCAGGTCAACAGAGCCGCTTTAGAGCCAGAGAACCAGGTCAGTAGACTGGTCTGGAGCCTAAGAACCAGGTCAACAGAGCTGCTCTAGAGCCAGAGAACCAGGTCAGCAGAGCTGCTGCAGAGCCAGAGAAACCAGGTCAGTAGAGCTGCTTTAGAGGGAGAGAACCAGGTCAGCAGAGCTTCGATAGAGCCAGTGAACCATGTCAGCAGAACTGCTTCAGAGCCATAGAACTGGGTCAATGGAGCTGCTTTAGAGCCAAAGAGCCAGGTCTGCAGAGGTGTTGTAGAGCCAGAGAACTAGATCAGCAGAGCTGCTCTGTAGCATAAGAACTAGGTCAGCAGAGCTGCTCTAGAGCCAGAGAACCAGGTCAGCAGACCTGCTGTAGAGCCAGAGAAACCAGGTCAGCAGAGCTGCTTTAGATAGAGAGAACCAGGTCAGCAGAGCTGCTTTAGAGCCAGAGAACCAGGTCAGCAGAGCTGCTCTAGCTGACACTGACTGACTGACACTGACTGACTGACACTGACTGATTGACACTTACTGACACTGATTGACACTGACTGACACTGACTGACTGACACTGATTTACTGACACTGACTGACTGACACTGATTGACTGACACTGATTGACTGACACTGACAGACTGACTGACATTGACTGACTGACATTGACTGACATTGACTGACACTGACTGACTACTCTCTACTACTCTACTACTGACTCTCTACTACTCTACTACTCTCTCTCTACTACTCACTCTCTACTACTCACTCTCTACTACTCTCTACTACTCTACTACTCACTCTCTACTACACACTCTCAACTACTCACTCTCTACTACTCTACTACTCACTCTCTACTACCCACTCGCTACTACTCTCTACTACTCACTCTCTACTACTCTCTACTGCTCACTCTCCACTACGGATTCTCTACTACTCGCTCTCAACTACTCTCTACTACTCACTCTACTACTCACTCTCTACTACTCTACTACTCTCTCTACTTCTCACTCTCTACTACTCTCTCTACTACTCACTCTCTACTACACACTCTCTACTACTTGCTCTCTGCTACTCGCTCTCTACTACTCTCTAGTACTCACTCTAATACTCACTCTCTACTACTCTCTACTGCTCACTCTCTACTACTCCACTACTCTCTACTACTCACTCTCTACTACTCCACTACTCTCTACTACTCACTCTCTACTACTCACGCTCTACTACTCTACTACTCTCTACTACTCTCTCTCTACTACTCACTCTCTACTACTCACTCTCTACTACTCTCTCTACCACTCTCTACTACTCACTCTCTACTACTCTCTACTACTCACTCTCTACTACTCTCTCTCTACTACTCTCTACTACTCACTCTGCTACTCACTCTCTACTACTCTCTACTACTCACTCTCTACTACTCACTCTCTACTACTCTCTACTACTCACTCTCTACTACTCTCTACTACTTTCTACTACTCACTCTACTACTCACTCTCTACTACTCTCAACTACTCACTCTCTAATACTCACTCTCTACTACTCACTCTCTACTACTCACTCTACTACTCTCTACTACTCACTCTCTGATACTTTCTCTACTACTCTCTACTACTCTCTACTACTCACTCTCTACTCTCTATTACTTACTCTCTACCTCTCTCTCTACTACTCTCTACCTCTCTACCTCTACCTCTCTACCTCTCTACCTCTACCTATACACCTCTACCTCTCTACCTGTCTGTACATGCACACATATGCACATATATATATGCATATATATGCATATGCATTTATATATATGTATGTGTATATGCACGATCTCAATGAGGCCACTGGATCGCAACCCTCTGGCCCTGACATCGACATGAATACACAAACTAGATTGCGCAAAATCAATTTGACACAGAAGGGCACAGGTATCAGTCCATTCAAAGCCAAATCTAGCTTCATCCCACTCATGCCTAAAGACGCCGTGGGTGTCTTTCACGACTGTGTCGTAGAGGATATTAAGAAACTATATCTTCAAGTACAAGGTAAGAAAAAGAAAAAAGTCCAGTACAAAAAACAGGAATACGCAAACCTTATGTCTAAATTAGGAGAGAACAATGAGATTATAATAAAAAAATCAGACAAAGGAGGCAACCTGGTTATATGGCCAAAAACAGACTATGTGAATGAAGCAAACAAACAAACAATTAAATAACTCAAGTTGCTACGAAAGATCCACACATAAAGAATATACCAAGGCCAATGAGACTCTACACAAACTTTTAGCACAGTGGAGAAGGGAAGGACTAATCTCTTTTGAGGAGTACAAATTTATGAACAATGAGTTTCCTGTCCTTCCAGTATTATATCTGATTCCGAAAATCCACAAAGGCATTTTTCCAGTGCCAGGAAGACCGATCATATCAGCTATGAAGAGTATTTCTGAACAAGTGGGACAATACATTGATTATTTCTTACAGGATATGGTTAAAGCATTACCAAGTTATGTAAAAGACACTGGAGATTTTCTGTTAAAAACTAAAGATTTAATATGGACTGAAGATATGTTGCTAATCACTCTTGATATTGAGTCTCTTTATACGAGCGTGGACCACATAACAGGCTTGTCTGCAGTCAAATACTTTCTGGAAAAAAGATCATGTGAATTCCATGAACACAATAAGGTTATTCTCAATCTCATTGATTGGTGCCTGAACAATAATTTTTTTCTTTTCGGAAAGGAATTGTTCAAACAACTCCGCGGAGTAGCTATGGGAGCCTGTTTCTCCCCCAGCTACGCGTGTTTACACATTGGCTGGTGGGAGGAACAGGTTCTTAAACAAACACATAGGGCATATTTTAATAACTATGTGTCTTGTTATCTCAGATACATAGAGGACATCTTTATCTTGTGGCAGGGAGAAGAAAAAGAAGTGTTAAAATTTATAGATGCGATTAACAACAATTCTATGAATCTTCACTTCACATCCCACATTAATAAAGCTAGCATTGAATTTTAGATGTCAAAATCTATATTCAAAACAACCAGTTTGAAACTACCCTATTCAGGAAACCGACCGCAGGCAATGTCACACTCCATGCTAATAGCGCACATCCTAAACATCTCATCGCTAGCATTCCTTACGGTGAGATTTTTAGACTTAAAAGAATTTGCAGCCTGGAATCAGATTTCGATATATGTGTGAGGGACACCATGACTAGATTGAAGGCGAGGGGTTATTCTAATACTATTCTTGATGAAGTGATGGCCAAGGCCAATGCACGACCTAGAATGAGTTTGTTTAAGGCCATCCAATGTCCAGCTCCACTGGCCGAGCTAGCTGTCTGTAATCAATCAGTAATGGAACAAGGACCCAGATTGATTACTACTTTTAGCAGAGAAGAAAGGAAAATAAGATCCATAGTCAAAAAGAACTGGCCAATCGTTCTCACTGATGCTGTACTCCGTACTAGAGTACCGGCTTCTCCCATGGTCACCTATAGGAGAGCTAAATGCATGGGAACTTGTCTGGATAAAAGCAGCCCTGAAACTAGACAGAACGAGATGTGGCTAAAACCTGCTCCTGGTTTTCGTAAATGCTCCTCTTGCAGGGCCTGCAAATTTGGCATAAACAAAACTCATTACCTCACCCCTTTTAGCACAAAGGAAGTAGCTATTACAGGGAGTTTCACTTGCAGGACTGATTATGCTGTGTATGTCCTGACGTGCACCTGCAGCTTTAACTACATTGGTAGCACGAAGCTGCAGGTGCATGTCAGGATTTTGCAGCATCTTCGGGCTATCTTACACAATGATCCTGCTTACCCAGTGGCACGCCATTTTAAACAAACTCATAACAATGATGTTACCTGCCTTAAATATTTCGTGATAGCATCTATTCCCAAACCCCGACGGGGCGGCAATAGAGAACTCCAATTGAGGCAGTTAGAGACTCGAAAGATCCTTGAGTTTGACAGTAAATGGCCAAACGGACTGAATAACACTGAAGATATGCATAACTTTCTTTAGTAAGTCTCATTCTGTTTTTTGCCTTCTGACCTTAGTTTTTCTCCTCATCATTATATTTGCTACACGTCTGATCTGATGGCATAATATTATTGAATTATTCTACCATATTCACAGAGGCTTCATTTATTTATTTATTATTGTATATCCATATAGGGGTTTTTCTTCACTGAGCACTTTAGTAGGTTGGTTATTATGTGTAACCCGTGTATTCTATATGAATTGATCCACATACCTCCATTGCCAGAATATTGATAAACACTCATTTATGGCATATCAGCACTTTTTAGTAAGATGATGAAATTATAGAAATGAATTTTATATGATTTTAACAATGATTATCAGGATTGTATTTTTATTGTTATCAATATTTATTCATGTTCTTTTAATCTTACTGCTGCGTAATATTTGTATATATTCCCTAAGAATTTGCACATTTGCACGGTTTTGCACAATGATTGAAAATGCTGCTATGCACTTTTTTGCACCTTAACAGGTCTTTCGTTTCAATATTTATTGAGAGTACATAGGAAACTTATCTGTAAGGCATTGTTTTACCTTTCTTGTTGTTTGGTTCATTATTGAGGATTTATCCTGTTATACCAATGTATTCATACAATGAGTTTGACTTTTTAGCTTCTCCTATACAGAAAATAATATATTTCCGTACTATGCAATATAATGAAAAACCTATTATTATCTTTTTTCGGTTTTTATAAACCTTAACGTAATACGATATAGATGTTTTTCATAATACTCACGAAGTCTGTTTTCTTGGTCTATCATCATGTGATCAGGAAGTGGGTGTACACCTTGCAGCGCTTTAAAAACATTCAGTGTGACTTTATTCCGCATGTGAACAAGGGCTCTCGAGCCCGAAACACGTCATTTTTGTGCTGAGAGAAATGGTCGAATAAAACATCTTGCCTGAAGATTTCCGTGGTCCGTCTCTCCTTCTTCGCCGCTTGGAGGTTGTGGGAGTTCTAACGTACTCAATATATATATATACATATATAAACATATAAATATAATCTGCATATCTATATAAATATAAATTCATGCAAACATGTACATATACATATATGCATACATATGCATGGTATGTATATGAAAGTTTGAAAAACTCTAATACAAGCAAAGCTAAAAAGCACCTAATTACAAACAGAATTGCTTTAACTTAAACGAGGGCGAGACCTATTGCATTTTCAATGCTTGTTTACTTTGATTCCATCAAGAAGGCATTCAGATGTGTCACACATTTTCCATAAATTCTGAATGGTAGCACTCCAGTTGCTCATTAGATCACTGTAGTAAAGCTACTGCTGCTGGTATTGAAAGTGCATGTTTCAGTCTGCATGGCAGAATTTTTTAATGAAATAGAAGAGGATTTGAGAAGTCACTCAAAATGTGCCCTAATTTTTCTTTTTTCCTCACTAATCATAATTTCTATGGCAAAATGAACCTCCTCATTGTGTTTCTTTTAAATTAAACTACTCACTCTCTACTACTCACTCGCTACTACTTTCTACTACTCACTCTCTACTACTCACTTTCTACTACTCTCTAGTACTCTACTACTCTCTACTACTACTCTCAACTACTCACTCTCTACTACTCTCTACTACTCTCTACCACTCACTCTCTACTACTCTACTACTCACTCTCTACTACTCGCTACTACTCTCTCTCTACTACTCCCACTCTACTACTCTCTACTACTCACTCTCTACTACTCACTCTCTACTACTCTACTACTCTCTACTAGTCATTCTCTACTACTCACTCTCAACTACTCACTCTACTACTCTCGCTACTACTCACTCTCTACTACTCTCCACTACTCACTCTACTACTCTCTACCACTCACTCTCTACTACTCTCTCTCTCTACTACTCACTCTCTACTACTCACTCTACTACTCTCTACTACTCTCTCTGCTACTCACTCTCTACTACTCACTCTCTACTACTCACTCTCTACTACTCTCTACTACTCTCTCTACTACTCACTCTCTACTACTCACTGTCTACTACTCTCTACTACTCTCTCTCTACTACACACTCTCTACTACTTGCTCTCTACTACTCACTCTACTACTCACTCTACTACTCCCTACTACTCACTCTAATACTCACTCTCTACTACTCTCTACTACTCACTCTCTACTACTCCACTACTCTCTACTAATCACTCTCTACTACTCACTCTCTACTAGTCTCTACTACTCACTCTCTACTACTCACTCTCTACTACTCTCTCTCTACTACTCACTCTCTACTACTCTCTCTCTACTACTCTCTACTACTCTATACTACTCACTCTCTACTACTCTCTATTACTCACTCTCTACTACTCTCCCTACTACTCTCTACTACTCACTCTACTACTCATTCTCTACTACACATTCTCTACTACTCTCTCTCTGCTACTCAGTCTCCACTACTCACTCTCTACTACTCTCTACTACTCACTCTCTAATACTCACTCTCTACTACTTTCTACTACTCACTCTCTACTACTCTCTACTACTCCCTCTACTACTCACTCTCTACTACTCTCTACTACTCTCTACTTCTCACTCTCTACTACTCTCTACTACTCACTCTCTACTACTCACTCTACTACTCTCTCCTACTCAGTCTCTGCTACTCTCTCTACTACTCTCTACCACTCTCTCTCTACTCTCTATTACTCATCCTGTACTCTCTACCTCTCTACCTTTCTCTACCTTTCTCTCTACTACTCTCTACCTCTCTACCTCTACCTCTCTACCTCTACGTCTCTACATCTACACCTCTACCTCTCTATCTCTCTCTACCTCTCTCTACACGCACACATATGCACATATATGCATATGCATTTATATATATGTATGTGTATATATTACCTACTGGCGGTCGCCAGTAGGTAGTTATAGTTAGGACCACGTTTCCATAGGAAATCCGCAACATTCTATTTTGAATAACTTTGGCGCCGGTTGACGAATCCTCGCGAATTTTTCAAAATAGGTGGGGCGCTCCGCTCCGCTCCTACCCTGAAAGTCTCGGGGGGATTCGTCAAGAGGGGGCTGAGATAAAAGGGGGGTCCCAAAACGCGTTTTTCCCATGCATTTTTCCATAGGACCTTTAGACACAGCTAAAGCCCGAACGGCGAACAGAATTACTTGAAATTTGGCAGAGAGGTAGTCCTCAGGTCAAGGAAGTGCCTTTTGTAGGTTTGGTGTAAATCTGTTCAGTAGA
Source organism: Triturus cristatus (assembly GCF_964204655.1). Taxonomy (NCBI): domain Eukaryota; kingdom Metazoa; phylum Chordata; class Amphibia; order Caudata; family Salamandridae; genus Triturus; species Triturus cristatus. The sequence goes on from NC_140589.1 coordinate 597,880,571, forward strand.
TTCTGAGAAAATAGCCTTTAAATCAATATATATATCTGAGCCAGCGTACGGCGCGCTTACGGTAAGCTTACCGTACGCGTACGGTGGCGTGCGCGAGCGCGATTCTGATTGGTTGTTAGATCTTAGTAAACATTCGAATCGGTCGAAACCAGGAAGCGGCGGCCGCCATTTCGTGTGTTTCACTCAGAAAAAAAAGAGTGATATCTTGAAAAGGGGGCAAGGGAGAGAGTTACAGACCCCCTAACATTTGTAAGGGGGTCAAAGAAGGACAGAAAAGTACAAAGAAAACATTTATTGATTTTAAAAAAAATCGCGGGGTACGCGTACGGTAAGCTTAACGTACGCGTACGGTAGAAAAAAAATAAAATAAAAGAAATGAAATGCAGATTTAAGAGTTTAGATATTAGGGGGCTCTAAAAAGAGCCGTTGTGTTTATGAAGTGATTTTTTAGTGGTACCTACAAGTAAGTACCGATGCAGAGTCTAAGGTTCAAGAGGAAGACTCTGTTCCCTTCATCAGTGAAGTGCACACCATCTCCTCTATAAATGTCTTGCATGTCGTAACGCAAGTTGTTGTGGTAAATGGAACCCATACCATAGTCACGGAGGAAAGCAGAAACAGATTTGTTGACGTGCTTTCTTGCTTTGTCAATCTGTGGACAGAAATGATTGGACCAGTTCCATTTTTGCCTTTGGCATATGTTAGAAAACACAAAGGCAGTTTTAGGGAAAAGTGAAAACAGTTGTGCAAAGGTGTCCTTCATAAGCATTTCCAGACCTACCCCAGTCAAAGTGCCTAGGTCATTGCCACCACAGTGCACTATTATGAGGTCAGGGTGTTGGATTTGCATGAAGGATTTCACCAATGGCATCAATTGGTGCCACTTTAACCCTCTCTGACCAATCCATTTAATGTCTACATTTGGCAAAGCAAGGTCTCTCACCATATCTGTTTTCTCTGCATACTTTTCACTCCAGAAGACATAGCTGTGCCCTACAATCCACACTGTGAACATCTTCAAAGGAGAACTGGATGCACTCAGGAGGTGTAATTCAGTAGAATGGTAAAAAGAAATGAAAGACAGTTTGGAAATGGGGGCATACATATTTTTTTTATAAAAAAAAGAACTGATTGGCTGTTTCATACCATTCTACAATAAAAACTAGGCTGTATGTGTAAATTAATAGAAGCATGTTTTGTATTGGTACAGAAAAATGTGTTACCAAAGAACAGTACTATGGATTTGCTGTTAGGTTTGAAAAGTCAAGCACTCTTGCTCTTTGGAAATGAAACATTGTTTGGTGAACTTCTGACCTAACTCCACACAGCAGTGTTCCATGAGCTGTTGCTATGGTAGCAGACAGAAGTCAAGTTGGGGGAAGGGTACTAGGCAGAAGTCAAGTGGGTGGAAGGGTACTTTTGGAAAAGGGTTGGTTTTCAACCAATAGAAATGTGTGATTACATTTGAAAAAAAGGGGGAAGCACTGAGATTTGAAATTAACATGTATATGTGTGGAAAAAGAGAGGGAAAATTGCCATTATCTGGTTCTGCTGAGAGGAGAGAGGTGTAAAGAACAGAGATCCTGGCTCTGATAATCTGCTGTTTGAGTGCCACATTTCTTTCACAACTAACTAATTTTAAAGGTGAGTTTAGAGTTTGAGAGGGGATGTATATGGTAAATTAAGAAATGAATAATAGAAATTGAATTCTTTTTGTTGAAGTTGTGTTTATCATTTTCTGTTTTGGGAGAAATTTAAATGTGAGGAACATGTAAAATAATATGGACTATATTTTCACGATAAATTAAGGTGTACTGGTATAAATAAGGAATACTTTTAGGGTTTGAGGTTGCACTCAGTAATGCAAATAAATTCAGCATTACTAAGGCTGGTTGCCCTTGCTGGAGTGTAGTCAGTCACCCAGGTTACACATGTTGTTGGTCTCAGAAAGCTGTTTGGTATTGCTCTGGTGATTTTACATTTGCATTAGATGGAAGGGGGGAGGTATTTTTTTATGCAGAAGCAGACTCTTAGCACACAGCCAGCTGCTTACCCTGTGGAATCATGCACAGTATTCACAACCGAGTGGGGTTTGAGGTTTCAGTCAGTAATGCAAATACATTCAGCATCACTAAGGCTGGTTGCCCTTGCTGGAGTGTAGTCAGTCACCCAGGTTACACATGGTGCTGGTCTGAAAAAGCAGTTTGGACATGTGCTTTTTTAAGAATCTAAAAAGTTGGTTTAAAATGTGTCAGTCTGTAAAAGTGTTTATCACTTGCCAAAAAAAAGAGTAGTAAGTGTGCTTTCAAATTGGCAAAGAAATTTAGTTTTGTGACTAATATGAACACATGACTCTGTGTGCAAAAAGGAATTACAGGCAGAGATTTATTGCGTATTGCTCTGGTGATTTCACAGTTGCATTAGATGGAAAGGGGGAGCCATTTTTTTGGTGCAGAAGCAGACTCTTAGCACACACCCAGCTGCTTACCCTGTGGAATCATGCACAGTATTCACAAGCGAGTGGGGTTTGAGGTTTCAGTCAGTAATGCAAATACATTCAGCATCACTAAGGGTGGTTGCCCTTGCTGGAGTGTAGTCAGTCACCCAGGTTACACATGGTGCTGGTCTGAAAAAGCAGTTTTCACATGTGCTTTTTTAAGAATCTAAAAAGTTGGTTTAAAATGTGTCAGTCTGTAAAAGTGTTTATCACTTGCCAAAAAAAAGAGTAGTAAGTGTGCTTTCAAATTGGCAAAGAAATTTCGTTTTGTGACTAATATGAAAACATGACTCTGTGTGCAAAAAGGAATTACAGGCAGAGATTTATTGCGTATTGCTCTGGTGATTTCACAGTTGCATTAGATGGAAAGGGGGAGCCATTTTTTGGTGCAGAAGCAGACTCTTAGCACACACCCAGCTGCTTACCCTGTGGAATCATGCACAATATTCACAAGCAAGTGGGGTTTGAGGTTTCAGTTAGTAATGCAAATACATTCAGCATCACTAAGGCTGGTTGCCCTTGCTGGAGTGTAGTCAGTCACCCAGGTTACACATGGTGCTGGTCTGAAAAAGCAGTTTGGACATGTGCTTTTTTAAGAATCTGAAAAGTGGATTCAAAATGTGTCAGTCTGTAAAAGTGTTTATCACTTGCCAAAAAAAAGAGTAGTAAGTGTGCTTTCAAATTGGCAAAGAAATTTCGTTTTGTGACTAATATGAAAACATGACTCTGTGTGCAAAAAGGAATTACAAGCAGAGATTTATTGCGTATTGCTCTGGTGATTTCACAGTTGCATTAGATGGAAAGGGGGAGCCATTTTTTGGTGCAGAAGCAGACTCTTAGCACACACCCAGCTGCTTACCCTGTGGAATCATGCACAATATTCACAAGCAAGTGGGGTTTGAGGTTTCAGTTAGTAATGCAAATACATTCAGCATCAGTAAGGCTGGTTGCCCTTGCTGGAGTGTAGTCAGTCACCCAGGTTACACATGGTGCTGGTCTGAAAAAGCAGTTTGGACATGTGCTTTTTTAAGAATCTAAAAAGTGGATTCAAAATGTGTCAGTCTGTAAAAGTGTTTATCACTTGCCAAAAAAAAGAGTAGTAAGTGTGCTTTCAAATTGGCAAAGAAATTTCGTTTGTGACTAATATGAAAACATGACTCTGTGTGAAAAAAGGAATTACAGGCAGAGATTTATTGCGTATTGCTCTGGTGATTTCACAGTTGCATTAGATGGAAAGGGGGAGCCATTTTTTGGTGCAGAAGCAGACCTTTAGCACACACCCAGCTGCTTACCCTGTGGAATCATGCACAGTATTCACAAGTGAGTGGGGTTTGAGGTTTCAGTCAGTAATGCAAATACATTCAGCATCACTAAGGCTGGTTGCCCTTGCTGGAGTGTAGTCAGTCACCCAGGTTACACATGGTGCTGGTCTGAAAAAGCAGTTTGGACATGTGCTTTTTTAAGAATCTGAAAAGTGGATTCAAAATGTGTCAGTCTGTAAAAGTGTTTATCACTTGCCAAAAAAAAGAGTAGTAAGTGTGCTTTCAAATTGGCAAAGAAATTTCGTTTTGTGACTAATATGAAAACATGACTCTGTGTGCAAAAAGGAATTACAGGCAGAGATTTATTCCGTATTGCTCTGGTGATTTCACAGTTGCATTAGATGGAAAGGGGGAGCCATTTTTTGGTGCAGAAGCAGACTCTTAGCACACACCTAGCTGCTTACCCTGTGGAATCATGCACAGTATTGACAAGCGAGTGGGGTTTGAGGTTTCAGTCAGTAATGCAAATACATTCAGCATCACTAAGGCTGGTTGCCCTTGCTGGAGTGTAGTCAGTCACCCAGGTTACACATGGTGCTGGTCTGAAAAAGCAGTTTGGACATGTGCTTTTTTAAGAATCTGAAAAGTGGATTCAAAATGTGTCAGTCTGTAAAAGTGTTTATCACTTGCCAAAAAAAAGAGTAGTAAGTGTGCTTTCAAATTGGCAAAGAAATTTCGTTTTGTGACTAATATGAAAACATGACTCTGTGTGCAAAAAGGAATTACAGGCAGAGATTTATTGCGTATTGCTCTGGTGATTGCACATGTGCTTTTTTAAGAATCTGAAAAGTGGATTCATAATGTGTCAGTCTGTAAAAGTGTTTATCACTTGCCAAAAAAAAGAGTAGTAAGTGTGCTTTCAAATTGGCAAAGAAATTTCGTTTTGTGACTAATATGAAAACATGACTCTGTGTGCAAAAAGGAATTACAGGCAGAGATTTATTGCGTATTGCTCTGGTGATTTCACAGTTGCATTAGATGGAAAGGGGGAGCCATTTTTTGGTGCAGAAGCAGACTCTTAGCACACACCCAGCTGCTTACCCTGTGGAATCATGCACAGTATTCACAAGCGAGTGGGGTTTGAGGTTTCAGTCAGTAATGCAAAAACATTCAGCATCACTAAGGCTGGTTGCCCTTGCTGGAGTGTAGTCAGTCACCCAGGTTACACAGGGTGCTGGTCTGAAAAAGCAGTTTGCACATGTGCTTTTTTAAGAATCTGAAAAGTGGATTCATAATGTGTCAGTCTGTAAAAGTGTTTATCACTTGCCAAAAAAAAGAGTAGTAAGTGTGCTTTCAAATTGGCAAAGAAATTTCGTTTTGTGACTAATATGAAAACATGACTCTGTGTGCAAAAAGGAATTACAGGCAGAGATGTATTGCGTATTGCTCTGGTGATTTCACAGTTGCATTAGATGGAAAGGGGGAGCCATTTTTTGGTGCAGAAGCAGACTCTTAGCACACACCCAGCTGCTTACCCTGTGGAATCATGCACAGTATTCACAAGCGAGTGGGGTTTGAGGTTTCAGTCAGTAATGCAAAAACATTCAGCATCACTAAGGCTGGTTGCCCTTGCTGGAGTGTAGTCAGTCACCCAGGTTACACATGGTGCTGCTCTGAAAAAGCAGTTAGGACATGTGCTTTTTTAAGAATCTGAAAAGTGGATTCATAATGTGTCAGTCTGTAAAAGTACTTTTCACTTGCCTAAAATGTAGTAGAAAGTATGCTTTGCAATTGGCAAAGAAATTTCGTTTTCTGTCTAATTTCAAAGCATGACTTTGTGTGCACACAGGAATTATTTTTAGAAATTTAATTTGTGAAGGTGTTATTGTGATTTTCATTTATAGGAAAGGGGTTTATAGTATTTTAAGATTTCTAAAGAACATAAAAAATGTAATAATATATTTAAATAAAATAAAGGAATTTTTTTTTAGTTTTTTTCAGGTATTGCTGAAGAGCAGTGAACAAAATTTAAGATGCCTACAAAATCCAGAGTAAAGAAAGACCACAAAAAAACCTATATTTGAAGACAACTGGAGGACCTAAGTTAGTTGGAGATGCTCATGTTGGGAAAAAGAAAAAACTTCTGGTAAGCAAACAAAAGATTTTTTAAAGAACATATTCAAAAAAAGGAAAAATGTACAAAATGTCTGTACTGGAAAGAATGTTTTCAATAGAAAAGGAGAGGAAAAAATTGAGAATTTAGTTAATGCAAATATACCTTCTGCAACTAAAAAGATTAACTTAAACAGAAAAACAGCGTTTAAAGAGATACGTAGAAAAATGTTTCAGAGAAGAGTTATGTCCAATTTGATAAAGGATGTGAAGAAATATAAGCAAAAGGCTAAATTTTACAAGAGAAAAAAAGAAATTGAAGCCATTGCAGCAAAGGCATTAGAATTAAAAAGGAAACTATTCATTTTAATTTTGAATAGGATGTGTACATTAGATAAAATGGTTAATGTACTGAAATCACAAAGCAAAAGGAAAAGAGTAGTGAACAGAACAAACTTTTGTAAAGTGTTTTTAGGAAAATGGATGCATAGTTCAAGTAGTGAACCTTTTTTTAATGAAGAGAGCTATTTTCAAAGTAATCGTTTGCTGCATGCAGTTGACACCAGAGGTCGTGCTTACGAAGTGAAAAATGGTTGCATAATGGAGAAGGAGATAATGGTTCCAAGAGATGAGGTACAAGTGATGGCGGATGAGGCTATGGGGAGACGTCCTAAAGCCCCAGTGTACACTTGGAATTGTAGTAGTATTTGCACTGTGCGTCAGGAATCTATTGATACATTTCGTGAGTTTCTAAGAGAATATAGTAAAAAAAGTGTAAAACAGAAGATTAAGGTGCTTCAAAGTCTAGATCCATGCAGAGTGAGAGAGAATACTGGTTTGCAGGGTCATTCTGTCATTCTCTGGCTTGTCTATCTAGAAAAGTGTGTATTAGTGTTTTCCATCATTTTAGAATGCTGGCTGTTCATCATACTGAAATGAGAAAGTTTGTGAGACGGTTGTATTTTGCTAAAAGTCCAGCAATAAAGTTAGATGAATTGAATAGGGCTCTGTTCCGTGGGTCAGTATCAGATGTAGAGAAGGTTGTTGATGAAATTCAGTTTTGTTACTTTGGTCCTGAACAAAACAGTGCAGAAAAGGACACAGTAAATGAGGAAGAAGTGGAAGAGAATGTAGAACCATTTTTAAGTAAGACATTTAATGATCACATAACAAAATTTGAAAAAATCTCTAATGAAAGACCAAATATTACTTGTATTTGTTGCCGCAGAACTCATTATAGAAAACAAACCAGGTATGTTGATCTCTATAGAAAAAGTGAAAATGAAGATAATTATAAGTGGAAGGATTTTGCCACATATATATTTCTTGAAAATTGTTTTGAATTGGGTGAAGTTCAGCATATTTGTAAATACTGTTACAACAAATTAGAAGAAAATAGAATGCCGACCAGAGCTGTACATAATAATTTAGAATTGGATGTTATTCCTGCCGAACTTTCTGAATTAAATACTTATGAGTCAATACTTATTCAATGTGTTCATCCGTTCCAGACCATAGTACATATGGAGCCCAAAACTGGTAAATTACCTCCTTCAGATTTACTGAGAGGTTTAAAAAGTAGAGTGGTATATTTGCCCTTGGATTTGAAAAAAAATATGGAAACTATTGATGCAGATACTTTGGAAACTGAACCATTAGTTATTCTGGTTAATGGTGTACCTACAAAGAATAAGAAGATTTGGCAGGAGCTGGTAGATGTACGGAAAGTACAAAGAGCAAATTTGTATTTGAAAAGGAATAACAAATGGTATGAATGAATTTATATAGAAGAAGAAGAAGAAGAAGATTTACAAGAAGACACAGAAACACCAACTGGACAAATTGAAAAAGTGGACAAGTCAAAGGAAGAAGAAATGTATGAACATTTTAGCATACATCCTCTTCATTCAAAAGAAGTTATGGGAGACAATATTGATCTGTTTCAGATGAAGAAAGCAAAAGGAACTCCCGTGAGTGTATGGGAGGAGAGCTTGGAAGCTCGATGTTTTCCCCAGCTGTTTCCTAAAGGAAAAGGAGGACGATACGATGAACGTCCAGAACAGATTCCAGCTTCTGAGTATCGGACTACAAGACTATATGCAGAAGATCCAAGATTTCGACAAAGTATTCCTTATTTGTTCCATCTTTTATTTGAAAGCGACTTGTCTGCATTATCATATGCAGTAAATCACATTTTAAAAAGTGGAGTACATTTACCAAATGTGTCTGCTAAGGATTTTATGGAGAAAGTTCAGCACCGAGATGATCATTTGGAAACACAAGTGATCAATCTGATGGCTTGTCAGCGTGGGACTAATGAATATTGGTACCGACGCCATGGTGAATTAAAATGCATGTTACGGAATTTAGGAACACCAACATGGTTCGTTACCCTAAGCTGTGCTGAGTACGCTTGGGATGATTTACTGGATTTTCTACGAGAGGCAAATTCAAACATTAAAAACATCGAATACAAGACAGCAGGAGAACTGTGCTCATTGGATCCGGTTAATGTTTGCAGATATTTCAATCATAGATTTGAGGCTATGATGTCCTTCATCTGCAATAAAAAAAATCCACCTCTAGGAGAAGTAGTGGATTTCTTTTGGAGAAAAGAGTACCAGGCAAGAGGTGCTCCTCATATTCATATGCTGTTGTGGATCAAGGATGCCCCAAAGTTTGGAACAGATGCTGATGAAGCAGTGTTATCTTACATTGAAGAATATGCAACATGTGCTATACCAAAAAGCACAGAAGAGAAAAAGTTAAAGGAGCAAGTTTTACGTTTCCAAAGTCATCGGTGTGGAAAATACTGTCGACGGAAATACAAGAGCAAGGATAAATACTACACTAAATGTCGATTTGGATTTCCTAGACCTGTTCTTTCAAATGGAAGAGTAAACAGTTTTATGTCATCTGTGAGACATACTATCACAAGAAAATCACCTAAGAATACCTACAACCTTAAAAGAAAAGAAGAATCAAAAAATATAAATGACTACAACCCAGTCATTTTATCCATGTGGAATGCTAACATGGATATACAGTATGTAGCTGACCATTCCATTGCTGTTGCTCGATATGTAACGTCTTACATTACGAAATCAGAAAAAACAGAATTGAAGGAAATGTGGGAAGATATTTCTCACGAGAAGACTGTCAGTAAGAAGCTGTACAGTTTCAGTTTAAAGATGTTATCGCATCGAGAAATTGGATCCTACGAATGTTCAGATAGGTTATCTTCTGCAAGTCTCTACTCGAAATCAAGAAGAATAATTTGGGCAAGTTTAGGCCTTGCAGCAATGAGAAATCGGGTATTGAAATCTGTTGGAGAAATTGAATATTTGGCCAAGAATGACCCAGAAAGTACAGATATTTTGAAATCAAACATGTTGGACACATATTACCCAAAGAGAAGTCATCATCTGGAGAACATGTGTCTTTATGAAGTGCTGCAGAACTACATTTATTCACGGAAAGCCGCAGAAGACATCAACAATGGAAAATATAAAGTCATTGGTGAGGAAGGATGTTTGGTGAAGCAAACAAAAGGAAGTTTGATAAATCACAGGAAGCTGAGTTGCGACAGTACTGACAAAAAGGAATTTTACTACTTGGCTCTTTTACAGCTGTTTAAACCATGGCGTACAGAGGATGAACTACTGGGAGAATTTCAAAGCTATGAAGATTCTTTTAATGCTTGCAAAGACAGCATACAATGCAGTACATTCTCAACTTATCTGCAAATGTTAAATGAAGAAATTGAACAGGAAACTACAATTGCAGCAGAAGTAGCTAGAGACAGTTCTCAGGACAGCCAAAGTTCAGGAACACTCAGTCAAGATCCCCTAGGACAACCAATCGTTGAAAATGAAGCATCAATAGCCATGAATGAAGTGGAAACGGCTATGAATCAAGCTCAAGAAGAATTTATAGACTTACAAAATTTGGAAAGACAACTGAACGAAGAGCAGCAACAAATTTATGAAGAGATCAGAAACAAAATTGATCACGGATTTCTACATGAAAAAAAAGAGTGCTCATGCACATCATTTCATCCAATCAGGATGTATGTAAGTGGACAAGCTGGAACTGGAAAAAGTTTCTTAATAAAAGTCATCAGAAGCTACCTACAGCAAAAAACGGATTCTACTTTGTCTTGTGTGGTTACTGCTCCAACTGGGTTAGCAGCATGTAACATAAAAGGAATCACCTTTCATCGTTTGCTAATGTTACTAGTGGAGCATGAGAACAAAATACAATACAACAAGCTAACTGGAGAAGCATGCTTGGAAGTTTCACGAGTATTGAAGAAGATGCAAGTTCTCATTATTGATGAAGTGAGCATGGTATCAAACTTAATGCTTGCCTTTGTGCATTTAAGAATGCAGCAAATTCTAAGGACAGACTATGACGTGTTATTTGGTGGAAAACATGTCATAGTTTTTGGAGATCTTCTACAGCTTACTCCAGTTAAAGGACAACCAGTGTTTAATACTGTGACACATGAAGACACAAAGAAGTCATTGGGAAGCATCGGTAATGCAAATATTTGGTCCTTCTTTGAGTACAAGGAACTCACTACCAATATGAGACAAGCAAACGATGAAGAATATGGAAGTATTCTGAAAGATATCAGAATTGGACTACTCACTGAAGCTGGCACAAAAGCATTACAGAGTCGGTTGCTACATAATTTATTTCCAAAGGAAGAAATAGTTGCAGAGAAGATATACAAGAACATTGCAGAAAAGAAAAGTGTCATCTGCTTAATGCCAACTCTACGTGAATGCTCAATATTCAATGAGGAGCTTTTGAAATTGGAAATGGAAGATATCAGGAAATTGGAAGCAGTGGACAAAATTGAGGATGGAAGAATTACTATCACATTAACAGGCAAACTGAAAAATAAATTGGATTCACTAGAGAAGAACATTTCCAAAACTACTGGATTAGAAAAAAATCTATATGTTTGCATGAACTGTAGAGTATTTTTAAGGAGAAATTTGGATGTTGAAAAAGGTTTAGTTAATGGAGCTATGGGAAGAGTTGTGGGTTGTATTAATTATCAGAAAAAAGATGGAATTGAATGTTTAAAAATAAATTTGATCAGATAGAAGAAGTTAAAGACATTTGTCGTTGTTCAGTTCGTTTCATGCTTGTGAAAGACTTATATGTACGTAGGAAGCAGTTTCCGTTTTCTCTAGCATATGCTGTAACTATTCACAAGTCTCAAGGATTGACTGTAGATTGTGCATTTGTGAACATTGGTTCAACTGTGTTCAAAGAAGGTATGGCATATGTTGCTTTGTCACGAGTGAAAACATTATCAGGTTTATTCATGATAGACTTTGATGACTCAAAAGTTAGTGCTGATACAAATAGTGTAAAGGAGTATAATAGATTAAGAAGAAGCTATGCTCCTCATTTAGGTCAGTATCCTGTGTTGGAGAAATGTGTAGTTTCTCGTAAAAGGAGAAATGAGAATATCTGTAATGAAGATGTAGAGAGGAGGAAAAAAAAGAGGAGTGATGTAATTGCAAGCAAAAAGAAAAAGGAAAATGAAGAACAGGTTGTAGGATGTCATTTTGAAAATAGCTCTGGTGTCAACTGCTACGCTAATGTAGTGCTGAATGTTGCATTTTATCTGGAAAGTGTGCAAGAGCAGATAATAGTAAATCAGGGAAAAAGATTCTGTTCTGAGTTGAGTCTCCTTTTTCAAAAGCTGAGTAATGATAAAACTCAAATAGAAAGTGCTACTGAAATTAGAAAACTTTTAGATGTATGTTCAGGACGAACACAGTTTTCTCAAAATGTACAGCAAGACGCACAGGAATTCTTGATGTTTTTTCTTCAGGTACTGGAAGAAGAAGGGGTTCCCATTGAAAATTTATTTGGTCTCTCTTATAAATGGGAACATAGTTGTGAAAACTGTTATAATATATGTGGCTCTAATGTTGATTCTGAAAGGTTTATTTATTTAACATTGCCAGAAAGTAAAACAGTCACTTTTGCTAAATTAGTTAAAGATGCTAATCATAGCATGGAATGCGGTGAGTGTCAATCTGACATGTTTTCAACGTTAATTTTAAAAGAATACGGACAGTATGTAATTTTAATGATGCAACGCTGTAAAGCTGATGGTTCAAAATTAGATACTTTAATAAAGAAGTTTACAGGACAGCAATTATCAATTTCAGGAAAAACTTTTGTAACAGTTGCAATAATTTTCCATGATGGACCTACTGTAACTTCTGGGCATTACACAGTTTATCTTAAATGTGAAAAAGGCTGGACACTGTGTAATGATTCCCAATTGATTTTTAAGCAACGTTTGCCTTTTGATTTAGCAAATTCCTATCTAATCTTCCTGAAACCAAAATTTTAGAGAGACTTGGCAAGAACTGTACAAAACAAATTTACCATTTTATTGGATTACCATTGGAATTTTCAAAAAAAATGATTTTACAAATTATCATTTAGCCTAATGGAAAGGTAACCAATTGTAATGTGGACTTTTTCAATTTTTAATGAAACTTTGGAAAACCAAAAATTTAGAAAAAATCGGTAACATCTGCACAATTTAAATTTTGGAATGTTATTGGATTGCCATTGGAAATTTATTCCAAAAAGATTTTTAAAATTACTATTTGGCCATGCGGAAAGGTAAACAATTCTATTGTGGACTTATTTAATTATTAATTAATCTTTCGGAAACCAAAATGTTACAGACAATCGGTGAGATCTGTACAATTTAAACTTTAGATTTTAATTGGATTACCATTGGAAATTTAATCAAAAAAGAATTTTAAAATTACTATTTGGCCTAAAGGAAATGGAATCAGATGTATTGTGGAGTTTTTGAAGATATATTTTTGTGATTATACTTCTGAAACAAAAATGTCAGACGGTATTTTAAAGAAATAAGTATTGATATTAGATGATATTTTTTAAGAATATTAATCATTTCTATAAAGTTATGTTTATGCAAAAAGAGATTGTGGGCTTTTTTAAAACAATCTTTGAGATTGTTAATTTTTTTTTTGCCCGCTGTTAAATGATGAATGCAATTGCTTTCACAATTTATAGTGAAATGCAATATATTCTGAAAACAGCAAAAAAAAGGCAATTTTTTTTTTTGAAAAATATGTAAATATGTGTACTGTATTATGAAATGTTTTATTAAATATTAATACTTTTTTCTTTTTTTTCAGATTGAGATAGAAAATTTTCGACAACTAGAACCATTTTTAAAGCAATTAAAATTAAATTTAAATTAATAAATAATTTTTTGAGTGGGTATGGTAAGTCAAAAATTTCATGGTCCCTTTTTTCCACTTCTCCACAATCACATTTTCAGTTTTTCATTGTAGTCTCTCAAGGACCTTGTAATGTGATAATTGATTTTTAGTGTTTTTAAAAAAAAAAAAAAAAAATTAGGCGTACCGTACGCGTACGGTAAAAAAAAAATCAAAAAAAAGTTTCAAAAACATATATAAAAAATAGATGAAAGGTAAGGTTGGCTCTTAAAAGAGCCGTTGTGTTCATGCAGGGACAGAGGAAAGAAAGAGTGGGAATATTAGTCTCTACGACAAATGTGCTGATCTATTTTATTGTTCACTAGGGAAACACTGGTCTCCCTATGACAAATTAGATCATGACAAGTGGCGCACCGTATTTCAACCCTCAAAAAACGATGGTTGGTTTCCAGAGGAGAAGAAAAAGGAGATGCTCCCACCACAGATGAAGGGCTCACCTGACCTGCAGAAGAAGGACTCGGCCCTGCAGATGATGGACCAGGCTGAGCTGCTGTGGATGTGCTTGGTTGACTTACTGAAGGGTTACCTTCAGTATGTCGAGCATGTGTCCTTCTGTGTACATCTTTAAGGTGTCTCAACATGGTGTGATTCCCGAAGGAATACTTCTTGTTGGGATTCCCTCTTGAAAGTACACGGCCACACAGCTTACAAGTCACTAAGGGTGCATTTACCTTTTTCTTGCCCTCTGGAAAAGTAAAATACTCCCATATGAAAGAGGTCTTTTCTTTCCTCCTTCTCTGCCTCAAGGTAGTGCTGCTAGCCTCATTCTCAGAAGAGCTCTGCTGTTCTGCCATCGTATCACAAAGACAACCCAGCTCCTTCTCCTAAGGGATCACAAGCAGAAATGAGGGGAATGGGTGTGGTGTAGGAGAGTTCTAGAACTGAAAGTAGTTTCAACCAATCAAAAGTTGTGTTTCATGATCACATGACCAACCGTACGCTTACGGTGCGCTTACGGTACGCTTACGGCAAAAGTACGCATGCGCGTAAAAAAGACACGCGCTCGCGCGCATGCGCATAACGGTCACTCCCCAACACTTCCGCGTAACGTGCGCGTGTAGCGTACATGCGTACGCGCCCCACGCGCAGTACGCGCGGCTACGCAAATTGCGTAACTATACGCAAACAGCGTAGATAAATTACGGACATTGCGTAAACCGTACGCTTACCGTACGCGCACTAAAAAAACAAACAAAAAAAAAAATATATATATATTTTCAAAGTTATACTAATATATCTTACCTGTTTGGTAAAAAAAAAAAGAGAAAACTTGAAATATTGCAGATTTTTTAGAAAAAAAACATAGTGTTTTAAGAGAATAAAAAGTTAAAAAAAACTTGTTTTTTTTAAAAAAAAAAACACATTTAATATAAGAATTTATAAAAAAAAAATCATAAAAAATCAATAAAAAAAAATATGGGAATCACATATGTTATAGCTAAGAATTAGCATTTAAAAAACCATACAAATTTACTGAAAAAACCATGGGTTTCACACACGTTATAGTTAGAAATTAGCATTTAAAAAACCTTGCAAATTCACTGAAAAAACCATAGGTTTCACACATGTTATAGTTAGGAATTAGCATTTAAAAAACCTTGCAAATTCAGTGAAAAAACCATAGGTTTCACACACGTTATAGTTAGCTGGACATTTCACTCGTAAAAAACCAATGAAATTTCCCCGTTATAGTTAGTTAAGTTAACTATAACTCGCGCGCCCGCAATCCACTGCTGATGACATCACATATTACATCACTCATGACATGGTCAGTGACATCACTCATGACATCACTGATGACATCTCAAATACATATATAAACATATATATAATCTGCATATCTATATAAATACAAATATAAATGCATGCATACATATACATATATAGGAGCTGAACGGAGCGCCCCATTAGTTTTGAAAATTTCGCGAGGATTCGTCAACCGGCGCCAAAGTTATTCAAAATAGAATTTTGAGATTTCCTATGGAAACATGGTCCTAACTATAACTATCTACTGGCGACCGCCAGTAGATAATATATATATATATATATATATATATATATATATATTACCTACTGGCGGTCGCCAGTAGGTAGTTATAGTTAGGACCACGTTTCCATAGGAAAACCTCAACATTCTATTTTGAATAACTTTGACGCCGGTCGACGAATCCTCGCGAATTTCTCAAAATAGGTGGGGCGCTACGCTCCGCTCCTACCCTGAAAGTCTCGGGGGGATCCGTCAAGCGGGGGCTGAGATAAAAGGGGGGTCCCAAAACGCGTTTTTCCCATGCATTTTTCCATAGGACCTTTAGAACGAGCTACAGCCCGAACGGCTGAACAGAATTACTCGAAATTTGGCAGAGAGGTAGTCCCTAGGTCAAGGAAGTGCCTTGTGTAGGTTTGGTGTAAATCTGTTCAGTAGATTCTGAGAAAATAGCCTTTAAATCAATATATATATCTGAGCCAGCTTACGGTACGCTTACCGTACGCTTACGGTAAGCGTACGGTGGCGTGCGCGAGCGCGATTCTGATTGGCTCTTAGATCTTAGTAAACATTCGGATCGGCCGAAACCAGGAAGCGGCGGCCGCCATTTTGTGTATTTCACTCTGAAAAAAAAGAGTGAAAACAAGGAAAGGGGGCAATGAGGAGAGTTACAGACCCCCTAACAATTGTAAGGGGGTCAAAGAAGGACAGAAAAGTACAAAAAAAACATTTATTGATTTTAAAAAAAATCACGGGGTACGCGTACGGTAAGCTTACGGTAAGCGTACGGTAAAAAAAAAATAATAAATAAAAGAAAATCAGATTTAAGTGTTTAGAAATTAGGGAGCTCTAAAAAGAGCTGTTGTGTTTATGGAGTCATTTTTTTAGTGGTACCTACAAGTAAGTACCGATGCAGAGTCTAAGGTTCAAGAGGAAGACTCTGTTCCCTTCATCATTGAAGTGCACACCATCTCCTCTATAAATGTCTTGCATGTCGTAACGCAAGTTGTTGTGGTAAATGGCACCCATACCATAGTCACGGAGGAAAGCAGAAACAGATTTGTTGACGTGCTTTCTTGCTTTGTCAATCTGTGGACAGAAATGATTGGACCAGTTCCATTTTTGCCTTTGGCATATGTTGGAAAACACAAAGGCAGTTTTAGGGAAAAGTGTAAACAGTTGTGCAAAGGTGTCCTTCATAAGCATTTCCAGACCTACCCCAGTCAAAGTGCCTAGGTCATTGCCACCACAGTGCACTATTATGAGGTCAGGGTGTTGGATTTGCATGAAGGATTTCACCAATGGCATCAATTGGTGCCACTTTAACCCTCTCTGACCAATCCATTTAATGTCTACATTTGGCAAAGCAAGGTCTCTCACCATATCTGTTTTCTCTGCAAACTTTTCACTCCAGAAGACATAGCTGTGCCCTACAATCCACACTGTGAACATCTTCAAAGGAGAACTGGATGCACTCAGGAGGTGTCTTTCAGTAGAATGGCAATATGAAAAGAAAGACAGTTTGGAAATGGAGGCATACATATTTTTTACAAAACAAAAAGAACTGATTGGCTGTTTCATACCATTCTAGAAAAAAAACTAGGCTGTATGTGAAAATTAATAGAAGCATGTTTTGTATTGGTACAAAAAAATGTGTAACCAAAGAACAGTACTATGGATTTGCTGTTAGGATTGAAAAGTCAAGCACTCTTGCTCTGTGGAATTGAAACATTGTGTGTCGAACTTCTGACCTAACTGCACACAGCAGTGTTCCATGAGCTGTTGCTATGGTAGCAGGCAGAAGTCAAGTTGGGGGAAGGGTACTAGGCAGAAGTCAAGTTGGGGGCAGGGTACTTTTGGAAAAGGGTTGGTTTTCAACCAATAGAAATGTGTCATTACATTTGAAAAAAAGGGGGAAGCACTGAGATTTGAAACTTACATGTATATGTGTGGAAAAATAGAGGGAAAGTTTGCCATTATCTGGTTCTGCTGAGAGGAGAGAGGTGAACACAACAGAGATCCTGGCTCTGATAATCTGCTGTTTGAGTGACACATTTCTTTCACAACTAACTAATTTTAAAGGTGAGTTTACAGTTTGAGAGGGGATGTATGTGGTAACTTAAGAAATGAATAATAGAAATGGGAATTGTTTTTGTTGTAGTTACACATGGTGGATTCATAATGTGTCAGTCTGTAAAAGAGATTTTCACTTGGCCCGAAAAAAAAAGAGCAGTAAGTGTGCTTTCAAATTGGCAAAGAAATTTCATTTTGGGACTAATGTGAAAACATGACTCTGTGTGCATAGAAGAATTATAGGCAGAAATGTATTGCGTCTTGCTCTGGTGATTTCACAGTTGCAGTAGATGGAAAAGAGGAGCGAATTTTTGGGGGAAGAAGCAGAGGCTTAGCACACACCCATGTGCTTGCCATGTATAGTCATGCACAGTAATTAGAAGCGAGTGGGGTTTTCAGGTTTAAGTCTGTAATGCAAATACATTCAGCATCACTAAGGCTGGTTGCCCCTGCTGGAGTGTAGGCAGTCACAGAGAATACACACGGTGGTGGTCTGAAAAAAAAACAGCTTGGACATGTGCATTTAAATAAGTTTAAAAAAAAGGTTTTAGAATGTGTCAGTCTGTAAAAGTGATTTCAAAGTGTAAAAAGAGATTTTCACTTGGCCCAAAAAAAAAAGAGCAGTAAGTGTGCTTTCAAATTGGCAAAGAAATTTCGTTTTGGCACTAATGTGAAAACATGACTCTGTGTGCATAGAAGAATTATAGGCAGAAATGTATTGCGTCTTGCTCTGGTGATTTCACAGTTGCAGTAGATGGAAAAGAGGAGCGAATTTTTGGGGGAAGAAGCAGAGGCTTAGCACACACCCATGTGCTTGCCATGTATAGTCATGCACAGTAATTAGAAGCGAGTGGGGTTTTCAGGTTTAAGTCTGTAATGCAAATACATTCAGCATCACTAAGGCTGGTTGCCCCTGCTGGAGTGTAGGCAGTCACAGAGAATACACACGGTGGTGGTCTGAAAAAAAAACAGCTTGGACATGTGCATTTAAATAAATTAAAAAAAAAGGTTTCAGAATGTGTCAGTCTGTAAAAGTGATTTCAAAGTGTAAAAAGAGATTTTCACTTGGCCCAAAAAAAAAAGAGCAGTAAGTGTGCTTTCAAATTGGCAAAGAAATTTCGTTTTGGCACTAATGTGAAAACATGACTCTGTGTGCATAGAAGAATTATAGGCAGAAATTTATTGCGTCTTGCTCTGGTGATTTCACAGTTGCAGTAGATGGAAAAGAGGAGCGAATTTTTGGGGGAAGAAGCAGAGGCTTAGCACACACCCATGTGCTTGCCATGTATAGTCATGCACAGTAATTAGAAGCGAGTGGGGTTTTCAGGTTTAAGTCTGTAATGCAAATACATTCAGCATCACTAAGGCTGGTTGCCCCTGCTGGAGTGTAGGCAGTCACAGAGAATACACACGGTGGTGGTCTGAAAAAAAAACAGCTTGGACATGTGCATTTAAATAAATTTAAAAAAAAGGTTTCAGAATGTGTCAGTCTGTAAAAGTGATTTCAAAGTGTAAAAAGAGATTTTCACTTGGCCCAAAAAAAAAAGAGCAGTAAGTGTGCTTTCAAATTGGCAAAGAAATTTCGTTTTGGCACTAATGTGAAAACATGACTCTGTGTGCATAGAAGAATTATAGGCAGAAATTTATTGCGTCTTGCTCTGGTGATTTCACAGTTGCAGTAGATGGAAAAGAGGAGCAAATTTTTGGGGGAAGAAGCAGAGGCTTAGCACACACCCATGTGCTTGCCATGTATAGTCATGCACAGTAATTAGAAGCGAGTGGGGTTTTCAGGTTTAAGTCTGTAATGCAAATACATTCAGCATCACTAAGGCTGGTTGCTCCTGCTGGAGTGTAGGCAGTCACAGAGAATAAACACGGTGGTGGTCTGAAAAAAAAACAGCTTGGACATGTGCATTTAAATAAATTTAAAAAAAAGGTTTCAGAATGTGTCAGTCTGTAAAAGTGATTTCAAAGTGTAAAAAGAGATTTTCACTTGGCCCAAAAAAAAAAGAGCAGTAAGTGTGCTTTCAAATTGGCAAAGAAATTTCGTTTTGGCACTAATGTGAAAACATGACTCTGTGTGCATAGAAGAATTATAGGCAGAAATGTATTGCGTCTTGCTCTGGTGATTTCACAGTTGCAGTAGATGGAAAAGAGGAGCGAATTTTTGGGGGAAGAAGCAGAGGCTTAGCACACACCCATGTGCTTGCCATGTATAGTCATGCACAGTAATTAGAAGCGAGTGGGGTTTTCAGGTTTAAGTCTGTAATGCAAATACATTCAGCATCACTAAGGCTGGTTGCCCCTGCTGGAGTGTAGGCAGTCACAGAGAATACACACGGTGGTGGTCTGAAAAAAAAACAGCTTGGACATGTGCATTTAAATAAATTTAAAAAAAAGGTTTCAGAATGTGTCAGTCTGTAAAAGTGATTTCAAAGTGTAAAAAGAGATTTTCACTTGGCCCAAAAAAAAAAGAGCAGTAAGTGTGCTTTCAAATTGGCAAAGAAATTTCGTTTTGGCACTAATGTGAAAACATGACTCTGTGTGCATAGAAGAATTATAGGCAGAAATTTATTGCGTCTTGCTCTGGTGATTTCACAGTTGCAGTAGATGGAAAAGAGGAGCGAATTTTTGGGGGAAGAAGCAGAGGCTTAGCACACACCCATGTGCTTGCCATGTATAGTCATGCACAGTAATTAGAAGCGAGTGGGGTTTTCAGGTTTAAGTCTGTAATGCAAATACATTCAGCATCACTAAGGCTGGTTGCTCCTGCTGGAGTGTAGGCAGTCACAGAGAATAAACACGGTGGTGGTCTGAAAAAAAAACAGCTTGGACATGTGCATTTAAATAAATTTAAAAAAAAGGTTTCAGAATGTGTCAGTCTGTAAAAGTGATTTCAAACTGTAAAAAGAGATTTTCACTTGGCCCAAAAAAAAAAGAGCAGTAAGTGTGCTTTCAAATTGGCAAAGAAATTTCGTTTTGGCACTAATGTGAAAACATGACTCTGTGTGCATAGAAGAATTATAGGCAGAAATTTATTGCGTCTTGCTCTGGTGATTTCACAGTTGCAGTAGATGGAAAAGAGGAGCGAATTTTTGGGGGAAGAAGCAGAGGCTTAGCACACACCCATGTGCTTGCCATGTATAGTCATGCACAGTAATTAGAAGCGAGTGGGGTTTTCAGGTTTAAGTCTGTAATGCAAATACATTCAGCATCACTAAGGCTGGTTGCCCCTGCTGGAGTGTAGGCAGTCACAGAGAATACACACGGTGGTGGTCTGAAAAAAAAACAGCTTGGACATGTGCATTTAAATAAATTTTAAAAAAAGGTTTCAGAATGTGTCAGTCTGTAAAAGTGATTTCAAAGTGTAAAAAGAGATTTTCACTTGGCCCAAAAAAAAAAGAGCAGTAAGTGTGCTTTCAAATTGGCAAAGAAATTTCGTTTTGGGACTAATGTGAAAACATGACTCTGTGTCCATAGAAGAATTATAGGCAGAAATTTATTGCGTCTTGCTCTGGTGATTTCACAGTTGCAGTAGATGGAAAAGAGGTGCGAATTTTTGGGGGAACAAGCAGAGGCTTAGCACACACCCATGTGCTTGCCATGTATAGTCATGCACAGTAATTAGAAGCGAGTGGGGTTTTCAGGTTTAAGTCTGTAATGCAAATACATTCAGCATCACTAAGGCTGGTTGCCCCTGCTGGAGTGTAGGCAGTCACAGAGAATAAACACAGTGGTGGTCTGAAAAAAAAACAGCTTGGACATGTGCTTTTAAATAAATTTAAAAAAAAGGTTTCAGAATGTGTCAGTCTGTAAAAGTGATTTCAAAGTGTAAAAAGAGATTTTCACTTGGCCCAAAAAAAAAAGAGCAGTAAGTGTGCTTTCAAATTGGCAAAGAAATTTCGTTTTGGCACTAATGTGAAAACATGACTCTGTGTGCATAGAAGAATTATAGGCAGAAATGTATTGCGTCTTGCTCTGGTGATTTCACAGTTGCAGTAGATGGAAAAGAGGAGCGAATTTTTGGGGGAAGAAGCAGAGGCTTAGCACACACCCATGTGCTTGCCATGTATAGTCATGCACAGTAATTAGAAGCGAGTGGGGTTTTCAGGTTTAAGTCTGTAATGCAAATACATTCAGCATCACTAAGGCTGGTTGCCCCTGCTGGAGTGTAGGCAGTCACAGAGAATACACACGGTGGTGGTCTGAAAAAAAAACAGCTTGGACATGTGCATTTAAATAAATTTAAAAAAAAGGTTTCAGAATGTGTCAGTCTGTAAAAGTGATTTCAAAGTGTAAAAAGAGATTTTCACTTGGCCCAAAAAAAAAAGAGCAGTAAGTGTGCTTTCAAATTGGCAAAGAAATTTCGTTTTGGCACTAATGTGAAAACATGACTCTGTGTGCATAGAAGAATTATAGGCAGAAATTTATTGCGTCTTGCTCTGGTGATTTCACAGTTGCAGTAGATGGAAAAGAGGAGCGAATTTTTGGGGGAAGAAGCAGAGGCTTAGCACACACCCATGTGCTTGCCATGTATAGTCATGCACAGTAATTAGAAGCGAGTGGGGTTTTCAGGTTTAAGTCTGTAATGCAAATACATTCAGCATCACTAAGGCTGGTTGCCCCTGCTGGAGTGTAGGCAGTCACAGAGAATACACACGGTGGTGGTCTGAAAAAAAAAAACAGCTTGGACATGTGCATTTTAATAAATTTAAAAAAAAGGTTTCAGAATGTGTCAGTCTGTAAAAGTGATTTCAAAGTGTAAAAAGAGATTTTCACTTGGCCCAAAAAAAAAAAGAGCAGTAAGTGTGCTTTCAAATTGGCAAAGAAATTTCGTTTTGGCACTAATGTGAAAACATGACTCTGTGTGCATAGAAGAATTATAGGCAGAAATTTATTGCGTCTTGCTCTGGTGATTTCACAGTTGCAGTAGATGGAAAAGAGGAGCGAATTTTTGGGGGAAGAAGCAGAGGCTTAGCACACACCCATGTGCTTGCCATGTATAGTCATGCACAGTAATTAGAAGCGAGTGGGGTTTTCAGGTTTAAGTCTGTAATGCAAATACATTCAGCATCACTAAGGCTGGTTGCCCCTGCTGGAGTGTAGGCAGTCACAGAGAATACACACGGTGGTGGTCTGAAAAAAACCCAGCTTGGACATGTGCATTTAAATAAATTTAAAAAAAAGGTTTCAGAATGTGTCAGTCTGTAAAAGTGATTTCAAAGTGTAAAAAGAGATTTTCACTTGGCCCAAAAAAAAAAGAGCAGTAAGTGTGCTTTCAAATTGGCAAAGAAATTTCGTTTTGGGACTAATGTGAAAACATGACTCTGTGTGCATAGAAGAATTATAGGCAGAAATTTATTGCGTCTTGCTCTGGTGATTTCACAGTTGCAGTAGATGGAAAAGAGGAGCGAATTTTTGGGGGAAGAAGCAGAGGCTTAGCACACACCCATGTGCTTGCCATGTATAGTCATGCACAGTAATTAGAAGCGAGTGGGGTTTTCAGGTTTAAGTCTGTAATGCAAATACATTCAGCATCACTAAGGCTGGTTGCCCCTGCTGGAGTGTAGGCAGTCACAGAGAATACACACGGTGGTGGTCTGAAAAAAAAAAACAGCTTGGACATGTGCATTTAAATAAATTTAAAAAAAAGGTTTCAGAATGTGTCAGTCTGTAAAAGTGATTTCAAAGTGTAAAAAGAGATTTTCACTTGGCCCGAAAAAAAAAGAGCAGTAAGTGTGCTTTCAAATTGGCAAAGAAATTTCGTTTTGGCACTAATGTGAAAACATGACTCTGTGTGCATAGAAGAATTATAGGCAGAAATTTATTGCGTCTTGCTCTGGTGATTTCACAGTTGCAGTAGATGGAAAAGAGGAGCGAATTTTTGGGGGAAGAAGCAGAGGCTTAGCACACACCCATGTGCTTGCTATGTATAGTCATGCACAGTAATTAGAAGCGAGTGGGGTTTTCAGGTTTAAGTCTGTAATGCAAATACATTCAGCATCACTAAGGCTGGTTGCCCCTGCTGGAGTGTAGGCAGTCACAGAGAATACACACGGTGGTGGTCTGAAAAAAAAAAACAGCTTGGACATGTGCATTTAAATAAATTTAAAAAAAAGGTTTCAGAATGTGTCAGTCTGTAAAAGTGATTTCAAAGTGTAAAAAGAGATTTTCACTTGGCCCGAAAAAAAAAGAGCAGTAAGTGTGCTTTCAAATTGGCAAAGAAATTTCGTTTTGGCACTAATGTGAAAACATGACTCTGTGTGCATAGAAGAATTATAGGCAGAAATTTATTGCGTCTTGCTCTGGTGATTTCACAGTTGCAGTAGATGGAAAAGAGGAGCGAATTTTTGGGGGAAGAAGCAGAGGCTTAGCACACACCCATGTGCTTGCCATGTATAGTCATGCACAGTAATTAGAAGCGAGTGGGGTTTTCAGGTTTAAGTCTGTAATGCAAATACATTCAGCATCACTAAGGCTGGTTGCCCCTGCTGGAGTGTAGGCAGTCACAGAGAATACACACGGTGGTGGTCTGAAAAAAAAAAACAGCTTGGACATGTGCATTTAAATAAATTTTAAAAAAAGAGCAGTTTGTGTGCATTCAAAATGGCAAAGAAATTTCGTTTTGTGACTATTGTGAAAAGAAATGTAGTAATATATTTAAATACAATAAAGGATTTTTTTTTTAGTTTTTTTCAGGTATTGCTGAAGAACAGTGAACAAAATTTAAGATGCCTACAAAATCTCGAGTTCAAAAAACGCTAAAAAAAAAACTATATTTGAAGACAACTGGAGGACCAAAGTTAGTAGAAGATGCTGATGTTGGGAAAAAGAAAAAATCTTCTGGTAAGCAAAAAAAACAATTCCTAAACAAAATATTGAAAACAAACAAAAATGTACAAAATGTCTGTTCTCGGAAAAATGTAACAAAACCTACAGAACAGCAAAAAATTGAGGATTTAGTTAATGCAAATATACCTTCTGCAATTGAAAAGTTTAACATAAACAGAAAAACAGCATTTAAAGAGATACGTAGAAAAATGTTTCTGAGAAGAGTTATGTCCAATTTGATAAAGGATATAAAGAAATATAAGCAAAAGGCTAAA
The DNA here is from genome assembly GCF_964204655.1 of Triturus cristatus. Classification (NCBI taxonomy): domain Eukaryota; kingdom Metazoa; phylum Chordata; class Amphibia; order Caudata; family Salamandridae; genus Triturus; species Triturus cristatus. Next base: position 597,904,924 of record NC_140589.1, read on the forward strand.
TATTTCAAGAGAAAAAAAGAAATTGAAGCCATTGCAGCAAAAGCATTAGAAGTAAAAAGGAAACTATTCATATTAATTTTGAATAGGATGCGTACATTAGATAAAATGGTTAATGTACTGAAATCACAAAGCAAAAGGAAAAGAGTAGTGAACAGAACAAACTTTTGTAAAGTGTTTTTAGGAAAGTGGATGCATAGTTCAAGTAGTGAACCTTTTTTTAATGAAGAAAGCTATTTTCAAAGTAATAGTTTGCTGCATGCAGTTGACACCAGAGGTCGTTCATACGAAGTAAAAAATGGTTGCATAATGGAGAAGGAGATAATGGTTCCAAGAGATGAGGTACAAGTGATGGCAGATGAGGCAATGGGGAGACGTCCTAAAGCCCCAGTGTACACTTGGAATTGTAGTAGTATTTGCACTGTGCGTCAGGAATCTATTGACAGATTTCGAGAGTTTCTAAGAGAATATAGTAAAAAAAGTGTAAAACAGAAGATTAAGGTGCTTCAAAGTCTGGATCCATGCAGAGTGAGAGAGAATACTGGTTTGCAGGGTCATTCTCTGGCTTGTCTATCTAGAAAAGTGTGCAATAGTGTTTTCCATCATTTTAGGATGCTGGCTGTTCATCATACTGAAATGAGAAAGTTTGTGAGACGGTTGTATTTTGCCAAAAGTCCAGCAATACAGTTAAATGAATTGAATAGGGCTCTGTTCCGAGGAACGGTATCAGATGTAGAGAAGGTTGTTGATGAAATTCAGTTTTGTTACTTTGGTCCTGAACAAAACAGTGCAGAGAAGGACACAGTAAATGAGGCAGAAGTGGAAGAGAATGTAGAACCTTGTGTAAGTAAGACATTTAATGATCACATAACAAAATTTGCAATAGTCTCTAATGAAAGACCAAATGTTACTTGTATTTGTTGCCGCAGAACTCATTATAGAAAACAAACTAGGAATGTTGATCTCTACAGAAAGAGTGAAAATGAAGATAATTATAAGTGGATGGATTTTGCCACATATATATTTCTTGAAAATTGTTTTGAATTGGGTGAAGATCAGCGTATTTGTAAATACTGCTACAACAAGTTAGAGGAAAATAGAATGCCGACCAGAGCTGTACATAATAATTTAGAATTGGATGCTATTCCTGCTGAACTTTCTGAATTAAATACATATGAGTCTATACTCATTCAATGTGTTCATCCGTTCCAGACCATAGTACGTATGGAGCCCAAAACTGGTAAATTACCTCCTTCAGATTTACTGAGAGGTTTAAAAGGTAGAGTGGTGTATTTGCCCTTGGATTTGAAAAAAAATATGGAAACTATTGATGCAGATACTTTGGAAACTGAACCATTAATTATTCTGGTTAATGGTGTCCCTACAAAGAATAAGAAGATTTGGCAGGAGCTGGTAGATGTGCGGAAAGTACAAAGAGCAAATTTGTATTTGAAAAAAAATAACAAATGGTATGAATCAATTTATATAGAAGAAGAAGAAGAAGAAGAAGATTTACAAGGAGACACAGAAACACCAACTGGACAAATTGAAAAAGTGGACAAGTCAAAGGAAGAAGAAATTTATGAACATTTTAGCATACATCCTCTCCATTCGAAAGAAGTTATGGGAGACAATATTGATCTCTTTCAGATGAAGAAAGCAAAAGGAAATCCCGTGAGTGTATGGGAGGAGAGCTTGGAAGCTCGATGTTTTCCCCAGCTGTTTCCTAAAGGAAAAGGAGGACGATACGATGAACGTCCGGAACAGATTCCAGCTTCTGAGTATCGGACTACAAGACTATATGCTGAAGATCCCAGATTTCGACAAAGTATCCCTTATTTGTTCCATCTTTTATTTGAAAGCGACTTGTCTGCACTGTCTTATGCAGTAAATCACATTTTAAAAAGTGGAGTACATTTACAAAATGTGTCTGCTAAGGATTTTATGGAGAAAGTGCAGCACCGAGATGATCATTTGGAAACACAACTGATCAATCTGATGGCTTGTCAGCGTGGGACAAATGAATATTGGTACAGACGCCATGGTGAACTAAAATGCATGTTACGGAATTTAGGAACACCAACATGGTTCCTTACCCTAAGCTGTGCCGAGTACGCTTGGGATGATTTACTGGATTTTCTACGAGAGGCCAATTCAAACATTAAAAACATCGAATACAAGACAGCAGGAGAACTGTGCTCATTGGATCCGGTTAATGTTTGCAGATATTTCAATCATAGATTTGAGGCTATGATGTCCTTCATCTGCAATAAAAAAAATCCACCCCTTGGAGAAGTAGTGGATTTCTTTTGGAGAAAAGAGTACCAGGCAAGAGGTGCTCCTCATATTCATATGCTGCTGTGGATCAAGGATGCCCCAAAGTTTGGAACAGATACTGATGAAGCAGTGTTATCTTACATTGAAGAATATGCAACATGTGCTATACCCAAAAGCACAGAAGAGAACAAGTTAAAGGAGCAAGTTCTACGTTTCCAAAGTCATCGGTGTGGAAAATACTGTCGACGGAAATACAAGAGCAAAGAAAAATACTACACTAAATGTCGATTTGGATTTCCTAGACCTGTTCTTACAAATGGAAGAGTCAACAGTTTTATGTCAGCTGTGAGACATACTATCACAAGAAAATCACCTAAGAATACCTACAACCTTAAAAGAAAAGAAGAATCAAAAAATATAAATGACTACAACCCAGTCATTTTATCCATGTGGAACGCTAACATGGATATACAGTATGTTGCTGACAATTCCATTGCTGTTGCTCGATATGTAACGTCTTACATTACGAAATCAGAAAAAACAGAATTGAAGGAAATGTGGGAAGAGATTTCTCACGAGAAGACTGTCAGTAAGAAGCTGTACAATTTCAGTTTGAAGATGTTATCGCATCGAGAAATTGGATCCTACGAATGTTCAGATAGGTTATCTTCTGCAAGTCTCTACTCGAAGTCAAGAAGAATAATTTGGGCAAGTTTAGGCCTTGCAGCAATGAGAAATCGGGTACTGAAATCTGTTGGAGAAATTGAATATTTGGCTGAGAATGACCCAGAAAGTACAGACATATTCAAAACAAACATGTTGGACACATATTATCCCAAGAGAAGTCATCATCTGGAGAACATGTGTCTCTATGAAGTGCTGCAGAACTACATTTATTCACGGAAAGCTGCAGAAGACATCAACAGTGGAAAATATAAAGTTGTTGGTGAAGAAGGATGTTTGGTGAAGCAAACCAAAGGAAGTTTGATAAATCACCGGAAGCTGAGTTGCGACACTACCGACAAGAAAGAATTTTACTACTTGGCTCTTTTACAGTTGTTTAAACCATGGCGTACAGAGGATGAACTACTGGGAGAATTCCAGAGCTATGAAGATTCTTTTAATGCTTGCAAAGACAGCATACAATGCAGTACATTCTCAACTTATCTGCAAATGTTAAATGAAGAAATTGAACAGGAAACTACAATTGCAGCAGAAATAGCTAGAGACAGTTCTCAGGACAGCCAAAGTTCAGGAACATACAGTCAAGATCCCCTAGGACAACCAATCGTTGAAAATGAAGCATCAATAGCCATGAATGAAGTGGAAACGGCTATGAATCAAGCTCAAGAAGAATTTATAGACTTAGAAAATTTGGAAAGACAACTGAATCAAGAGCAGCAACAAATTTATGAAGAGATCAAAAACAAAATTGATCACGGATTTCTACATGAAAAAAAAGAGTGCTCATGCACATCATTTCATCCAATCAGGATGTATGTAAGCGGACAAGCTGGCACTGGAAAAAGTTTCCTAATTAAAGTCATCAGAAGCTACCTAAAGCAAAAAACGGATTCTACTTTGTCTTGTGTGGTTACTGCTCCAACTGGGTTAGCAGCATATAACATAAAAGGAATCACCTTACATCGTTTGCTAATGTTACCAGTGGAGCATGAGAACAAAATACAATTCAACAAGCTAACTGGAGAAGCATCCTTGGAAGTGTCAAGAGTATTGAAGAAGATGCAAGTTCTCATTATTGATGAGGTGAGCATGGTATCAAACTTAATGCTTGCCTTTGTGCATTTAAGAATGCAGCAAATTTTGAAGACAGACTATGACGTGTTATTTGGTGGAAAACACGTCATAGTTTTTGGGGATCTTTTGCAACTTACTCCAGTTAAAGGACAACCAGTGTTTAATACTGTGACACATGAAGACACGAAGAAGTCATTGGGAAGCATTGGAAATACAAATATTTGGTCCTTCTTTGAGTACAAGGAACTTACAACTAATATGAGGCAAGCAAACGATGAAGAATATGGAAGTATTCTGAAAGATATCAGAATTGGACTACTCACAGAAGTTGGCAAAAAAGCATTACAGAGTCGGCTGTTACATAACTTATTTCCAAAGGAAGAAATAGTTGCAGAGAAAATATACAAGAATATTGCAGAAAACAAAAGTGTCATCTGCTTAATGCCAACTCTACGTGAATGCTCAATCTTTAATGAGGAGCTTTTGAAATTGGAAAATGAAGACATCAAGAAATTGGAAGCAGTGGACAAAATTGAGGATGGAAGAATTACTGTCACAGTAACAGGCAAACTGAAAAATAAATTGGACTCACTAGAGAAGAATATCTCCAAAACAGCAGGATTAGAAAAAAATCTATATGTTTGCATGAACTGTAGAGTGTTTTTAAGGAGAAATTTGGATGTTGAAAAAGGCTTAGTGAATGGAGCGATGGGAAGAGTTGTGGGTTTTATTAATTATCAGAAAAAAGATGGAATTGAATGTTTAAAAATAAAATTTGATCAGATAGAGGAAGTTAAAGACATTTGTCGTTGTTCAGTTCGTTTCATGCTTGTGAAAGACTTATATGTACGTAGGAAGCAGTTTCCGTTTTCACTAGCATATGCTGTAACTATCCACAAGTCTCAAGGATTGACTGTAGATTGTGCATTTGTGAACATTGGTTCAACTGTGTTCAAAGAAGGTATGGCATATGTAGCTTTGTCACGAGTCAAAACATTATCAGGTTTATTCATGATTGACTTTGATGATTCAAAAGTTAGTGCTGATACAAACTGTGTAAAGGAGTATAATAGATTAAGAAGAAGCTATGCTCCTCATTTAGGTCAGTATCCTGTGTTGGAGAAACGTGTAGTTTCTCGTAAAAGGAGAAATGAGAATATCTGTAATGAAGATGTAGAGAAGAGGAAAAAAAAGAGGAGTGATGTAATTGCAAGCAAAAAGAATAAGGAAAATGAAGAACAGGTTGTAGGATGTCATTTTGAAAATAGCTCTGGTGTCAACTGCTACGCTAATGTAGTGCTGAATGTTGCATTTTATCTGGAAAGTTTGCAAGAGCAGATAATAGTAAATCAGGGAAAAAGATTCTGTTCAGAGCTCAGTCTCCTTTTTCAAAAGCTGAGTAAAGACAAAACTCAAATAGAAAGTGCTACTGACATTAGAAAACTTTTAGATGTATGTTCAGGACGAACACAGTTTTCTCAAAATGAACAGCAAGATGCACACGAATTTTTGATGTATTTTCTTCAGGTAGTGGAAGAAGAAGGAGTTCCCATTGACATTTTTTTTGGTCTCTCTTATAAATGGGAACATAGTTGTGAAAATTGTTATAATATATGTGGCTCTATTGTTGATAATGAAAGGTTTATTTATTTGACATTGCCAGAGAGTAAAACAGTCACTTTTGCAAAATTAGTTAAAGATGCTAATCATAGCATGAAATGTGGTGAGTGTAATTCTGACATGTTTTCAACATTAATTTTAAGGGAATACGGACAGTATGTAATTTTAATGATGCAACGATGTAGAGCTGATGGTTCAAAATTGGATACTTTAATAAAGAAGTTTACAGGACAGCAATTATCAATTTCAGGAAAAACTTTTGTAACTGTTGCAATAATTTTCCATGAAGGACCTACTGTTACTTCTGGACATTACACAGTTTATCTTAAATGTGAAAAAGGCTGGACACTGTGTAATGATTCCCAATTGATTTTCAAACAACGTTTGCCTTTTGATTTAGCAAATTCCTATCTAATCTTCCTGAAACCTAAATTTTAGAGAGACTTGGCAAGATCTGGACAAAATAATTTTACCATTTTACTGGATTACCATTGCAATTTTGTAGAAAAAATATTTTTTAAAATTATCATTTGGCCTAAAGGAAAGATAACCAATTGTAATGTGGACTTTTTAAATTTTTAATGCAATTTTGAAAAACCAATAATTTAGAGATAATCGGTAACTTCTGCACATTTTAAATTTTGGAATGCTATTGGACTGCCATTGGAAATTTTTACAAAAATGATTTAAAAAATTACTATTTGGCCATGTGGAAAAGTAAGCAATTCTATTGTGGACTAAATATATTATTCAAAAAATTTTCGTGAACCAAAATGTTACAGAGAATCGGTGAGATCTGGACAGATTAAACTTTAGAATTTTAATGGTTTTCCCTTGGAAATTTATTCCAGGGAAAAAAAAAAAATACTATTTGGCCTAAAGGAAATAAAATCAGATGTATTTTGGAGTTATTTGAGATATAATATTGTGATTATACTCCTGAAAGAAAAATATCAGACGGTATTTTAAAGAAAAAAGTATTGTTTTTAGATGATATTTTTTTAGAATAATATGCATTTCTGTAATGATAAGTTTAAGTGAGAAGAGATTCTGGGCTTTTTTAATACAATCTTTGAGATTGTTATTTTTTTTTGCCCGCTGTAAAATGATGAATGCAATTGCTTTCACAATTTATAGTGAAATGCAATATATTCTGAAAACAGCAAAAATAAGGCAAAAATATTTTTTGGTAAAAAATGTAAATATGTGTACTGTATTATAAAATGGTTTAAAAATATTAATACTTTTTTCTTTTTTTTCAGATCGATATAGAAAATTTTCGTAAACTACAACCATTTTAAAAACTATTTTTTAAAAAAACAAATGAATAAATATTTTTTTGAGTGAGTATGGTAAGTCAATTGTAATAATTGTAGTCTCTCAAGGACCTTGTAATGTGATAAACGATTTTTAGTGTTTTTTTTAAAAAATAAAAAAAAAGGTACGCTTACCGTACGCGTACGGTAAAAAAAAAAAAAAAAGTTTTTAAAAAAAAATGTAAAAAAAAGATGAAAGATAAGGTTGGCTCTTAAAAGAACCGTTGTGTTCATGCAGGGACAGAGGAAAGGAACCATGGGAAAATCATTCAAAGCTACAAATGTGCTGATCTATTTTGTTATTCACTAGGGAAACACTGGTCTCCCTATAACAAATTAGAGCTTTACAAAATGTGCAATGAATATCAACCTTCCGAAATCGAGGGTTCATTTCCAGAGGGCCAGCAAAAGGAGATTCTCCCCCCACAGATGAAGGGCTCACCTGAGCTGCAGAAGAAGGAGTAAGCTCTGCAGGTGATGGTCCAGGCTGAGCTGCTGTGGATGTACTGGCTCGTCTTTCTGAAGAGTTACCTCCAAAAAGATGAGCATGTGTCCTTTTGTGTACATCCTTGAGGTGCCTCATCATGGTGTGATTCCCAAAGGAATACTTCCTGTCAGGATTACCTCTAGAAAGTACACGCTGACACAGCTTGCAAGTAACTAAGGGTGCATTCACCTTTTGCTGGCCTTCAGGAAAAGTAAAATAATCCCATACATAAGAGGGCTTTACTTTCCTCGCTCTCTGCCTCAAGACAGTGCTGCTGGTGCTAGCCTCACTCTCAGAAGAGCTCTGCTGTTCTGCCATCGTATCCCAAAGACAAACCAGCTCCTTCTCCCAAGGGATCACAAGCAGAAATGAGGGGAATGGGTGTGGTGTAGGAGAGTTCTAGAACTGAAAGTAGTTTCAACCAATCAAAAGTTGTGTTTCATGATCACATGACCTACCGTACGCTTACGGTACGCTTACGGTACGCTTACGGCAAAAAGTACGCATGCGCGTAAAAAAGACACGCGCTTCCGCGCATGCGCATAACAGTCACTCCCGGCACTTCCGCGTAACGTGCGCGTGTGGCGTAAGCGCGCACGCGTCCCACGCGCAGTACGCGCGGCTACGCAAATTGCGTAACTATACGCAAGCAGCGTAGATAGATTACGGACGTTGCGTAAACCGTACGCTTACCGTGAGCTTACGGTACGCGTACTATAAAAAAAAAAAAAAAAAAAAAAAAAAACTGGAAATAAATTTTACATGTTTATTTTAAAAAATATATATAAAAAAAATATTTAAGGATTTAATTAATTTAACCATAGTCTTTATAAAAGGTTAGAACATTAAATTAAAAATATGTTTAAAAAAATAGAAAAAAAAAAAAATAGCATTTAAAAAACCTTGCAAATTCACTGAAAAAAACATGGGTTTCACACACGTTATAGTTAGGAATTAGCATTTAAAAAACCTTGCAAATTCACTGAAAAAACCATGGGTTTCACACACGTTATAGTTAGGAATTAGCATTTAAAAAACCTTAGAAATTCACTGAAAAAACCATAGGTTTCACACACGTTATAGTTAGGAATTAGCATTTAAAAAACCTTAGAAATTCAGTGAAAAAACCATAGGTTTCACACATGTTATAGTTAGCTGGACATTTTACTCGTAAAAAACCAATGAAATTGCCCCGTTATAGTTAGTTCAGCTAACTATAACTCGCGCGCCCGCAATGCACTGCTGATGACGTCACATATTACATCACTCATGACATGGTCAGTGACATCACTCATGACATCACTGATGACATCTCAAATGACATCACTGATGACATCACTGATGACATCATCCTTGTGATAGAGTGACAGACCGCCTCTCACGCTAATATAACCTTTGATACACACATTCAAAAATAGAGACTAAAATTTTCAAAACAATGGACATACCAATACCAGTTACAACAACCTCTTCAGTAATACTAAGATCCACATACACATCCACTCATTCACCAACAGTCCTATACAGTCACTCATACATGTACTCACTCATCATATGTACTCATACACCTATACATCCTGTAACACAATGCCACTCATCCATAGAGTTACTCACACACATAGTCACTCATGCTAATAAAGAATCAAACATACATTCACCTGCATATACAGTTATACACACACCACCACACTTACTTCTACGGAAACTTACACATACTTAGTCTTTTAAACAATCACTTATAGAAAAATATACTTATTCATACAGGAACTCTTTCAATCTCTCCCTCTCACATATACTCACATATATACACCAATAATCACATATACTAGTTTAAAACATATGTAGTTACTCCTGAAGACACTATTGAGACAGTCATTCACTCACTAACACACCCATACACACACTCATCCACCCATACAGTCTTGCACACATGCTGTGTTCAACACATACAAACAGTGAGTCACTCATTCATGCACCTATGCACTACGTAATACCCCCCACCGAACCATGCAGACACTCAGACTGATACTCAAAAAAACAACTAATAACCTATATAGACACCCATGTAGCTACTCACCAACCCATGCAGCCACTTATACACAAAGTGAGAGACTGTCACAGATATTTATATGTTTAAACATTACTCACTAAACCATGTATTCACTATGATACACTTAAACAGTCAGTTACACAATCAATTTTTCAAAAAAAAAACAACCATTTACACACTTATATACCCATTTATTCTTCCATCGACCTTGAGATATACATATATAAAACATATTTAATTTTTCAGAAAAACACACATTCACTGGATGATGTCATCAGTGATGTCATCAGTGATGTCATTTGAGATGTCATGAGTGATGTCATGAGTGATGTCACTGACCATGTCATGAGTGATGTAATATGTGACGTCATCAGCAGTGCATTGCGGGCGCGCGAGTTATAGTTAGCTGAACTAACTATAACGGGGCAATTTCATTGGTTTTTTACGAGTAAAATGTCCAGCTAACTATAACATGTGTGAAACCTATGGTTTTTTCACTGAATATATATATATATATACATATTTTTATGTAGCTATATATAAATATGTATATATATTTTTTTCAAAGAGATGCTTTTGGCTGCGCTCCGGAGGAGTATTTCTTTCTCACTTCATGGGGGTGTTTTCATTGCAATGCATGAGGGAATGTTTCATTTCTAAAACGTAAAATCGATCTTCATATTGATTTTGTATGTCATACATACATTTTAACTTTTTTTACCATTCAAGCTTGTTTAAAAAAAAAATCTTGTCAGGTACCACTATTGATTAAACATTTGAATCGCTCCATGTTCATAACAGGAGTGCCTCTCTGTGCTACTGCATGATTTCACGCTTATCTCTGGGGGCTCTGTTTGATACCCTTAGCATCATACTTGTCGCGTGGCCAAGTATGTGTCCTACCGCCTGTCATTCTGGCTGTCATCGGATGAGTCATAACTTGGGTTACAAGGAGGTAGACTGAGGCACAAGCGTGAGCCTTGTGCCAGTTTTCTGATTTGCTGCTGTTGCTTTTTCTGAAGAAGTTGCAAGCGAACATTTTGACACACATCTTTTTAATCTCCTGAGGCTTTATTTGGATCAACAGAATGTTCTGGAGGATGGGGTCTCGGTGGTACCTACTTAAATTTGTTGTTCTATTTTCAGAAGTAGAGACGAATCAACAAGCTCTGTGCATTCCGATGTCTTCCTAAAATAAACTGGGTGGTGGCAGTGGTGAAAATGAATCCCCCTCTCTAGCTTGGAAGTAGCGATGGTCCCATAGTCTACGGACACACACGTCCTCTGCAAGGCACAGTGGATTGCTCGCTTGCATTTTCTTCTTACATTTTAGGTTACTATGTGGTGGCCGACATGCACATTGGAAGGAAGGAATGTAGGGCACGGGGAACCTGCAAGTTGTGGCTGCTATGAGCGAATGAACGCAACACCTGTTGTATTTAGTCATTTAATGTTGGAAATATGCAGCAAATGGAGTAAATCAGAAAATGTCTTCAGAATAAAGGGGAACCAGGACGGCCATGGAAAAAATGAAGGATGGTTTTCCCATATATTTTTTGACAGTCACATATCTAAAATGATATGAGAAAGAAAAAAAAATATTATTAGATTGCTTGGGTTGGAAGTGCAAGACATTTTTCGGCGTTTATTTGCCGTTAGTCCATAATATAATGATTTAGGTGCATTTGAAGAGCTTAGCTGCACATTTATTTTCAGATTAACAAGGGGGCATAGTTACAAGGGCTTTATCTACTCTTTTTTGGCTTACAAAGCCAAAAAAGCAGAGATTAAACCAGCGCCCTATTTACAAGAGGGTGCTAACATGCATAATTGCATGTTAGCACCCTTTTTCCCAACGCCTTACTTTGCATCTCCAAAGTGGGCGTTACTGGGCGTACCCAAGATGGACTACCTTGCAAATATCGCTGGTGTTTACATCGTGATATTTACAAGGCAGCCCACATGATTTTAGCGCACATTAGATTTTGGCGAAAATGGCCGTTTTCACCAAAACCTAACGTCGGCTAAAATCCTGGCTTAGCCATCCCTAACATAGGGGGTGGATTATGCTGATACGACCCTTTGGGCCGTATCAGCAAGGTTATCGCCCTTTTGCAGGGAACATCGCTGGAAAACAAGCGATGTTCCCTGCAAAAGAGTGATAACCTCGCTATCTCTGGAATGTTTATCGCCCTGGAGTAACGCGTTGTTAATAACGCTCTACCAGGGTGATAAATACCAGAGATAGCCTGTGATAATATATTTATCGCTAAGCATGGCCAGTGATAATTATCGCTGGCGTTGTTAATATGCCCCAAGGTTTTTAAAACGTTCTGTGAAGCTGTGTCATTCTACGTTGCCTGCTCCTAGTAATGGGTACTGTGATTCATAATTTTTTTGTGATTTTCATAATTTGACCTCATCGACATTTACATTTGAAATAATTATTGTGCCATAACGTTGTTGTATATTTTCTGTTTTAACCATGCTAGTGTTTCCACAATTTTAAAAGTGTAAATTGATTATTTTTCACCGCAACAAGTTTGTAGTACAAATGATTGTTTTTCAGACCCCTTACGCATCGCAAAAATAGGTGTAACCTAGTGGGTCCTGTCCAGTCCGAATAACTATTCTACCATACTTATCAGCGCTCATATTTACAGAAAAATATTCTTATGTTTGCTAATGATTTGTGTTTCACACATAACCGTTTTCATGCACGATGGCCTTCATGAAAATGCAACATTTGTGTGGTGTTCATAAGTCCGTGGAATGTGCTTATTTTCCCCCAGCTGCTTTAAGCTACTGTTCTTCATTTCGATAATCAGTGCATGCATTTTTCACACAATAGGAGAGTTACTCTGCCAACATTAAGCAATGAATGCTTGCATAGCATCCGTTGGCTATGTTTAGTTTCCAACGTGTGTTTGTGCGGCAATGTGTGTGTGTATTTAAGAGTGTATCCTCTACAGTGGAGGTTATTCTGTTTTAAGATATTTGTCATTTTAAGGCCTGGACTGACCTATCGTTACTAATTCTTTAAAATATGCATATAGTGGCTTTTGCTCCATTCAAAGGAGTATTAATTTCTCATCTCATTCTATGGACTGATGTAAAATTGAGACTTCTATGGAGCGCTTGCCCTTCAATGCTCCAAAGTGCACTGAATCATCACCCATTATATTATTTACATTAAACATGCATTGCATACATTGCAATTATTCTTTGTATAATTTTTTGATTGCAGAGGGCTTTAAAAAAAAATGTGGTCAAGAATCATGAGGAAGCCGTACATACCTGTACAACTTAATTATCAGGAGTCTTTTGGTTCAGTAGCCCAGTGCATTATGGTATTTGTAGTGCATGTTTTGAATAAAATTCCTGAGACATAAATTGCTCTTTATGTAGCTCCTCAGATGAATGTAACGCAGCTTGGGCCACATTACACAATGTTCCCAAGGGGCCCAATGGGCGTTTGCACCTGCTTTGCATGGCCCCGGGGCACTTTGGTATTACAGAAGGGGCCACAGATAGTTATGCAGACCCTTCTGTAACACAGATAGCGCAGGTGCACATATAGCATCAGCACTATTAAGTGAGGGCATTTCCTCATTTGCATGGGAACATGGCCTTAGTAGGCGCACTGAAATTGTGCTACATAAAGGTAGTGCACTATCAGTGCGCCCCCTGAGGGTAGCTCTCTCAAGGGATGAAAGGAAGTTCCATGGACCCCACAAGACATCTCCCTGCAGGTGGGTGCACTCACTTACTGCACCCCCGTGCAAGGGGATCGCTAATCCCTTTTGTAAGTACAGATGGGTTCCTTCACAGAGAAACATGGGAGCCTTACCAGAGAAACACAGGGCAGCTTTTAAACAGCTGCCTTGTTTTTCTCTTGATTGTGCTGCCCTGAGGGCAGTGCATTCTTCATAATAGGGCACACTTTCTCTGACTGTACCTGGCACACCTGCTTAAAGGTGCACTGTATTTCAGTAATATGGGCCCTGGTCTTAAATATCTCAAATTTATACAGAATAGTGTGAGTACCTGTTCAATAACTGCGTTCCTGCGAGGGACCATCTTCTTCCGGGGCACTGCCACCTTTTTGCTCCTAGGAAACCACAATGGAAAATCAAAAAGAGGTTTTGTCGCTAGCTGCCTAGATGGTACTTGTGTATATTTCTTTTTAAAAACATACTTTTAACTTTTAAACTTTTAAGACTGAATTGAAAGCATTGTGTTCTCCTATCCGTGTACATCCTTACCATATGTTGCTGCTTGAATACTTGCGTTTTTGCACACTTTCAGATTGATTCCTCCTCCCCAGAGTGCTCCTTAGCCCCGGTCCAACTCGGCAAGTGCCGTTGAGCGGAGGGCTGCTTGGAGTCACTCGCAGGGCAGGGCAGGTTACTTCCGGGTCAGGTAGCGCTCGAACTCTCGCGTTGCCTGGCTACTTAAAACAGATGCCTAATCATTTGCGCAGCGGACGCGCGCAGCGGACGCGCGCAGCGGGCGCGCCAAAGGCGTGCCAAAGGCAAGCCCGTCTGCGCCCGGCCGCGCCCGGCCGGGACCAGGGGCCACGACCCCTGTTAGTTCTCATATTACTCTCTGCTATAGCACACAGTCACTTATGGCCCTAAAAGGGTACATCAGTACTAACTGTCTGCACTCTATGGATATTGCTCTCACCCCCTCCCGATGTCCTCTGTGTAGCTTTATTCTTCAGCTGTGTAGGAAGGCGACCCCCGCTCCTGGCCCTCCACTGAATTTTTTCCTGTTGAACTGTCGCTCCCTTTCTAAACATTCTGCGAAGATCAATCTCTTGCTAGAGGACCGTAAACCAGATGCTCTCTTTCTTACTGAAATCTGGCTTCACGAGGGATCTGAGCCCGTCATCACTCAAACCCTTCCCTCTGGCTATCTTATACAAAGAGCCGATCGCAAGATCGCAAAAGGTGGGGGACTAGCAATAATCTACAAAGATAACATCAGCTGCCGCTCCTCCTTGGTTGGCCCACCCGACTGTGAAAGTATGCACTTTTCCCTTGAAATCTCATCCACCTGCACTTTCTCAGGTCTATTGATCTATCGTCCTCCAGGAGCAATTGGCCAATTCCTCAGCTCCCTCCCTATATTTGTAGCAGATCTAGCCGTGTCCTCAGCAAATATTTCAATCCTCGGAGATCTCAACATTCACCTGGATGATCCTTCAAACCTATTGGCCACTGAGTTATCCTCCTGCCTATCTGCACTTCAAATCAAGCAGAAAGGCTTTGCTCCAACTCATGACAAAGGTCACCTTTTGGACCCAGTCTTCAGTAACGACCAGAAGATCTTGGTCGGGGTCCCCATCCCTCTCCCCTGGACAGACCATTCGCTAGTGCCCCTGGTTTGGGAGACCTGGGGTCCCAAACCTCTAACCAAGTCCACTTTGACCCTAGAGAGGAAATGGTCAAACCTATCTGTTAGTCAATGGACAGAGGCTCTCAGTACGACCAGACCTTCTGTCGCCTCTAATCCAGAGTTGGCTAACAGTAACTTCAACTCCTGGATTGTTAACTCCCTGGATACGTTAGTCCCAAAAATATCCTCGCTCAAAAAAGCCAGGACAAAAACCTCCCCTTGGTTTACACCTCAACTAAGGAGACTCAAACAGATTTGTAGACAACAGGAAAGGAGATGGAGACAGAACTATGATGAAGCTAGGAAAACTGAATACAGAAATTTAATGCGGACCTATAAGGCTGAGATCAAATTGGCACAATTAAAATTCTACGAGGGAAAAATCAATGCTGCTACCAATGCCCCTAAAGAGATTTTCCGTATTGCTAAATCTCTAACTTCACTGCCACAGGAACTCCCCAGAGAGGAGAAAGCCCCACAGCGCTGCAACGACTTAGCTGAATATTTTGACAACAAAATTTGTCTGATTTGTCTGCCTTTCTCCCATTATATACCAGATCTCACCGTTCCTTGTGCAATGGCCGACATTAAGAGCTCCCTAGAAGAATTCCCTCGACTTAATTCCAAATCCCTGGGCACTCTTATGTCCACAGTAATCTCTGGCTCCCCCACCGACCCTGCCCCTCCTCAACACCTTTCACAGGTTTTCAAAATAATTGGCCCTGTCATTCAAGACACACTAAATTCTTCCATCACATCGGGCATAGTACCGATGGCATGGAAATGTGCTCAAGTTAGAGCCCTCTTGAAAAAGCCCAATTTGGATCATTCTGACATGGCTAATTACCGCCCCATCTCTCTTCTCCCTTGGCTGAGCAAGCTAATCGAAAAACATATCAACTCCACCTTAGTCAATTGCTTCATGTATCTCAAACAAGGTTTCGTCCTCAGATGGGAACAGAGACGGCCTTGCTTGCAGTTACTGAAGAGGCTAGAAGACTTCTGGACCAAGGTGGCTCGGCAGCTATCATCCTATTAGACCTCAGTGCCGCCTTCGACACTGTCAACCATAACATCCTGCTGGAGCGTCTGGCCAACCTGGGTGTGAGAAATCTGGCCCTCACTTGGTTCCAGTCCTTTCTCAAAGACCGCTCATTCCAAGTGTTCGAGGGCTCCACCTCATCCAACCGTTGGCCCCTCAGCTGTGGGGTTCCTCAGGGCTCCTCCCTAAGCCCCACACTTTTTAATGCCTATATGGCCCCGCTCGCTGAGATAGTCGTCCCTTATGGTATACAAATCATTACCTATGCGGACGACACCCAACTGGTGGTACCACTAAATTACCCTGAGGGTTCCTCCAGCACACTGGGTCTCTGTTCAGAGGCGGTCGCACACTGGATGAACCACTCCCATCTCAAATTAAACGGGGATAAGACGGAACTCATGTTCCTGGGTAAAAGTTCATCACCCACCCCGTCACTCACTTGGCCACCTTGTCTTGGCCCCATGCCCATTCCTAAGCTACAGATCAAAAGCCTTGGCATGTGGCTTGATAGTTCCCTCTGCTTCAACCATCAAGCCACCAAGCTCTCTGCCACATGCTTTGGCCTGATGCGGATGCTTAGGAAAATTCTTCCTTTGCTTCCTTTCCAAGCCAGGAGAATCATGGTGCAGGCCTTGATTCTGTCCCGCTTGGACTATGGGAACGCACTTTATCTAGGCGCCCCCCAGTCCACTCTTCACAGACTCCAAGTTATCCAAAACTGTGCGGCGTGCCAACTGCTCCAGGTTCCCCGTAGACACACAGCTAGGCCCGCCCTGAGGCTCCTCCACTGGCTGCCCATACGAGCCAGGATTCATTTCAAGGCTCTGTGCCTGGCTCACAAAGCTTTGTGGAAATCTGCCCCCCCCCCATTCTTCAGTCCCTGAATACCCCCTATCATCCTTCTAGAACTCTCCGTTCCAGTTCGGCTTTCCTTGCCACTCCCCTAAAAATCCGAAGGTCTAGATGAGGTGGACGTTCGTTCTCTCTAAATGTTTCCAACCTTTGGAACACCTTACCTCCCATTCTTCGGGGAGAACCTGATCTGCTATCATTCCGGAAATTGCTCAAGACCCACCTCTTCCTCTCAGCACCCTAGCGTCAAGCCCCCTCGCTCTTATCTCTCCATTCCGCCAAGGGCTAGGAGGCCTCAGGGTAGCTAAGCGCTATACAAGTACAATTTCAATTCAATTCAATTCAATTAAAAAACAACAGAAAATGATAAGTGCAGTTCATGGTTTAAATAACCTTCTCTCAGTAACTAGTCTTGCTTTGGATTATGGACCATGGAGTTATGAGGCATAGAGTTCAATTTTCACAACTTCATTATTTCTAACCTTTTGGCTCGATAGCCCTCGCCAGTGTATTATGGTCGCTGTAATACAGCAACATATACTGATTGCAATGTCTGCTACATATATCTCTCTATTTTGGAACTTCTTAAAGGATTGTTGGACAGATGGTTTGAAAGCAACATCACTTGACTGCATCCTTATGATATCTTTCAAATGGGAACAACTTGAGCCAATCTCAATGGTTCCTTCACACTCCTTTGATAACTGTGTACTTTATTGTTGTCCTATGACTTTTACGTACAGTATTGCATGGTATTTTGAAAATAAAGTCTTTTTTTTTTTTTTTTAAATGAAAGCACAGGCTGAACAATGATTTGTTGATTGTTATCATATGCTTTACTGAGTTCTGAGTTTCTAATCCAAAGCACCTCCCTGTGCAAACATTGGATGGTTTAACCTCACTTCCCCAAGCGTCAAGTGCTAAAGGGGTGTACTTGGTGCTCATCTTTGGCCTCAATTGAGAGGTAAACCCCAGGAGACCAGTGGTGAAAGGTTTTCATTGTTCAAGTCTGATCCCAGGAATATATGGGACT
This sequence comes from Triturus cristatus, assembly GCF_964204655.1. NCBI lineage: Eukaryota > Metazoa > Chordata > Amphibia > Caudata > Salamandridae > Triturus > Triturus cristatus. Next base: position 597,922,762 of record NC_140589.1, read on the forward strand.
CCTGGATAGTTTGCCACAATCTTTAATAAGGTTAGTGGTCAAGGATGTACTGGTCTTGGGTATTTGGAAAAGAGGGATTGCAGAAATAAACTGTATATCATACATGAAAGCATGATTTTTTTAAATTCAATAACTTTATTGATTTTTCTTTTCAAACACAAAATAAATAAAAGACGGGACAAAGGAGTAGAAGTAAAGCACCTGCGGTTCTTGTGCTGCATGCAGTCTTACCTCCGTGACCAAGGAAATTGACATTGGCACTGGCCGACCTTGGACTTTGAGGAGCCACACGAACTGCAACAGCTCTCATCTGATTTATTTGATCACCTGCCCTTGTGAGCTGAGATATATTGGCATGACCACCCGCCGCATCAAAACCCGTATCTTGGAACACAAGAGCACGATACGGTGTGGCCGCTCCTCCACCAAACTTACAAACCACTTTTTGGAGGTTAAACATGCTCCCGATGACTTACATTGGACTGTCATAGACAAACCCCACATACCACCACACCTTACAGACAGCTCCGCTTTTCTTTTCAAACGGGAACAGAGGTGGGTGTATAAACTACAAACACATGTTCGGGGTCTGAACGACGATATCCCTTGGCTATCGTTATGAACACACTCAGCCTGTCCCCATTGAGTCATGTGTCACATTTTTGTGATGGGCACTTTTGATTCAGCCCGCACCACATCACTGCCATGCCTACCCGCTGTACACATTGGCCCTATCACCTCTGGCCGTTGTCTATATACACTTGTATATTTTGTTCTCTTACCGGGCCACTCCCGGACCTCCACCACCCTCGTGGAATTAGGTGTTTTACACATCTGCCCTAACTCTCCATGATGCTTCGCACATTCAAGAGCAACATGTGCCTTGACAGCCTTCCTTCTAGTCTGACGGCGGCTTCCGCATTCTTTCATGCTCCCGCGTCATCCCCCTGACTCATCATGACGCTCGAGCCAGTGAGATTTTGACAGCGTCATCCTTGCCCTGTCATCCCCATCTCCCTGGTTACCGCCAGCCAGTTGAGACAGCGCTTCGCATTGGCTCCCACCATTGCATGCACACAGTACCTGCCGCGCGATTGGCCATCCATCCGCCGGCAGTTTCTTTTTTCTTTCGGCCCCGTCCAACCACACGGGACCTCCGGCTGCAGGCTCATTCCAGCCCGGTTCCCCGACGGATAGGTAGGCTTTTTTCGCTCGCTGGGTTTCACTTGATCGCCTGATTCTGAAAGCGTCCACCCTCGAGCGGTGCCTTTTTTACCTCCACTTTGGTTCGCCACTGAACGGACTTGCATTATTCCACTCATTCTGTCTATCTGCCCTGCATTCAGCCACGTTTTAATTTTCACGATGACCTTCCCGAGGTCAGTTCCTTGTGCAGACTCTGCCTCCGGCAGTTCTCCCTTGTTTTTCAGCAGATCTTCCCACTTTTTCCACACTTGCTCTTGTTATGTAAGTCCCCTCAGCAGCCTTACATTTTTTCTTTTAGAGCGGTGTTCCTTCCTGAGCGGTTGCCAGGTGGAGGTCCTCCTACCACCCAGTTTGCACGGGTGAGTTGGACCATGCTTCAAGTTTATAATTTTCATATTAGTCATGACTGAGCATATGAGTTCCAATACAATTTTTACACTGTCTCCCTTTCTTTTGTTATCCAGGTGTTGTTTGTACTTTTGAGGAGATTTGCACTCTACAATCAAGCTGAGGGTGCCCTATATCCTTTGTCACGTTGTTGTTTTTTCCTTGCAGTAGCTTTGAGGTCCTGATGAAAGCCTAGCCTAGATAGGCGCTATGGCTGAAACATGTCGACCACATTCCCTCACGTTGCCTCATTGATCAAACCAGATTAGTAATGCCCCTACTCTTTTTTAATCTAATATCGGTACGGCATTGTTTCACAGAAGTCCTCTGGCCGTCCCGTCATTAGTTTTAATACACTTCCCTTGTTTTTTCACTACTATCAGCACTGCGATCCCCACTCACTTCAGGCTCATTTGTGGATTTATTCCTTTTTCCTAGTGCATAATACCCATAGAACAAAGCATTCACGTCTCATACAAGGGCGCTGCCGCCCCTTGAGATCTTGAGATTTTCTTTGGGATGAAAATCCCATGTGATGGGGTTAGTTACCCACGGTGATTGGATGACCATGGTCTTGGAGCTTTCTCCACTACGTACATTAGGTTTTACCTCCTCACCATACACACCACCTTTCTCTCTTTACTATTAGACCCCAGGATTTCTTTTGTGTTATATGTAGAAGTAAAGCAAAACATCAAATGTCACCTTGGATAAAGGAAAATGAGAAAATATTACAAGTATCGCAGGATGAATGAGCTGGATGAGGGTACAAATGTTTTAATGTCCTCATTTGGCAGCAACAGTTTGAGTTGTACTGAGCATTTTGCATCAAACGTTGCTATCCAACATATGAAGAGGGTGGATACACGCCCAATTTTCAGAATAGCTGCAAGATAAATTTACAGACAATTTAAATGTAAATCACGTACATTGTCAATATCTCTCTATATGGGGAATGAGGAAGAATCTGGCTCTCGGGGACCTATAGCATTGCGAGCACTCCTGCATCAAAACTTTCCTTAAGTGATTCCTGGAGGGCCTGGGCTTGTGATGCCCAATCCTAACACCGAAATGAAGGAATTAAGCTTTAAATGTAGGTTTATATTATAAAATATAACCAAAGTGTAGACACCTCTTGTCCATTTTCATTCCAATTATATGCGAAATGTCCAATAACTTTGTGTGACAGGTTTCCACAAATTACCTTCTGAGACAGCGAATGGAATGGAAACGGTAATCTGTGGAGAAAACATGCTTATGAACTAGGAAGAAAACAGGAATGTGGAGTCACAATGGTACCTGTATGATGTATGGCGAAAGGAGATTTTTTTTTTTTTTCGCTTACCTGAAAATGCCTACAAGTGTTTTACTGTTTTTGATTGGTGTGATTCTTGTCGTCGTCGGCGTCTGTTTACGTGCTTTCTGCCACGTGCAATGGGTCTCCTTGCTGTAATGGTGCACAATTTAAATAATGTTAACACTGAGCACAGCTGTCAAACAGCTTCAACCAGTACTGGATTGTCAGTCAACCGAGCCTTGCATGCTGGAATGTTTCTGCCATACTTACAAAATAAAAATTAAAACTACAAGTCCCAGAATCAAATGTGCTGTATGTTGGGTAAAGGCCATGACTGGTTCAAGAAGCCCCGCATGACACAGGACAACTTGGCAAGGCTGAGTACAGGCCCTCTCCCATCCTAGCTCTCTAAAGGGCATATTAACAACGGCCAGCGATAATTATGCTTAGTGATAATTATTTTATCACAGTCTATCTCTGGTGTTTATCGCCCTGGTAGTGCGTTATTAACAACGCGTTACTGCAGGGCGATAAAAATTCCAGAGATAGCGAGGTTATCGCCCTATTGCAGGGAACATCGCTGGTTTTCCAGTGATGTTCCCTGCAAAAGGGCGATAACCTTGCTGATACGACCCACAGGGTCGTATCAGCATAATCCACCCCCTATTTTAGGGATGGCTAAGTCAGGATTTTAGCAGATGTTAGGTTTTGTCGAAAACGACCGTTTTCGCCAAAATCTAATGTGTGCTAAAATCGTGTGGGCTGCCTTGTAAATATCGCGATGTAAACATCAGCGATATTTGCAAGGTAGTCCATCTTGGGTACGCCCAGTAACGCCCACTTTGCATCTCATTGGAGATGCAAAGTGAGGCGTTGGGAAAAAGGGTGCTAACATGCGATTATGCATGTTAGCACCCTCTTGTAAATAGGGCGCTGGCTTTATCTCCGCTTTTTTGGCTTTGTAAGCCAAAAAAGCAGAGCTAAAGCCCTTGTAATATGCCCCTTGGGGGCATATTATCAAGCCAGGCGATACAATTATCGCCGCTTTAGCGGCATTAAACTGCCGCTAAAACGGCGATAATGGGCTTGATAATATGCTCTATGGAATTCCAATTGAAGCCCATGTTAGATGTGAAGGACGGATAACATGGGCTTCAATTGGAATTCCATAGAGCATATTATCAAGCCCATTATCGCCGCTTTAGCGCCAGTTTTCTGCCGCTAAAGCGGCGATAATTTTATCGCCAGGCTTGATAATATGCCTCTGAGTGAGAAAGACCCTTGCAACCTGTAGGCAGTCGGAAGTGTAGAGTGTGAACCTCTATATACAATGCTCTTTGTGATGCCGAGCGTGGGAAACTTCGTCTCCAGTCCATGACTGAGGCCCTCAACCACTTTAATTCATGTTCAAGATGTAGGAGACATTTCAATGATGCTGAAAATGCCATGTTTATTTTTCGCTTGTTGCACGCGGCTTCCAATAGATGGAAAATCCCATGCTGGCTGCACCACGATGACTGCTGCCTTTTGAGTACATTAACTGAAGTTCCCTCTGGTGCTTGTTTAAGCTCTCAGCTCTGGTCATTTATCAGATTTAATGTACTACAGAAGACTGCAAGTCACAGTGGAGCATTTCCAGGGCAGGGTATTTGTTCCGTGTTCAGGAACCCGTGACTTTCAGCTGTATTACTACTGGGTCCCCCACTCCGTTCTTTGCTCATCGAATGCAATGAAAACTCAAAGGGCAAATTTTAGCTTTCACTTTTCCTTGGAATTCGTGTTTATCCTATTTTCGAAAATTCGCTATCAATAATCCATACGATGCCTACAAACATTTGACTATTCCCTTAATTGCTTTAATGGTATGCTAATTAATTTGAAGTTTTGGTCATTTTTTATTTTTATTCTTTTATTCGCTGCTGGAGCTCTTCATGCCATCACTTAAGCATTTATCATTATAGACAATCTTCCTCATCCAGCAGCCAGGATAAATATTGTACCCATTCCAGGTGGCTAGAAAATGGCCCACCTCTTAGAAGAACACTCATTTCAGTTCAAAGATTTGAAGCAATGGCCTCGGACTTTTCTGAATTTCTTTGGATAGCCTCTTGTACCATGTGTAGCTTTCTCTTCTTTAAGACTCCAGCCTATTTCTACATGGTACGTCGAATTTCAGCACTATGGGGCAGATTTATGAGCCCCTTGCGCCACTTTTGCGTCACTTTTCCCATGTTAAAAGTGACGCAAAAGTGGCGCAAGGGGCTCATAAATCTGCCCCTATGTGCTTTCCAAAGCCTTATTACACCCTTCTTGGCAGCTATCACTCCCAAATTCCAAAGTGCTTTGAGATTTTATGACGGTGGATCATCATCTTTTATACAGTTGTTCCTGTAACCCCTATTTAAGTCTCAAAGCCTGACTTCAATCTTTGGGCATTTCCACATCAAATGGAACAAGGTAACCCTCATATAACATTCCATCAAACAAATGTCATCCTGATTCCTTCCTATTTTGTACAGTGAAGAGTGTCCATATTAGACCCTATGCAAAATCGTGCATTGTATTAGGCCGAAGTCCACCATATTGCAACCTCTCTAGGGTACATAAGTGACACCTCCCAGCCAGTGGCCAGGGCAGCCTCCCATCTGGACCAAAGTCGGCCCCATTCATGCAGAGCACTGTTGAGTACATTTCGGTATTGCTGTGAGCTGGCACTAGTGTTCATCTTTGTCCCTAACATCCTATATTTTCGAGTGTGCCATCAGTTATGTCCAAGGGCATACTCTGGCGTAGGACATGCCTGAAGTACAGGTATTAAACCCCCTAATTTGCGGACAGCTCAGAAGCAGTTTCTATGTGCTCAAACAACACTATGGGCCATATTATCAAAAACGGCTCTAACATTATAATATGCCCTTGAAAATTTCAATAGAAGCCGAGGTTTGATGTCCTTCACACCAGAACCTGGGCTTCTATTGGAATTCTCAAGGGCATATTATCAAGCCCCTTATCCCGGCTTTAACGGCAGTTTCCTGCCGCTAAAGCAGCATTAATGTTATTGCCGTTCTTGATAATATGGCCCTATATCTCCCTCAGCCCTACCATCTGCTACCTCTGAGATCACTAGCATATCCCATGCCCTAAATGCCCCTAATGTCCCTATATCTGGTAATTAGAACCTCCACCAAAGAGATGCATTCTCAGTGATTTCTCATTCTAGTTTGAGAAATCTTACGGAGTGCCTCCACACTCTGACCTTTGTTGGTGTTGCTGTTGGGTGATATTCACAGCTCCCACCCTTGCATACTGTACCCAAAGGCATACCTTTCAGTGCTAAGGGAGGGTTCTTGAAGTGACGCAAACATCCAGTCTTCACAATAAGGAGGTGGGATGCCCAACTGTTCCTTCATAAATCAGGAAATTCTATTACTTCACTACCCTCTGCAGCATGTTAAGGGCTACACATGTCCTCCCCTTTCCCACAGGAGTGGATACAAACACCCATCCACATTTTTAAAGAAGTCTTCTTAGTTCTTACGTAGGGTGATCTGCAGAGCACACAGTAGTCTTGGCAAGGCTGGCATTATACAGAGTTGTGTCAGTCAAAGAGAGAGGACTTTTCCAAATGGCTACATTACTTTTGCTTTTTTTCGTCTTTCATGCCCATATACACACTCCCCTCACCGCAGTTTTAATATCCTGGATCTGAAGCCATGGTATCTAAGTACTTTCTATTACCTCTGATTACCAAAGGAAATTACAAAAATTTCGCCCAGGCCTGAAAGGTCTGTGACTGAAAGTATTACTGGGTAGTAGGAGCCAGGTAGCAGGTGGTAGCCGGTGGACAAGCAGGCATGGAGGGAATGCAGGGGCTGATGTATGGAATTTCCATTCACAAAAAGTGGTCCCAAATAGCACACCAACATTTTGCGAACGGAAGAGAATTTTGTGAACTGACCTATGTACTAATAGGTCAATTGACAACATTGTGAACTGTAGTGGGTTGCAATCCACCCTGCTTCATCAATATTTATGAGGTTAGTAGTAAATTGCGACTCAATACGATTGGATACCATCCCAGTGATGATGGCTTTTTTGAGTCAGCAGACCACCATGTCTGAAATCTCTTTTTAAATAAAGTCAACTTTTTTAAATGAATCCCATTTTATTTTACTTAAATGATAGTGGGCTTCATTTCAACAGAAAATGACTTTTTGTTTGTTTGGGAATTGACAGTGTTCCCTTGGACCACTGCCTAATCTCCCACAAACTTACAAAGGGGTAGGAAGAGGTCCCTTTCCAATTTACTAATGGGTTAACATCTCTTTGGGTGTTGGTATAATTTCAATGTTATGAAACCAGTTTACATTTGTGAAACATTGATACATACCTTAACAAATCTCTATATGGAAGAGGCGCCCTAAACACGCCCATTTCATATAGTGATACTTGATGTTAGAAATGGGGTTTCTGGTTGGCTAGGGTATGCACTTAAGCCAGGTGGAACCCACCACTCTAGTCAGTGGAAGTCAGTTACACACCAAGATAACCTGTGCTCACATTCCGTTAGCTTAGTTCAGAGTAGGCAGGCTTATCTACAGAGGCAATGTGTGAAGCATTTGTGCAACACGCTCACACAGTAACACAATGAATACACCACAAAAGAGACTCCATGCAGAATTATATGAAACAGATTATATTGTACATAGAACAAGACCAAAACAACATGAAACATAATACTTTGCACAGTATGCGATTATTCAGATAGTACTCCTTATCCTTATCAAGGCAAGACCAAAACAACACAAATCATTCCATTAGTGCCCGTAATACAATCTAGGTTGGAGAAAAAATCATGAATCGCAATCTGCAACAATGAAAACATAGGACACAGCGCACCTGTGCTTCTATTTAAACTATATATGGTAATTTGTTGTGCACATTGAAACGATTGCATTTATGAGCAAAATGTAGAGCACAGAATTACTGTATCACGTTTAGTAATCTGGTCTGGATATGGAAAGCTAAATCTCGTTATCCTAAACACAACACAGTTAAAATATTAACGCTTAGTTAAGTACTTGTCATGTTATCACAATAAATCCCTGTAAAGCACACAGGAACTAAATATGCCCTTGCATCTCTTCAAGGGTTTACGGTCACCTGAAAGACCGGAAGGCAACATGCCATTAGCATTATGGTTGATCCCTTGACAGACTTTACTGTAACACAAGCCTGTTCTCCAAGTGGGACCACTCACGGAATAGTCCCAGTTCACTATACTTCCATCGACCTCCAGATCAAGCAGTGAAGGAGGGGGCAACAATTGGATTGTAGGCGGGCAATGAAGGAACAGAGATTCCAAGGGTCCCTTGGGACTGGGGAAGATGCAGCGTATAAGCACGCTGGTCGAGGGACAGGGCTTCATGGTTGCAGTGGCAACTCCCAGCCCTCGGGCAGTATGATAGGGGAGTGTACAAAGTGCTCAGGCCCCCGCTGTTCATGGAAAGCCAGACGTGCTTTAACATACGCCGTTTGTTTAAAGCAAAAGCAAGCGCTCACTATGCGCTGGGTTGCAGCACATTTCCAAAAGTTCCTGTACTTCAGATTGGCCCAGAATGAAGTGCTCCACATGCGCTTTCTGAGAATGAAGTGCTCACCACACGCTGGTGTAAACATCATGCAGAACAAGGAGCTGTAGTTATGGTTCCTTGATTAGCCTGCTGCTGCCGGGCTGCCAAGAGACAGAGTCCCCCAGCAGAAGGATTGGATGCAATAATTTATGGCCCTGAGATTGCAAGTACAGAGGGCAAGCCAACAAGCCCTTAGAGAACACTTGGGGGCACAAAAGGAGATGCAGGCAGCAGACCAGCACATAAAGTCAGATTTGCAAAGTGGCAGTCTCTCCTGCAGTCCATCAGTCAGTAGGCAGCAAGCCAGCACAACAAAGCAGGTAGTCCAAATGACAGTTCCTCCTGGCAGCACAGCAGTCCTCTTGGCAATGTGCAGATTGTAGAGGCAGCAGCGTCTGGCTACAAGTCCCACGCAGTGTCTAAAAACATGGGGTCAGAGCCCCTGTACTTATACTATAAAATGTTTTTAATGAAAGGATGACTTCAAAGGAACCTTTAGAAGGGCATAGCAATCCCTTTCAGCCCAGCCATGGCTCTATAGGATCAGTAGGGGGTTGATCAGCCCTTTGTGCAGGACACAACCTATACAAATGTAAGTGTGAACCATCTCTCCCAGCCCAGGAAGACTATCAGTATGCAGATGAATGCAGATGTATCCCCTGTCATACATAGCCCATCCTGTGTTGTGGCTGTCTAGTAAGTATACACAAAGTGTAGCTGTCACCCAGCCCAGACGTGTATTAGAGCCAGGCTACAAAGCACAAAGAGTCATAAGCCCAGAGAAATGCTGACTTACTAAAATGGCATTTCTAAAATAGTAATGTAAAATCCACCTATACAATTACGTGGGATTTATCACCACTATTCTAAACATACTAAACATGGCAACACTACTCCTTTCTGATCAGGAATCACAAATTAAAAGTTTATAAGGGAATTCCCAATGCGAGCCTATGAGAGGAGTTGACGACAGTAGTGAAAAAATAGGCTGTTTGTCACTACCAGGACATGCCACTCATAAAGGGACATGTCTTATATTTTTCTTACAAAGAACCCAGTCCATACGGCTACCTAGAGCCTCCCATATGAGTGACCTATGTGTAATAAAATGGGAGTTTAAGGCTTGCCAAGTCAAAGTGACAGTAAATTGCACACACAGCCCTTGTGATGGCAGGCCTGACACAGGTTTGAAAGGCTACTTCTGTAGGTAGCACAAGCAGTGCTGCAGGCCCACTAGCAGCATTTAATTTACAGGCCCTGGTATACCAATGTACAAGGGACTTATAAGTAACTCAAATGTACCAAACAGGTGTAAACCAATCTTATTATGTTTCGAGGAGAAAGCACATACTCTTTATCACTGACTAGCAGTGGTAAAGTGTCCAGAGTCCTAAAGCCAACAAAAAGGTCAGAAAAATAGGTGGAGGAAGACAAAATGTTTGGGGTTAACCCACTAGATATGGTTAAGGTCCAACACTTGTTATTTGCTAAAGTGTTGACAAATTGGAATATGAGTTTAGTGCATAACAAAACGCATTTTTCAGTTGTAAACCCTGAGATTTTGCCAATTGCAGGCTTCACGACCACAAAGTGGCTTTGTACCTGATCCCCATTCCAGCCTCTAGGTGCACAAGAGAGCTTTGACTAAAATCTTTAAGCAGGAATTTGCTAGAAAGATCTTCTCAAGGACCACCAGACAAGCTGTAGGTAGGGATTTACAACAATGATGACATGCTCAGGTGACTGAGAGTTAAATGACTTTCATTAGAGACTGAAAGTTAAATACTTTAGTTACTGCTGGATTATTTAATTTATTTACTTCTTTATTTAGATATTTTGTGAGTGCTGACCTGGGACAAACGCTTCCTTCATAGTGCTGATGACTTTTTAAGGCATTTTTTGAGATAGGAAATTGCATGTGGGTATCAGAAGCGGACTTTGAAAGGGACAGTACAGCAGTGGGACAGGCCATGACCCTTTTTTAAATGAAAGTTGGTTAGTTTAGTGCTTTTTTGGTGGGAATACCTCTTTGACTTTAGTTTTCTCTTATAACAGTCAGACCTGATTCATTTCCTAGGTCTTGAAAGAACTCCAGGACTTTGCACCCTTGGCACTGATCAATCTGCTTGCATATATCTTGCAGTTTACTAAGGCAGGAACAATCAGGTTTACCCTGCTAGACCACAGCAGGTTTCAACTGTGTATGTAGGTTGTGAATAATAATCCCGGACCCCAGCTATACCTCCGTAATAACATTGTTAACCAGAGATTTTCATTTTTGATTTGTGTTTTTGGATCATTAGAAAAGTAATTTAGCTTTGGTAGAGATTGCTGATCCTACATTTTCTGGGCAACATTTTTAAAATTGGTGGATGTGTTGCAGTGATGATGAAATATTAAAGGAGCCATGAGACCTATATACTTCATTTTGGTGTCAAAACAAAGGTTTTGGTGGTCGAGTAGTAATATAGAGATAGAAAAGCCCTCCGCCATTATCCAAAATGGTGGCTATCATAGAGGGAGGAGAGACATATATAGAAATGAAACAAATAATAATGTTTTTTAATCCCTTTATGCATACACCAAACAATGTTTATGATCTAACTATGAAAAAAATAATGATTATCAATTCTGTTTTAGAAACATTTTCATAGTTCACTTAATGTATTTGTTCCGGCAATCGCTCGTGGTACATTTGCAGAAAGTTAAACATTTGAGAAGAGCATACCGATAGGGACATCTTTTTGTAGCACAGGTTTTGCAAGTACATGCATGTGTAAGTTCTGAGGGTATGGGCTTTAGAAATTTCATAGTTTTGGCACCTCATCAATATCTTCCCAACCAAATTCACATGGATCTTTCTCTACATATGCATGATCCAAAACATTTACACATCTTCTGATCAAGTAGAATGCTCTTTTAATGTGTCCACGCACACACTATGACGTCGGTGGAATATCACTTAGTGGGAGTGATCTCTTGAACTCACTGTACCGAAGATCATCAAATGTGTGACAGTCAGGACTGGTTTGCCACACATGCACAAGGTCTTTTTCTACATCTTCAAAGTCACATTCTTCTTCTGTCTCAGCAAATCCTTTTAGAAACACCACATGTTTAGCAGTTAAAACTCCAAACTGTGTTCTAATTTTGTTCATAGTGTCATCACCCATGAGAATATGTGTCTCGATAAGAAGACTGGGCATCTCGGGGTCAAGTTTCTTGTAAAGAATATGAAGCAGGATTAAGTGTCTTCTCTCATCTGTTTCATAACGTATCCATAACTCTGACAATCATTGACTTAGGAAGACTGCAACAAATATAAGTAGCACAATAATACCATCTGTGTCATTTGACAGTTCAATGACTCGATTGGAACCATTTTGAACAGCCGACTCAACATGTGGCACAACACGAAGGTCAGCTTCATCTAACTTGCAGTTAAGTTCTTGAACAATATGGCCCGTACATTTTGAATATATCTCTGCAGGCACTAACTCCTCATTGACTAACGAAAAAAATCGAAAATTCTTTATTTCGGCCAATTTGGCCATAAAAGAGTACAAAGTAAAAGACAAAAGGGAAGAAGGAGGGAAGGGAAGGCAAGCTACATTTAAAATTCATTTATATACACATGGCAATATTTTCGTACAGGCAAAAATACCCTCTCATCTGTAAAAATATTTAAAAATAAATCAGGTTCCAAACGCTCATTTCATAAACATTAAAGCTAGCAATCAATATCAATTAATTTACGCCGCTATCATTCTACTTACAAAATTGGAATTCGACATTCACTAAAGCATCAACAATGTTTTGGCGAGTTAACATCGCCAAGATCATCTTGTCCGATGTTGATGACATGAATTTATCAACTTGCATAGGTATACGTGTCAAACATTTGATGCAGTCAAGGTCAATTGTTCCACTTGTAGACATTTGTCTGATTCTCTCACATTCTTTAACAGATAGGTCAGTTCAAGATAACTGTCAAAGACAATGTGTAGTTCTTGCAAGGTGCACACAGACTTTGATATCTGTAGAACAGTCTGAACAACCACTCTGAAGTTTTGCATGGATGAAATCTTGATCATCCCCAATTGTGGCACATAGTCCACACCAACAACAGTTTTTAATGAAGACACCTTTTTAATTGAAATTCTTCAGATGAAAGTTTTTTTCAAGCTCTTGTACAAGTTTGTGCTTTACTGGTACACCGGCAATCTGTATTGTAGACTTGACAATGTCATTGTTCCATCATGGTCGCTCCATGCCGTGTCATTTGACCCCGTTCTCTGTAGCCCACTGTTAAGTGTCCATGGGGGCAAATGTAGTGCTCCCCCAGCACATAAAGCACCTCCATGCTCCATGTGCCATTCACCACATGGTGCCTGACACTTGGTGCATGGATGTGCACAAAGGGCCTTTTTCTACTGTGGCTTGTGCTGCACCCTTATCCTCTGAGTGAACATTTCAGAGGGAAAGCCAGGAAGGGTTCCACAGCGGTATGATACAAGCGCCAGGACGCCCCGTCGCTGGGGCAGCAGTGCGCTATACAAGAACTTTACAACCATCTGCACGACGGTCCTATCATCATAGGACAGGTGGGACCGCCGACTCATTGTCGGACGGTCACCTGCCCGATACAATGTTGGTCAGCTGTCCAGCCGACCACCATAGTAATAAGGGCCTTAATTTTAAATTAGTGGCACCCAAAAGACCAATCAACCCTGCTTAATCTTGAAACTCTGAGCCACATCTGCTGATAGCAGCCTGTCCCAAGTGCATGTTGTAGTGGTAATAGTTTTCCTGACCCAGTCGGCTCATTTTAATAATTAGTTTGAACCTGGCTTCTGAGATATTTTTAAATGTATAAAATTCGTTTTCTAAAAATCTTACAGGCACTTGCATTTTATCTATTTTTGACCTGTGTTGTGTTATGTTGTCGATGCAGTTTGGCCTGTTGAGCTCTTGATATTTTTGCACTTTATATATTCTGGACTTTACTCGAATCTGCCACACTACATTTTAAACTAGTGGTTTGATCTGATTTTATATTCTTTGAAATCATTTTGTGTATACGCAGTGGACATAATACTTTCCTGTTCTGTGCTATTCTGGGATTATTTTCTGCAAAGTTTTCCACGATGATTAATGAAATGAGAATTTAACTTTTCAGATCGGATGTTTTATATTTACATCAATTGACTTGTAATGGTTTTCTCTGAAGTTTTATTGTGCACTTTGATGATTATGATGACCGAATAAAGTATTTTGATGATGGACCATAGAATAGTCTGAAAATGTAACTCGATCAAAAATGTGCGACAATGCCATAATGATGGCAGATGGTGCTGTACAAACACTCTTAATATAATGCAAACTGTATTCATGTTCTAGAAATACATTAAAAGAGTATATTTCTAGCACTGATTCCAAATTCTGACCAGAAACACTCATAGAAACCACTGAATGCACACTTAAGGCCTGTTGCTTTAGACTTTGGCGGAGTGGGTACTCCCTCGCAACGGCTGAGGAGTACCCACCATGCCAAAACAAATTTCCGCCTGCCTCAATTAGAGTCGGGCAGAACTTCATTATGTAGACCACGGAGAATACTCTAGCTCCATCACCTACATGCACCTCTGACGGAGGTTAGGTCATGTGTTTGCCTGCCCTTTTTAGAGTGGATGAACATATGGCCAGTTTTCACTGCCCGTCCCCACCAGGTAAACCTGGTGTTAAGGGACTGTTAAAACGTTATAATTACTACCATACTATGGGAGAAAACTCCCATGGCTAGGGGATCATTAGTTTTTTTATTTTCATAAACAAAATCTGGCATTGGGATTTTGTTTTTGAAAATAAAAAAACTTTGAAAGTTTGATGTTTGGCTCTGCCAAACCTCCCAGGCATTTACAGAAACCACCATGACGGCGGTTCTTGGAAATACAAGAAGTGGTCACTGGGCTAGTGGACATCTCTCACTTTTGCGGGTGAGTACCCTGGCCACGACAGATGTCAGCACTCCGCCATGGTAAAATCCGTTTGCCAAACTCTAAATCAGGCCCTTAGCAAGTTTATCACAATAATCCTGAACTCACCATACAAAGAAAGATACGGACAAGAGGAAAATGAAGACCAAATATAGTATGCTAATTAATCCCTGGATTTTGTTTAAAGAATGTTTTTATTTATTTCGTCAAGAAGTACATTACAAACATTGTACCAATTATTACTTCGGGCGTAAGTGAGTCAACATCTCAGACATGCCATGAAACAGGAGTGCTTGCATGCAAAGGGAACATTGTGAACACAAAAAATGCAGTAGGAGTTATGGCTTTTTGTACTTACTCTCCTGAACATCCGCCCCTCCCCTTGTAACTGCGAATCCCTGGATTACATTCAGTGGCTGCAGCAATTTCTCTGCTTTGCATGTGCACGCCTATCTCAGCCTAAAGTGCTCCGATGGCACATCTGTGGTTAGCGGTATTTTCTAAAGTCTTAAAATTAGCCACGCCATTTACGCCAACCTCTAGGTGGGACTGTGATAGAGTGCATGTGTGAAGGTAAGGTCAGTGCCGTATGCACGGCTATACAAAGACCCGTCTATCTACCTACTTGTAGAAATCACTACAAAGCCTCCGACGTGTCTGCCACAATAACAGTGCGACTCATAAGGGAGTCTCGAGTCTGTGAAACTACTTTGGCGGGCTGCCAAAGTCAATTGGCATTCGGTCACTTCGCTGCCTTCGTATTTGTTTAATATCAACACCTCACACATTTTGTTGAGATTGATCAAAGAAACACACTGCGCTCTCTTTGCTGGACTCGTTGTAGGAGTCGAGCAGGCTTGTAGAAGGCTAGCGTGAAGCGATTACAGTTATTAAAAAAAATGATTCTTTTGGGAACTTTTGAAAAAAAGCTTACATTACGACTCGGTCTGTGGGATAGGGCTTGTGTGTCACCTGAAGCAGTAAAAATAAGGGCGAGGTCATGTATAGTGCCTCAAGCAAAGGGTAAATATACAAGCACTTTGTTTTTGCACATTGCACTATTTGTGCAGAGGTCAAGTTATATTGTAATACTGTTTGCATCATTCGGTCTTAGTCAGGGCCGGACTGGCCGTAGCGGGCACCGGGCAATCCCCCCGATGCGCTGCACGGGTGGGGGCCGGTTTGGGGCCCCTGGGGGCCGTTTTTGTTACAGGGCTGTTTTTGCAGCATAGCTGCAAAATCGGCCCTGTAACAAAATCGGCCGAAAACCGGCCCTGGCAAAGAGCTCGGCGGCACCCCAACACGCCGCGAGGTGGGGAGGGGGGCGGCCGAGCACTTTGCCAGGGCCGATTATGGTTCCCAGTCCGGCCCTGGTCTTAGTCCATCAGTGAGATCTCAATATCCGACTGAAAACCTTCCCGACAGTACCACCCACAAGTTACTAAGGGCCATATTATCAAGGAACAGCGATAACATTATCGCCGCTTTAGCGGCAGGAAACTGCCGCTAAAGCGGCGATAATGGGCTCGATAATATGCCGCAGAGAATTCCAATAGAAGCCCATGTTCACACCGGAACCTGGGCTTCTATTGGAATTCTCTAGGGCATATCATCAAGCCCATTATCGCAGCTTTAGCTGCAGTTTCTGCCGCAAAAGCGGCGATAATATTATCGCCGTTCCTTGATAATATGGCCCCATATGCACAGTGAAACAAATGCAAAGCAGCGCGGTAATGGTTTTAGCACTCTTTATTGTCTACTATTGTCACTGTTTGTATATTTTTTAAGCACAAAGCTTAGAATTTGCATTTAAAGGACAACATAATCTGTAGATCTTCTGCCAAGGAATCATGGGGCATATTTACAAGGCGGCGATAGAAAATTATCGCCGCTTTTGCGGCCGTTTTTGTTCGAAAAGCGGCGATAATTTTATCGCCTAATTAGCAAGGTCACGCTAACGCGTGAAACCTTGCATTAGCGCACCTATTCTTAACGCCCAGCTTTGCATCTCTAATGAGATGCAAAGTGGGCGTTCCTGACATGACAGGAGAAATGTCGCTAAGCGACATTTCTCCTATCATCAAGCCCCACGCTATGAAGCATAGCGGTAGGAAAAGTAGCGATAACCCCTGTTATCGCTACTTTCCTTACGCCTGCTTCAGGACTGACTTAGCCATGATATCCTATGGAAGGTGGATATCATGGCTAAGTTTGTGGGGCCCTATCAACAAGTTACCGCCACATTTCGTGAGATTATCGCTGGGTTTCCAGCGATAATCTCACGTTAGGCAGTCAGCGCTAGGATTTTTATCACTTTTGAGATAAGCGTTGCTAATAGCACGCTATCTCAGCGATAAAAATCCACGCTAGCCGGCGATAATTATTCTAGCGCTAAGTGCGCTTAGCGATAATTATCGCCGGTTGTTGCTGATATGCCCCTGTGACCTCTCTGTTTCCCGATGTGCTGTAAATAAGCACCTAAAAGAAGAGGTTTTGCGATCTGGAGGGCATGAAAGTGACACCCCCTCCTATATACGATTTACAACAAGCTATGTCAATGGTTTTTAACTACAGTTGTGGCAGCACACCATTCAAAACACCTCAAAGAAGTTGGTAACATATTAGCAAAGGGAAATATTCCGGTAGACAGTTTTCCATATGGAATTATGACAGATGCCCCAGGGGGCAAAGGAAGTGATACAGGGGATCACTGCCGTCTCCTCCTGATGGCTTCCTAAATGGGAAATATGCTTTTTAAGCAGCCTCTGTACCCTCAAGTAGCAATGGCTGTTTTGTAAAAATAAACGTTTCATGATTCAGAATGAAAATGTAGGTATGGTGGTCTACTGTCCCTTGCTGGCCACCATCCCTGTGTTTGTAGCCAATCAAAGGGGCTCGCATATAGGGACTAGCCTAATTAATATTCTTTAGACAGGCCATTCTGTTACTTCCTCTGCAACTGTACGTTTTGCGACACAACCTCTTAGTGCATAAGTCACATGCAAAATGAAAGGAAGGGCACCTAAATTCTGTGTGCGTTTGCAACAAATATTTGCTCCCTGCCTCTTGGTGCATCAGTCTTCAGGTTACATACGGTGTTGGATGCTTCCCAGCACGGATTTAGGGAGGGGCACAGCACCGAATCCGCTCTGATCGCGGCCACAGAACAAATCAGGTCAGCGGTGGACTAAGGTGGCAGAGCAGCCTTGATCCTTTTGGATCTATCGGCCGCGTTTGATACGGTCCACCACGGACTGTTGATGGACCGTTTGAGGAAAGGGGGCATTCAGCTAAAAGCATGGGATATGCTGCACTCCTTTCTCTCCGAGCGGAGTCAAAGAGTAGCCTTAGGAAATTTCTCGTCCCGTCCTTTTTCTCTGCCTTGTGGGGTCCCGCAAGGGTCCTCACTAAGTCCCACACTGTTTAACGTCTATGTAGCCTCCCTTGCTCCCATCATCAGAGGCCACGGTTTTAGTGTCACCTCGTATGCGGATGACACGCAGATCGTTCTGTCTCTACACCCCGGACGTGAATTGGGATTAGACCACAATTTCCAGGCCTGTATGTCGGAGGTGGCCCGCTGGATGGCTAGCAATTGCCTTAGGCTAAACTCTAACAAAACCGTTTTACATTTGCGGCTCGAGAGGTGATTAGTAGAGACCAGACAGGTTTCATAGCCGGTAGATCCATGGCAGCCAACACCGAATTTCTAATTCAAGCTTTGGACTATTTTAATACCAACTTAACCCCAGCATGCATTGTTATGGTAGACGCGGCAAAAGCTTTTGACTTAGTCAACTGGAGCACCCTGTTTTTTATCCTAAGACAATTTGGATTTCCAGCCCAGATTGTCAACATGCTACGTATAATTTATCAAGACGCCTCGGCCCAGATTTTTATTAATATGAAAACTGTCGGCTCGATAAAAATTAATAGAGGGACCAGGCAGGGTTGCCCTCTTTCTCCGTTGCTATTCACCTTTTTTATTGAACCTTTAGCAATCAAGATTAGAAATAATGCTGCTATTCGATCACCGGTCTTCCGAATGTCCAAAATAAAATTATTTGCTGACGACATTATTTTATATCTGAGGCCCGATAAAGAAAATATTGAGAGTGTTTTAAAAGAATTTAGAGAATTTGAACAAATTGGTGGTTATAAAATAAACTCCAATAAAACAGAAATACTAGCTTTAAATACTGATATTAATTATCTCCCATTGGACTTAAGAACACAAGCAGCCAATAAAGATCCGATTAGGTATTTAGGAATTTACATTAACTCTCATTACCACCAGCTGTTTGAATTAAATTACACCAGGATGAAAGATAAAATTAAGAAGCTTTTGGATCAGTGGCTTTTATTACCACTCTCAATTGTGGGCAGGGTATCTCTTATCAAAATGTCAATACTTCCGTTGCTTATATTTTTATTTAGTAATATCCCTATAAAAGTCAAGCTCTCCTTTTTTAAAGAAATTGAGACGATGTTCAGAAGTTTTGTCTGGGGGAAAAAATTTTCTAGGGTCAAATTACCAATAGTACAACTATCTACCTCACAGGGTGGTCTTGCCCTACCAGCTGTGAAAATATATTATGAGGCCGCCTTTTTAGATATAGTGGCGGGACTGATGGGCTCGACATCTAAGCGAGACAGTTTCTTTTTGGAAAAAATGCTTCAGGAAAATAGCTCCAATTTACAAGTGTTCCTAAAGACTTCCAAATATCCCAAAAAAACCCGATATAAGACCTTAAGGGAATATCATTCTAGACTTCAGTGTCTTTCAAAAAAAATGGACTCCTCCGGCTGGCAATTCTTGAGTTTGAGGGAATGTTTAGATCTCGGGCTCCAACTAAACAAAAGTCATTTAATTAGATGGGAAAAGTGCGGGCTAAAAGAAATAAGACACTTTTCCATTCTTAATCGAATAATTTCGTGGCAAGAGGTGATGTCCAGAGCAAACGGCCCGAATAGACCTACGTTTTTCGAATATATACAAATCGTATACTTTAGAAGGAAAATACATGGTATTATTAACTCTCCATCTGAACTAGCTGTAGCCCTATACGGAGCCAAAATAATGGGTATATGGAATTGGTATAGGCTGCTATTTCAACAAAATCATACGCCACTGGTTGAAAGCCACCTAAGAAAAATAGACCACGTGACACAATGCAGCCTTCAATATAAAGACTGGGAGACGATATGCCGTTTAGGCAATAAAGCACTAAGAGCAGCTAACTTTAAAAGGATGGCCTTTTTATCACGCTGGTTAGCCTATTTGACACCGGAGGCCCTGGGGAAAATTTACCCGGAAGTAGAAAATAAGTGTTTTAGATGTCTTGCTAATGGTCAAGGTGGCTGGCACCATATTTTCTTCTCTTGCCCGAAACTAAATCTATTCTGGAATACAATTTTTGCGGATTTGGGAAGGGCAATCGGGAAAAATATTCAGCCAGAGGCCGAATCGGCTTTGTTTGGTATCGCGAAAAACAGAACGATAATTAATAGGGATGAAGAGACTTTTCTATTTATTTCATGTATGGTTGCCCGATCCTTAATTCTACAAAATTGGAAGTCCACCGATGCTCCCTCTCACTTGAAATGGTGGATGAAAATGAGAAGAACTTGTA
Organism: Triturus cristatus; assembly: GCF_964204655.1. Classification (NCBI taxonomy): domain Eukaryota; kingdom Metazoa; phylum Chordata; class Amphibia; order Caudata; family Salamandridae; genus Triturus; species Triturus cristatus. The sequence goes on from NC_140589.1 coordinate 597,942,914, forward strand.
ATTTTGAAAGAGCTTATGCAGGCCGGGTGGGTGCCATTAAGAAATTTGAGAAAAACTGGAAGTATTTTAGTGATCTGGAAAAAGACAAAGGAAACTGAACAATGTCTGGGTCAGGCTGTTAATAATTGTAGTAGTTTTATACAATCAAAAAAACACTAGCCTCTTTTTTCTAGGTAATTGCTGCTACAAATCTATAATGATGGTTATCAAATCTTTTCCCAAAGCACTTTACCACCGTCGTCTCATAAATCGACGCACTTGTACTTTTCTGTCTCCTAATGACTATACTTGAGAAGCACTAGCACTTTTTTTTTTCTATACATTGCTGCTTATTAACAACGGATATTATATCTGTTCCTTTAGCATTTTATGGTCTGCTGTTTAGTACATTACATCCCTTCCTCATTATGGATTAGTTTTTCTGATTACTACTTTTAGCAACATAAAGGAAGGAGCTAAGATGGGAAGGCTATTTAGTACTCTTTAGAGGTTTCTAATATTGAATTCTTTGTATTTATAACATCTTGTTATCATAAATTGTACTTTGTATTTGGATGCTATGTCGTTGCTCTGCTCTGCTCAATAAAAAATTTAAAAAAAAAAACCGAGGTAATGCTATTTGGGAATAACCCTAGCTTCTGGGCCCCGTTATGGTGGCCTCAGGAACTGGGGGCCCTTCCCAGCCCGGTTAATAAAGTAAAAAATCTCGGGATGGTGCTGGACGACAAACTCACCATGGCACTACAGGTTAAGGCAGTAGCTTCCAAAACTGGCTTTATTCTAAGAATGTTGAAAAAGATCTTGTTTCTGCTTCCTTATGAAAGCCGACAAACGGTGGTCTCGGCCCTTGTAACTTCCAGGCTCGATTACTGCAATAGTCTGTATCTGAATATACAGGACAACTTGCTGTACAGATTGCAGCTACTGCAGAATGCGGCTGCTAGACTGCTAACTGGCATCCCGAAATTTTTCCCCCATATCCAAGGCCATTCGCGACCTACACTGGTTGCCTATAAAAAGCAGAATCAAGTTTAAGTCTCTGTGCCTGGTGTTCAAGGCCTTGAATGGAGAAGGCGCTGAATACCTTACTAAACGACTCACAAGGTACGTTCCTGCCCGGTGTCTTCGTTCAGCTGAAGCCAGTTTTATTACGGTCCCAGTCATAAAAAAAGCACGCTGGGGAGGACGCAGTTTTTCCTATGGGGCAGCCAGGCTTTGGAACGAATTGCCTCTCCCCCTGAGACGCATGGAGAACCTATTGCATTTCAGGAAAGCATTGAAAACCTGGCTATTTCAGTAATTATTTCAGCTTAAGGATCATGGAGTTGTGGACAGCGCCAGGACACCTACTTGGTAATCGCGCGCTTTAGAAATCACCATAACATAACATAACATAACATAACATACAATATCTTTGTGGTGTTAATCAATCAACTATTAGGTACAATACATTTCTGCGAAAACTCAACCATATCTCTTCCATTGCATTGCACCAAATCCCTGATAATGGATGCGAAATGGGCATCAGCTAATGTGTATAATGCAAAGTCACATAAGTATCACTGCAAAGGAAAGTTACCAACCTCACACGAGGTAATCGTGCTTATCTCTGGCACAAAACTGCAAATGGGAACAGTTGCAAGTAAGAAGCAACAATCTGTTTTCTATAATGTGAAAATGTGCTGACCTAATACACAGTTCTACTAAATTCGTGGTAACCATACAACAAAATGCAGCAGATTTTTGTACTGTGTTGTCTGCCTGACCATGGCGTGGTTCCATCCAGGACCTTAGTGTAAATTAAATTAGCACGACCTGATGATCCAATATACACTGGTATTCTGCAGTTATAGATTGAAATATTTTCTGAACTCAGACAGGATTGTGTGCAACAGTACAGCACAATAATGCAGGCCTGCCAACCCACTGTGTGTACACAATATCAGCTCCCTTCACACAGTCACCCTTGGAGGACTCGATATCGCTTGGTGGTAGGGAAAACGAGCTGTAAACCACTGCTAAGAGCCGATTTCCAGCTCGTCTTTTGAGTCTTTGACAGCTGATGTTCTTTAAGGGGTGTGAAAACACTCCAGAACATCGACACCAGCCTCAGCAAGATGCTGTACTTTTTTGGAAGAAGCAGTGGTGAGTGGGCGAGGGCAATAGGGCCTCTTAGGTATTTCTCAGCCACCCCCTCCAAGGTTGCGCCCCCTCCTTGCATATAATTGGGTGTGATGATAGTAACTCAATTTTTGCCTTGTTTCAACCCACTTTTCAAATTGCAATAGGGAAGCATATCACTGCGAACAAGCTCACTGTGAGGTAAACACTGTGAGCTAAAATAAACATATGTAGAGTTTTTTGGGGTTAATTAATAAAGTTTATTTTAAGAGTTATATATATATTTGTTATAATTTAATAGGGTTATGTTTCATATATGTTATGTGCTTGAACTGAAGTACTTGCACACATTAGAGTGGGAATAGTAAGTGATACCTCTCCAAAGTTCAACATTTTCCCTACTGTTGCACAGACTGGAGTGGGAGTAGTAAATTTGACCTCTCTGAAGTCCAACGCTTTCCCTACTGTTACACAGACTGGAGTGGAACTAGTATATGTTACCCCTCAGAAGTCCAGTGCTTTCCCTATTGTTGCACAGACTGGAGTGGGAATAGTAAATTGTACCCTTCCAGAGTAGAATGCTTTCCCTACTGTTGCACACACTGGAGTGGAAATAGTACACTATACCGTTCGGAAGTCCAATGCTTTCCCTACTATTGCACAGACTGGAGTAGGAATAGAAAATCTTTCCCCTTCAAACTCCAACGCTTTCCCTCCTGTTGTACAGACTGGAGTGGAAATGGTATAGCAATTATTCCAGACTGCAATACATTTTTTCATATTGTTTAAATATATCTAATATTATTATATGTTTTATTGTATGATGTCAAATATATATTTTAAATAATAGTGTTGTATTATATATATGTTTATACAAACATAACATACAATCACATATATATTTATATAAGTATATATTTATATATAATAATAAATGTCACTTACATTTATTTAATTTACATTGTATTGGTATATATTAAAATATTTAAGATTTACTATTTTAAACTATATATATATATATATATATATATATATATATATATTAGAAAACTGTATTTTTGTGTGTTTCTTAATGATGTCTGTTAAAAAATATTTTTTCGATATTTTTGTACTTACCATTAGAAGCATAGGGAAACTATATTTTTGTAATCAATATTTTTGACATAATATTTCTGTATTACGATACTGTTGTGATCGATAATATGTCAGTGATCCCAACCAATAAATGAGCTGTGGTAGGGAACCAGTAACATGACTAAGTTAGATGGTAGTCACTATTTAAACCCTCTTTTTTCTGCTCTTAATAGGTATGCATGCCGGAGGGGAAGTTTGGCGCAATCTAAAACAAAGGAAAACATTCTCCACTGAGTCACATAATGCTTTGAGGAAAGTGGCTTGGGAGCTTTTCCTCTCGCCTTTATTCTGTTGATGGGTAGATTCTTGGTTTAGAGAAGCTCTTGGACATGACTGTGGCCTAGGCTCTTGCGGCTGCCAGGGCCAGTAGGCAGGAGATGAAAAAGGAACACATAGAATCTTTTTCGTAAATCTTGCTTGGTATCCCCAGAAGCAGCTCTTTCTAGTGAGAGATAATATGTCTTGTAAAGACGAGATGTTTCGAGGTAACGATGTTAAACATTTGTTCAGTTTGAATCCATCAGCAAGGCTCTATTGGGTCTTGCTCTTCTGTTGAAGGTTGCAGCATTGAGGTTCATAACTTTGCATGTATGCATAAGACAGAATCCGACGTGTGGAAGGCGCTATGTAAACCTGCAAATAATTGGCTGCCATCCCCTACTTTTATTCAGAGTATCAACTGCTGTACTCTCTGTATGAGCACTACTTCAAACAAATATACTCCTGTTTTCTTTTAGAGACAGCAAAGGTCATCAAGTGAAGTGTCATTGGGTCATGAGCAGAATGCAAGTCTGTAAAAGCAATCCCACTGTTGTAACATGGAACAATCAACCAGACAAGCAAACCCTTGTCAGAGCCAGACAATACATGAGAACTACCGTTGGTCACTGAAGAACAAACCTGACACTGTTGCTAACCTCTCTTGCAATTCATGAGTGCATATTTAAAGCATTTCCTAGTGTGGTTGTGGGTCCTGCTTCACATAGTCTGGCAATAGGCAAGGACATATTAAGGAGAAACAAGGAACAGAAAGGAGGGAGGAGTGTTAGAGGGTTGCACTTAACTAGAATATAAAAGGTGGTTTTGTGCACATAGAAGGAGAGCTTTCACACTAGACCCTTGGGAAGTTATGCTCACATAAAGCCTGATCTGTATACTATGAACCTCTAAACGTGTTTTGCCTTATAGGGAAGCGATGTTTGCTATGCTGCAGAGAGACACAAGGCCCTAGTGAAGCCATACAAGGAGACCTCTGACGCATGCACATTCACCAATCATTAGCCTGCTGGATTCAGCAATTTTACTGGATTCAGTAATTTTACCACAATGTTTCTGAGCCTATTTCATTTGGGGTATCCAGGTAAAGTTTCACTGGAGACCAGGATTAATAATAACAGACAGTATAGCATCCTTATCATACATAAATACATATATAAATATGCGGAGGGGCTCACTCAAGAGGTTGATGCATACTGTAGTCAAGATCTTCCAATGATCTGAACAACATTTGATTTCCTAAGAGCATTCATTTCATGAGGTACACTATGTTGTGACTGTCAGACTCTGTTCGGGGGGGCAACAGAAAAGCAGAGGCTACTAAGCCTCATCGTGGGGGTTTTTGCTTCTGATGTCGGGGACATGTCCTACTATGGCTCTGCCAACTGGCCAAGTTCAACCCCTTCAACACTTGACCCTCAGTGCAGCCATGGCAAGCAGCCAGAGGCTTCTCAGGGAGGTAGCTTGGGGTGGTTGAACTAAAGACTCAACATTATGACAGCAGAGCCTTCGATTCAAGAAGAAAGAACTTCAATGCACACGTGTATTAAATATTACACATGCTATATTGAGATGATACAATTTTGTGTCCTGGGCCCTGAGGCTGGCTGCGCCTCCATCTCCTACCTTCTTTTCCCGGGTCACCCCACTTCCAGTCCAGGCAAGTTCCCCCTCAGGAATAAATGTGATAACATAATTATGACTCAGCTACAGATTACCTCCTTTTTATACAACACTGTATTCGGTCTCTCACAGTTCAAAAAGTCTGATCTAACCGAATGAGGCTGGCTCATGGTGCTTTTAATGGTGAGGCGGTTGCCTGATTTTGTCAGTGTGCAACCTTTTCCCTGATTATGGAAAGGCGCGTCAATTGCAACTCCAGCAAGAATCTTCCTGAGCACCCAGGCTTCAATCTTGTCTTCAGTCAGGTTGTGGCTGGCAGGTGACCATCTCATAAGCAGGATCAGTGGCCATTGCAAACATTAGAGCAATGTAGGAGCAGGTGGAGTGGTGTTCTATGGGTGCGACAACCCCATTTGTTATAGTCACACACAGGTCAACTTCAGACAAAAAACAGGCTTCTCATAGACCCCACTCCTCTTGATTTGGTGATGAGGGCTGGGTCACAATCTTATTGAGAACGGCGGTGCCGGACAAGCCACTGTCTTTAATAAAGGTCATAGGGTTACAGATAAAACTGTGGGCATCTTGATCACAGTGCAGCAGGTCAAGGCACAATTGTTTTCAAGATTTCATAAGTGTGGGTCAACAACATTTATGTTCTGATCTAAGTGGTGTAGACAAAGTCATGTTTCATGTGGTTCTTGCCTGGAACTGTACATTGGTGAACCCACTATCTGCTGACACCTGGGGCATGTACCTTGCTGTCCTCTGTCCTCCTCCACTGGCAAACCCCACCAGCATTGGGGTCTAACTGCACCTGGCTCATCCTGAACAGTCACCCCTCCTGCATGGTTTGCAGCCTCCTTGCTTCTCTCAGCAGGCAGGCTGGCTCCTATGCCCTACAGATCTGATGTACAGCCTCTTTCAGCAAGGGATAGATTCAGATGATGTTCCCTTACTTCTTTGACTCTGACTGTCAAGCAGACTTCCAGCTCTCATTGCAAAGCAGTCCTCTGAGTACACTGTGGAGCACTCCCTTCCTTACTCAGAGAGAACTTTTGATTATAACAAGTAGGTCGGTGGGTCATACTTTTATACTATCACAGCAGACAGGTGGATATGAATCCACCTTGCACTATAGTAACAGTTTAGAATGGTTCTTGTTTCCAGTGTAATCTCCAGGCTTCTCTCCAGACACAACATTCGTGTAGAATGAAGCTCATCACATTAGCATACTCTCCAGCCTGAAGCTCCGACAACAGAGGCACAAGGGGTGAGGTTTCTGCAGCCTGGATGTACTCAGTTACCAGTCGCGGCCGGCATGACTCGCAGGTGGGGGGGCAGGGTTGCGCAGGGATGGGTTCAAGCAGGGGATTCACGTGTTTTTTAAATTTAAAATAAAAATAAAAAAAAGTTTATTTACATTTGTCGGCCTGGTCCCGCGTTGTGTCTGCTCCTCCCCTGCCTCCGGCAGGACAGGTAGCCGGCAGCCTCCGTCCCCTCCCCTACGCCAAACACAATGCTGCAATGGCAGCGTTGTGTTTGGTCGGGATGCCGACCAGCCAGGCGCCTATGGGGACGCCATTTTCTCCATGTAGGCTGCATGCAGCCGACATGGAGAAAAGGCAGAGTGCGCATGACTGGTTTGGTCGGCCCCAGAGGGCCGACCAAACAGTCAGCATCCTCAGCAGTGGGCAAGCCACTCCTCCCCTGCCCTAGAGCAGCCCTGCCCCCAACCAAACACTTCTGCTTTCTTGCAGTGCGAAAAGCAGAAACATAAAACGGTAGTTTTACCATTTTTTGTTTCGGCTTCTCGCACTGTGAGAAGTGGGGCGACACTCCCCCGCCCTAGTGGAGGAGCCGCCCCTGCCAATTGCACTGAAAAGTGATCAGAGGAAAGACATAAGGCTGGTCTCACCTAAGAGATCCAATTTTACTTAACAGAGACTGCGCTCCCATCCTTCGCCGCCACTGTCTATCAGATGGCTGTGGTATAGAATTGGTACTCTGCCTCCACCCTGCTAAATACTAAACCCATAACAGGGACAGCAGTCCAATGTATATAAAATAAAGTCACGCTTGGTGTGCAACTTCAGGTCACAGGACCAAGTGCCTCACTCATGTCAAAGGACTGGCCTAGGCCTCTGTGCACACACTAGATTCATGGGAGACTAGGGCCAAAAAATAATACTCCAGGATACCACATACACACAGTCAGGCAGGAGGAGCAGGAGGGCATGACTGTATGCCATGTAGGGGACATTCCTAACCCTGAAATGGCAGATATACTTTTCATCTCTGGCAGGTGTTCAGGTTTATATTTATTTCCTGTTTCCAGGATGAAGAATCTAAGGGAATGACACCTTTTTCTGTTCCTGCCTTGGCAGTCTCCTGGATCATTTCCCTCCTCATTCCAATGCGGGGTTGATGATAGTAAAAATTTAAACACCTTTTGTAATTTTGATTGTTTCAGATTTTTTCCTTTTCATCCTGGTTCTCTCTAATGAATTTGAGTGTTAGGGGTTCCGAATGGGTGTGTTGCACCACCTCATCTTTTCTCCAATTTCCCAGTCCTAGCTTCCATATTGTTTCTCTCCAATTCTAGCCCTGAAGGTTGCAGTATAAGACTCTAGAACTCATTCTACTGATCAAGGTGGTTCTCGATTTGTAGTGCTTGGTAAAGGTGGTGTTAGAGCAGGGGAGGTGATCCCTTGACGTTGAAGGAATCTTCAGATTATGATGTCTTTTCAGAAGGTTGAGCTGCTTTTGCTCCCAATTTTCCACATGGCAGGCATGGAGCCTTATAGTTTTCTCCTTCTGAGGAGTTTTAAAATATTTTCTTTTGGTTTCAGGAAATTTCCTATTCTGAGTGGGAATGCATTTGTAGTGCAAGATCTATTAAGGCATCATTCTTTCGAGTCATTGGATTGGTTACAGTTTCTTACCTAAAAGACTTTTCAATTGGGATCTCACTATTAGCTAGGATTGGGGTAACTGGGGTACCTAGGTTGTAGACCTCATGCCTATGAGCTTTAGGATAGGTTGATGGTGAGATTGGACACTTCTCGAAATCTTCCTCAACTGTTCTTTAAGGACAAGTGTTTAATAAACCTTCTTCTCCAGAGGAAGCTTGTTTGAACTACCTTTATGTAAGAAAGGCTGTTGTTTTATTTTTAAACATCCAAAATTATTTCAGGCAAATTGATTCAATATTTAGAATTTGTGGCCCAAGCAATCCTTCTATATTCATATGAAGCAGAAGGGAACTGCTATTTCTCCTGTTTATTGTCCAACAATGGTGCTGGTTCTTTCTACCATGAACATGTTTACATTCTGGGGCCGTATTACGTATACGGTTCATTTTCCTTTTGAGCGCTAAGCGCACCTTTTAAAAGGTGCACCCAGGGCTAACTCGGAAAATGTGCTGCATTATAGTGAATGCACTGCCCCTAGGGGCAGCACATTCAGGTGAAAATCAGAGCGGCTGCTTTGAAGCTGCTCTGTGTTTGACTATGCAGGCAGCAACTCTCCTGCACTTTGAAGGGGGATTAGAGATACCCTTGCAGGAGGATCCAGTGAGTGACTGCACCCTCATGCAAGGGGATGTCCGGAGGGGTCCATGGAAACCGCTTCCAACACTCCAGAGTGCTGCCATGGGGGAGGGGGCACTGACAGCGTCTTTGCCTTTGAACCCTCATCTGTAATACGGCGCGGTTGCAGAGGTAATGGGATTCACTCATTTGCATTGGGCCACACCCTCATGCAAATGAGGTAATGCCCTCTGATGATATCACTGGCAGTTTATGTGCGCCAGTGCTATCGGTATTACAGAAGGGGATGCACAAGCATCTGCAGCCCCTTCTGTAATACCAAAGTGCCCGGGGGGCGTGCAAAAAGGGTCCAAACGCCCGTTGCAACCCAGGGCACTCTGGTAATACGGCCCCTAGTTAGCAGCAGAGGTTGTTTATTTTTTTGCGATGTGTAGGACTGCAACTTAGCAGTTCCTTCTATTTTTTATGTTTTCTGTGCTAAGCTAGGCTGAGATGTATTTTTCAAGAAGTTTCTTAGGATACCTACTGTTTTTCTCAAAGATTTCAACATGGTGTTGTAAGAAATATGTAACTGGTTGAGGTGTGTGTAACCCTACTCAATCCCTACTCAATCAGAAACCACAAGCCCTGTTAGGGTGAAGTCACAAGCCACCCCAAATTAACCTGCGCTCAACCCTGTGATAGTTTGCCACACAGCAGTCAGGCTTAACTTAGAGGTAATGTGTAAAGTATTTATGCATTTTTCAAACAGTAATTGTTAGAAATGGGATTTCTGGTTGGCTAGGGCATGCGCCTAAGCCAGGCAGAAACCACCACTCTAGCCAGTGCAAGGAAGTTACACACTAAAGATAACCCCTGCTCACCCCCTTGGTAGCTTGGCACAAGCAGTCAGGCTTATCCCAGAGGCAATGTGTAAAGCGTTTGTGCAACACACACACACTGCAGCAACACACTAGGCACACCACAAAAGAACCTCCACACAAGGTTATATAAATAAATAGCCTCTGTATTACTCATAAAACACGTTAGAACGTAATCACATATGTACACTGTGCCACCTGGCACTTGGTATGACTTTTATGCAGAATTATATACCCTATAGGGCCAATCAGGCCACTGTCATAACCATTATAATACAGTTAGTGAAAACAGCCAGTAGCTACTGGCAATAGGGCACTTATACATAAATCATGAGGCATGAACAACATAGCACTTCCTAGTACAGCATGCTATGCAAAACATAATCAGAAGTAGTGCAGTACATCATCACAACAGGGGCGCACACATCCTCCTAGGCAAAAAACTGCACAATAGGTGATCGTCACACCACATCACCGAATCACATTAGGCGCCACCAAACATAGGGGTGACCATCAGGCCAGCTGGCCTTAACCTCGGGGCCCATCCTGGGTGTCCCTGCAGTGTTCTTGTCTCAAAGTGAGGGCTCTCCCCACGGCTGGTCCCTTCTGCAGACATGGGGTTTCCAACTAAGCCCCCTAGCTGCAGGTGCAGCAGAGTAATGGCCCCGACAGACCCGTAAGACGATGGGGGCGAGGTTGAAACTCACCCTGGACTCTCTTTAGAAAACAAATGCCCCCGATGATGCAGCTGCCTGCATTCCGGCGGCGCAGCTGTGAGAGCAATTAGGCACAAGCAGTGAGCCTCGCAGGCTCCACTCACCGGCTTCTTCCTAGCATGCAGACCCTCCTCTGAACTCTACCGGAAGCCCTTCACCACCGCGGCCCGGGTTTGCAAGAAAAACCTGGACACTCCGGCCGAGTGGAGGAGGACGCAGTGACCTCTCCTGCTCCTCCTCTGACAGCCTCTCTGGTCTCCATGGGTCTCGGGGGGGGCTCTCCTCTTGCCTCCGGCAGCCCCATCTCGGTGCAACTTCTCCTCTGATCCCAGCAGGGATGCTTCTTTTCCCCACACATGCCTCCGTTGTCAAGGCAGTGGCCCGCCCACAACCAGGCGCAGCTCCTTTCTGGCTTCCTCTCATGGGGGAGGCCCCGCCCACAGTCAGGCTGGCTTTGCCTGACTTCCAGAGGTTCCGTGTCCCGCTTCCCGGCTGGGACTTCTTCACAATGCAGGGTAGCTAGCAGCGGGCACGAGTATCCCAGGACAGCAATAGAGAGGGGGAGAGCACTTCCCACCTCAGCTCCCCCTCTCTTCCCGGGCACACACCGAGCATGAGCAGCGCTGCACGCACTAGCTCCAAGGCTTCCCCTTTCTCTCGGGAGCCCCTTCCACAACCAGGTGTGGACTCTGTCTGGCTTCCGGCCTCTCCTTTCTCGGCGGTGCCCGTTTTCAGCACGGCTGAAGCCCACTCCCAAGACTCAGGGAGATGGCAGTTGAAGCACACTCCACATTCTGGGTTGTGCAGGTGCCCACACCTTTGGGAAAATCGGTTTTTGAGCACATCCAGAATGTGCTTGGAGTGACGATAGAAATCAAGCAGACCCAAGCACTCCATCTGCACTCAGCCCCTGGGCTCCTCAAAAGGGCAGCGTCCCACCAGCGTCCAGAGCACTGCACCACACGTTGGGGTTAGAGTATCCTCTCAGTTCAATCAGCCCAGGTAGGCCAGCATACCAGGGCTCTTTAGCAGGGCAGCAGGTTTACTCCCCCACGTAGGGAGCCCCAGATGGTGATTCCTCCTGGCAGTCCAGCAGCCTGCCAATCACCAGTTCCAGGCCAGCACCACACTTTACATGGGGTCACAGCCCCAATATTTATACCACCTATATTCTTTGTTCTGCCCTGGCACCGGGCTTGGGACCCAGTCCCAACCAGTTCTGGGGGGCACTTAACAAGGGCACAACACTCCCCATTGTCAGAGTAGACTCTGGCCCCAGACACACCACAGGGGGGCAGAGCCATAATTGTGTAAGGCAGGCACAGTCCTATTCAGGTCCAGGTGCTACTCCTCCCACTACTCCAAATGCAGATTTGGCCTATTCAGCCTAGCTCTGACTCATCCAGCCCCTCTGGAGCCACTGCACCTCCCCAGCCCCAGTCATCCAGAGCCAGACATGCAATACACAACAGGCAGGCACAAAGACACATAGCACACAGAAATGCCCACTTCTAAAAGTGGCATTTCTAAAAGAATGATAATAAATCTGCGAACACCATTACACAGCATTTATTACCACTATCACAAACATACCAAACGTGATCATGCTACTCCTCTCATGTCAGGAATTACCACTGAAACGCATATCAGGGAATCTCCAATGCATTCCTATGAGAGGGCAGCTTCACAGTAGTGAGAAACAAAAATGGCTGTTTGTCGCTACCAGGACATGCTACACAGTTAAGGCACATGTCCTACCTTTTACCTACAGCGCACCCTGCCCATAGGGCTAGCTAGGGCCTACCTTGGTGGTGACTGATATGTAGTAAAAGGGAAAGTCACAGACGGGCAACTACTTTATGCGCCACTTCACAGTGGCAGTAAACTGCACGCGCAGGTCCTGCAATGGCAGAGGCCTGAGACAGATTTGAAAGACTACTTTGGTGGGTGGTACAAACAGCCTTGCAAGCCCACCATTAGCATTTCATTTACTGGCCCCGGGTATATGAGATACCACTTCACAAGGAACTGATAGGGAAATTAAATACGCCAAACAGCTGTAAACCAATCTTACCACGTTTACCATAGTCAGCACATGCACTTCAACACTGGACAGCAGTGATAAAGTGCTCAAAGTCCTAAAACCACCAACACAAGGTCAGAGAAAATACCAGGAGGAAGGCAAAAAGTTCAGGGATGACCCTGCAAAAAGGGCCAAGTCTAACAGTAATAAAGTGAGAACACAACACAAGGACAATCCCACTCTGTCTCACTATCTGACACTGAAACATACACCTCATAAACAGGGCTAGCACCAAAAACCTGAAGACATCAAGCAATGCACTTTACCCCTTTGATTGCTGCCATCATTCTCCCTATGTTTAACGAGGTTGCTCTTTGCACTTCATTTACCAGCCTGTAGCCTATTGCCACATCCAAGTTAGGTTTAGTGGGGACACCCTCCAGCCCTACATTCCCAGCTGCTGGGACTAGCTAGTGGTAGGCCTTGCAGTATTCAGCATTCTCAGCGTAGATTATGATCTTGTCCTGAGTCAACTCCCATTCTATTTCATAGCATAGCCTACCCTGATGTCAGTCCTTGCTGCTAGTAATGCAAGCCCTAAGCATAATGAGCCTACCGGGAAAGTCTACTCAGCAGAGGGGATGCGTTGGTTCTGCTTTATCCACAGCACCTTCAGGTCCACTTCCAAAGATCCAGGACTGGGACGGCACCACTTGGCAGGGTAGGACTTACAGATGGGAGAGTCCAGGTGCTGAGTTCCAGGTTGTTGGAGCTTTCTGCCCCTTAGGCTCTAATCAGGAGTCAGCCAACTCGCTTTTGGAGTTACTCTGGTGGTTCTAGGTTCAACAGATACACATCCACTTCATCTCACCCATGCAAGAGGGCAGAAGGTTAGCAGGTCAGCATTGCAGGGCAGCAGGTCAGCAGAGTGGCAGTTCTTTAAGCAGCACAGTAATCCTTTGTCCTGGCAGTGTACACAGGTCCAGAATTGCACTGAAGAGTTGGGTCGAGGGGTCCAATATTTATATGTGGTGAACACTTTGAAGTGAATGAAACTGCGAGATATATATACCCCTGGAGGTGTCAGGCATTCTCTTTCTTCCTGTCCTGTCCCCAGCTTGTCTCGGGGTCACAAAAGAATAGTGATAACCCATTTGTGAGAGTACTCAAGTAGAGCCTTAATGATGTGCAAAAGTGGTAGGTGACAGCTCCTCCCCCTCATTAACTCAGAGTGACCCCTCCTGCCAGCATCTAGCTTCCCTATGTCTCACTGTCTGGGAGCAATACACAAAGCCCAACTGTCAGCTACACCTAGTCATGTGACCCAGGAACAGGAATGGTTAGGACAAAACTAAAACTAAACTATTGAGGGTATTTGCACGCAGTGATATAGTGAATGTGCCTTTGCCTGTAGGACTCGATATGATGAGTGCTAAATACCAATACTTGAATGAACCAGTCAGTTATGGTGTGTGAACGGACATGCTATCATGGGGCAATCATCGGACAACATTGGTTGTGAAGACATTTGGAAAGATAAGTGCATGGAGATTGTTTCAGTTATGTTATCTAATGGGACACATTTCTAGATACGCAAACAAAAGCGCGTTCAGATTCATGCAGGCTGGGGGAGCCTCGGTTGGGATCACCTCAAAAATATACGTGGGCGTATTTCGGCCCAGGCAGTATAGGGGGACCAATTTTGAGGACACCCTTTGTAAATGTGGTGTAGCGTGACCTTTATTGACCATAAGACATGATGGGAAATACACTTGTACAGATTGTTCCACTATAACGTCCAAGGGGACACACCATTGTTGTGCATGTTGTTAACCTTGGGAGATATGAGTAGTTAAATAAATCTTCCCATTGTGATTTTTTTTAGGAAAGAAGTTGTGGTTGAATATCCTATATTGAAATAGAGAAGTGATCGCCTCAGTTGCCACACTTGCCACACTATAAAAGCTTTATCTCCTTCTGGAGAATGCCCAGTCAAATGTGGTATTAATCAAAGGACGGTGAGTATTAGAATGACATATAGGAATCAAAGATCACAGAAAGGCTTACATGTATAAGAATTTTTATTTGTTCCCCCTTGCTCTAGACAGTCTATTTCTGGAGCATGACCTGACCGATGAAGGCTTTAGAGTCTCTATGATAAGAAGCCCTTCAGGTATACTAATACTTTGGTATAGACCCTGCCCAGGAATTTCGACATGCACCTAATGGTGAGTGCGGTATGATATCATTAGGCAAAGAATGAATGGAAGATTGTTAGTTGCTAGTGAAAACAATGTATGAGATGCAGACGGCAATCATCTTGCATGAAGTGCTGAATAAACATGCCAACATGAATGGATGTTTGGTTTCATTTGCAGCATAAGCGAGGAACATGATGGAGTATGGCACCCAAGTATAATTGTGAGAGTAGGTGCCACTGCAGTTTCGGAGACATTGAGGTTTTCAAGATGTATGAATGGCAAGGGAAGCTCATGTGTGCTTGGGGGGCTAGTATCATACATATATACCACAACAATGTTTGTAACATCTCTTTTGCAGGTTTTTAATCCTTTTATTCAGTGTGTGTGGGAGGATATATATTTAGTCCTGAAGAAGGTGGCATGAATCTGTAAAATCCACCAAAACGCATTGATGTAACTAATAACCTAAATCAGTGTAATATCTTGGAACATTAGATGAAAATTTTGGTGTAATATCATGTACCATGCATAAATGACTGAACGGATCGGTAGTCCTGATATAGACAATTTGTAGATATATTGACTTGTCTCTCCCTGTTGTGAAATGTGTTTTTGATATTTATGCTTCTTTGCGCTGAATTGTGAGGTTTTTTAATTCAATAATCTGTTTTATAGAAGCCAGGTTTTATTCTTGTGGTGGTTATATGATGTTGGCATTGTTGAATAATATACTGCATTGATGTGTAATTTACATAGGGTGTTTATGAACACACTATTAAAACTCTGTTTCTCTCTATAATATTGTGGTAATGTATTCATTAGATGTGGTACGAATGTGAGATCAATCTAAGTGGTGTATGATAAACGACGTTGGATAGACGTATGTGGCAATAGTAATGTCCCAAAGAGAGATCGGTTTCTACTGCAGGACAAGAAAATGCCAACTTTCTAAAAGTGGCATTTTCAGAATTGTGATTAATAATAATGCGATGTTACCACTAAAGAGGGATTTTAATTACAGTTCGTTAGACACCAAACTCAATCTTTCTGCCCGCTCCCAATTGGAAGTTACAGCTTACTAAATATAATAAGTTACCTTTAATATTATCCTATGGCAGAATTGTGCTCACCTGCTACAGTTCCATTTAAACAGGGCTGTAAAATATGTTCGTCCCTCATCAAGTTTGCAGCGCATTCAAAGACCAAGATCAAATGTCAGATGCTTCTTTTAAAATTAAAAAACATGTTGACATGGAGGTGACCAGCCCGCTGGCTCTCACGTTCCGCCAGTTGTTGATTCTCCTACCATGAGAGCTTGAAGTAGGGCTTTCAGCGGCACTTCTTCTTCTAAGGTCAACGCGGATGCTTAGTTTTCCGCCACTCTTCCCTACAACACTCCAATCGCAGCACAGACATGGTGGAATAGCTTCAACCTAAGGAGCAAAGAACAATTCGAACATGTGACATCCACAAATGAAGCTGCTTTCGGTCATTTTGGTGACTGGAGATGTGGCATCTATTTCCCTTCACAATTATACCAAGTGTGACACCTTTCCCCATCAGCAGCCGTTCCTCACAAGGCCTCACCTGTCTTGCTACCATTGTTGTCATAGGCCACGGTCATCCAGAATAGCCTGTTTCTCTGTAATCCCTGAAGCTCTCACCTCCACCATGACTGATAACTGTGATCATCAGAGCAATTATCAGACATCTGAGTGCTAGGTAAGAGAGGCAGGGAATGCGTAGTCTAAAGAAATGCTTTAGGTGCATTTGAAAAGTTGAACATTCCATAAGCCTCATGAAGATCGATTAAAAAATATTGTGCCAGGCCCGCACCAAAAAGTGCTGTCAAATCATTTTTTGTTAAAGGTAACTACAACTTAACTTTTTATTTTTTGAATCTAGATCAACAATTGCAGTTTATCAGTAAAGAATATTAAGGTTAGCACCCGAGCACAAGTAACAACTAAAATTATTACATTCAAATTACATTGCACACAAAAAATGTATCCAAATTTAAAACTTTAAATAAAAAATGCTGTGTTGTCCATATACACCGGCAGTCTGGCTGTGAGCTACTAGGCTAGCTATCAATTCTGGGCTGATGCATGAATTATTTTAAAATTGTTATTTGTGAACTGTGATGTCAATGAATCGTGCCAGTGTAGGGGAGCCCTATTTCATTCTCTCTGGTTTTCTATCTGCACCCTTCTTTAAGATATCACTGATAGATGTCTGTGCTGGTATCTCAAATAGTAAAAAAACTCACTCCTAACCGATGATTAGAGCACAGCAGGATGCCCTTGCTCATGCTAAACTACTGACTCATTCCTTCTCATCATGAATAATTCCAATATAGCGCTTTGACTGCAGTCGCTGAGAGTGATTCCTATTGCTCAGTGGTGATCTTTTTAGCTGCAGACCGCAGGATGCATGATTGGGGCCATATACGAGTTAAGCTCTCTATATGCACTGCGTTTGTACCTGTATGAAAATGTAGTACATCATTTTTGTAGGTCACTGATGGCAGTAATTGTTATTGATGTGTGATTTGAATTGCCATAACCATATAAAACAAAATGAGACGCATTTGCCAATTGGGATGAGCGCTTATTTGTCTGAAAGGGGCCATCGACCAAGGATATAAATATATATCATATGTGTTTCAGTTTGGCAATGCAAATGACTATGCAGAATTCCAATATGTACTAATTTGTTTGTGTAATGCAGCATTTAGCATAATTGAACTTAGTTAACCTTGAATGACGAAAAGAACTTGTGTTTTGGGGGTATTCAAGTTTACATGGGCATTCTATAAGGACATTTTTGTTAGCATGTGTGCATCAGATACCCGCTTTAAAATACAGCTATGCCGGACACATAAATGTATGGTAGCATCCCTGCCAAAGGCGCATGGAAATCCAATCCTGTTTAGCTTGTTGAAAAAGAGAAATAAACACCATAAATTTAGTGACATTCATGAGTAACATAACTACACACCATGCCACATAATTCCACTCCACACCACACAATTTTATTTTGTTTTGTTAATCGTGTGTTTTTAGAAATCATGTATTACTCCAAAACGCTGCAGCTCATTTACGCACGACGACTAGCTGTAATGTGTCATCCATCACATTTCTCAAATATTTTGTCTCGGACAACAACATACCCCTCATTCCCCCTCCATTTTATCAAAGAATGTGTCTTTAATTGGGTCATTTTCTCATGTTTTTAGGTCTCGCCTAGGCAGTACATGCACTGTCTTTTTGAGACATGCTGTATCTACTCTATGGGCTTTCGACACGCCCAACGCTTTTCATTGGTTCCTTCATGTGCCTTTAGAAATGTCCTTCTATTGTGTGGAGAATCGTTCACGTGTGTCCCTCCTTTGGGTTTGTAGCACCTGCCCTTGGAGACTGGCTGTATTACTTGACGGCTTCCACTTCTGGCCATTTAGGTTACTTTGGGTGCACTATTTTTATCTTTTGCCTCAACTCATGCTTCCTCCTCCTACTCAATCAGCTGTGTGTTTGTAGACTTTTCAGGCTTCTTTATCTTATGATGACCGAATCACAGTCATTGCTCCCCGCCATCATCAAATGCCCCAAATAACCACCCCCACCACCATCTTCCACCACTACAGATTTATCTTCTTGGCTGCTTTGGCCCACATGCTTTCCTGTGGTTTGCTTTTGTGCTCCATGTTAGTGTGCTTGATCGGTTGAGGGGTAGGGAGAGGTCGAGGGTCTCATCTACTGCCTCACCAACACTGTTGCAATCTTGAGCCCCACTGCGCTACGTTGGTGTCAGCGGTTGCCGCGCCACTTGTTTCAAAAGACCGTATCGCCCTCCCTCCTAGTTGCATCAACTCTTTTCAACCACCACCGCTCCTACTTTCCAGACGGGAATTTTTGGCACAAAAACAAACTGCGCTGGGTTATAGGTATTGTTGTCCCGCACTCATTGAAAATACTGTGCATGTATGTGGAGCCATGTTTTTCACTGTAGCCATTTCAAAGTTACATGTAAAGTTAATAGCTGCGGGAATTACTAGGTCATTTAATTATTTTTTTTTCAACCCCTCTGCAAATGGTCACTAGCTTTACCTCATTAGGTCAGTTTCCATTCCAATACTTTGCAAGATGGCGCCATGTTTCAGTCATGTGTAGTCTTATTTTCGTGTCATTGAAATTGCATGATGGAACCACTATTCCAAGCATGCTCCAAGGAAGTAGTCCTTCCTCAAAGGAAGTAGTCCTATTGCATTGTGAAAGTAGTAGTCTGCTATATTCTGCTTCCTTTCCTTTGTCAATAGGGCAGGACTCATTTCCTCATTTCCCAGCATGCACAGCGGTTGTCGCCGGAACATCGTGGCTCTCAGGCTTTGAAGGAAACATTGCTCCAAAGGAGAGAGGTGAGGAGACAACTATGTGTCAAAAAATATAGTTGACAAAATCGAGCTAGAAGTGCCTGGGACTAGAGGAGAAAGTTTGCGCACAGTTCAGAGGAAAGAGAGGTGAATTTAGGAAAGAGTTAAAGACTCACCTCTTTACTGTATCATGGCATAAAAACTGGTCCACATCCTCTCTCAGAACCTAGCACCTAAGTCTTAGATTCAGTTTCTGATTCTAGCTCAGAGTTAGACCTTGCACAGTGCCCCAGTGCACATATTGTAAATATACGTACATCCAAAAACCTATTTCTCATTGATTCTCAGTTTAGTAAAAGTAGTGCATTCCGATTAAAGTGAGGAGTTTGCTAGGTTTGTGTGGCCACTTCTGCGCCATCACTTCCAGTAATTTCACTCACATCACAGCATTGCACATTGCTTATGTCATTTGCCCAACTAATTTTGAGGAACCTACTTTGTTCCAGAAGGGTTAGCCTGCATGAAAGTTACAGCACAAAGGCTCATGTTGGTAGCTTCTTCTAGCATATCCAGGATTCACTGTTGCCTTCTTCACTATTTGGCGGGAATACACGCTCACAATTTTCGCACAGTTTCTCAGCGCTTGCCGTTCTGCCTGGTTTCAAGCACCTGTTAGTATTGATTTGCTTCTCAGCACTGACAATGTTTGTTGTACTTCTTGACACCTCTGATTTCAATTTTAAACTTAGTGCTTATATTTTTGGTCTTTTTCTCTGAACTCCAGATTCTGGTCTGTTTTTAGCACTTCAAGTATAGGTTTGTTTCTCAACATTAACAACTTTCTCCTGTTTATAAGAACTCCCATCCCTGGTCTTTCTGTGCTTTTGTTACACTCCCAACATGTGTTTACTTCGTAGCGCTTGCAAAGATGAAATCATTTTATTTTAGTGTTAGTAATGTTGCCGTGTTATGTTGCCCTGCTATCCTTCATTCTCGAGCTGCACCCTTTATGTTCCTTCTCCCCAAGTAAGTCCTCTGTCTTACTACTGCAAGAACAAAAATGCTTTTTGGCTACATTTTTTATCTACCAATCCAACTCGGATTGGTAAATAAAAAAAAAAGCCTTTGCGAGTCCTATTGGCAATGCCAGTGCTTGTTAATTCATTCTGTGTACGGTTTTCTGTGTTGAGTCGCAGGTGCCATGGTTTTTCCTTGATCCTTTCCTTTCTCTTTAAGAAAATAAATGCCTTATCGTAAAATGATGATTTTGCATTATGACTGAACTGTAGTTATAATTTAACATTATAACTGAACTGTAGAACTTGGCATCTTTGTGAAATGCGCTGTTTGCTGCAAAGAGAGAGAGAGAAAGCCAGAGCTCATCAGTTGTTTATATTTCTATATAAATATGAGTACAATAAAGATTAACCACCTTGCCAGCGGCTTTTTGTTTCCTTTTCTGTGTTTTAGTGGTACAAACAGTTGTTTTGCTCTGTTTATGGGTGTTGGGTCTGAGTTGGGCTTTACACTTTCCAAGTGCACACAATAGCAATAACCTCGACAAGCTCCACACGTTTCTTTTTCCTTTATGCAATTATCTCTCTCTTTTGCTAAATCAAAGTCTGCTGACAAAAAATAAGTGCCCAAACCCACCATTTGTGACTAGGGCACATATTAAATTAAGCGCTGCTGTGACTACATTATTTTGCTAAGATTAATGTAACAAAGCCTCTTATAGACTGGATAATTCTGATTTCAAAGGACAGATACCTGGAGCATACTTTGTTTATCTTTTTTTTTATTACTTAATTTCTGCAAGTATCCGTCATTTGCGCACTGCTTCTGGGTCCTCATCTGTTCCTCTACCCCCGCTTTCTGCTGCGAGCAAGGAAAGCTCATTAAAATTTTATAAGTAGCTCCACTTCAAACTTACTAAGCAAACTTCCAATTTCCATGCTTCTTCGGATCGATGAATCTTTGACACTGTATTACAATGGAGCACAACCCAAACACATCTCTAAAATAAACATTGGCTTCAAATTTTGATGTTAGGTCAATAATGAGAGGGTTTTGGTGAAATTCTAAAAGTTTATTTTCTCCTATAGAGCTTAGTCTTTAGTTTTGTCTTTTTACTCAGATTAGTCAAATAAATCCATTTAAAATGTGGTTAGAACAAACATACAAAATAACAGCGTGTTCCATAGAGGAATTGGTCTCTATCCTAATCTAAAAGAGCTAACCTATCCCAGCAAGAACCCATATAGAGATCCTTTTGGAAAAGAGCATTTACAATTTTTAGAGCAAAAGGCTGCTAGCTATGAAAAAGGTCGAACCTCCCATAAAGAGTAGTTCAGGAAACTCAGCCGATTTCCCCAACAGCCGCAATAGCAATCGTTAATACAGGTAAAGGAATTAATCACAACAGTAGCTGTGATCGGCATTAGATAGAAAGTCTCCTCACAAATCGTAAAGAAAATAAAGAAATCACCGTGAGTAATAGCTAATGGCAATTCAGGTTAGAACAACTAAGTGCAGGGGAACATGGAAGGGTAGGGATTCGTAGAATGCCTTAACTCTCTAGCTAGGAACACGTACTATATAGAAAGCAGAAAACATGTTGCAAAAACAGGTGATTATGTCATCTATAGACAATGAGGAAGGATCTTCCGATGGTCCGTCGTCTTCTTCAATTCCCATGGTAAAAGTCCATGTCGACATGAAGCGATTTGAATGTGACTACAGCGTATTACAAAAAGATACATCTAGGAAGGTTCTCATGAGAACCTTTGCAAGCATACTCTGTTAGCTGTTCAGTGTCCCATTGTGTAATAATGGTCTGCTGTATGAAATGAAACATTATTATCTAGCATGTCCTGGTTAGATCATGTAATTTAAACCTACAACAAGCATCTCTTTCATTAACCCCTTCGCTGCTAGGCCTTTTCCCCTCCTGTGCTAAGCCTTTTTTGGGCTATTTGGGGTAGTGCGCGCTTAGGCCCCTGTAACTTTTTGAACACATTAGGTATCCACGCCAAATTTGCTTCCTTTTCTTCCAACATCATGGGGATTCTAAAGGTACCCAGGGTTTGTGGTTTCTCCTAGAGGGTTCCCAGGAATTAGTCAAAATACAACAAAATTTTGGTTTTTTTGTGAAAAATGGGAAAAACGGGCTGCAAATGAAAGCTTCTAGGTTTTTCTCTGCAAATGGTATAAAAAAAGGGTTTGTGGGGCTGAAATCACCATTTCTCCAGCTTTTAGGGAATGACAGAATTTTGTCAGAAAACCAACATTTTTCACACAGTTTTGACATTTTTCTGGGACATACCCTATTTTTGCTATTTTTTGTGCTTTCAACCTCCTTCCAGTTAATGGTAGAAATGGGTACAAAAACAATAATGGATCCTGGAAAGCTATACATTTTTGAAAAGTAGAAAACATTCTGAATTCAGCAAGGGGTCATTTGTGTAGATCCATCAAGGTTTCTTTATAGAAACTACCAGTTAAATAAAGGAAAAATTAAAAATTAGTTGAAAAAAGCAGCCTTTTGAGTCAACGTTTTCACCTGTAACTTCTTCTAATTATGACATCTCTTAGAAAGCATTGTACCGTTACATCCACTGGACCTTCCTGGTTGTGGGGATATATAGGACTTGTAGGTTCACCAAGAGTCCAAGGAACCCAGAGTAAAAAACTGAGCAGCATTTTGTAATGGTTTTTTTTTTTAGTTCTGGGTATATAGCAATTATAGTGTGAAAATGTATACATGGAAAAATTGGTATGAAAAACACCTTTGTATTTCTGAAATGGGAACAAATTACAGAGTTTAGAAACAGTGTATATTTGCACTTTTTCGAAATTGGGAATACTCATACTTGCATGACAATTATTGGTCATTTTTCAAAATGACTTTTTTTTTACACTATGTCTTTCCTTTGGAAGGGAGAAATGCATCAAAAATCAATAGGTAATAACAGTTGCTTTACAAATCTGAACTACCCTAAGTCTCCCGATAAAAACGGTACCTCACTTGTGTGGGTAGGCATAGTGCCCACGACAGGAAGTGGCTCAAAACCTGAGGTGAACACACCACATTTTCACACTGAAAATTTACACATTTTTTGCGAAGAGTCTAGCTGTAGTTTTTGAACCCTAGCCCTGCCGGCACCTAGGGAAACCTAGCAAACCTATACATTTTTGAAAACTAGACACCCAGGGGAATCCAGGATGGGGTGACTTGACTGCCTCCCACCAGGTTCTGTTACCCAGAATCCCTTGCAAACCTAAAAAATTGGCAAAAAAAACACATTTTCCCCACATTTCTGTGGTGGAAAGTTCTGGAATCTGCGTGGATCCACAAATTTCCACCCACCCCGCGTTCCCCAAAGTCCTACAAGAAAAATGGTACCTCACTTGTGCGGGTCGGCCTAGTGCCCGCGACAAGAAACGGCGCAAAACGCAACGTGGTCACACCTTAATTTTGCAGTGAAAAATGACCCTTTTTTGGCAAAGGGACTAGCTGTAGTTTTTGAACCCTAGCCCTGCCAGCACCTTGGGAAACCTAGCAAACCTATACATTTTTGAAAACTAGACACCTAGGGAAATCCAGGATGGGGTGACTTGACTGCCTCCCACCATGGTCTGTTACCCAGAATCCCTTGCAAACGTAAAAAATTGACAAAAAAAACACATTTTCCCCACATTTCTGTGGTGGAAAGTTCTGGAATCTGCGTGGATCCACAAATTTCCACCGACGCCGCGTTCCCCAAAGTCCTACGAGAAAAATGGTACCTCACTTGTGCGGGTCGGCCTAGTGCCCGCGACAGGAAATGGCGCAAAATGCAACGTGGTCACACCTCAATTTTGCAGTGAAAAATGACCCTTTTTTGGCAAAGTGACTAGCTGTAGTTTTTGAACCCTAGCCCTGCCGGCACTTAGGGAAACCTAGCAAACCTATACATTTTTGAAAACTAGACACCCAGGGGAATCCAGGATGGGGTGACTTGACTGCCTCCCACCATGGTCTGTTACCCAGAATCCCTTGCAAACGTAAAAAAATGACAAAAAAAAAACATTTTCCCCACATTTCTGTGGTGGAAAGTTCTGGAATCTGCGTGGATCCACAAATTTCTACCCACCCCGCGTTCCCCAAAGTCCTACGAGAAAAATGGTACCTCACTTGTGCGGGTCGGCCTAGTGCCCGCGACAGGAAACGGCGCAAAACGCAACGTGGTCAGACCTCAATTTTACAGTGAAAAATTACCCTTTTTTGGCAAAGTGACTAGCTGTAGTTTTTGAACCCTAGCCCTGCCGGCACTTAGGGAAACCTAGCAAACCTATACATTTTTGAAAACTAGACACCGAGGGGAATACAGGATGGGATGAATTGACTGCCTCCCACCATGGTCTGTTACCCAGAATCCCTTGCAAACGTAAAAATATGACAAAAAAAACATATTTTCCCCACATTTCTGGGATGGAAAGTTCTGGAATCTGCGTGGATCCACAAATTTCCACCCACCCCGCGTTCCCCAAAGTCCTACGAGAAAAATGGTACCTCACTTGTGCGTGTCGGCCTAGTGCCCGCGACAGGAAACGGCGCAAAACGCAACATGGTCACACCTCAATTTTGCAGTGAAAAATGACCCTTTTTTGGCAAAGTGACTAGCTGTAGTTTTTGAACCCTAGCCCTGCCGGCACTTAGGGAAACCTAGCAAACCTATACATTTTTAAAAACTAGACACCCAGGGGAATCCAGGATGGGGTGACTTGACTGCCTCCCACCATGGTCTCTTACCCAGAATCCCTTGCAAACGTAAAAAAATGACAAAAAAAACACATTTTCCCCACATTTCTGGGATGGAAAGGTCTGGAATCTGCGTGGATCCACAAATTTCCACCCACCCCGCGTTCCCCAAAGTCCTACGAGAAAAATGGTACCTCACTTGTGCAGGTCGGCCTAGTGCCCGCGACAGGAAACGGCGCAAAACGCAACGTGGTCACACCTCAATTTTGCATTGAAAAATGACCCTTTTTTGGCAAAGTGACTAGCTGTAGTTTTTGAACCCTAGCCCTGCCGGCACTTAGGGAAACCTAGCAAACCTATACATTTTTGAAAACTAGACACCCAGGGGAATCCAGGATGGGGTGACTTGACTGCCTCCCACCATGGTCTGTTACCCAGAATCCCTTGCAAACGTAAAAAAATGACAAAAAAAAACACATTTTCCCCACATTTCTGGGATGGAAAGTTCTGGAATCTGCGTGGATCCACAAATTTCCACCCACCCCGCGTTTCCCAAAGTCCTACGAGAAAAATGGTACCTCACATGTGCGGGTCGGCTTAGTGCCCGCGACAGGAAACGGCACAAAACGCAACGTGGTCACACCTCAATTTTGCAGTGAAAAATGACCCTTTTTTGGCAAAGTGACTAGCTGTAGTTTTTTAACCCTAGCCCTGCCGGCACTTAGGGAAACCTAGCAAACCTATACATTTTTGAAAACTAGACACCCAGGGAAATCCAGGATGGGGTGACTTGACTGCCTCTCACCATGGTCTGTTACCCAGAATCCCTTGCAACCGTAAAAAAATGACAAAAAAAACACATTTTCCCCACATTTCTGTGGTGGAAAGTTCTGGAATCTGCGTGGATCCACAAATTTCCACCCACCCCGCGTTCCCCAAAGTCCTACGAGAAAAATGGTACCTCACTTGTGCGGGTCGGCTTAGTGCCCGCGACAGGAAACGGCGCAAAACGCAACGTGGTCAGACCTCAATTTTGCAGTGAAAAATGACCCTTTTTTGGCAAAGTGACTAGCTGTAGTTTTTGAACCCTAGCCCTGCCGGCACTTAGGGAAACCTAGCAAACCTATACATTTTTGAAAACTAGACACCCAGGGGAATCCAGGATGGGGTGACTTGACTGCCTCCCACCATGGTCTGTTACCCAGAATCCCTTGCAAACGTAAAAAAATGACAAAAAAAACACATTTTCCCCACATTTCTGGGATGGAAAGTTCTGGAATCTGCGTGGATCCACAAATTTCCACCCGCCCCGCGTTCCCCAAAGTCCTACGAGAAAAATGGTACCTCACTTGTGCGGGTCGTCCTAGTGCCCGCGACAGGAAATGGCGCAAAACGCAACGTGGTCACACCTCAATTTTGCAGTGAAAAATGACCCTTTTTTGGCAAAGTGACTAGCTGTAGTTTTTGAACCCTAGCCCTGCCGGCACTTAGGGAAACCTAGCAAACCTATACATTTTTGAAAACTAGACACCCAGGGGAATCCAGGATGGGGTGACTTGACTGCCTCCCACCATGGTCTGTTACCCAGAATCCCTTGCAAACGTAAAAAAATGACAAAAAAAACACATTTTCCCCACATTTCTGTGGTGGAAAGTTCTGGAATCTGAGTAGATCCACAAATTTCCACCCACCCCGCGTTCCCCAAAGTCCTACGAGAAAAATGGTACCTCACTTGTGCGGGTCGGCCTAGTGCCCGCGACAGGAAACGGCGCAAAACGCAACGTGGTCACACCTCAATTTTGCAGTGAAAAATGACCCTTTTTTGGCAAAGTGACTAGCTGTAGTTTTTGAACCCTAGCCCTGTCGGCACTTAGGGAAACCTAGCAAACCTATACATTTTTGAAAACTAGACACCCAGGGGAATCCAGGATGGGGTGACTTGACTGCCTCCCACCATGGTCTGTTACCCAGAATCCCTTGCAAACGTAAAAAAATGACAAAAAAAACACATTTTCCCCACATTTCTGGGATGGAAAGTTCTGGAATCTGCGTGGATCCACAAATTTCCACCCACCCCGCGTTCCCCACAGTCCTACGAGAAAAATGGTACCTCACATATGCGGGTCGGCTTAGTGCCCGCGACAGGAAACGGCGCAAAACGCAACGTGGTCACACCTCAATTTTGCAGTGAAAAATGACCCTTTTTTGGCAAAGTGACTAGCTGTAGTTTTTGAACCCTAGCCCTGCCGGCACTTAGGGAAACCTAGCAAACCTATACATTTTTGAAAACTAGACACCCAGGGGAATCCAGGATGGGGTGACTTGACTGTCTCCCACCATGGTCTGTTACCCAGAATCCCTTGCAAACGTAAAAAAATGACAAAAAAAACACATTTTCCCCACATTTCTGTGGTGGAAAGTTCTGGAATCTGAGTAGATCCACAAATTTCCACCCACCCCGCGTTCCCCAAAGTCCTACGAGAAAAATGGTACCTCACTTGTGCGGGTCGGCCTAGTGCCCGCGACAGGAAACGGCGCAAAACGCAACGTGGTCAGACCTCAATTTTGCAGTGAAAAACTGACCCTTTTTGGCAAAGTGACTAGCTGTAGTTTTTGAACCCTAGCCCTGCCGGCACTTAGGGAAACCTAGCAAACCTATACATTTTCGAAAACTAGACACCCAGGGAAATCCAGGATGGGGTGACTTGACTGCCTCCCACCATGGTCTGTTACCCAGAATCCCTTGCAAACGTAAAAAAATGACAAAAAAAACACATTTTCCCCACATTTCTGGGATGGAAAGTTCTGGAATCTGCGTGGATCCACAAATTTCCACCCACCCCGCATTCCCCAAAGTCATACGAGAAAAATGGTACCTCACCTGTGCAGGTCGGCCTAGTGCCCGCGACAGGAAACGGCGCAAAACGCAACGTGGTCACACCTCAATTTTGCAGTGAAAAATGACCCTTTTTTGGCTAAGTGACTAGCTGTAGTTTTTGAACTCTAGCCCTTCCGGCACCTAGGGAAACCTACCAAACCCAGACATTTCTGAAAACTAGACACCTGGCGGCTTCCAGTGAGGTATGGCTTGCGTGGATCCCCCAACGTTTCCTTACCCAGAATCCCCTGCACATCAATTTGTGCTGAAAAAAATCACTTTTTTCACACATTTTGGGGTGGGAAAGTAGTGGCATCACCGGGCTCACACAAATTTACCACCACCCAGCGTTCCCCCAGGCCTCCCGGTAAAAATGGTGCCTCACTTGTGTGGGAGGCCCAAGTACCCGCGGCAGGCAAGGGCCAAAAACGTAGTGAGGTGACATCAAAATGGCCTATCGCAAAACCACCTGGTTTTGCAAGGGGGGTCACTTTGGTTTTTGGCCCGGTGCGCGGCGGCCATCTAGGGAAACCTACCAAACCCAGACATTTCTGAAAACTAGACACCCGGCGGCTTCCAGGGAGGTATGGCTTGCGTGGATCCCCCAACGTTTCCTTACCCAGAATCCCCTGCAAACCTCAATTTTTGCTGAAAAAATCACTTTTTTCACACATTTTGGGGTGGGAAAGTAGTGGCATCACCGGGCTCACACAAATTTACCACCACCCAGTGTTCCCCCAGGTCTCCCGGTAAAAATGGTGCCTCACTTGTGTGGGAGGCCCAAGTACCCGCGGCAGGCAAGGGCCCAAAACGTAGTGAGGCAACATCAAAATGGCCTATCGCAAAACCACCTGGTTTTGCAAGGGGGGTCACTTTGGTTTTTGGCCCGGTGCGCGGCGGCCATCTAGGGAAACCTGCCAAACCCAGACATTTCTGAAAACTAGACACCCGGCGGCTTCCAGGGAGGTATGGCTTGCGTGGATCCCCCAACGTTTCCTTACCCAGAATCCCCTGCAAACCTCAATTTTTGCTGAAAAAATCACTTTTTTCACACATTTTGGGGTGGGAAAGTAGTGGCATCACCGGGCTCACACAAATTTACCACCACCCAGCGTTCCCCCAGGTCTCCCGGTAAAAATGGTGCCTCACTTGTGTGGGAGGCCCAAGTACCCGCGGCAGGCAAGGGCCCAAAACGTAGTGAGGCGACATCAAAATGGCCTATCGCAAAACCACCTGGTTTTGCAAGGGGGGTCACTTTGGTTTTTGGCCCGGTGCGCGGCGGCCATCTAGGGAAACCTACCAAACCCACGCATTTCTGAAAACTAGACACCCGGCGGCTTCCAGGGAGGTATGGCTTGCGTGGATCCCCCAACGTTTCCCTACCCAGAATCCCCTGCAAACCTCAATTTTTGCTGAAAAAATCACTTTTTTCACACATTTTGGGGTGGGAAAGTAGTGGCATCACCGGGCTCACACAAATTTACCACCACCCAGCGTTCCCCCAGGTCTCCCAGTAAAAATGGTGCCTCACTTGTGTGGGAGGCCCAAGTACCCGCGGCAGGCAAGGGCCCAAAACGTAGTGAGGCGACATCAAAATGGCCTATCGCAAAACCACCTGGTTTTGCAAGGGGGGTCACTTTGGTTTTTGGCCCGGTGCGCGGCGGCCATCTAGGGAAACCTACCAAACCCACACATTTCTGAAAACTAGACACCCGGCGGCTTCCAGGGAGGTATGGCTTGCATGGATCCCCCAACGTTTCCCTACCCAGAATCCCCTGCAAACCTCAATTTTTGCTGAAAAAATCACTTTTTTCACACATTTTGGGGTGGGAAAGTAGTGGCATCACCGGGCTCACACAAATTTACCACCACCCAGCGTTCCCCCAGGTCTCCCAGTAAAAATGGTGCCTCACTTGTGTGGGAGGCCCAAGTACCCGCGGCAGGCAAGGGCCCAAAACGTAGTGAGGCGACATCAAAATGGCCTATCGCAAAACCACCTGGTTTTGCAAGGGGGGTCACTTTGGTTTTTGGCCCTGTGCGCGGCGGCCATCAAGGGAAACCTACCAAACCCACGCATTTTTGAAAACTAGACACCCGGCGGCTTCCAGGGAGGTATGGCTTGCGTGGATCCCCCAACGTTTCCTTACCCGGAATCACCTGCAAACCTCACTTTTTGCTTAAAAAATCACTTTTTTCACACATTTTGGGGTGGGAAAGTAGTGGCATCACCGGGCTCACACAAATTTACCACCACCCAGCGTTCCCCCAGGTCTCCCGGTAAAAATGGTGCCTCACTTGTGTGGGAGGCCCAAGTACCCGCGGCAGGCAAGGGCCCAAAACGTAGTGAGGCGACATCAAAATGGCCTATCGCAAAACCACCTGGTTTTGCAAGGGGGGTCACTTTGGTTTTTGGCCCGGTGCGCGGCGGCCATCTAGGGAAACCTACCAAACCCATGCATTTCTGAAAACTAGACACCCGGCGGCTTCCAGAGAGGTATGGCTTGCGTGGATCCCCGAACGTTTCCTTACCCAGAATCCCCTGCAAACCTCAATTTTTGCTGAAAAAATCACTTTTTTCACACATTTTGGGGTGGGAAAGTAGTGGCATCACCGGGCTCACACAAATTTACCACCACCCAGCGTTCCCCCAGGTCTCCCGGTAGAAATGGTGCCTCACTTGTGTGGGAGGCCCAAGTACCCGCGGCAGGCAAGGGCCCAAAACGTAGAGAGGCGAATCAACATTGCCTATCCCAAATGTCGCCTCACTACGTTTTGGGCCCTTGCTTGCCGCGGGTACTTGGGCCTCCCACACAAGTGAGGCACCATTTTTACTGGGAGACCTGGGGGAACGCTGGGTGGTGGTAAATTTGTGTGAGCCCGGTGATGCCACTACTTTCCCACCCCAAAATGTGTGAAAAAAGTGATTTTTTCAGCAAAAATTGAGGTTTGCAGGGGATTCTGGGTAAGGAAACGTTGGGGAATCCACGCAAGCCATACCTCCCTGGAAGCTGCCGGGTGTCTAGTTTTCAGAAATGTGTGGGTTTGGTAGGTTTCCCTAGATGGCTGCCGCGCACCGGGCCAAAAACCAAAGTGACCCCCCTTGCAAAACCAGGTGGTTTTGCGATAGGCCATTTTGATGTCGCCTCACTACGTTTTGGGCCCTTGCCTGCCGCGGGTACTTGGGCCTCCCACACAAGTGAGGCACCATTTTTACCGGGAGACCTGGGGGAACGCTGGGTGGTGGTAAATTTGTGTGAGCCCGGTGATGCCACTACTTTCCCACCCCAAAATGTGTGAAAAAAGTGATTTTTTCAGCAAATATTGAGGTTTGCAGGGGATTCTGGGTAAGGAAACGTTGGGGGATCCATGCAAGCCATACCTCCCTGGAAGCCGCCGGGTGTCTAGTTTTTGAGAAATGCGTGGGTTTGGTAGGTTTTCCTAGATGGCCGCCGCGCACCGGGCCAAAAACCAAAGTGACCCCCCTTGCAAAACCAGGTGGTTTTGCGATAGGCCATTTTGATGTCACCTCACTACGTTTTGGGCCCTTGCCTGCCGCGGGTACTTGGGCCTCCCACACAAGTGAGGCACCATTTTTACCGGGAGACCTGGGGGAACGCTGGGTGGTGGTAAATTTGTGTGAGCCCGGTGATGCCACTACTTTCCCACCCCAAAATGTGTGAAAAAAGTGATTTTTTCAGCAAAAATTGAGGTTTGCAGGGGATTCTGGGTAAGGAAACGTTGGGGGATCCACGCAAGCCATACCTCCCTGGAAGCCGCCGGGTGTCTAGTTTTCAGAAATGTGTGGGTTTGGTAGGTTTCCCTAGATGGCCGCCGCGCACCGGGCCAAAAACCAAAGTGACCCGCCTTGCAAAACCAGGTGGTTTTGCGATAGGCCATTTTGATGTCGCCTCACTACGTTTTGGGCCCTTGCCTGCCGCGGGTACTTGGGCCTCCCACCCAAGTGAGGCACCATTTTTACTGGGAGACCTGGGGGAACGCTGGGTGGTGGTAAATTTGTGTGAGCCCGGTGATGCCACTACTTTCCCACCCCAAAATGTGTGAAAAAAGTGATTTTTTCAGCAAATATTGAGGTTTGCAGGGGATTCTGGGTAAGGAAACGTTGGGGGATCCACGCAAGCCATACCTCCCTGGAAGCCGCCGGGTGTCTAGTTTTCAGAAATGCGTGGGTTTGGTATGTTTCCCTAGATGGCCGCCGCGCACCGGGCCAAAAACCAAAGTGACCCCCCTTGCAAAACCAGGTGGTTTTGCGATAGGCCATTTTGATGTCGCCTCACTACGTTTTGGGCCCTTGCCTGCCGCGGGTACTTGCGCCTCCCACACAAGTGAGGCACCATTTTTACCGGGAGACCTGGGGGAACGCTGGGTGGTGGTAAATTTGTGTGAGCCCGGTGATGCCACTACTTTCCCACCCCACAATGTGTGAAAAAAGTGATTTTTTCAGCAAAAATTGAGGTTTGCAGGGGATTCTGGGTAAGGAAACGTTGGGGGATCCATGCAAGCCATATCTCCCTGGAAGCCGCCGGGTGTCTAGTTTTCAGAAATGTGTGGGTTTGGTAGGTTTCCCTAGATGGCCGCCGAGCACCGGGCCAAAAACCAAAGTGACCCCCCTTTCAAAACCAGATTAACTATTGTTCCTACAGCGTGAGAATTTTGGAATAATATTGCAAAGAAAATGTGGCAGACATTTTGAGGTTTGCAGGACATTGGGGATAAAAAATCTTTTTGAATTCACAAGAGAGACATCACCATGAACTCCCATGGGTTTTCGACAATATCTACAGTTGGTGGGTTATTCTTGCATGGAAAGTGTACCTTGGCAGAGAAACTAAAGACAAAGATTCCTGCACAACCATCTATTCCTCAAACACACACACATACTGGTTGGATTTGGCACGAGGGCGAGTCATGGTTCAGTGTATTAAATTTTATTAACAAGAGATTTCACAAAAATGAAATGCACTGTCAATAATTAAATTCACAAAAAACCAAACCAATGACTCACAGCTCGTGAGATGTAAAGCCACGTCAAGGCACCAACCACTTTACAGGCCATTCACACACCTTTCATACGTGATACAAACAAGACCATTCGCACCACCAGGCACAAAAGCAACACATTACAAAATTCAACAAAAAGGGACAAGGTACACCCTGCTTCAGAAAGACAAATATTACTGCACAGCCATCTAATCCGCAAGCACACACACATACTGGTTGGATTTGGCACAAGGGTGAGTGATGGTTCAGTAGATACAATTGTATTAGCAAGTGATTTCACAGAAATGAAATGCACTGGTAATAATTGAAAGGGCGAGAAACTGAACCATTGACTCACAGCTCGTGAGCTGTAAAGGCCATTTTGATGTCACCTCACTACGTTTTGGGCCCTTGCCTGCCGCGGGTACTTGGGCCTCCCACACAAGTGAGGCACCATTTTTACCGGGAGACCTGGGGGAACGCTGGGTGGTGGTAAATTTGTGTGAGCCCGGTGATGCCACTACTTTCCCACCCCAAAATGTGTGAAAAAAGTGATTTTTTCAGCAAAAATTGAGGTTTGCAGGGGATTCTGGGTAAGGAAACGTTGGGGGATCCACGCAAGCCATACCTCCCTGGAAGCCGCCGGGTGTCTAGTTTTCAGAAATGTGTGGGTTTGGTAGGTTTCCCTAGATGGCCGCCGCGCACCGGGCCAAAAACCAAAGTGACCCGCCTTGCAAAACCAGGTGGTTTTGCGATAGGCCATTTTGATGTCGCCTCACTACGTTTTGGGCCCTTGCCTGCCGCGGGTACTTGGGCCTCCCACCCAAGTGAGGCACCATTTTTACTGGGAGACCTGGGGGAACGCTGGGTGGTGGTAAATTTGTGTGAGCCCGGTGATGCCACTACTTTCCCACCCCAAAATGTGTGAAAAAAGTGATTTTTTCAGCAAATATTGAGGTTTGCAGGGGATTCTGGGTAAGGAAACGTTGGGGGATCCACGCAAGCCATACCTCCCTGGAAGCCGCCGGGTGTCTAGTTTTCAGAAATGCGTGGGTTTGGTATGTTTCCCTAGATGGCCGCCGCGCACCGGGCCAAAAACCAAAGTGACCCCCCTTGCAAAACCAGGTGGTTTTGCGATAGGCCATTTTGATGTCGCCTCACTACGTTTTGGGCCCTTGCCTGCCGCGGGTACTTGCGCCTCCCACACAAGTGAGGCACCATTTTTACCGGGAGACCTGGGGGAACGCTGGGTGGTGGTAAATTTGTGTGATGCCACTACTTTCCCACCCCACAATGTGTGAAAAAAGTGATTTTTTCAGCAAAAATTGAGGTTTGCAGGGGATTCTGGGTAAGGAAACGTTGGGGGATCCATGCAAGCCATATCTCCCTGGAAGCCGCCGGGTGTCTAGTTTTCAGAAATGTGTGGGTTTGGTAGGTTTCCCTAGATGGCCGCCGAGCACCGGGCCAAAAACCAAAGTGACCCCCCTTTCAAAACCAGATTAACTATTGTTCCTACAGCGTGAGAATTTTGGAATAATATTGCAAAGAAAATGTGGCAGACATTTTGAGGTTTGCAGGACATTGGGGATAAAAAATCTTTTTGAATTCACAAGAGAGACATCACCATGAACTCCCATGGGTTTTCGACAATATCTACAGTTGGTGGGTTATTCTTGCATGGAAAGTGTACCTTGGCAGAGAAACTAAAGACAAAGATTCCTGCACAACCATCTATTCCTCAAACACACACACATACTGGTTGGATTTGGCACGAGGGCGAGTCATGGTTCAGTGTATTAAATTTTATTAACAAGAGATTTCACAAAAATGAAATGCACTGTCAATAATTAAATTCACAAAAAACCAAACCAATGACTCACAGCTCGTGAGATGTAAAGCCACGTCAAGGCACCAACCACTTTACAGGCCATTCACACACCTTTCATACGTGATACAAACAAGACCATTCGCACCACCAGGCACAAAAGCAACACATTACAAAATTCAACAAAAAGGGACAAGGTACACCCTGCTTCAGAAAGACAAATATTACTGCACAGCCATCTAATCCGCAAGCACACACACATACTGGTTGGATTTGGCACAAGGGTGAGTGATGGTTCAGTAGATACAATTGTATTAGCAAGTGATTTCACAGAAATGAAATGCACTGGTAATAATTGAAAGGGCGAGAAACTGAACCATTGACTCACAGCTCGTGAGCTGTAAAGCCACGACAAGGCACCAACCTCTTTACAGGCCATTCATACACCTTTCATACGTGTGAGACATACAAAACCATTCACACCGCCAGCCGCGGGCCCATCACAAAACAAAACTCACACCAGCACACAGCGCCATTCAAGGGCCCATCACTTTCACACGCCCACAATCCAGACACAGCAACTACACAGGCTGATGGATTGCGTGGAGTGGCACTCAGCTAGCAGTGTGTGTAGTGACCAGCAGAAAGTCACTACTCACACACAGCCAGCCGAGCACCAGTCCACACACACCGCTAGCCAAACACCATTCCACGCACACCGCTAGCCAAGCGCCAGTCCACGGACACCACCAGCCAAGCACCAGTCCGCACACACCACCAGTCCACGCACACCGCCAGCCAAGTACCAGTCCACGCACACCGCCAGCCAAGCACCATTCCACGCACACCGCCAGCCAAGCTCCAGTACACGCACACCACCAGCCAAGCTCCAGTCCACGGACACCACCAGCCAAGCACCAATCCACACACACCACCAGTCCACGCACACCGCCAGCCAAGTACCAGTCCACGCACACCGCCAGCCAAGCACCATTCCACGCACACTGCCAGCCAAGCTCCAGTCCATGCACACCACCAGCCACGCACGAGTCCACGCACACCGCCAGTCCATGCACACCGCCAGCCAAGCACCATTCCACGCACACCACCAACCAAGTGCCAGTCCACACACACCAACAGCCAAGCGCAAGCCTACACACACCGCCATCACATTTAGGATTTTTTTAGAAAAAAATAAAAACACACACAAATTGCAAATAGATACAAATCTTCTAACAGAAAATCAGCAACTAAATACATTGCACTAACACCAACCTTGAAACAGAATCAAATTATCCAAAGAATACAGACCAGGCAGTTCACTTTACCACTCAAGAATCCTCCCAAAAATTCTTTCGTGTGTGGTACGCTCTAAAACAAGCAGGGAGACACAGTGCAGGATGAGAAGGACAGTCGGGGCAGTACATACGACTCTCCTTCCGCAAACCTTTTCGCCAACAGACTCTACATCTCCTACTGGGAAAATCTTTTGCGGGTGTGGGAGGAATGTGATCTGGAAAGTGGCGTTCTTTCAATCTAGCAACATCCTCCACCAGTCCAACTCTAGGAACACTTGCCTGTTCCACTACAACAAGGCTGCCTATTACAGACTCCTGAAACTTAGCAAAAGTCATCTTTGACTCAGGGCAAGAATCCTGGAACACAACAAAAGCATTAAACATTGCCAAGTGGAAAAAATGGATAGCCAACTTCTTGTACCAAATGTAAGCCTTACAAAGAGCAGTGTACGGTTCCAACCTCTGATCTACTCTGTCAACACCACCCATGTGCCTATTATAGTCTAAAATGCACACAGGTTTGCGCGCTTCAGCGACCTGACCCCAAACAGTCACAGGTGCAGTGCTTTCATCATGGATGGTAGTCAGCATGTAGACATCTCTCCTGTCTGTAAACTTCACAGCAAGAAGCTCCTGGCAACGCAACGCACTGCACTGTCCCCGCACAAGCTTTTGACAAACAAGTTCTTTCGGGAAACCTTTACGGTTCGAGCGGATTGTGCCACAAGCAAGAGTGTCCACGTTGGCCAATTCCCTGAACAACCGTACACCAGTGTAGAAGTTATCTACATATAAATGGTGGCCTTTGTTAAAAAATCCTCTTCCAAGTTCCCAAACAATTTTCTCAGTCACTCCAAAAGTGGACGGACAACCAGGGAGGTTAAACCTAGATTCCTTACCGGTGTACACCCTGAAATTAGAGACATATCCAGTCCTACTGTCACACAGCATATACAGCTTTATTCCATAGCGTGCCCTCTTACTAGGAATGTATTGCCTAAAAACCAAGCGGCCCTTGAACAACACCAAAGACTCATCCACTGCAATTTCTTTCCCAGGGGCATAAATCTCAGAAAATCGATCAACAAAGTGATCAAGGACAGGCCTAATCTTAAAAAGACGGTCACAGTCAGGGTGATCTCGTGGCAACGCTAAACCATTATCAACAAAATGCATCATCCGAAGCAGAAGCAAACACCTGTCACGACTCATGACTGCCGGAAAAATAGACGTTGCCATCAAGGGACTGCTAGACCAATATGAAGACATTGATGGCTTCCTTAGCAAGCCCATCAAAAAAGTTAAACCCAAGAACTTCTTCATCTCTTCAACATTTGTGGGAGTCCACCGGGTAGCTCTAGAGTGTGGCTTAAGACTGGCACAGTTGTCTCTCAAAAACTGTTCGGCATACAAATTAGTCTGCTCAACAATCTCTGCAAAAAACACATCGTCCATAAACAACTGAAAAAAATTGACCGGCAAAAAGTTTTCAGTATTCACTCTAGACCCTGGAACACCAGTAAACTCTGGCAATGCCGGCTGCACCATGCCAGGGGCAACCCAGAGGTCATCACTTTCAAAGGGAAGCCTTGCAGCCCCAGCCTGCAGCCCAGAAGCCTCTTGCCGCACTACACCAACTGGAAGCCTTGCAGCAGCAGGCTGCAGCCCAGATGCCTCTTGCCGCACTACACCAACGGGAACCCTTGCAGCCCCAGGCTGCAGCCCAGATGCCTCTTGCCGCACTATCGGCACATCAGTCTCCGCCTCTAACACAGGCACTTCATCCGCACTAAGAGTATCTTCATCATCCGATGACTCCGTACGGAGAGACAACTCACTGCCAGAATCGTCCCCTGCCTCCTCTCCCTCAGATGCAGAGTCAGGGCCCGATTCACAGAACTAACTTAAGACAAAATCCTAAACTTACTACCATTTTGGTATTCACAGAAGGCACTTACTCATTTTGGTATTCACAGAAGGCACTTACTCATTTTGGTACTCACAGAAGTTAGGAGTCCTAACTTTAGGACTCCTAAATGCCTTCTGTGAATACCGAAAGTCTTAAAATTAGGATTTTTCTCAGTTTAGTAGTAGTATAGTTAGGACTCCTAACTTTAGGACTCCTAAATGCCTTCTGTGAATACCGAAAGTCTTAAAATTAGGATTTTTCTCAATTTAGTAGTCCTAAGTCTAAATTTAGGACTACTAAATTGAGAAAAATCCTAATTTTAAGACTTTCGGTATTCACAGAAGGCATTTAGGAGTCCTAAAGTTAGGAGTCCTAACTATACTACTACTAAACTGAGAAAAATCCTAATTTTAAGACTTTTGGTATTCACAGAAGGCATTTAGGAGTCCTAAAGTTAGGACTCCTAACTTCTGTGAATACCGAAATGAGTAAGTGCCTTCTGTGAATACCAAAATGAGTAAGTGCCTTCTGTGAATACCAAAATGGTAGTAAGTTTAGGATTTTGTCTTAAGTTAGTTCTCTGAATCGGGCCCTCAGTCTCTGAACCAATATCAGAGGAAGACTCAAACAGCAAACCAACAACCTGCTGAGCAGTCATCCTGCGGCTAGCCATTATACTTACTAAGATAGAAAACTGCACAAACAAGTCAACAACAACCAACAATGTGCAAACCAAGTAAGTAAAGAAATGTGTACCTTTATCACAAAGATCAATGTACTCAAAAACTATACAATCCAATTACAAGAGACAGCTGCACTCACCAGAAACCAACTCTGCAGTGACACAGCAAAAACCAACGATATCAAACTAGAAAGAAGAAAAAAAAGAAATTACTCACAAGACAACAAAATACACATCGAGCACCAATGCAAAAAGTTTTTGACACTCAAAAAACAAACATACTGCTATTATTACACCATTTGCAAAAAAAATTCATGCAGAGAAATCAAACACATTTACATTGTATAAAAAAAAGTCTCTTACCAAACTACACAAACAGCAGAACCACCAAGCACAATGAAAAGAGCAAACGCCTTCACCTAGAACTAAAAAGTAAACAAAAAACCATTACAATTGCAATTCACAAAACATATAACAATAAACATTATAACATGCTAAGTCACTACCCAAATGGTCAATCGAGTTGTGTGCCAGGTGGGGCAGAAAACAGCAGGAAAATAAAGGCTACTCTGTCTCGGGGCGGGTGGGCCAAATACATATTATAAAAAATTGCACCCTGGAAGCAAGGGGTCAATTCGATTTTTATTTACACTAATTCCCTGGTGTCTAGTGGGCTTTTCTGCCCCCCCTGGGACCAGAAACGGCTACACAAAAGACCGATCTGCCCCCAGGAGGGGGCAGAAAAGTCTTGAAAAATATTTGAGCCCCCAGGAAGCAACCCTTGCCCAAGGGGTCGCTTCCTACAATATCACAAAGATCCCTGGTGTCTAGTGGGCTTTTCTGCCCCCCCCGGGAGCAGAAACGGCAAAAAAACTAAACCGATCTGCCCCCAGAGGGGGCAGAAAAGTCTTCCAAAAATATTGGGGGCCCAGGAAGCGACCCTTGCCCAAGGGGTCGCTTCCTAAAATATCTAACAGATCCCTGGTGTCTAGTGGGCTTTTCTGCCCCCCCTGGGAGCAGAAACGGCAAAAAAATTGAACCGATCTGCCCCCAGAGGGGGCAGAAAAGTCTTCCAAAAATATTGGGGGCCAAGGAAGCGACCCTTGCCCAAGGGGTCGCTTCCTAAAATATCTAACAGATCCCTGGTGTCTAGTGGGCTCTTCTGCCCCCCCCTGGGAGCAGAAACGGCAAGTCTTCCAAAAATATTGGGGGCCCAGGAAGCGACCCTTGCCCAAGGGGTCGCTTCCTACAACATTGCAATGATCCCTGGTGTCTAGTGGGCTCTTCTGCCCCCCCCTGGGAGTGGAAACGGCATGAAAATTCAACCGATCTGCCCCCAGAGGGGGCAGAAAAGTCTTGCAGAGATAATGGGGCCATTGGAAGCGACCCTTGCCCAAGGGGTCGCTTCCTTTAGTGCTAAAAGGCATCCCTGGTGCCTAGTGGTGGCATTCCTGCAGCACTATCGCGACGCTGTGCGCGATCGTGCTACAGGAATGCCCTGTATTGAGACATCAGGGGAGAGGAAATACTCTTTCCTCTCCCCCGATGCCTCAATACTTTCAAAATCACCGCCGCGGCCCCCGCGTCCCCACCGGAGAACTCCACTAACCTGATGCTGCTGCTGGGACACCCAGAAGCAAATGGCTTCCAGGCGTCCCAGCACTTCCTGATGACGTCGGCGCGCGCTGACGTCACCAGGAAGCGTGGGGGGGCTCGGGGGTGGGCACGATCGATGCCCCAGGGGGGGAGCACCAGCGCTTCCCCCAGGGGCTGTCCTCATGACGGAGCGGTTCCGTCATGAGCACAGCCCAACCGATGCTCATGACGGAACCGCTCCGTCATGAGCATCGAAGGGGTTAATATACTTGTTCATTATAAGCCTATGACAGAGGAAACAATCTAAAATTTTATGAAGTCATATGGTGTGAGGAAGGAAAGAAATGTATTTTGCAGCAAACAGCACATTTCACAAAGATGTCAAGTTCTACAGTTCAGTTATAATGCTAAATCATCATTTT
The DNA here is from genome assembly GCF_964204655.1 of Triturus cristatus. Taxonomy (NCBI): domain Eukaryota; kingdom Metazoa; phylum Chordata; class Amphibia; order Caudata; family Salamandridae; genus Triturus; species Triturus cristatus. Next base: position 597,983,142 of record NC_140589.1, read on the forward strand.
ATGATAAGGGATTTATTTTCTTAAAGAGATAGGAAAGAATCAAGAAATTATTGAGGCCTAGCAGTGAAAGAACTATAGAAATTGAAGCTTTCTCCAAAAAAAGCAGCATTTTCACTTTTTGCATGTTTGATAAAAGCACATTTTCTAACTTCTATTTTAATATGCATTTTGTATGTTACTGTTAAAGCACAATTCTATATTATTATCAGGTTAAATTTACATAAATATTTTCGACTTCCACACTGCACTGCCTTTTTTTAAATACTTTTTTTTCATTGAGTTCCCAGCAGTTGCACACTGCTACAAGGCTGACTGTTCAATTGTTTTATAGCTCACGCATATATATATTTTTTTAATGTACCATCCTAAAATACTCATCTGCCATGTTGGAACGGTAAATAAAAAGTTGCAAAGTTGCAAATTGACTATCTGTCTGTTATTAGGAAGACACAAATGCATACGGACAGGCATCTTGGAATGGTGAAAAGCCTTTTTTCAGTGTTCCAAAATGGCTACCACAGGCGTGCATTCATGCATCTACATTGTTACAAACTGGCAGCAGGTTTGCGTTTTGTTTTCTTTAAATTAACTGTTTTGTCATAGCCAAAGGCCATTTTAGAGCAGTAAATTTAAAAAACTATATGCAAGGAGTGGCAACGCAAAAACACAATGGCATAGCCAATAAGTCAGCACTTTCCTTTTGAAGAAGAGACCTATTGGCTTTGGCAGTGCTTGTTTTAATATTGTATGTCTTACTTTACTGTTTTTCTCGTGAACTTTGTTCACTGTGTGGCCTGGACATTCCCACTATCGCTACCACTACAAGTTATTACAAATTCTGAGTCAAAATGTGCAATTTTAAACTGAATGTTGTAAAGAGCTTTTTTTTCAAACCCGGGATTATTCATTATCAGATGACGAAGCTTTGTACATTGAATCTACTGTGTTGAATGTATTCACATTATCATGTTATACACATTACTATGATCCCATTATTACTTATTATATCTTATGAATGAAACCAGAAAAGTTGCTGTTGTCAGGAGGCAAAAACAGCAGCGGTCAATAGGGGCCTGCCAATTAACATGGTGGGCTTCCAAGGACCTTGGAACGTTTGCGCTTGGAGCCTAACTAGTGCAGACGCATCAGGGGTCTGTGGTCGTCACAAGACGAGGCTTTGCTCACTGCTGGAGGGCAGGCAAAGAACGCCCGGATATTCCTCCGGCCTTCCCTCCATTCCTAACCAGCCAGCGTTCTTCACACTTCACACAAGGAAGGGAAAGCTCTCTTATGCCTGGCAGTACTCCAGGTGGCATGCACGTACCTCAGCTGCCAGCCGCAAACTTGGCCCCAGGTTAAAGATGTTGTTGTTTAGTTTGCCAAAGTCTGTTATGCACAATGTTTCCGCATTGGGTGGTACAAGGCAAGGCTTGTCAGGTCTCCATGTTACCACAGGTAAACGATTTCTGCTAGGAAGCAGTATGCCAGCGTAGCAAAAACGCCCTTTTCTACGTTGAACTTATGGTAGCTGCTTGTCTCGTTTTCAGTTCTTGCTTCGTCAGTTTCTCAGAGCACTAGTTGTACAAATCATCTACTTGTTTTTCCAAATGACCTGTCCCTGTTGGGAATTTAACACTCTGACAAGTTCCTTTCTGGGGCCCACCAACGGCCAGCCCTCCCTCACCTAATCTGTGTTATTTATACCGCTGTTTACACTGGGCCTAACAACCTCTGCAAGCGGCCTGTAATGACTTTCACTGATGGCGGTGCTCATTGGTAAGCGGGGCCCTAATGGCTGGCACAGCGCCTTCTGTTTATTTCTGTAGCTCCGCTCTGAATTAGGGGAGTGGGATTTACTGTGCATGCTTCGTGTTTGCAGATCGGTTACGGAACTGCAGGCCACGTGCTTGGTAAACAACAGTAAATAATGCTGATAAGACACGACAAGAGGTTCTAACTAAAACTCGTTTAAATGTCCTATATACACGGTACAAAAGGTACAGGCGCGTGCAAACTCTCTCTCTCTCTTACACACACACACACACTCTAACTAGCTCACATTGTGCATAGTTGCAACCCCATTACCTCATCGTTAGTCTTCCTCGCCACATGACTAACAAAGTGAGCTTCAGCTCCACACCAGAACCCTCCAAAGCAAAAAAGTCAGCATCCCATGCCTCCCATCCCTTCCCAATATGGCCGACCCATTACACCCATGACCCCTATAAGAGGCGGGCCGGCCCAACCCATCAGCCTGTTTTCTTTAGTTCTGCGCATGATTACTCTCCAGATGCGCCTTCAGGTAAGTGGTTCCTGCTGTAGCGGGAGCATGGGTCCTTGGTTGGTGGTCCTGCGCTAGCGGACTCTGGGGGCTTTTGGACCACCCCCCTTCCTTCCCTCGGTCTCTTTGGGGCCAGTTAGGCTCTGCTTTAGCGGGCCAGGGGTCAATAGGGGGACGGCGGGGTGGTCTGGGGCTCTGCTGTGTCTGATCCCTTCTGGCCCCTCGCCTCGCACTGACACGGTCGTTGGTACGCGCTCCCGCCGGTGCTCTTTGGCGTTGGTTGTACCTTCTGTTTTGTCTGTGGCGACGTTATTTATCCCGGGCATTAGGAGTTGCTGCGGCCTAATAGTTACTGTCTGTGACTCTTACAATTCCCATTGATTGTGTTCAGTTGGTGTGCCTTGGTGAATCTCTTTTCAAACCAGTACCTGACCTGTGCCTTGGTGAGTTGTGACTCCCCTGGTACATGCTGTGTGGCCTCACTGGTGCGGGTTCCCCGTGCTCCCCAGTCCTGTCGCAGGGGGGGGGCGGCTCTACCTCGCGCGGCCAGCGGCCCGTTTCCGCGGCCGCGCCCCCATGTTCCTGTCTCCGCGGGCCGGCCCTTTGGGGCTGGCGTTTGGTGTGGGCGACTGCTGCTTGTAGCAGGGGCTCACCTTCTGCCGTCCGGGGCGGGTGCAGTCCTCGGCGCTGTGGGTCCTCTCATGGCGTTTTTCAGCTACGCGGCTGGACTTCTTCCCGCGTTTGTTTCCCGGCCTCCATCAGGCGGCTGTTTGCATTTTTCTCCTCGTCTCGCCCGCGGCTCCGATGGGCGGGGATTCTCATGGGCATGTTTCTCTCTGAGGCGGCGGTTCCGCTGTTCCTGGGCGAGGTTGGAGGTCGTCTAGTCTGTTGATTGGAATTGAGACGATTCTGAGAGTGTTTGTGACGCCTCGTAAATAGGCATCATGTGAAATCCTGCTTTGGAAAGGTCTGGTTTAAACGTGGAGCTTTCTGGTTAAATGCATTTATGAGCCGCTGTAGGACTGGCGACCGGCTCGGGCTGCTGTGGGGCTCCTTGTGCTTTTGTGCAACAGAGTTGCTGTGGCCGAATGGTTAGGGTCTGTGACTCTTACTCTCGAGGTTCCAGGTTCAATTCCTATTAATTCTGTTCTGGTAGATCTCCTTTTAAGTATGTATTACCCCACAGAGTAAACACTCCTCTCATTTTAAGAAACATAAAATAGCTTCTTCACCCATGGTATGTTTATTTGTTTCTTCCCATTGCCTGGGGGGGTCGGTCGCCTGTGGCTGGTCTAGGTTTCCCTCCAGTCTTTCTTGGGTTGATAGGGGGGTGCTCGGTCTTGGGCTGGCTCGGTCTTCCTTGTGTATGGGGGCCTGGGTTCGGGTCTCACTGGCAACGCTCGTCTTCCATCTGGCTGAGCCTTCCACTCTCTCCTTGACTGGGCTTGTGTTGTTGTGTGGATTTCCTTGATATGTCCTCTGTTACCTGGGAGCTGTAGCCCAATGGTGGATTTTGTGCCTTTGGTGGCGATGGCTCTCACTGGATGGGAGTTTGGATCCTACCGCGGCGGTCTGTGTGCCCTACGATGTTGAGTTTCCACGCAGTACTTTCCATGCTCATGGTCGCGGTTTACATCTCGTCTGGTCCACTCGGTTTTTCTTTCTTCCTGGTGGATTGACATGGACCTGTGGGTGACTGTACACTTCTGTTTTCAGTGCCGGCGTACCCTTCGGGGTGCCTGTGCTCTTTGCGATTTCCCAGGTTGTTTCCCTGTGACGTGCACTGCTTGTCGCTGTTTTGGGTCCTTTCTGGTGTTTTTCGCGATCTGTGGGACGTGAGGGTGGTCATCCGCTCTTCGCAGGGTTTGCCTTCCCTGTGCTAGTGTTTGCACGTACGTCGTCCTTTTGCCCGGTGGGGTGTGTGTTCATGTCCTGGTGTTTGCGGGCATTGTGGAGTGTGCCACGGGGTCGCGGCTTCGGTTGGTTTGCGGCCCTTGTCCTTCTTCGCTTCGGGGCTTTGCGCCTACAGTCCCTCCGTCCTGTATGCTCCTGTCCCTGCCTGCTCTCCATTGTTGTGCAGGGTCTCTCCTCGTTGGTCTCTGGTTGGTGTCCTCCGGTGGTTTCCGGGGCCTGTGGGCTGTGGCGTGTCTGTAGGGGGCGGGCCGCAGTCTGCCCCTGCCCGTCCTTCTCTGGGCTGCTTCGGTGGTCTACAGTGTTTTTATTTATTTTGCTTCTGCTCTTTGGGCCTTGCCATTTCTTGTCCAGGACTGCAGCGGTTGCGTATCCGGTTGCCTGTCTCAGCTGGCGGCCTTGCGTCCCCCCTCCTGGTCATGTTTCTCCTCAGATCCTGGGGTTGGGTCTCTGTTGCCACTGCTGGGTCGCCGTCGGTTGTTTGGCTCCCAGGGTTGGTCCGACGTGCTGTGGCGGGTCTCCGCCCTTGGGTGGCAGTCCCCCTTCCTGTGTTTTTTTTGTGGCCCCGCGGCTGTTCCTATCCGGGTTGTCCACCTTGGTTTGGGCCCTCCACAGGGTGTGTTTCGTGAGCCTTTGTGTCCTGCGGTGCTTGCGCCGTCTGTCCATTGGGGGTCCTCCCCGTTCGGTTGGTCTCTGTGCTTTGTAGGGTTTCCCGTCTCCGCCTGTTCCCGTGGGTGTCCCTTTTTCTTGCCCCGGTGGCTCCCTTCTTGCCCTGTCTGCCAGTAGGGCGGGTGGTCTCTCTGTTCTGGTTCCCCCTTACCGGGTGTTGGTGGCCTTTGCTTCCTTTCTGTGGCACCCTCTCGGGGATCTTTCTATGCAGGGCTGTGGCTGGCTGCTGCAGCCTTTGTGGTGCTGCGCCTTGCCATTTGGATGTCTCCTGCTGCTCCTCGTACTTGGTCTTCCTGGGCCCCATCTACGTGTTGCCCTGTATGCTTCTGACCTCGTCTGGTCTGGGATGTTGGTCGGGTCTGGCCTGGTTTGCACCTTGTTGTGTGACAGCCTGGGTCTTCCTGGTGCTTTGGGCTGCCTCTTCTGTGGGGTCCGTGTCTTGTGTGTCTTCGGACTTTTCCTTCTTGGACCTGCAATCTTTCTGTTCTTGGTGCCCCTTCCCGGGTGCTGTGGCCCTTTGCCTTCCTTTGGGGCGTGCATTAATTCCCGGTTGGTGCTGGGTCGGTTGGTCGGCCTTCTGTCACCTGTTCCTTGGCTTCTCTGGGATTTGCCTGGGCCCTGTGGGGGCTTCTTGTTGCTCTCCTGGGCGGTTTCCCCCCTGCTTCGTGTTCCGAGGTGTTTACGGGGCTCGCCCCTGTTGTTTTTTTTGGCACATTGGTGCTGTCCTTGCCTGGGTCTCTTTTCTTCTGGCTCCGGCCGTGCCACCATGGGAGCTCCTGTTGTCACCTGCTCTCATAGGTTCTGTAGCGGCCCTCTTTAGTGCCTGGATGGGAGTTCTCCTGGGAGCGTCTGGTGCGGTTTGCTTCATTTTGGGTCCCCGGTGTTGGCTCTTCGGCCTTCTCGTCCGGGCTCCCGGCATGGCGCTTTCCTGGGGTCCTTTTCCTTCTAAGTGTTCTGGACTTGTTTGGCCTGGCCAGCGCTTTTTGTCCTGTTGGTGGTGCTCGCCTGGGTGCGTCTCCATTGGCGTCTGCTGCTGCGGTGGTTGCCTTGGGCTGTGTTCTCCTTGGTCCATGTTCGGACTTTGTGGGTGCAGGTTTTGTGTCCTGCCCCTGCTTTCTAGCTTTCCCTTGCTGGTTTTTCTTTCCAGCGGTGCTGTTAGGTGCCCGGGCGTGTTGGGGCTCCCAGTTCTCATCTCTCTGGCGGGGCCCTGCGCTTCCGATGTGGATTTGTATCCTCGTTTTTTGTCCCTGGTTTTGGTGTACCGGGGCCTGTTGGCTCGGGTGGCTCCCTGGGTGTCTTGACTTGGCTGGGCTCGTTTCGCCCTGCCCTTCTCGCCTTTGGTCTGCCTGTGGCTTTTTCTCCCTGTGCGCTCCTGTTCCTGTCGGTTCTTCATTGTTCAGCTGGGCGGGGCCTGGTTGTTGACTGGCTGGCTGTGGGGCCGCCTTGGTGCTCACTTCGGCGGCTCTCTTCCTTCTTGTGGGACATTCCTGGGACGGGTTGCTTGGTCCCTGTGCGGGGCGGTCTCGGGCCGCTGCACTGCATTTCCCTTTCTTCCGGGATCTGTGTGTTTTCTTCTGCTTGGGGTCCTTTGGTGACCCCTCGCTTCCTTGCTGGTGGCTTGGCCTTGGTCCCTACCACTCTTCGGCCTATGTGGGCGGCCCTTTGGGCTTTCTCCTTTTCGCTGTTGGCCCGTTGGGTTCCTTGGTGGCCGGGTCTCTTCAGTGTCTTTTCCTGTGCCTTCCTGGGTCTGTTTTGCCTCATGCCTGCCTCGGTTCTCTCGTTGGTGTCGCACTCCTTTCCAGGGGGTCCTTTGTGTGGGTCACCCTTGCGGTGTTGCTGTGTTTGTCGGCCTGCATCTCTCTTTCTGCTGTGGCTCGTTTATTGGGTCACTGTGGTGGGGATGCTATCTGTTTCTTCACCTATATGGGCTTTTGCTCCCCTCTCACTTTTGACTGTCCATTGGGCCGTCTTGGTGTGTTTGGACCGGCTTGCTGCTTTCTCTTCTGGGGCCTGTTTGCTGTTGCTTTTGGCTCCTTGCGGTCTGGTTCTGTGCCTCCTCTGTCCTCCTTCGGGCTTTGGTTGGGGCGTTTTTTTTTCTTGCGGCACTTCGTGTCTCGGGGGTCCGGGTTTTCGGCCTTCCCGGTGTCTTTCTAGCCTTGGCGGGTTTTTCCTGCTCGTGGTTGCCTCTCCCTTGGGTGGCCCTTCCACTCGTCGGGTCTGTTGGGTTTGCCCTCATTCGTGGGCGTCTCTTTCTGGCCCGTTGGTTTCTTGTGAGTTTCCATGAAGCCGCTTGGCTTTGGTATGTGCTCACTTTGTTAGTCATGTGGCGAGGAAGACTAACGAGGAGGTAATGCCCCGATTACTTACCGGTAATCTTCATTACTCCGAGTATAGTCTTCCTCGCCACATGAGTTCCCGTCCCTCCCTCCCTGTCTGGCTATCGGCTTCATGTTTGTGCTTGGTAGTTTCAGGCTGATGGGTTGGGCCGGCCCGCCTCTTATAGGGGTCATGGGTGTAATGGATCGGCCATATTGGGAAGGGATGGGAGGCATGGGATGCTGACTTTTTTGCTTTGGAGGGTTCTGGTGTGGAGCTGAAGCTCACTTTGTTAGTCATGTGGCGAGGAAGACTATACTCGGAGTAATGAAGATTACCGGTAAGTAATCGGGGCATTAGTAACCATTCTCAAATGACAGCTACATCATGAGTAACGAAATGTGTATGGATATATTTTGGATGTATTTTAGTGCTTGCCGTTTTTGGAAGAAGCCTGATGTGTTTGCATAGAGCACTTGAACGCCAGATGATGTGTGCTTCCTGTCATTGGAGACTGTTTGTCAAGAGTAGGTATGAAAGACGAAATATGTAATGTTATGTGTTTCACATCTGGATGAAGCACGTCGAGCAACTTGAGATGCCATTGACCGTCGCTGCTCGCCAATTGAGTGTCGCGCGTGTTTTGAGTGTTGACTGTTGCACAAGCTGCTTCCAGGTATGGTTGGACACAGTTGGTGTAGTCTTCAGTTTATGCGTTTTATATATGATGGGTACAAGGATGAGAGAGGAGATGGAAGCAGCCTTTAAGGGAGCATTAGTGAATTATTAATTTTCAGAGGGAGGTGGAACTTGGCAGGCCAGACTCTTTAATTACCTCTGAGGAGACGTTGCTTTGTAAGTTGTGTGTTTTACCATACACCCTTGACAGTATTCAGGTACTACATTGCTCTATGTACCTTATTCCCCCATACAGATAGCTACGTTTCCCCCCCCCACGTATGAGTACAGTCCCATCTAAAAGCTGGACATAAGAAAGGTTTTGTTCCCCCACACAAGCCAGTGGCTGGCTTTTGCTACGCCACTAACTATTTGGGTAAGAGCTAGCGCCACATTCAGAACGAGAGACACCTAGCTTTCATCTCACGATGATCTGGTGGCCATGGTGCATTACTGTAGGGTAACCCAACACAAATAGGTGTAGGGTTTCCCTTTTCCAAAGGGCAGAGAAATGTAAGTCTCTTACGAATTCCTTCAATGATGAAGGGGAATAAGGGTCGGCACAAATAGAAAGTGACATTTTCCACCAAAAAGATGTTTTTTTTATTAATTAGGATACATATTGGGTCTATTGTGTAGTATACGATACAAAGTGGTGAATTTTCTTGCTGGATAATCTAACAACCACAAGAAAGGGGGCACTGTTTTATTTAATTTGAAACTCATTCAGGCTTATGCTCTGAGGGATCAACAACAGTAGCCACTAACCAATGGCTCATGGTTTGCGATCTGATCGATGATGAGCCCTGTTACTACTCCTGTAGTGATACATTTAGAAAAAGGAACACACAGGAACACATGCCCCAGTTACTTACCGGTAATCATCATTATTTTGAGTGGAGTCTTCCTCATCATATGACTAGCATAGTCAGCTTCAGCTCCCCAACCGAATCCTCCAAGCAAATTAGTGCTCTAGCTCTCCCATCTATGTCTAACATGGCCGACATCCTTCACCACTGACCTAGTATATGAGGAGGCACGACCCACTCCATTTCCTATTCAATTGCCAAGCCTCAGCAACCAAAAAACATGAAGCCTATAGCCAAGCAGGGAACAGAGTTTAATCCAAACAACAAACAGAGGAAAACCAAACAGCCGCCCTACTGGAGAGCGACAGTTAATCTCAAGCAGTGCCAGCCTGCAGAACAGCCTTAGCAAAATCCCCAGCTACTGAACCACCCAACACCACCTGATAGTGGTCCATAAACATATGAGGGGAGACCCACGTCACAGCCTACAAATGTCCTCAATTGAGGCCCCCTTGAAAGAAGCCCAGGCAACAAAAATACTATGGGTCTACCTCCCCTGTATTCTGGCTGACATCTCCGACCCCTGAGACTCATATGCCAGAAGGATTGTCTGTTTAATCCATCTACTCAAGGTAGAAAGAGAATGCTTATGACCCGACTTCATCGGGCCAAAAGTGACAAACAAACTGCCACACTTGCAAAACTCCAAGGTCCTCTCTAGATACACCAACACCGCTCTTCTGACATCCAACAGTAGGAAACCAGAGTCCACCCCCAGACCCAGGTGCAGGCGAAAACGTGGGCAGAACAACCTCCCTGGAATGACTGGCAATGGAGGGGATCTTGGGCAAGAACTCTGGATCGAAGTTAATGCTGGGCGTAGTGGGCGTAGTGAGGCTACGTGAAGCATTACGGAGTGGGGGCAAATCTACGCCCACCTGCACACTTTGTGTAGCCCCCCTACGCGCCGCCCGCCTCCCTCCCGCCCTCATTTTACAATTACTTAGAACATTACATATAAAGAAAATTACTTACCTGAGCTGCCGCGTCCCGGGGCACCATCTTGCTGCTTCCTGGCTAGCTTCTTCCTCACGAATGCGCATGCGCGGGTGCCCGCGCATGCGCATTCGTGAGGAAGAAGCTAGCCAGGAAGTAGCAAGATGGAGCCCCGGGACGCGGCGGGACGCAGCAGCTCAGGTAAGTAATTTTCTTTATATGTAATGTTCTAAGTAATTGTAAAATGAGGGCGGGAGGGAGGCGGGTGGTGGGCAACTCTGCTCCGCCGTGGCGTGTGCGTAGTCTGCCCCTGCTACGCCTACTTTGCGGAGCACTGCGCCCACCCTTAATCGAAGTGCAGGACAATGCAATACGGCAACACTATCAAAAAATTAGGAGATCTCAAAAAAGATCCTAACTCCTCAATCCTACCAGCTGACCCAATGACCACCAAAGAAAAGAACCTTCATGGTCAAGAATTTAATTTCAACTGCCCCCAAAAGTTTGAAAGGAGCAGTCTGAAGCTCCCGCAATGCCAACACAAGATCCCAGACCGAGGCAGGACAAATCTCTCGAGGACTCTGAAGAAAGAAACTACAAATCAACCTGGAAACCAAAGGAGTCAACTCATTCTGTGGAAATGAGCCTTTTTAGGAGCCCACCGGTGCAGGGGTTCACCCTTATTTGTCTACTGGTTCTTAAACCAACAAGATAGAGATTGACACGGAAGCTGGAATTCCAAATAACAACTTTATTAATCTCTCATGAGTGGGACTACATCAATACAACACCCTCAGGCCCTGTAGGAGGTAGTCCAAGGAATACAGAAACCAAAGGTCTTATATACCCTGTTTACAGCTGAGTAAGCATGGAGACTCAAATGGGAGGTACAGGCATACACAGGAATAGCTATTGACTAACATGGACAGATAGAAATCACTTAGTCAGCAGAGTGGGAGGTGAGACAGAACTTCTTACATCAGTTGGAATAGCCTGACAGTTACACTTTAAGACAGGTGCATTCTAGCAGCTACAGGCCTTTCTGAGCATACACATAGCTCTGGCTCAGTACAGAAGGAGTTAACTACAGTTGATGACTCAAGCAGAATAGAAAAGCAAGCAACAGTGAAGACGGAAGAAGCACATGGCTTAACACATGGCTAATAAAATGGACGCCACAACCAAAATGGCTTCAGCTCATGCTAACAGATTATTTGCGATTTCGACAATCCAAATGTTGACTCCGAAATGCCCGCAAGGCTGCTCACTGCACCCAAAGAGTACACAGAGTCATGCCAAATGAAAAACCATCAGACAGAAAATCCAGTATCCTAATTGGATTCACCGATCCAGAGTCCAGCCCCTTAGTGACAGACCACCTAGAAAATAACCCTCAATGTCTGGAAAATGACCTTAGAGTTACCAGATGCCTGGAGCCCTGATGCAGTTCCACCACCTCTGCCGAGCAACCTCGGGGCAAAAGAGTCACCATTTCAATAGCCAGGCATGAAGATGGAGCTGCTGCATAACTTCCCCCTGCATAGGCAAACCCCTTAGAAGGTATGGGTGGTGAGGAACCACCTAACACTCCTGAACTGCAAGCTCCCTCAGCAGAGGATACCATGGACGGCGGACCCAGCCCGGGACCCCCAATAGAACAGAAACCCTTTCCAGGCGAATCTTGCACAACACCCTGGCAATCAAGGGGATCAGAGGAAATGCGTAAAGCAGGCTGTCCAGCCATGGGATGGACATCGCAATCTACCAGCCATGCCGCCAGACAGAAAGTTTCTTCTGCAACACAAGGAACCCCTCTGTCGACAAAGTGATCGAATTCATGGGGGGGACCCAGCTCAGGTGGTTCACCTTACAGTTTGCCCTCACCAGGAGATACACTGCCATTAGAGACAACACAGTGCTCTCCACCTAGGTAAGAATCTCCTGAGGCAGGAGCCACAAGGATTGAACCCTCTTACCCCCCTGGTGATTTAGATAGCCCTTCACTACCTGATTGTCCGTTCGTACCAGCACATGATGACCATTTAATACATTTTATTATTTAATAGATTTAATATTTATTATTTCATTTTATATATATATGTTGTATTATCTACTGGCGGTCGCCAGTAGATAGTTATAGTTAGGACCGAGTTCCCATAGGAAATCTGAAAATTCTATTTTGAATAACTTTGGCGCCGGTTGGCGAATCCTCGCGAAATTTTCAAAACTAATGGGGCACTCCGCTCAGCTCCTACCCTGAAAGTCTCGGGTGATTCGTCAAGCGGGGGCTGAGAAAAAAGGGGGGTCCCAAAACGCGTTTTCCCCATGCATTTTCCCATAGGACCTTTAGTCGAAGGTACAGCCCGAACGGCTGAACAGAATTACTTGAAATTTGGCAAAGAGGTAGTCCTCAGGTCAGGCATGTGCCTTTTGCATATATGGTGTCAATCTGTTCAGTAGTTCCTGAGAAAATTGCAGTTAAAAGTACATAAATATCTATATGCGCCCACCGTGTGCGCACCGTGCGCGCACCATAACGTGCGCGAGCGTAATTCTGATTGGTGGTTACATGTCAGTCAACATTCGAATCGGTCGAAATCAGGAAGTGTCGGCCGCCATTTTGTGTGTGACAGTGAAAAAGAAAGGTGGAGAATGTGAAAAGGGGGCAGGGTAGAGAGTTCCTGACCCCCTAGCCTTTGTCAGGGGGTCCCTGAAGGACCCCGAAGGGTGAAAAAAACATTTTTTTTTTTTTTTAAATCGCGGGGTGCGCGCACCGTGAAAAAAACTTTTTAAAAAACCAAAACATTTTAAACTGTTTATAAGTTTATAGAAGATAATAACTATACTGTTCAACTTTATCCAAATTAAAAAAAAAAGAGCTGAGCCATTCCATATTACAGGATACAGTCAATCTATAACTATATACATAGGTAGTTTATTGTAAAATAAATATATTAAAAATATAATAATACATACATAAATTAGCATTTAAAAACCCTTACAAATTCACTTAAAAAACCATAGGTTTCACACACGTTATACTTAGGAATTAGCATTTAAAAAACCTTGCAAATTCACTTAAAAAAATCATAGGTTTCACACATGTTATAGTTAGCTGGACATTTCACTCATAAAAAAACCATTGAAATTCCCCCGTTATAGTTAGTTCAGATAACTATAACTCGCGCGACCGCCACTCTATCACAAGGATGATGTCATCAGTGATGTCATGAGTGATGTCACTGACCATGTCATGAGTGATGTAATATGTGACGTCATCAGCAGTGGATTGCGGTCGCGCGAGTTATAGTTAGCTAAACTAACTATAACGGGGGAATTTCAATGGTTTTTTACGAGTGAAATGTCCAGCTAACTATAACATGTGTGAAACCTATGCTTTTTTAAGTGAATATATATATACAATGATATTTTTTACAGCTATATTTTTTACATCAATATTTTTGTACTTACCATTATAAATATCGGATGCCGATATTTATGACATTGATATTTTAAACTCGATATAGTGGTATAGGGATATTTTAGGTGTCGATATTCTGTCAGTGTACCCAGGGTTGAAGGAGGTCGGCCATGTTAGGGAGAGATGTGAGAGCTAGAGCGCTAATTTGCTTGGAGGCTTGTGCTGGGGAGCTGAAGCTCACTGTGTTAGTCATGTGGCAAGGAAGACTTACGAAGAGGTAATGACCCTTACAAAATTCCAATCTACAGATCCAAACACATATTGAAGTTATGTCTTCAAACATCACATTTATTTTACTCTGACCCAAAGTTGAATATCACAGGAAAAAATGAAACAGTTGAAATAGACAGTAGATTCACTTTTATCTTTTTGTCTATTTAGAGAAATAGTATTGCAGTAATCAGACTTTGGGGTATTATCTGGGGCAAAAATACATTGATGTAAGACAGCGGTTAGGGAAGTCATCGGAATAGATGATACCCCACTCTCTCAATGAGACAACACATAGGGCCATATTTATCAAAAGGTAACACAGCGCAGCAAGTCACCTTGCTGTGTTACATTACAGGGAAAGGACAGGAATGTGCCGTATTTATCACAATACAGCGCATTCCAGCCCTCTACCCAGCACGAGCGCCCAATGTGTGCAAGGGTGCCTGCATTTCAAGAGGATTGTTGTTGTGCATGAAGGGGCACCTTCTTGCACAAAAGCAATCCCCTGAGGCATTTTCCTCTTTCTATATGTGCTGCGAAAGGCAAAACGCAGCCAACATAAAAAAAAGAAGTGGTGCAAAAGCAACTCACCCCTTGATAAATATGGCCCATAGTGTTCAAAAGGGTATGAACAATCTAGTAAAATATTAAAAACACATAATCTAAGAAACAATTTAGCTTAACAAATGTAGCAGAGATAAATGTACAGAAGCCCTCAGTTAACTTTTTTAAATGTATGAATTGATCATTCTGCCTACTTCGCCCCATCTTGTTTGTATGAAAACACATTTGGTTTGGTTAAAGTTGTTGGTCATTTAAACACCTTTGAAGGTCGAAGAAGTAGAAGGCAAAATCCACAGGCAACAGACTATCCAGAATTAACACTAAAGACTGTGCTGCACCGGTGATAAATCGATTATATGAGCCACTGCATGTGCCTTTGAGGTATTGTGTTAGTAATGTAAAGTCAGGTAAAACCCACAGTTGTAGTATAATTCTGTAAGATCTCCTTATGTTAAAGTGACAACAGTTTTCAGAAATGACAAGGTCAGGTTGGGAGAATTTCACAAAATATTGCAAGGAATATCATTATGTGAACAATACAAACGTCAACACATTGAGGGAGACATACGCCATATGTAAAGGGGATGAGTTTCCACCTATAAAGTGGTTGGGGGGTCATGAGAGACTCTGCTATACATCAGGTGGAAACTCATAGGCAGAGTGGAGGTGCCAGAGTTGGAATCTAAAAGACAGACCAATGAACAGCGAGAGAAGGGGAAATCGAACTTGTGACAGTCAGATGAAAGGCTTCAGAGAGGACGTAGTAGACTCAGGTTCAGTGAAATAAGGGGGAAGAAAGGAGATGACCATGAGATGGAGGGTGTAAAAGATGTGAACAAAGGCAGGGTGAAAGTGAAAGGAGGGTGGAGAGATGGTGATGGGGAGAAGATGGGTACCAGAGGTGGACACAAACTGAGGACGGCCATACAGCTAGTGAGACAGGGGATAGAGAGCTACTGATGGAAAAGAGGCACAGAGAGCTGCATTAAGGATAGACCGGACATGAAAAGAGAAGGGCAAGGACAGAGTTCTGGTGACAGAAAGGAGGAGATGCTGTAACATAGGTACAGCCTCCATCTGCCGACAGGAGGAAATGGGGAAGGTGGGTCATATTGGTCTTCAAATTGAAGAGATGAGGGGAAGAATTGAAGTGAGGGTGACAGCTGCACAGCAGAATGGGAGCCAGAGCACCACCAGCCAGCGGTGTGACCTTCCAGTTTGTGACATGCTATGTTATGTTAATATCACTCGTAGACTGTGAATGCACAAAACGTTTTCTTGGTGTTAACTGATGATTGTCAAAACATTCAAAAGGCTAAAGTGAGCATTTTTGTTTAAAGAGCCATGTTTTCAGAAAGCACGTAAAAGAAAGAAAGACATATGAGCAACATATCACATGACATTTTGCTTTTGTCTTTAAGTCAAACATCTGGTGCTTTTAGAGATCTCACACCTGCCACAGAAGTAGCTTTTGGGCTTTGTGAAGCACAATCATTGAACCAGACCTATGACAACCAGCAGGACTCGGCTTAGAGGGCAGCCATGTTCTCACCAGCTCCCTGAGTGCGAAGTTGTCCTCAATAGACCAAATATGGTAGGGAAAAAGGGAATTTACAAGTACAGACACAATGTTTGTTGTTTGGCGGGTGGTGGGGGGTGGTTTAGCCATTCTCAAGCAACAGCCACAATCCTTGTCAGAGTAAACCACCAAAGTCACTAAATACACCTGTGCTTAACCTTCTGGTGCCTTGGTACAGAAAACACAACACAAAAAAAATTCCATGCCATTTTAGGAAATTAGTACATTTTAATAAATTATTTGATATCAAAACAACAAAAATCCAATCAGTAGAAAAAGAGATATGCAATTTTAAACGTTTTGAAACAATCAAGCACTAAGAAGCACAAAGTGCCAACCACGGTTATCTGGTCATGGCGGACTGGGTCCAAGTCACAAATTCAGGCTGTCAGTGATGGAGCACAACCTGGATACAGGACTGAGTTCAGTCCGCTGTCAAAGTACCTTGTGCCATGGGCATCAAGATGCAGAGTACTTCTGTTTAACTGTGTGGGCCGGCGTTCATGAGTTGTCGACAAGGAGCTGGGAAGCAAGGTCTTGCATTAAGATGCACCACACAGCAGCAGAGTCAATTACGCCATCAACAGGAGTTTGTGAAGCGAGGCTTTGCGCCATTGGCAGGAGCTTGTTAGCATTTGCGCTGCAATGTACGAGCGCTGAAGACAAGAAGCATTGCCCTAGGCCAGTGTCAGCATCATGCTTCGTCGTCTGTAAAAAAGCAGCTGGAGTTTGTGGGCCCATGCATTGAGAACGAGATGCATCACTCTGGGCTGGCAAGCTGCGGTGAGCTGGCTCGAGATGTGTGCAATTGCATTGATGTCGAAGAAGCCTGTTATGTCCCTGTGGCTTTCATCAGGGGGCCAGCACACTGACCCTTGGAGATTTTCTGGAGTCCTGGGTCCACACAAGCAGGCTGGATTGAGCAGGGCAGCTCACAGCAGCAGAAGAGTCATTGTGCACCAACAGCAGGCCTTGGATAGCAAAGCAGTCTTGAACAGGTAAGCAGAGTTTGGGCAGCAGGACAGAGTCACAGCTGGGCAGTCCTTCTTCCTGGCAAAGTCCATTCATAGGTTCAGAAGTGATCTGAAGAGTTCAGTGTGAGAAAGTGGCTCTGTATATACTGTTCCCAAATAGGTACAGTGTGCACAGAGTCCACAGTCCCCAGAGGTTTGGCAGAGGCTAAAGTTAGATATAACCTTACTCTCTAAAGTGGTAGCTTGGTCGAGCAGTAAGGCAGTATCAGAGGACAGTGTAAAGCATTTATTGTACACACTCAGTCAACAAATGGTCTCACACACTCAATAACTGAACTCTAGGCCAATGGTTTATATAAAAAATATATGTCTGTTTTATTTTAGAACCAACAATAGGTATTAAAATATACTTTCTCAGGATGAGAGGCTTTAGTTGAATACTTTTGCAATATGCAATTGACTTTTGTAGATAGTTACAGATTGTTGCAATAGGCAACACAATTTCGAACACAATAATACATTGAGCTCAATGGAAGTTTTAAGTTATTTGCAATAGATTACTTTCAGGATTACTTTTCTAACTCCAGGACTGGATCCTAGATTCAGTCCTGGGACAGTTCTTGGAAACAAGTGAGTAAAGTCGACTTAGTTACTGTTGTGATTTTTAAGCAATATTTTGCTATTTTAAAAGCTGACAGAAGACATTTCATTGAAAAACAGTCAATGATTTCCTATGGGAGAAAATTCAAGTTACAGGTATGGTATGTCCTCGTTACTTTTGTAATCCAGTACTGGGCTCCTAGGCTCAGTACTGGGACCTCAAACTAAAACAGGTAAGCAATTACATTTTCAGAGTTGGTACGATTTTTAAAGAATATTTGTAGTTTGCAAAAATCGACACGTAGAAGAAATTTCACAGAAAACCAGTCATTGATTTCCTATGGAAGAAAATTGGGTTAATTGTAAGTGCGGTTGTGAGTACTCTTCAGGGTCAGTGCTGGGCACCAAGATCCAGCACTGGGATCTCTGCTAATAGCAGGTGAGTATTTTCGTGTTTGTTACTCGGTTGATTTTTTGTGAATATTTTAAGTTTTAGAAACTCCACACTTAGAAGAAATTTCAGAAGAAACCAGTCAATGTTACCCTATGGAGGAAAATTGGGTTATAGGCTTTTGGGTAAGTACTCGACTGGCAGAGTTAAGGTTCTGGGCACAGACTCAGGGGCTCCCAGGGTCAGGTAAGTACAGTTGTTACACCCTCAGTGGCACAGGGGCAGCCGGGTGTAGAGCGAGTTAGGCCCAATGTTATACTATGGGAGGCAGGGGGGCCTTAGTTGGTGGCTGCTGACTAGCAGGCCACGCGGCTGTGGGAGCTGGGCTCCTGGTCACTTGCTCTGGGCAAATGGGGAAATAGATACGTGTAGAGGTTACCCTGCCAGGGCCACTCGGGCGGCTGGGTGCAGGGTGCTTTTGAGCCTTCGGGCGCTCAATGGATTTCAATGGGAAAGCTCCTGGTTGAACAAAGGCTGCAAGCTTGGGGACGAAGATGCTTTAGTTACCACCACCACTTTGAGAGCTAAGTTGGGTAGTTGGAGGATAGGTAGGTACCCAGGAGTTGGGCACAGGGGGCCGCAGGGCGCCGGGTGCAGGGGTGCCTTTTGGTATCGGGAAATCTTACCCTCTGTTGATCTCGGTTGGAGGGTACCTTGTTCTGAGGCTGCAGGCGTTGTCACGAGCGTCGAGGTGAGTCCTTGGGTGCCGGATTCGTGGGTCCTCGGGTCTTTGTTCACTCTTGCACAGGCCAGGCTTGGCGGGTGCAGAGTGTGCAGGGTTTGCGGTTCCTGGCTGATGCCAGGGGTTAGAATCTGGTTTTGAGTAGAGTCTCTGCTCATGGGAGTCCCAAGTGCTTAGAGCCAAAAGGTATCCAGGTCCTCCGGGGTTTGTGAGGTTGCTGGCCACATGAGGTGCCGGGATGTAGCAGGAGCAGGTTCAAGGGTCGACAGGCCGGTAGGGCTGGGGCCAAAGCAGTTGGTGTCTTCCTCTTCTTAGCAGCTGCACGGCAGGTCTTCTTTCTTCTTGCTCTTCTTTGTTTTTCGGAATCTGGAATCTAAGGAAGGAAGCTTCAGGGTGCCCCTAAATACTAGATTTAGGGGTGTTACAGGTAGGTAAAGGGCAGGGACCAATGGGTTCCTGCCCTGGGGTGGGTACACCCCCTATCTTGCCACTCTCCTGTGGGAGGGGGGCAGTAGCCTAGTCCTGATTGGGCAGGGCCTCCCATCTTCAAGATGGTGAGTGCCCAGAGATGTGCTTCACCTCACCTCCCCCACCTGAGGGGTGGGGTTGGCAGGCTGGCACATCCCCTGTCCTTATTTGGGATTTCCGGCCAGGCTTCCCACCAGAGTGGGGGCAGCAAGTGGCCTGGGGAAGCTCTCAGAGGCGGCATGCCTTTGAAGATTCCCCTTGTCCATCCTGGGGGAGGAGACCTAGCACCTCGCCCAGGATGTGCATTGTTGCAGGCGCAGGAGAGTGGGGGCTCTCCTACTCAGGGGTCCAGCAACATGTCTGCTGTGTGGCAGCCTAGGCAGCCTGCCAGACCAGACGTGGATTGTAGGTTAGGTTTCAGGGGGCACCTCTAAAATGCCCTCTGTGGTGCTTTGTACATTAAATCCCACACTGGCATCAGTGCGGGTTTAATGTGCGGAGAAGTTTGATACCAAACTTCTCAGTCTTCAGTGTTACCATTATGGTGCTGTGGAGTTCGTGTTTGATGGACCTGGGTACTGTAGGGGCACAGGGCTCATGCTCCTGTGCCCACACCACTGGCATAGGGCACCCAGCTAGAGGGGTGGCTGATATATGCCAGGGCAGTGTGTGTTGTGGGCATGGCACACAGGGACGTGTGCCATATCGACTCTTTGTTTTGCACACGTCTCAGCTTGGATTAAAAAGAACAATGACATCTATGCTCTACTTCTTTCTGCCTCGCACAAATCCTCTGCACCAGCAAGACACATTTTCTCCTTCATCGCATCCAAAATTTGGAATGAACTCAGGGCCTCATTTACAATGTCTTGGCGTAAGGCAGTGCTGTAAGCCTTCATGTTGCGCAGCCCTACGTCAAAAGAAAAGGGCAGGAATGCACTGCATCTATCAGATACAGCACATTCCTGTCCTTTCCCCCTGTGCTGGTGCACACATGACTGCCATACACCAATGCAGGTACCCTTGCGCCATGGTGCAAGGGTGTCTGCGTTTTATGGGTGATTTTTTGTGCAGGAAGGGATACCTTCCTGCACAAAAACAATCAGTGGAGGCGAGTACCTATTTCTATGTGTGCTGCTGAATGAAGCACATATAGAAAGAGGAATTAACAAGGAGAAATCATGTTATTTCTCCTCGTTGTGCCACCCCTACACCACCCATGGGGAGGCGAAAGGCTTTTGACGCGTTCCCAGGTGTATGAAATCTTGTAAATCTGGAAATGTGTCAAATGCCATGGGTGTTACATGGGAACACCCACCATAACTTTCATTGCATGCCTCCCTATCGCAGGGTGAGGCAGCCTATTTCAACAAGGCCATGAAAAGCCACCCAGGGTGGCTTTACATGGCCTTGTAGAAATGGCTCTGCAGTGTGCACTGCCGAACCTTCACTAAAAGTGACATTCTGGTGGTGCCGGGGCCTTGTAAATGAAGTCCTCACTCTACATATCAGGACTGCCACTCCACTCCTCAACTTCCGCAAGAAATAGGAGACCTGGAACTTCAACTTGGAACACTACCACACCTACACTCCTGCTCCTGGATACCCTCACGGGTGATAAGTTGCGCCATACAACAATAGTGCTTTGAAGCAGTGGCAGCCCAAACGGATCAGCGTTGGCGGGGTGGGGGGCTTGGGGGTAAGGGGATGTAAAAAAGAAAACAAAAATTACCTTATCGTTGCATCTCTCCTCCATCTCTCCTCTGTGTCGGGCAGGAACAGTGAGCACCCAGGCTCCCCTAAGCCAATCGCAACACTACAATGCAGCGTTATGATTGATCTGAGAGCCGTGGGTCAGCACTCAGGCAGTGGGAGCCTGAGCATGTTCTCCACCCAGGCTGTGATACACAGCCTGGGTGGAGAACATGCAAAGTGTGCATGACTGTTTGGCCGGCCCAAGACGGTCAGCCAAACAGTCATGTGCACATACAGTGTGCCACCACTCCTCCCCCTGCTCCTCTGTCATCAGAGCAGCCCCACCCCACCCGAAAAGCTGTCGCAACAGGAACAAATAAAATGATAAAAACTTTGCGCTATTATTATTTTATTTTTCCTTTACTTCACTGCTGCAAATCAGTAGGGTGACGCTCCTCCGCCTTAGTGGAGGAGCTGCAACTGCTTTGAGGCCACACTAGTTATAGCAACACAATAACCAATGAAAAGCACACATCCAGAAGACTTGCCTATGTACTCCTTACTGCCCCAAGACCTGGATTGGACCCTTACCATGTACTTTCAGTCAGTATTCTACACTCCGGTGGAGACGCCAATCCATCAGAGCTATTTGGCTGCCATCCGTTAAATCGTTGGAAAACCAGAATTTTGCAGTGTTGTATGTTTACCTACACGCATGAATGAGAAATTTCCTAACTTTCGTAACGGAAAGTTTCAATTCCATTAAGGACTCGGAGCGAGGATTAGGGTTTTCTTTCTTCTTTATTCCACATAGCAGCCTTAGAAAACAACAGTAAACAATAGTAGGACTTCACTTCTCATGAAGCCTACAGAAAAAATAACAATGCAATGCAGTAGTCCATTGTCCAATCAGGCGCCTCCTGGTATCATAACAACTCCTGTTCTGTGCTGGACATCCTCTTTCTTCCTGCGACAAAGCCGACCATCAGCATTCCTAATCCTGCTTCGATGACTCGGTTCCTGCGGGCAGAAACGAGGAAGCCGTAAAACCTGCGAATTAAAGCCTCCAGCACAGAAGTCAAGACAATATACAGCAACATCACTTTGACCAGGAAAACGCTTTACTTACGCCTGACGACACATCCTGAAGAACCCGGGTGGGTCTAGGAGTATCCTAAGGGCGGGCTAATCCTCGCCTCGAGTCCTTAATAGAATTGAAACTTTCCGTTACGAAAGCTAGGAAATTTTTCATTCTATGTCAGGACCCTGAGGCGAGGATTAGGCTAGTTCAAAGCTTATTCACCACCAGGGACGCAATGGAGAGGACTGGCTTGAAGTAAAACCTCTCAAAGGTTGAGTCCGAAGACCAGTCTGCCGCATTCAAGATGTCCTCCAAGCGTGCTCCTAGCGTGAACGCTTTCGAAGCCATGGCACCCCTAGTGGAGTGTGCTCCAAAGACCTTAGTGTCAATGCCAGCCTCAATTATCACCCAACGAACCCATCTTGCGATCGTAGGGGAAGAGACCACCCGGAAAGGTTTCCGTAAAGCAATCAAAAGCTGACGCTCCCCATGAGGGCGAACATCTGCGGTCATAGCCTCATAAGCTCTGATACATCGGACAACACAGAGCTGCGGACAGTCCGGGAAAGCCGGATAAGAAATAACCCGAGACTGGGTCTAGGTACGCCGGGACACATGAAAGGTGACGCCCTCCGGCGTGAAGCATCGTCCTGTAATATCCAGGGCTGGAACATCCGAAACCCGTCTGCAGGACACTAAGCATAACAACATGGCCAGCTTCGACGACAACTGCTTGCGTGATAGGTATTTGTTACTGGGCCATGCTGCCAAAAAACTAAAAACTCATTAGTAACATCCCAGAGAACTGAATACCGTGGCTCTGGGGGAAGAGAAAGGCGAATTCCCCTGAGGAGCTTCCGCACCAGGGGATGGTCGCCCACTGGATGATCCGCCACCACTGAGTGTCCCGCAGAAATCGCAGAGCGGAATGTATTAATTGTTCTATAAGCTAACCCTTCTGAAGCTAGGGAAGCCATAAAATTCAGGATGTGAACAACATCTGCCCCCACGGGATCCAAACTCCGTTGCAAACACCAACCCATCCATCGGGACCAAGCCGATCGATATCGCTTAACGGTACCATCAGCCCATGCCCTAGAGAGGAGTTCTGCAGCATGGCGCGAAAGTCCACGGACTTGCCATCGAGACCTGTAATCTGCCACGCCATCAAGGCCAACGAGCCGCTCACTATCAGGGGATGAGGGTTGCCCGAAGGATTGAGCAGGAGACGAGGGAGGCGGGGTAGACGGATTGGAGAAGCCCAGGAAAGTTCCATCAGAACTGGAAACCAGGCTTGCGCTCTCCAAATCAGGGTGATCAGTACAAGATCCGCCCCCTGTCGACGGACCTGCGTCGTTAATCGCATGATCATAGCGAAGGGAGGGAACGCGTAACCCTGCTCCCATGACCAGTCCTGGAGAAAGGCATCGGTGGCCGTCGCTCCTGGATCCGGCCGCCAACTGAAATACCTGGGGATCTGAAAATCCAGACGAGAAGCAAAGAGGTCGACTGAAAAGGGACCCTAATGGTTCTGCAAAGTGAGGAACACTGGCCGGGAGAGTTTCCACAAACTGGAGTCCCGAAGATGACGAGACTGCCAATCGGCTATCTGATTGTCCGACCCCGGTAAGTGTTCCGCAATTACCGACACGTGATTGGCCAGGCAATATTCCCCAAAATCTTTGGCCAAGTCTGCCAGGGCTTTGGACCGCGTCCCCCACAAGCAATTGATGTAGCGAACCGCCACCACATTGTCCATTTTGAGGAGGACGCACAAGTGAACTTTGTCCCTCGTCCAACAACGTACTGCGAAAGAGACGGCCATGAGCTCTAAACAGTTGATGTGGAGAGAACCTTCCTCGGCGGACCAACCTCCTCCTGTAGTGAGATCGCCACAACGCGCTCCCCAACCGGAGCCGCTGGCATCGGACTCGATCACCAGGTCGGAACGGGAACCAAAAATGACACGCCTGTTCCATGCGTCCATATAGGCGAGCCACCAATGAAGCTAGGCCCTGACCTCCTCGGAGAGCGGGACTTTCTGAGCATATGTCAAGCCCCTGCGGAGGTGAAACGCCTTGAGACGCTGAAGGGCCTGAAAATGCGGGGGGCCCGGAAAGATGGCCTGAATCGAGGCTGACAGGAGTCCGACCACCCTGGTAATACTGCGGAGGGAAGTCAGCTGTTTCCGAAGCAGCTGTCGGATCTTGTGTCGAATCTTCGACATCTTCCTGGAAGGCAGACTTAAGGTCGCAGCCACAGAATCGATTACAAAACCGAGAAAGGTGATGGAACGAGTGGGGTGAAGACAAGATTTGGCTTGGTTTATGACAAACCCCAAGGACTGCAGCAGAAGCACCGCCGACCGGAGCTGGCGCAAGAGGGTCTGAGGGCACTGATGCAGGAAGAGCATGTTGTCGAGGTAGACAATCATCCTGATGCCCTGCGCTCGTAACGCTTCCACCACCGGATGCAACACCTTGGTAAAACACCAAGGGGCGGACGACAGCCCAAAGGGAAGCGAAGTGAATTCGAAAATCTGGCCGTCCCACCTGAACTGTAGAAACCGATGGTGAGGAGGGAAGATGGGAACTGTGAGGTACGCATCCTTGAGGTCCAGACGTACCATCCAGTCGCCAGGGCGTAACAGGTCGGGAAGGAGGTGAAGCCTCTCCATCTTGAAATGCCGGTAAACAAGCCACAAACGTTTATCACCGGACGCTGGCCACCATCCTGCTTTTGCACCAGAAAAATGTTGCTTATGAAGGCCCCGGGCTGGGGATGAGAACGACAAATCGCTCCTTTGTGCAAGAGCTCGTGGAGCTCGAAGCGGATCAAGTTTGCCTCGGTCCCCGAGAACCTTATTGGGGCGGGGGGAGAGAGTTGGACAGGGGAACCGAAAAACTCTATGTGAAACCCCTGAACTGTTTGTAGGACCCAAGCGTCCGACGTCAAAGCTCTCCAATTGTCCAGAAACTGGGCTAACCTGCCCCCCAAGCAATGACATGAGACAATTATGGAACTCACCATGATTGGTGGTGCCGCTGGAACCTCTCCCACCGTTACGCTGACCTCGGCGCCGGGAATAGCCTCTGGTGGGGTAGAAACCCACAAAGCGGGAGGAGTCCTGGTACTGCCTCTTCTGGGATGGTTGGCCTCTGCCGGAGGCTGTTTGCGAGAACTGGCCAGCCGAGCGCCCCCTGCCATGACCGGCCCCTCCGAAAACCTGTGCATTAAAAATGCGCTTCACCGTGGACTGTGCCTTGTCTAGAGAATTAAAGGTGGACACAAACTTGCCCAGCTCTTTGACAAAAGGGTCTCCGAAAAGACCGCCCTGTGCCACCGGGCCCGCCTCAGAAGTCGCCAACTCCCCCAATTTGGGGTCCAATTTAATAAGGAGCGACCAGCGCCTTTCCATAGAAATGGTGCAGTTCGCATTTCCCAAGAAAATGATGGCCCGTTGAGCCCAACTGGATAAGGTGTCAGGGGAGATCAGGGCACCTGACACCATGGCGTCCTCAGCCATATCAAATATTTTAACCAGGGGACCCGTGATGTCCAACAACTTATCCTGACAGGCGGGCCAGGATCAATCGATACCTTTCTTCGGGTCCTTAATAAACTTGGTCAGATATGTGGTCATTTTCTCATCAATCTCTGGGGTTACCGCGACCTTTTCCTCCAGGGAGGGACGCGGGCATTCAGATCTAAGACACGCACGGACTTCCTGATCAAGGGGTTTCCAAAGGCGCGCCGCAACATATTTGGCCACCTTATCACATGGAACCCACTGCGAAGAACAGGGATGCATAAGTTCCTCCGGGTCAAGCACATCCGAGGGAATCCCACCCTGGGTAGCTGAGGACTGAGTATGTTCTCCCGAACCAGAAGGGGAGGGACGCCATGACCTACCCTGGCCCGAGTCGCCATCCAACACACCCTGGGAGTTCTCCGAAGGGGGGAGGAAGGCATGGGATCAGGGACCGCCACAGGCGGAGGATCAGCCAGAGCAGGATCAGCCGACAAGGACGGGGTCTGGGCATCCAAAAAGCTTGTCGAAGCCGCTCAAAGGCGCCAGAATCAACTCCGTCGGAACGGGAGCGCTTACGCGGATTCTCCGGAAGAGAAGCGGGGCTCAACTTCGAAGGTAAGGAACCCGAAGGTCCCGGAGCGTCTTCCCTCGCAGGGAGGGGTTCAAGGAGCTTCACTAGGTCATCCAACCGCTTCTCCAATCTCTTCTCCAAAGGAGCCACCGCCTGGGAGACCGCCTTCACAATGGAGGAACCCACCGCGTCGCAGAACTCATCGGACAGCGGAAAAAACTGGGATTCCTTCTCCTCGTAATAATCATCAAACTCCTCCATGGTGCCACAGAGAGAAGTTGAGGAAAACGAGGTAAGTAAAAAAGCAGGGGTGGCCATCCACCAGGTAAGAGGGAATTACAAAGGGGATCTCACCCAGATCACAGAATGGAGGCAAGAACCAGGGCCCCCCCGTCCAAACAGAGGGCTAACAGCACCCCTCACTGTAGCATGGCCTAAAGCTGTACACCCATCGCCCTAAAGCTTAATGCGGGCTAGAAACATATGCCTGGGCACCTTCAAGGTGTGCGGGAACAAATGCGTAGATCTTACCCCCTCAGGGCTGTTCAGCCTCAGGCCCAGAGACCGGTGAAGGCGCGGGTTAAATCGGGACGCAGGCGGAGGTGCTTGGCAACGGCCGTTAGATGTCCGCGTAAGCTCCGCTTGCGTCCCGTCAAAACTCCGCGCCGTAAGAAACCACAGGGATGCGCGCCCTCTTACGGTCGGCGGACCGCCGCGCTCCCCACCGATCACCACAAAAGTCGTTGCGCGGCCGCGTAGGAGCGGGCAGAATGCTACCGCGGCCGCGATCACGGTGCAAAGGCTCCAAGCTTCTAGAAACAATCAGGCTTGCCAAAAATAAAAGTGCATGAAGCCAAACGGAGCAGACGCTCCTGTCACAAACAGCGAAATATAGTAATAAAGCCAGCGCAATAAGCGATCAAGAAAGGCAATCAGCACTCACACGGAGCGAAGCACAATTAAAATGAAGCAGCAACAGTGCCCCCTCAACCACCACCAACGCGACAGAAGGGAAGGACACTTAACTGAGGGAGGCTGCTAGCAGCGAAGAAAGAGGTTGTCCAGCACAGAACAGAAATTGTTATGATACTAGGAGGCGCCTGATTGGACAATGGACTACTGCATTGCATTGTTGTTTTTTCTGTAGGTTTCATGGGAAGTGAAGTCCTACTATTGTTTACTGTTGTTTTCTAAGGCTGCTATGTGGAATAAAGAAGAAAGAAAAGCCTAATCCTCGCCTCCGGGTCCTGACATAGAATTCCAATGGTTACACACTTTCTTTTTGTAGTATAATCTTAAATGCGTTATTATGCACAACTATAAGTGTTAACTGTATTAGCAATGATAATTGTATGTTTACAATAGTGCTTAATTTGCAAAAAAGAATAAGCGTAGAGGCCCAATGTTTTTCTTAGAAGCCTGCTGACGGCACTGCCAAGGGGGGCTTGGGGGGGGAAGGCGACCGCAGGGAGTCCCCACCCCCGGGCAGTTTGGGAGGGGGCGTGTGGAGGGAGGGGTTTGCTGGCCCTGCGCGGTCTTTTCGAACTTGGGCTTGTTGGTAGGAAAAAGATAGCCCAAATGCAGCCCAAGTGGAGCCCAAATGTAACGAAATGTTGCCCAGGTATAAATACCTTGGGCGCCCGCCCCCGGCCACCATTTTAGGTTTGGTGACCTGGTGGCCGGGAGCTAGGATAGTGTCGTGTTTTTTGTCCCCACCCTTCCCTCCCTCAAAAAACACGTTTTTGGGTTTTTGGCCCCCCTTTTGTTTTGTTTCGGGGTTTTTGGGGGTTTTTTAGTGTAGGTTTTCCGTTTTTTCCCTTTGGCGAGTTTTCTCAGGCGTTTTGTGGGAACAGGTGTGCAAGGGGTTTTGCTATGTTTGTACTTTGTCGCTTGGAGCAGGTGCGGTGCGGGGGTTATGGTGAATTCTGGTCAGTTTTACCGGAAGTTGGTGGAGTTATTGGGGTTGAGTTGGGGTTATCGACAGGAAAAGGTTAGTTTGGGAAGTTTGGTTCGGTTACACAGTTTGGGGGCCGATAGCTGAAAAGGGGCAGGCAGGGGAGTTTTGGTTAACAGAAGGTTTGGATTTAGAGATTGTTGGGGGGTTATACAGGAGTGTAATGTTTTATAATGTTGTATAATGTTTTTATATTGTTGTAATGTTGTAATGTACGGGCGGGGGCGGGCTCGAAGGTATTTAGGGGAGGGGGCGGGGGGCGGGGCTAGGCATGTTATATTTAGTGAGGCCTAGTTTTGGAAGGCGTTTCGGCCAAGGATTTTAATTTGTAATGTGCACCTGTTTCCAATAAAGCGGCCTTTTACACACAATATTCTTGTCAGTGGCCTGCTTCCCCCCTCCACCCCTCCCTCCCAATAGGCAGGTTTGCCAATTGCCAAGGCTGCTTCGTTTTGAATCCACCTCATACCTCATTCTACCACCTCCTCATACTTTGTTTCTTTTTATTCTTGAAGGTTCTTTCCATCCCTCCATTCTTACTTTCTCACTGTTTTGCAAGCCTTCTTTTTCTCCTTTCACCATTTTTTGCCTTTCTATCAGTAGCTGTGGGCCCAAGTCTGGTGATGTAAACATTTGCTGGTGCCCAGTGCCCACCAAGTGCAACAAGCAGCACACATTACGCATTGGTTAGTAGCATTATTCTTAATGTCTGTCCATATGTTGCACACGGTGCGGAACGTTATTTCCCGATTTTTCTCTGTCTATGCAACGTCCACAAAGCGTTTGCTTGACCTCGGTTGCCAGCTCCCTTCGGCACGTCTTTTTTTTCTATGTCAAGTTGAAAGGAGTAGGGCAATTGGGCTGTGCCCCGGGCCATCGCACTAACCCTGCGAATCATGCCTATCTAGCCGAGCATTTATCTTCAAGTGAAGCACACCCGTCCCAGTTACTTCAGGGCCTGTATTTCAAACTCGTCAGCAGCACCAGGGGCGGACCTTCTCGCGCGCAGATAAGCGCGCACTTTAAAGAACGTTAACGAATGCCTTTCTCGATTTAAAGAGCCAGTAGCAATTTGTAAGCCGGGAGGATGCCAGGCACGGTGGAAATCTAATCGTGGCCCACGCTAAGAAAACATGAGGTAATTGAGCACGGCCGTGAAAAATGATGTGGTTGGTGTCAAGAATGTACCAAGCGAAAAGGTTCTAAGCACGTTGAATTATTGTCAAACCGAGGCCTCGCTCGGCAAATCTTCCCCGACGGCAGTCGGTAATGGGCGCAAGTACTAACGGCTTTCTTGTTATTTATTGAGATGTAAACTGGGTCTGGGTGAGCTCCAGGGCACGGTTGTTTTGTGAAAGGATGGTTCACCTCTTAAGGCAATGGTTACCTTGTGATGTTCTGGTGTTTACTTAAAGAACAGTAAATCTGCCCCTGAATGCTAACCTTAAATAACTGACCTCCCTTTGTAGAAAAATAACATAATTGTGCTTAGACCCCACGCTGACAAAACAACGACCCTGATGATATTTAATGATGAATCGAAAACTAAGTTCTTAATGGAATGGGAAGGTTACAGACACCAGGAAACGCATCTGTAAATCGCCATGTTTTCCGATAATGATTTAATAAGGTGAAACAAGAATAAAGCAACAGCGAAGACATAAGTATACTCCATGAGTAAATTCAAACAGCACAGCAAAGCTAATAGTCACAAATATGTTGCCACTACATACTTTGTCGTATGCGTTCAGAGCACAACAGGACAGACAAGGCCCACTTTGCCCCAGCCATGGTGGTTGAGGTTGTTTGCCACCAGGGATGGCTCCTCTGCTAAGGCGGAGGAGAGCCGCCCTACTGCTCTCAGAGGAGGAAAATGGAAAAATAAAAGGATAATAACGTCATTATTATCATTTTCTTTTTCGTAGGATCGGGACTGGGTTAGGGCGGGGTGGGGCTTATGACTGCTTGGCCAGCCGCCTGAGTCCTGCCAAACAGTCATGCGCACTTACCATGTTCCCCACCAGGCTGTAATGCACAGCCTGGTGGGGAACATGCCCAGGCTCTCTGTCCCCTGTCTGACTGCCAAACCACGACGCTCATTCCAATCACAACGCTGAAGCGTTGTGATTGGCTTAGGGGAGCCTGGGTGCATCCTTCTTTGGGTCAAAGCAAAAGAGAAGTGATGGCGGCCGGCGGCTGTGGAGACGGAGGTAAGTGCTTTTATTTTTTATATTTTGTTTCCCCTCGCTCACCACCCCCATTCCCTGCCAGCCACCACTGTTTGCCACAGATGTCCCTGGATCTGACCTACTAAGTACAACCATCTCAGAAACTTGTCTCCTGAGATAGCAAGGGCTATCAGTGAAAGGTTTCTCAAGGCGGTAGTATGTGGCGTAAGAGTGCAGAACTCAATACTCAACAAACAGATATAAAGTATTGTCTAGCCTAGTGCTTATTTTTTAGGTAAAAGAAAGTACATTAAACTCACAGCAAAACCAAATACATGTAAATGTGAAGTATTTGTATAGCGCACAGCTACCCTGAGGCATCCCGGCGCTTGTACTCATACCGCAGTGGATCCCTTCCTGGTATTTTCTGTGAGATGTCCACTCCTGGGCACCCCAAGGTGGAGGCCAGGCATCCTTAGCACTGTGGAGGCCGTTGTGGAGATTAAGCAAGCTATTGCCCAGAGTTGCAGCGTGGGACCCATGATTAGAATAGGCACTGAGGCGAGAATTATCAGGTCCAATGGAATTGAATCCAATACCCGCCGAGGCGGGGGATTGAACTCTGGTCCCAGGCCAGAACTCTCCTTCAGGGTCTGCTGCTCTAACCATTGAACCACACTTCTCCACCAGAATGCAATTACGCAGTTGTAACCTAAGTTATGTTTCTTAGTAAGGCGCTACACCCCCTGCCAACATACACTTTTCCCATTGAAGAGATAGTTCCTGACTATAGTTACCAATATAATGTGGGCACAGCTATCAATGTGGCACAGGTGCAGAGTTATTCACGTACCTCCCTCTGGTCAGTTGCGCAAACCAGCTCAAAGTCTTATACCTATGCTTTCCCTTGAGCATTAAAGTCTCAAATCTGTGCAGGAGAATCTTATGCGCGCTCTAGTCTCCCATTCCCGTTGCAGTCAAGGCTCAACTTTAACCTGCTGGTTGGCATTGCAGTTCTAGCAGGGTTTGGTACGTGTACCCAGTGTAGGAGCTTTGTTTCCTCTGAGGTGCAGTGATTTTGTTACATTGGAACAGGTACCTATGAATGAGGTCTGTGTGGCAGGCCACTGCGGGGGCACTCATCTTTAGCAGGGGCAGCCTCCCATGCCAGGTGCAGACAGGTTTTCAGGTTCAGCAGTTGCAGACCCAGGCTAACTCATCTGGAATGTTGTTTCCACAGGAGTTGCGACCTCTAGGCTTTCCACTTTACCATTGACACTGCTTCTCTTCCGAATGCCAGTGGTGGCAGCTCCAGTCTATTGGGCTCACATTGGATAACTGGAGTGGTTCCCCCATACATCAGGCAAACTAAATATTGAAGATTGGAGTCTCAAAACCTTCTGTTTGTTAGGTTGCAATGGCAATGACTTCTACGATATGAAGTTATGAATCCTAATATAGCATTAACCTTAAAACAATGATGGCAGCAATCGAAAATGCTGCTTTATGGCAGAACTTATCTTCTAGATCTTTTTTTTTTTAAGTTTGAGTTTATTGAAACCACAAAGATATGACAATAAATAACCATAATATATGATAAGAAATAAATATACTGGTCACAATAAACATTGCATCCTAGAACAAGAAAAAAAAAAAAGGAAATGGAAGGGGGGGGGGGGAAGTTTTATATACATCTGATCTTCTAGATCTTTTGATTTACAGGTGGTTAATAGTAATGCTTTGTCTTCTACGGGCAATCCTTCTAACCTAAAAGAGGTGCTTAACTGTTTTATAATACATTTTACCTTTTCACCCCCACCCCCACTGTTTGCCCAAGATAGGTTAACACGGAACCTTTGACTTCCTCCCTATAAAGAGAAGTACTAACTTGGGCTAGTGCACTAATATCCACCTCTGATCCATGCTTTGATATCTATTCAGAATTTCTGATTAAACTCAAGAATATGCTTCAGTATCCTGATAGAGAATTTTCTGCAGAGAACGATCTCTGTGTTATGCAACGCACCCAGGATGTTTAAATTTACGCTTGATTTTTCTAGCTATGTGCTGAAAGTGTCTGGGTGAGGAGAACCCAGAGAAAGTGAGCACATACGTCAGGTTTTAACTTAACTGGACTGTTGGGCCCTGGAATGTATATTGAGTGTGAGTTGGCCAAGGTTCCATTACATTCCTCACTCCCCACAGGTACAGGTGTGAATGGCATAGTCGTTTCTGTTCTGGTGACTATGACTTTCATATCACATATGGAGGCACTTACCTTTGATGTTGTAGGCTTGCCAGACTCTCCCTTTATACTCGGGTTACCGTGGCTAGAGAGACATAAACCGTACATCAACTGGGTGACCCTTACTCTGTCTCTGTCTGCTTAGACCTGTCAAGAACATTGCTATGCTTCAAGAGATTACTGGTCACCTTTCCAGAACCACAATGAGAACTCTTCAGCAGCTATTCTAGCTTCAGTTCCTGCTTGTAGCCAGATTAATGATGTGTTTCAAAAGTCTGTTGCCATTTCTTTACGTCCACATAGGGAGTTTAACTATTTCATTCCTGCCCACCAGATGCTATCACACCATTTGCTATCATCCCCATCAGGAAAAGTAAACGAAGTTGTGAAGAAATATTTACTGGAGAATATACAAAACAGGTTAATATTCAAATTCACCTTTCCAGCTTAGGTATGGATGTTTTTGGGCCCAAGAAGAATCAAGAATTATGAATCTACATTGACTACTGCAGTCTAAACAAAGGGATACTCGAAGCCAGTTAGCAGAGCTACTATCTTTATGGTTGGACATTAGAGGGGTTGCCAGCTTTTCAGAAATGAACAAAGTGATGAGTGGAAAATTGTTTCTCACACTTCTTTTGGGCACTTTGAAAAATGGGTAACACCTCTTTGTTTGTGTAATGCCACAGTAGTTCTCTAAAGATTCAGCAACCATACGTTTTATGATATTTTGATGTTCTACTCACAGTGGTGGCTAGTGTCATTTGAAAGTGGTCTGACATAAGGGCGGATAAATACATTTTTTGGCACGAGCGAAGCTAACAAGCCTAACGCTCATCAGGGGGTTCAAGAGCTTCTCCTCCCCTAGAAATCTTTTTAAAAGTGGTATATTGTGGTGCAATTTTCGTGCCCTATTTCTCTCTACATCTCTTCCACACATCTCCTTCACTTCCCCTCCCCCAAACACACTATGGACCCACTCAGCAGTAAGCAGAAGGTCTTTCACTTTTGCCTCATCAAAATTTTGGCAACTCTGTACCTCCTTCACATATATTTGCAGAGAATCACAATTGCAACTGGAATACGTGACCATTGCTATGTGTGCACTGTAAAGAGGCCAAGGATTGGATGACTATGTATTCAGAACACCTTCCCGACCCACTGAGAGGCACATGAGAAACTCACACTACCTTTAGCCTCAACTTCTTAAGTAGGAGAGAGGATGAGAGAAAGAACAGAAACTGCATCGGAAGGGTAAATCTGCAGATACAGGGGTGAGAAGAATAAGTACACCTGCCTTGGGAGTACTAAGAGGAACAAGCATTGGCAAATGCATTGTTTCGCCTATGTGAATATTAATAAGCAGTTTTTTGTTGTAAGTTGTAGCTTGCTGAGTAGTGGTACGATATAAGTAACAGAAAGTCAGTTAAAGTGGTATGACTTGTTTATGTGCAAATAGGCAATATATTGTGCTGATACTAGTGGTATAGTGTGGGTAAGTAATAGCAAAATTTTGAAAAATGAAATGAAAGAGGCAAATAATAGAATTCATTGATGTTATAGCAATATTATGTGTTTAGAGGAGTTCTGACAACTTT
The DNA here is from genome assembly GCF_964204655.1 of Triturus cristatus. Lineage (NCBI taxonomy): Eukaryota > Metazoa > Chordata > Amphibia > Caudata > Salamandridae > Triturus > Triturus cristatus. Next base: position 598,016,658 of record NC_140589.1, read on the forward strand.
TGGGCCCGGTACTACTGCACCTGCTGCACCTTTCAAATCATGCCCCTAGTGCCTGCAAGACAAGTGCATTTGTGACTGCCTTTAAAATATTGCAATATTTGGTGTTCAGAGGGGTTCCTAGAGCTTTGGGCCCCGGTGCCACTGCACCTGCTGCATCAGTGAAATCATGACCCTAGTGACTTAAAGGTAACTGCACTTGTGACTGCTTATTTAGTAATTAAATGTAGCAATAGTTGGTGTTTAGAGTAGTTCTGATAACTTTTGGCCTTGGTGCTACTGCACCTGCTGCACCATTGAAATCATGGCCATAGTGTCTGCTAGATAACTGCACTGTGACTGCCTGTTTAGTAGTAAGATGTAGCAATATTCTGCGTGTACTTGTGTCCCTAAAGCTTTTGACCCCGGTGCCACTGCACTTGCTGCACCATTCAAATCAAGCCCCTTTTAACTGCAAGATAACTGTAATTGTGCCTGCCTGTATAGTAGTAAAATATTGCAATATTAGGTGTATAGAGGAGTTCTGACAACTTTTGGGTCCAGTGCCACTGCACCTGCTGCGCCATTCACATCATGACCCTGTTGTCTGCAAGGAAACTGCTCTTGTGACTGCCTTAGTAAAATATTGCAATATTAGGGGCCTCATTTATGAAAAGTGACGCATCACTGCGGGAAAACAGTGATGCGTCACTTTTCACTGCGTCCTCCCTGCGACTCCAATGATGCGTCATATTTACAGTATGACGCATCATGTCGCAAGGAGTCACAGATACGTCAGTATTTCTGACCTATCTGTAGGCGCAAAAGTGACGCATTGCTGGAGTGTGTCACAAAAGTGACGCAACTCCAGCAATGTGTCCTTTCACATGGGGCAAGCCCCATGTGAAAGGGCCTGCGTCAGTCTTACGCCTGCTGTGAGGCAGGCGTAAGATATTGACGCATTTGCACCCTAGAAGTGGCGCAGTGAAATCTCGTAGATTTCACTGCGTCACTTCTACGATGCTTACTTACGTGGGAACGCCCACCCTGCATACATTATACCTGACACAGGTATAATGTAGCGCAGGGGTTTACAAAGTGACACATCTAGGTAGATGCGTCACTTTGTAAATATGGCGCATCATGGCGCATGTTTTACGCCACTGGTGCGTCACAAAAAGTGACGCACCGGTGGCGCAAAAGTGACGCAGGGGCTCATAAATGAGCCCCTAGGTGTTTAGTGGGGTGCCTAGAGCTTTTGGTCCTGGTGCTACTGCACCTGCTGCCCCATTCAAATCATGACCCTATTGCCTCCTAGATAACTGCACTTGATGCTGTCTTGTTTAGTAGTAAAATTGGGAAATAATCTGGGTTTAGTGGGGTCCCTAGAGCTTGTCTCAAGCTCCACTTCATCTGCTGCACCTATCAAATCAAATCCCTTTTACCTGCAAGGTAACTGCAATTGTGACTTCCTGTTTAGTAGTCAAATATGGCAATATTAAGGTTTTAGAGGGGTTCTAACAACTTTTTGGCCTGGTGCTACTGCACCTGCTGCACCATTCAAATCATGACACTGTTGTCTGCAAGGTAACAGCACTTGTGGTTGCCTGTTTAGGAATAGGAATAAAAGACAGTAAAATTAGGTGTTTAGTGGGGTGCCTGGGGCTTTTGGTCCTGGTGCTACTGCACCTGCTGCCCCATTCAAATCATGACCCTATTGCCTGCTAGATAACTGCACTTGATGCTGTCTTGTTTAGTAGTAAAATTGGGAAATAATCTGGGTTTAGTGGGGTCCCTAGAGCTTCTCTCAAGCTCCACTTCATCTGCTGCACCTATCAAATCAAATCCCTTTTACCTGCAAGGTAACTGCAATTGTGACTTCCTGTTTAGTAGTCAAATATGGCAATATTAAGGTTTTAGAGGGGTTCTGACAACTTTTTGGCCTGGTGCTACTGCACCTGCTGCACCATTCAAATCATGACACTGTTGTCTGCAAGGTAACAGCACTTGTGGTTGCCTGTTTAGGAATAGGAATAAAAGACAGTAAAATTAGGTGTTTAGTGGGGTGCCTGGGGCTTTTGGTCCTGCTGCCACTGCACCTTCTGCACTATTGAAATCATGACCCTAGTGCCTGCTAGATACCTGGACTTATGACTGCCTGTTTAGTTTGTAAAATATAGCAATGTTAGATGTTTAGAGGAGTTCTGACAAATTTTGGGCCCAGTGCCACTGCACCTGCTGCACAATTTAAATAAAGCCCCTTTCAACTGCAAGGTAACTGCAATTGTGACTGCCTGTTTAGTAGTAAAATATAGCAATATTAGGTGTTTAGAGGAGTTCTGACAACTTGTTGGCACTGTGCCACTGCACCTGCTTCACCATTCAAATCATGACGTGCCTGAAAGATAACTGCACTTGTGACTGCCTGTTTAGTTGTACAATATAGCAATAATCAGTGTTTAGTGGGTTGCCTGACGCTTTTGGTCCCGGTGCCACTGCACCTGCTGCCCTATTGAATTCATGAGCCTGTTGCCTGCAAGATAACTGTACCTATGACTACCTGGTGAGTTTTAAATTTGATCAATAATCTGGGTTTAGTGGGGTCCCTAGAACTTTTGTCCTTGGTGCTACTGCACCTGCTGCACTATTCAAATCAAGTCCATTTGACCTGAAAGGTAACTGAAATTGTGACTGCCTGTTTAGTAGTCAAATATAGCAATATTATGTGTGAAGAGGAGATCTGACAACTTATACTCCTGGTGCTATTGCACCAGCTGCACTATTCAAATCAAGACCCTGTTTATTCATTTTTGACTTTATTTCAACTCAATGTATTCATTTTTGACTTTATTTCGACTCAATTGAAGCATAAAAGTGCAAAACAATATATCTACTTAAAAACATTATAAATGCCAGTCTCAGTTCATGATATGAGAAGTGCAACATCAGTTGTCAGGGAAACTACCATAGAGCTCAGACAAAAGTCAAGGGGACAAAAATCTCGGAAAAAGTCCTTAAGATAGGGCTCATTGGGGGTCCGCTATGTCCCCCGAGTAATCTGAGCGAAAGTTCAAATATTTAGAAGACAATCAACACAACAATAAAAGACATAGTAATCAGTATACATAAATGCATTAAATATCCAGTTAAACATTCCTAAAATATCACACAAAAACAGTACCCCTCTGCTTGATGGCATGTTCCATACATGTGGCAGCAGAGAAGCAGATCTTAATCGTGGGTAGGGTTTGCAGGTAGATAAAGGTGGCTCTACAATAATGAATATTTGTTGTCCGAAGATGGGCAACAGATCGGGTTTCCTCAGCATCTAATACAATTTGCTAAATAACATAAAGTGTAAGGTAGTTTGTGGTGACTGGTCGTCACAAGAGCATAGAGATAGTGTAAAAAATATGTGTCTTGCTATGGAAAAGCAGCAAGAAGGTGCACCATGCATAATCTAAGTCTTGTCAGTAAAAATCTATGATGCATGTTTCCCACCCACACTAAGTATGGCGCAGGACTAACAGCCGGACAAATCCCCATATATGTCTCGACCGTTGGTTTATCTACAACACTCATGACCCTGTTGTCTGCAAGGTAACTGCATTTGTGGCTGCCTGTTTAGTAGTAAAATATAGCATAGCTCTTCTATATTCACTTTCATTTTAATATGCAATGTTTATTACAAAATTTAGGATTTGATCATAATGAATAAATAGATTAAGTTGAAAAAATCAATCTGATAATGCCTACAAAATACAAAGAAAGGTACTGCGGCATGAATAGGAAATGCCAAAAACGTTCTATGGCTAAAGCATCTGCTTTACGCAACTAAATAGTAAAAATCAAGCATTCCAGAATACTGTTAGAAGCTGTCTGCCTTTTCTGTGGGAAGAGATCTTGACAGTGAATGGGCTTAATCAGTGTGAACAGCTTAAACTGCAGCAGGAGGGATGAACAAGGAAATGGAAACTGGAAGGGGAGGAGTGAAGGAGGGAAATCTTCAAGTATGAAGTGACAAGGAGTGGGACATCTGCAAAGGCAAGAGATATGGGGAGAATATAAACTGTGGGTCGAATGGATTTCTAGTGTGGGGCATGTATGAGGCTGCAGATTCTAGAGCAAGACAAAGGCCACTTAGCTAATTAGCTTTGATTTGAACACAGGGCCATCAGAGTGACTGCAAGGGCTAGTTGGCTGACCTCCTGATCAGAGCCTAAGGTACAGAAAAGGCTTTAACCACCTTGAACCATCTACCTGGACTCTGCCTGCTGTGAGTATTGCACCCCAAGTGATGCCACCCCAGCCCTGGACTTTAGGAAGTGAGCCTAAAGATGCCAGCAAAGCCATTAACTTGAGCAAAACTGATGCAGCGCAACTCATCTCCTCACTGCCTTTCCTCGCCAATGCAGGGCTCTGAAGCACCTCAGAACTGCCATTGTGCAACGTATCCTTGATGCAGGACCCTGCTTCACAGCCCCACAGCTCCTCGGAACCGCCACTGTGCGATGCTTCCTCGACCTGGAATCTTGAAATGCTCCACAACCAGGATTTAAGGTACTTTGGTCAGCGGGCTCCATCGAGTCTTCCTTAAATTGTGACTTTCTCCCAGTCCAGCGCTACCAGATAGCCACAGTTGGTACTTTGTTCTTTGAGGCACTTTTTAAAATCAAAATCTTTAAAATTGCATAACCCTGGTTCTACCTGGGTTTTTCATTTTGATCTAAAAAAATGTAATGTAATATAACCTTTTACTATATTTTGTTAAATTGGTGTGGGATTTTTCCTGTGTTGTTTTGCTTTATTATTGTTTGAAGTGCTGCATAAATACTGTACATATCTCACAGGTCAATTTGGGGTTGCGTGTGACCTCACCATTACCGAAACTGTGGGTGCTGCCAGAGTAGGGTTTCACCCCCCTCAACCAGTAACCCGATTTCTTACAGCCATGAAAAAGGCTTACATAGAGTGGAGGAGTAGTATTGGGCTGCAAAGAACAGATCATCACAACCTACAGTTATTACAAAACGTCCATGGCAGATGCAACAACAAACCCACTAGGCATATTTCTTTGCACAGCATGGCTTTCTCATGACTTACATACTTAGATCCGGGAATGTTGTAACATATGCTTTGCCTAGATAGAACGGGCCACTGTTCCCCTTCCTCATCACATCATTGATAGTGTGCATTACTTCTTTTAAAGTGTAGGAGGTGCACAATTTGCTGTAGAGCCTGATGAACTGGAAGAAATAAACAAGATTTCACTTTGACTACACCTCAGGATATATACACAGATAGACATAATTGACTCTTGACCTGATGCTTTATTCCCTTTGATGGACTTTTATTAACTTTGATGTCCAAAGATGTGTACAGACAAGGTAAGGCCAGCCACTCTAATCCTAATGGTCTCCTGCAGCCCATAACAATGGCACTTATGAGGAAACTCGATTTTCGATCACGATCGTATTGAACCGCCATTTTGTGCTCCGCCGCCATTTTGTGTTGCCCTCACTCAGGCAGCACAACGAACAAAGTCTTTTCTGCTTTTCCTGCAATATCGTGTCAAAAATAGCCTTCTGCCTCTGTTTACAAAGCTGGTGTTAGAGACTGGCCGAGTACACTAATCGCTGTCTGGTTTTTCTAATCCCTGTCTCAACTATCTGTTGGTTCACACTATTCTCTTCTAACTTTATCTTATCTTCTGGCCTTCACTGTCCTCTGCTCGTATTCTCTCGTTTCACAACTGTCCTCCAAAACACACAAACGTATCTCGCCACCTGCAAGTTAGTTACAGACACGTTAATACCTTAACCTGTGGGGAGGGGTGGCAAACACAGTTGGAGGAGAGGTTTCTTCGGGTTACTCGATACTTTGTTTTCCAAATCTTTCTATTGGCTCTGACTTGTTTTCAGACTATTCTTACTGGTTTTTAATGTATGTTTTAGGTGTGTCCTTCATTAATGTATATGTCACCTATGTACTATAAAAGATTGTGCGCCACGGAGTGAAGTGGCAGTCTCCTGAGAACATACCGTGTGTACTTCTAAGACAACTGTACTAGCTGCAGCTAATAAAATCTGATCTTTTACGCCGACAGAGTGTCCCCGTGTCTCTGTTAGCTGAAGCAGGAGAACCCAGGAGATTAAGGCGTACCCTGCGCCGCCAGGCCCATAAGGTTCTGGTTCTTCAACTGGCGCCCAACGTTGGGCGGTTTCAGAGGTAGTGGTTCTGCCTGAAGGTCGTGAGGAACCCCGCAAGAAAATTCTGGAGGAATCGCGAACCACGTCAAGCGGCCCCTGTATGTCGAAAGTGGTCCGAAGGTCTTTTGCAGCGTGGTTACTCCTTCCTGACGGCTACTGATGACTGCTGCCCTGACTGCCGCCCTGCCTTGGCCCTCTTTTTGATGATGTATGGTAAAGCGAGACGATAGACGGGCCTCTGTTGGTGTAAGAAGACATCTTAGTTAAGTATTGGTGGGTCGCTCCCACATTTGGTTCTTTGGTTCTTAGGTTCTTTGGTTCTTTGGTTCTTAGGTTCTTTGGGTCTTTGATTCGGGTATTGCAATAACCGAAGCCGAGGGGTAAGTACATTTGTGCTGTGTTAATTGATTTAACCCCCTTGATGTTTGTGAAGAGTCCAGTGAAATAACGATGCCTGGTCTGACTAAGTTTAAGAAACTTTGTTGCTTTGGTTGTAATAGGGATTCCCGGCTGGAGGACTCTTGTCCGATTCCTTCGGTTGGAACTCCCACTTATGAGCTCTATTCTAAACATGGTGTTGGCCCCATTGCCTTTAACGAGACATGGATCTGATACACGAAAAATGATGGTGTTTTAAAATGGCCAGAAAATGGTAGTTTTGAGCCTGACATACGAGATAATTTGGAAACTATTTATTTAAAAGAAAAGCCTGGCCGGCAATGTTTGACTCTTTCCGCCTTTGGCGTAAGGAAGCCAAACAGAGAAGAATTAAGCATGAAAAACGAGATAGGAAAGCACAGGGTATGACAATTATACAGGCTGCTCAATAACTTAAAGATAATGAAGTTGATAATGCGATGGAAATTTCAGAGAGACAGCATTGTATGGCGATAGATAAATGCTATCCGATGTTGCCAGTTTCCCCCTTCTGATAAAAGAAAGGATTTAGAGGAGGATCCCTTGATGTCACACTTATTGAAATTGCCTCCGCCCTACGTACAAGGTGCTAATGCACCCCCGTTGTTACAGCCTGTTCAGCCACCAGTTGCGCCTCCGCTTGCTCCGGCTCTTCCACATTTGTCCCCTCAAGTATTGCCGCCTCTGCCAGCTTTGCTTTCGACTCCTTTGTCTTCATCTTCTTTGCCCTCTGCTCCCCCGGTAATTACTGATTCCTCTTCAGTTAGTTCGCCTAATACCTTGTCCCCTATCCTTATGTCCAATTCTCCGTCTATGTGTAAACGACTCACAGATACGGTCTCTGGTCTTTTATCTCCTTTCTTTGAGGCTTTAAATGTGTGTCTCCGGCTTTTTCTCGAAGAGAGTCTCGTAGTCAGTTCCCAGCTTCTGAAGAACGAGAAAGGTTGGACTCTCTCGCTCGCAAATGGATTGAGAAGGGTCCTCAGTATAGTGTACCCGACATTATGCCTACCTTCTCACAGTGGAATGCGCCTTCACAGAGATATGTTTTCACTGTTATGTGTGATACTCTCGTTAAAGGATGGGAGGATATGGACTTGGGTTCGGTTCCTCAGGGTCTGTTAGATATTCAGGCTAATTTTGATAAAGGACTCATTGTGGGTTCTAAGGTTGAGGACGCTGTAAAGACACTTGTTACCTTTAGAACCTTATTTACCTCACAGACTTTTCTTGACTCTGATCCCTTAGTTAGGTTGACACTGAAAAATTACCCAATGAGAGAGGTTCCTCCAGTATGGAGAGAAGAGGTTCCAGCAGCAGGTGGTAATCCAGCTATTCTTGCTCACTTCCAGCGAATATGGGTACATGTCCCCTGGAAAAGATCTGAAGTTTTGGCTCTTAAACAGTCTCTACCGGACCCTCGTAAGAACCCTGCAGGTTATTATAAAGAATTGTCACAGACTGTTGATGCCTGTATCATGAATTTAGCAGATATTGATTTGTTGATGGGGACTGTAGTCCCACAAGCGTTATGGGCTAGGATTCGTAAAGAGAATCATGCCCAAGAATTAGGTGGAGACTGGGATGCTATAATTGCCGCAGATAGAGCCCAAGTAGGTGGTGCGAAGCCTGATGCTTTATTTTCAGAACTCCCTGGTAGGATTATTACATTAATGAAAACGATGATGCCTGCCTTGAGAGTTAACTGGGATAAACTAGCTGCGTGTAAACAGAAGAAAGATGAGAGTGTCTCCGATTTCTTCACTCGTTTCGAGGAGACATTCATTGATCACAGTGGTCAGGACATGACTACGGAGGGTGGACAGCGATTATTTGTAGATAAGTTCGTATTTAATTTGCTGCCCGATCTGTCGCATAAGTTGAAAGACTCCGAGAGTTCATGGGCTGTTTCTTCTTCAGCCCAGATATTGGCTACTGCTCAATATTATGAAAATAGAGATAAAGAAGAAAAAGATAAGCAAGAGAAAAAGACTAAAGAATTGAAAACTAAGGTTCTCGTGCAACAGGCTTATCCACCTCATTATGCTCAACCCCAGTTTCAACAGCCTCCACAGTTTCAGAGGGTGTATCAAAAGCCTGAGCCATATATTCCGCAACCTTCGTTAGGTCCTAATCAATGTGCCTATTGTAGAGAGGAAGGCCATTTTAAGAATAGTTGTCCGGTTTTATTGCAGCGCAATGGAACACTATCGGCTCCACGAGATCGTGGTGGCCTCCAGTCAGCAAATAGAGGTAGAGGTCGAGGTATGTTGACCCAAGAACAGCGTTCCCTTCCTCCTTCTAATTCTGTGAATTACTTTGATCAGCAAAACGCTCGGTCGACACAGTATTACAATGAGGATTGTTATATTGAAGGCGAGAATGACAGTCTTCATGCTAACTAGGACAGCCATGAACAAAGTAAGGGAGTTGTGTCGATTCCAGTAGATCAGAATGGACCTTATGTTAATGTCACTACAATGGGTGTTTCAGAGCCATTTCTTTTAGATACTGGTGCGATGAGAAGTTCTATCATTCATTCAAAACTCCCTGGGGCACCTTTGTCTGGCTTAATGAATTATCTGTAGGTTTTTCTGGCGCCCCAGTTCGTAATCCGGTTTCTTGCCCTTTGCCTATTTCAATTGGCCCTTATGATTTAGAAGTTCCGCTTCTCTTAACGAATGGTTGGGTTTGGATATATTGAAAAGAATATATGCCAAAATATCTTGTTCTCCTTCTGGTGTATATCTTACTTTAGGACAGAAACTGACTTCTCCGATGTATTTGTCTAAAGATCAATTCCCACCTGAATTGCTCTCTCTTCCTACAACGCTTTGGGCTACGGGTCCAAATGATGTTGGTTGTCTTGAAATTCCACCTTATGTTGTTACTACCAAGCCCAATGCTGAATTGCCACGCGTTCCTCAATATAGAATTTCCACTGAAGGTGAAAGAGCGCTTTTGGAAATCATTCATGATTTGATTCAGAAGGATGTGGTTGAGGAAACAAGAGGTAACATATGTAATAGCCCTATTCTTCCTGTTCTTAAACGCACTGATCCTTCTCAGCCTCCTGTTTATCGCTTTGTAATTGATCTTCGGGTTTTGTGCAGTAACAATGCAGGGGGGTACCTTTAATACTACCTCCTCCCACCACCAGAGTAAATTTGGAAAAAACAAAAACCCACAATTAGGAAGGCCGCTTTGAGAAAACTCCCGGTGTAGGCCTATGGACTACCCACAGTTAGACCTGTCAGCCCATTGGCAGTTCCCTCCTCATTTTATGATTTTTGTCCCTTCTCCCCTCCTCATTTTTTTCTGTCTACCTAACTATTGGGTGCTGATGTAGAGGTTCTGGGTGTTTTTTTCCACATCACCTGAGGAAAAGACGCAAGGTGCTCCTCTGAGGGAAATAGATGGGGAAGGTGAGAGGCACAAAATGGTGGCTCCAACTGTCACCTCAGCACCTGGGCCATGACTACCATGAGAGGTTCCAGAACCTTCTGGGCCCCTCTGGCAAGTCAGGCCCAAGGTGATAAATAGAGGTGGCAGGAGGGCAGCCATTTTAGAGGAGAGTGAGGCGGCAGGCTAGTCAGGAGTAAGGCACGTGAGTGGGGAGGTGGCTGCGCTGGACAAAGAGTGGACAGATCTCAGGATTTGCCAGGGTATCTACGGCAGTGACACCACCCTCAACCACCTGACCGGTCCCTGAACATAGCCGGGACGAGGGAATGAGTTAACGTTTGGGGCCGCCTACTTCCCGAGTCCATGGTTGCCGGGGATTGCAGGATAGTGCCCAAGCCCAGAAGTCTATCGGGTCTCCGTCACTGTCCCCGTGTGGGATCCAGCATCCGTTACCCTTCGCCTTGTGTCCCTGGTCTTGGAAGGGTGAGTCACCCCGTAGCAAGAAGACTGGGCCATATTGGTTAACTCTCCCGGAGCCCTCCTGATCGCGTGAGGGCCGCACCAGACTCTTTTCCCCCCCCCCCTCACTTCCCCGAAAATACTTGTGTCCGGTCCCTACCTGAAGCGGACCCCAACGTCTTGGTCGCGTGGCCGGTGGTCCTCTGTGTGGACTTGCGGTGCCAGTGAGCTGAGGAGGTGAGGGGCCGGGAGCCAGCGACTCCGTCGAAGCTCCGGCGAGAGCTGCCTCAGGAAGCAGTCAGGAAGAAGGAGGGGGAGGCGTGTCTGGCCCGGAGGCTGCCGTCCTTCGATCACGTGGGAAGGGGCTAAGCGCCGCCCTTCGTTGCCGGAAGAAGTGGGAGACTGCGTCCCGTCCTGTCTCTAGAGGCGCGGATCGCGCAACGTCCCTGTCCCCAATTCGAGTCCTCTGCAGCTGTCCGTCCAGAAGATCGTAACGGAGTAAGGCACGGAATCGGACAGGGGGCGGGAAAGAGCCCGAAGGTGGTTTATCCTGTCAGGGGATCTCCCATAAGTTATTCCTCGGGGGTGGGGATCGGTAGAAGTTCCCGGGTCCTCGTCCTCCCTGAGAAGGGGAACGCCTCGCCGACGAAGAAGTCTGTCTCTCACGAAGTGAGGGGGAGTTGGTTCCAGTTCTGACGGGACCCCTGAAAAAGAGGACACCGAGACTAACCGTAAGCTGGGCCTGGTGGAGGAGGGAGGGGAGTGAGAGAATTCTGTGAGGCCCATAGCTGTTCTCAGGGTCCGTGGAAACCATACGAGTTATTTATAATTTTCTCAGTAGCCGAGATCCCTAGGAGACCAGCACAGAACTAGGGGGATTATATTGATAGGAGGTGACTGTGTGAAGTATTATTCAACCCCAGCGGTCAGGACTGATACCAGGGCTACAAGGGACAAGAAGCAGTAAATGACAATTAACCAAGTTGCTGTGGAACAGCCTAGAGAGTCCAGGTGCTGTGCTTAGGCCCCAGGGAAGTAGTTGTGGGATGCCAAATTGAATTAACATTCCCTGTGGAGTGGTCAAGTCATACTTAAAACGCTGACTGAAATGTGACCGGGGGTTAAACTTTGATGGTTGTAAACTAGGCCTGGGCAAAAATTTCGTTCCGTTCGCGGAAATTGCGATAATTTGACATTTTTGCGTTCCGCGGAGAGCGCGAAAATGTCAAAAATTCCGGTTTCCGCAGCTTGGCGATAATTTGTTTCTTGCTCGCGCTGTAAAATGATACATTCTCGCGCGCGCGCGATCGCCTTACCTGAATCCCTGCGTTCGCCGACAAGTTTTCTTGATCCGGTCGCGTTCTCCATGAGATGTTGTATTGTTTTTAGCCATTTGCGCTGTCTCGCGACAGTTCGCGCCCGCAGTGACGTCATGCGTCGCGCGATCACGTCTTTCTTCTCGCGATCATGCACCGCGAGAACAACTCAAAACAAGATGGCCGCGCCCGCAAGCAACCACATGGGTAAGTTGGCGACCCGCAACCATGCAGAAAATCTCGCGAACATGCCGGAAAAAAACTTCCGCATCTTTGCGATATTTCTGCTTGTTTGCGATAATTTTAAACATTCTCGCGATAATTTGCGAAGGTTAATTCCGCAAATTCCGCCCAACCCTATTGTAAACACTGTTTGAAAAGTCATCGTGTACTGTTCTATTTGGTGTGCCTCAAGATATAGAGAAATGTACTAGAAATGTGCTAGGAATGTACTAGAAATGTGCTAGAAATGTGCTAGGAATGTACTAGAAATGTGCTAGAAATGTACTAGAAATGTGCTAGGAATGTACTAGAAATGTGCTAGAAATGTACTAGGAAGGTACTGGGAAGGTACTGAAGTGTTACCAGTTTAATGGAAAATTGATTAATTAAGCCTAACCAAGAGGAGAGGTGTTCAAGTCTTTTTAATAAAACTTCACAGTTAATCAGTGTAGCGTCCTTTTTGGGTGAGGCTGCGCCAGATTGCAAGCTGGGTAGTATGCAAGCATGAGAAGCCAGAGGGAGATATAAGCCTGTTGACCGGAGCCAAGCTACCCCTAGGACATAGGTCTAACAGATTGGTGCTCAGCGGTGGGATTACTTATTCAGTGCTTGCATCCGCTTAGTGGCAGTTTAGCGTGCATCACCACCTACACTGGATAGTTTTGACTGGAGTTTTCTCCAGATGGTTTTCTAATTGGAGGATTTTTGAAATTGTCCTGTGTATATTCCCTTTCTTGAGAAAAGTTCTTGTTAACTGTGTTGGGGTCCCATCTGGCAGGATGGAATTTGAATTGGGTAGGCTGGAGGAGTATACAGCGGCCCAATTGAGGGAGTTCTGCCAGGAACGGGGGGTATTCTTTAAGCAGGGGGCGAAGAAGACAGAGCTCCAGGCAAGTTTAAGAGCCTGGGTTATGGCCCACCCTAGCGGGAAACGGGAAGAAGAACCAGGACTAGATCCCCCAGAAGAACCGGAAGTCCTTCTTCCCCCTGGGAGCGGAAATATGGACATTGGGTCCAGAGCCCCATCAAGAGTGGGAAGTAGCGCCTCAGGGGGGAGCCTGTCCTCTGCTGACCTAGTTGATCGGAGGGAAGAGAGACAGCTTAGAATGGATCTGGCCCGGTTGGAAAAGGAGAGGGAGGAGAGGAGGTTCCTCCACGAGCTTCACCTAAAAGAGTTAGAGCTCAAAGCCCTTCAACTTGGAACCCCCAGCAGTCCAAATGGTGGCAGCATACAGAGAGAAGTCCCGAGAGAGTCCAGGCCCTACCTGCCCAAAGATGTGGTTGCTAGCTATGGTATAGGGGATGATATTGTAAAATGGCTGGCTGCCTATGAGGTCTCTCTAAGAGCCCATGGGGTCCCCGAAGCCCAGTGGGGGGGTGGCCTGTATAGGTATATGCCTCCGGTGGGGAGGGATGCCTTGTTAGCGCTAGAACAGCCAGACCAGACCCGGTACCCCGTTATGAAGATAGCCCTAGTGAGGAAATTTGGGTTGACCCCTGAAAAATTCAGGCAGAGGTTCCGGGGTAGTCAGAAGTTGTCCACTCAGATTTGGGTGGACTTCTTGGACTATGCCCGGAAAGCCTTAGAGGGCTGGGTGCAGGGTAGTGAAGTCAAGGACTATGAGGGACTGTACAATTTAATCCTAAAGGAGCACCTCCTCGAGAAAAGTTTTCCAGAGCTGCGTCAGCACCTAGTAGACAGCAAGCTCACTAATCCCAGGAAGCTTGCAGAGGAGGCAGATATCTGGGCCAGTACCCGGGTATCCTCAAAAGGGACTGGAGGGAACTTCCAAGGGGCTGGACAGGGCGCCCCCCAGAAGAAAGGGGGGGAAGACAAAAAGAGGGAGTTCTCTAAAGGCCCCCAAAAGAGTTCACCAGGGAAGGGAGTAGGATTCCCTCCTAAGGTTGTTCCCCACAAACCCCCTTATCCTGACCGTGGTCAGCAGCCTAGGGTTGTCCGATGTTACGAGTGTGGTGAGGTTGGGCACTATAAGGGGGATGCCAAGTGTCCCAAGAGACCACACCCTCCCATTGGAGGAAAGGCCCCTGGGGTGGCGAGTGTAGTGCTCGGGGAGGAGTTGCCCCTAGATAAGGGAGGTGAGTGGGCAGGGCTAACCTTAGTGTCCTTAGGGGATTGTGAGATGGTTCCTAAGACCCAGATGCCCTCGAATACTACTAAGTACAGGCAATGGGTCACCATCAATGCCCAGAGGGTGGAGGCTCTGAGGGACACAGGAGCCAGCATGACTATGGTAAGGAGTCAGCTGGTGTCCCCAGAGCAGGTGGTCCCCAATGTAGTCCACCCGGTTGTGATGGCTGACAACCGAGAGGGTCACTATCCGGTGGCCCAGGTTCCCTTTGAGTGGGGAGGGGTGGCGGGTCCTCTACGAGTTGCGATCAGCCCTGCCATGCCGGTCGACTGCCTGTTGGGAAACGACCTTGAACACTCGGCGTGGAAGGAGGTTGAGTTCAGGGCCCACATGGAAATGTTGGGGACCCCTGAGTGGACGTGTGCCCACACTCGGTCCGTGACCACCCGAAGAGGGGACACACAGAGGTTGGAGCCTGGGACAAAGGCCCAACCAGCTGCCGGAAAGGGTAGACGGGGACGGGTAAAGCCTGCCCCGGCATCTGACCCTCCAAAGGTGGATGGGGCAACTAAAGTGGTCCCGGAGTCTACGGAGGGGGATGTAACGTCCTTGGAGGGCTTGCCTACCCCTGCAGATTGGCAGGTGGAGGGAGGACCTACTAGGGAAGAGTTTTGTCGGGCCCAGAAGGAGTGCCCTACCCTTGAGGGTTTACGGCGGCAGGCCGAAGCCCAGGCAGCGGGTAACGAGTCAGGGAACTTCCACATATACTGGGAAGATGGACTCCTGTATAGCGAACCCAAGGCTCCGGTGCATGGTTCTTCCCGGGCCTTGGTAGTTCCCCAGCGTTACCGAGCCTTCCTATTAGGACTGGCTCACGAAATACCCTTGGCAGGACACTTGGGACAAGACAAGACCTTTGCTCGACTTGTCCCTCATTTTTATTGGCCTCAGATGAGGATTGCGTCAGATACTTTTTGTAGGACGTGTGTAACCTGCCAAGCTAGTGGGAAAACAGGGGTGAAGCTGAAGGCTCCCCTGGAACCACTGCCTGTCGTTGGTACCCCCTTTGAAAGGGTGGGCATCGACATTGTCGGGCCATTGGATCCACCAACGTCAGCCGGTCACAGGTTTATCCTGGTTCTGGTGGATCATGCCACACGGTACCCAGAGGCTATCCCTCTGAGGACCATTACTGCACCTGCGGTGGCACGGGCCCTTATGGGAATTTTTACCCGGATGGGATTCCCCAAGGAAGTGGTGTCGGACAGAGGTACCAACTTCATGTCGGCATACATGCGGGCTATGTGGAAAGAGTGTGGAGTTACCTACCGGTTCTCCACTCCTTATCACCCCCAGACTAATGGTCTGGTGGAATGGTTTAACAAAACCTTAAAGGGCATGATCCGGAGTCTGCCCGAGAGCCTGCGGAGGAAATGGGACGTCCTCCTACCTTGTTTGCTGTTTTCGTACAGGGAGGTACCACAGAAGGGAGTGGGCTTCAGCCCCTTCGAGTTGTTGTACGGGCACCCTGTGCGTGGACCCCTCAGCCTGGTGAAGGATGGATGGGAAAAGACTCCCAGAAAACTTCCCCCGGATGTGGTGAGCTACATGCTGGCATTTCGTAGCCAAATGGCTAGGTTGTGGAAGCAAGCTTCTGAAAACCTAGAAGCCAGCCAAACGGTCATGAAGGAATGGTATGACCGTAACGCTCACCCGGTGGAGCTGGAGCCTGGCCAGAAGGTGTGGGTGATGGAACCTGGAGAGCTTAGCGCCCTCCAGGATCGCTGGTCAGGCCCCTTTGAGGTGGTTGAGAAAAAGGGCAAGGTTACCTACGTGGTAGATCTTAAGACCCCCAGGCAGCCCCATCGGGTGCTCCATGTCAACCGCCTCAAGCCTCACCAAGAGAGACCCGAGGTCACGTTAATGATGGTGACTGATGGGTCAGAGGAAGAGGAAAGTGAACCTCTTCCTGATCTGTTTGCGTCCCGAGAGAAGGATGGATCGGTGGAGGGAGTGATCCTTTCACCGTCACTAACTCCTGAACAACGGAAGGACTGTCGCCAGGTACTGGAGCAGTTTGCTTCCTTGTTCTCCCTTATTCCGGGAAGGACTCATCTGTGTACCCATGATGTGGACACAGGGGACAGCCCACCTGTGAAGTCCAAGTCCTACCGACTGTCGGATAAGGTGAAGGCTAGCATCCATGAGGAAGTTACCAAGATGCTAGAGCTAGGAGTAATTGAGCCTTCAGGAAGTCCCTGGTCCAGTCCGGTGGTACTGGTACCCAAAGCTGCCCCACCGGGCACTACCCCAGAACTCCGGTTCTGTGTGGATTACAGGGGACTGAATTCAGTGACAAAGACAGATGCTCATCCTATCCCGAGAGCGGATGAGCTCATTGACCGGTTGGGAGCTGCCCAATATCTCAGTACCTTTGACCTCACATCTGGGTACTGGCAGATTTCCCTGACGGATGGAGCCAAGGAAAGGTCAGCCTTCTCCACACCCGAGGGTCACTACCAGTTCTGTGTGATGCCCTTCGGGCTCAAGAACGCCCCTGCTACGTTCCAGCGATTGGTGAACCAGGTCCTCTCTGGAATGGAAGCCTTTTCAGTTGCGTACCTGGATGACATTGCTGTCTTCAGCCGCAACTGGGAGGACCATCTGAGTCACCTGCAGGCCGTTCTTCAGGCTTTGCAGCAGGCAGGTCTGACGATCAAGGCCAGTAAGTGCCAGATCGGGCAGGGGTCGGTAGTGTACCTCGGTCATTTGGTGGGTTGGGGCAAGGTGCAACCCCTCCAGGCCAAGATCGAAACCATCATGGCCTGGGAACCCCCCAAGACACAGACAGAGGTTCGGGTCTTCTTGGGCCTCACTGGTTACTATCGACGCTTTGTCAAGGGATACGGTACCATCGTAGCCCCCTTGACTGAGCTCACTTCCAAAAAGCACCCTCGACGGGTGATCTGGACCGAGGGATGTCAACAAGCTTTTGACACCTTGAAAAAGGCCATGTGTGCGGCACCTGTTCTCAGGGCCCCTGACTTCGCCAAGGAGTTCATTGTCCAGACGGACGCGTCGGAGCACGGTATTGGAGCAGTGCTGTCGCAACTTAATGATGAGGGTCTAGACCAACCGGTGGTTTTCCTATCTAGGAGACTACTCCCCCGGGAGCAGAGGTGGAGTGCAATTGAGAGGGAAGCTTTTGCGGTGGTGTGGGCTCTGAAGAAGCTGCGGCCATACCTGTTTGGCTCGCACTTCCTGGTTCAGACCGACCACCGGCCCCTCAGGTGGCTGATGCAAATGAGGGGCGAGAATCCCAAGCTGTTGAGGTGGTCCATTTCCCTACAGGGGATGGACTTGAGGGTGGAACATCGCCCAGGAGTGGACCACGCCAATGCTGACGGTCTCTCCAGGTATTTCCGCCTTAGTGAAGAGGACTCCCAAGGGGTTGGGTAGCTCTCCCCACTTTCAGCTGGGGGGGACGCGTGTTAGACCTGTCAGCCCATTGGCAGTTCCCTCCTCATTTTATGATTTTTGTCCCTTCTCCCCTCCTCATTTTTTTCTGTCTACCTAACTATTGGGTGCTGATGTAGAGGTTCTGGGTGTTTTTTTCCACATCACCTGAGGAAAAGACGCAAGGTGCTCCTCTGAGGGAAATAGATGGGGAAGGTGAGAGGCACAAAATGGTGGCTCCAACTGTCACCTCAGCACCTGGGCCATGACTACCATGAGAGGTTCCAGAACCTTCTGGGCCCCTCTGGCAAGTCAGGCCCAAGGTGATAAATAGAGGTGGCAGGAGGGCAGCCATTTTAGAGGAGAGTGAGGCGGCAGGCTAGTCAGGAGTAAGGCACGTGAGTGGGGAGGTGGCTGCGCTGGACAAAGAGTGGACAGATCTCAGGATTTGCCAGGGTATCTACGGCAGTGACACCACCCTCAACCACCTGACCGGTCCCTGAACATAGCCGGGACGAGGGAATGAGTTAACGTTTGGGGCCGCCTACTTCCCGAGTCCATGGTTGCCGGGGATTGCAGGATAGTGCCCAAGCCCAGAAGTCTATCGGGTCTCCGTCACTGTCCCCGTGTGGGATCCAGCATCCGTTACCCTTCGCCTTGTGTCCCTGGTCTTGGAAGGGTGAGTCACCCCGTAGCAAGAAGACTGGGCCATATTGGTTAACTCTCCCGGAGCCCTCCTGATCGCGTGAGGGCCGCACCAGACTCTTTTCCCCCCCCCCTCACTTCCCCGAAAATACTTGTGTCCGGTCCCTACCTGAAGCGGACCCCAACGTCTTGGTCGCGTGGCCGGAGGTCCTCTGTGTGGACTTGCGGTGCCAGTGAGCTGAGGAGGTGAGGGGCCGGGAGCCAGCGACTCCGTCGAAGCTCCGGCGAGAGCTGCCTCAGGAAGCAGTCAGGAAGAAGGAGGGGGAGGCGTGTCTGGCCCGGAGGCTGCCGTCCTTCGATCACGTGGGAAGGGGCTAAGCGCCGCCCTTCGTTGCCGGAAGAAGTGGGAGACTGCGTCCCGTCCTGTCTCTAGAGGCGCGGATCGCGCAACGTCCCTGTCCCCAATTCGAGTCCTCTGCAGCTGTCCGTCCAGAAGATCGTAACGGAGTAAGGCACGGAATCGGACAGGGGGCGGGAAAGAGCCCGAAGGTGGTTTATCCTGTCAGGGGATCTCCCATAAGTTATTCCTCGGGGGTGGGGATCGGTAGAAGTTCCCGGGTCCTCGTCCTCCCTGAGAAGGGGAACGCCTCGCCGACGAAGAAGTCTGTCTCTCACGAAGTGAGGGGGAGTTGGTTCCAGTTCTGACGGGACCCCTGAAAAAGAGGACACCGAGACTAACCGTAAGCTGGGCCTGGTGGAGGAGGGAGGGGAGTGAGAGAATTCTGTGAGGCCCATAGCTGTTCTCAGGGTCCGTGGAAACCATACGAGTTATTTATAATTTTCTCAGTAGCCGAGATCCCTAGGAGACCAGCACAGAACTAGGGGGATTATATTGATAGGAGGTGACTGTGTGAAGTATTATTCAACCCCAGCGGTCAGGACTGATACCAGGGCTACAAGGGACAAGAAGCAGTAAATGACAATTAACCAAGTTGCTGTGGAACAGCCTAGAGAGTCCAGGTGCTGTGCTTAGGCCCCAGGGAAGTAGTTGTGGGATGCCAAATTGAATTAACATTCCCTGTGGAGTGGTCAAGTCATACTTAAAACGCTGACTGAAATGTGACCGGGGGTTAAACTTTGATGGTTGTAAACACTGTTTGAAAAGTCATCGTGTACTGTTCTATTTGGTGTGCCTCAAGATATAGAGAAATGTACTAGAAATGTGCTAGGAATGTACTAGAAATGTGCTAGAAATGTACTAGAAATGTGCTAGGAATGTACTAGAAATGTGCTAGAAATGTACTAGGAAGGTACTGGGAAGGTACTGAAGTGTTACCAGTTTAATGGAAAATTGATTAATTAAGCCTAACCAAGAGGAGAGGTGTTCAAGTCTTTTTAATAAAACTTCACAGTTAATCAGTGTAGCGTCCTTTTTGGGTGAGGCTGCGCCAGATTGCAAGCTGGGTAGGATGCAAGCATGAGAAGCCAGAGGGAGATATAAGCCTGTTGACCGGAGCCAAGCTACCCCTAGGACATAGGTCTAACAGGGAGGTAAACAAAATTGTTGTACCATAGTTTCCTGTTGTCCCAGATATCACTGCGCTGTTGACAATGATACCTTCTACAGCGGTTTGGTTTTCTGTTATCGATCTGAAAAATGCTTTCTTTAGTATTTCCATTGCCGAAGAGAGTAGGGATATTTTTGGCTTCTCTCTTGGAGGCCGAAGCTTCCGGTTCAAGCGCGCACCTCAAGGCTATTGTGAAAGTCCCTCTATTGATAGTCAAGCTCTGAAATGTCATCTTGATGCTTTTTCTTTGCCGTCTGGTGCTGCTCTCATTCAGTACATGGACGATTTGTTAATCGCTGCTGATTCAGAGGATATTTGTAAGAATGTGACGGTTGCGTTGTTGCGACACTTATCCGATCTTAATCATAAGGTTTCACCTTCTAAGCTACAATATGTTCGCCGAGAGGTTACCTACTTGGGTCATCTCTTATCAAAGGAGGGAAGACGATTAACCCCAGAACGTATCCAAGCAATTGCGCAAATGTCTGTGCCATCCACACAAAGAGAGGTACGTGCCTTTCTGGGCATTACTTCCTATTGTAGGGAGTGGATCCCTAACTTCTCTCTGTTGGCCAAAACTATGTTGGCACTCACTTTGAAAGATACGCCTCAGCCCCTTCCATCGACTGACGAATGTCAGAGGAGTTTTACTGACTTACGTGCTGCTCTGTGTTCCGCTCCTGTACTAGGTGCTCCTGATTACAGTAAACCTTTTACGCTCTATGTTCATGAAAGAGAAGGTTGTGCGTTGTCAGTCTTAGCACAGCGATTTGGAGATAAACAACGGCCATGTGCCTATTTTACGGCTACATTAGATCCAGTAGCTAAAGCATTGCCTAGTTGTCTTAAAGCGACAGCAGCAGCAGCAATTTCTATTCGACAGTCTGCTGGAGTGGTGCTAGATAATACTCTCATTGTTATGGTGCCACATGCAGTGGATACTTTGCTAAACAGAACAAAAACACAGCATCTTACGAGTGCTCGTTTGTCTGGATATGAGCTGACGCTCTTGGCTAGTCACGAGCATATCAGACGATGTAATACTTTAAATCCAGCAACTTTGTTGCCTCTTCCAGAAGAGAAAGGTGTTCAAGAACAACATGATTGTTTCTTCCGTACTGAGGAAGAGACAAAAGGTAGAATTGAATTAACAGATACGCCATTAGTGAATCCGGATGGAACGCTATGGGTAGATGGTTCTTGTTTTAAGCTTCCTAATGGAGAGACAACTTCAGCCTATGCTGTTACTACCTTGCATACAGTCATGGAAACAGCACACATCAGACATAATTCAGCTCAGGCAGCTGAACTGATAGCCTTAACCAGAGTGTGTGTGTTATCCAAAGGAAAAAGAGGGAACGTGTATACCGATAGCCAGTACGCTTTTGGTGTGGCGTTCAATTTTGGAAGTTTGTGGAAAGAAAGGGGATTCCTTACTTCCCACGGCACTAAGATACAACATGGTCAGTTGGTGACTGACCTTCTTGAGTCACTTGCTTTACCTACCCAGATAGCAATTGTGAAGTGTAGTGCACATAAGAAGATTTCTGATGATGTTGGTCTCGGAAATGCATTTGTGGATGAGGTAGCGAAAAAGACAGCCAGAGATGCTACAAGTCGCATGTATGTTGCGGGCCCTGCAAATTGGGTCAGAGAAAGGGGAATGTATGAGGACACAGTAGAAAGTGTGAAATCAATTCAAGAAGAGGCTACAGAGAAAGAATTGAGTAGGTGGAAAGAAAGTATAGGAATGTTAGATGAGATGGGATGTTGGGTAGAATTGTCCGAGCACCAGCGTTGGCTGTTACCAGATGCCTATGTACTACCTGTAGTTACTATGGCGCATGGTCCAGCCCACCTAAGTGCGAAGGGAATATGCAAACTTCTGGCTCCAGTGTGGCAAAATGAAGGAATCCCGAAGTGTGCAGACAATGTAGTGAAACATTGCATTATTTGCTTAATGTACAATCCAGGAAAGGGAACCCCAACTCCAGCAGGTCATTTTGCTCCTCCGACCTATCCATTTGAGGTGTTGCAAATCGATTACATTCACATGGAATGATACAATAATCTCAAATATGTTCTAGTAGTGGTATGTGCCTTTTCCAGATGGATAGAGGCTTACCCCCTGAAAGACAATACTGCTTTGTCTACAGCCAAAGTACTTCTAAAAGAGTTTTTGCCTAGGTTTGGTTTCCCACGCATTGTCTGGAGTGACAATGGTAGTGAATTTGTGGGCCAAGTCATGCAAAATGTTTGTGCAGGTCTTGGTATAAGACAGAAGTTCCATGCGGCAAACCATCCACAGTCAGCGGGTCTAGTGGAGTGCTATAATGGCACTCTAAAACTCAAACTTGCTAAAGTGCAGGCTAGTACAGGCCTTAGTTGGCCCGATGCCCTACCTTTGGCTCTTCTATCCACCAGAACGGCTGTACATTCTCGTTTGGGACTTAGCCCTTATGAAGTGGTTTTCGGACGCCCAGCTAATATATGGGGAGTCCCTCGCCCTAAAAAGTACTCTGATATACCATACCCGATGTTGATTGATTATTTGCACGACCTTACAACTAAATTGCGTGTTCTTCATCAACAGGTTCAGAGCGCTTTGCCAGAGGCCTCCACAGACTCAGGTCATTCCATCCAACCAGGTGACTGGGTTTGTGTGAAGAATTTTCAAAGGACGAAGAATTTGGAACCACGCTGGAGAGAACCCCGTCAGGTTCTCTTGACCACTCGCACAGCGGTGAAGGTCGAAGGAAAGGAGAACTGGATTCACGGCGTGCACTGCAAGAAGGTTCCTTTGCCTTTGCCCTTTGATCAGTGGGTCCACAAGGGTATAAGTGACTCTGAAGGCGAGAAGGTTCCCCGATGTATACCTTTTAGTGATGCACGCTTGAATGGAACACTGTCAGAGAAAGAAAATGACAACATTCTCCAAGAAGCTGTACCATCATATTTTCGTCTGAATACCACAAATCCACGAACATTGTTTCAGGATCAGACTGTACCTGATATGGCTCACTACGATTTAAGACCTAGACTGAAGAAGAAAACTTGAGATTCTCTCTTCTATGTAGTTTCTATCCTGCTTGCAGGGTCACGGTAGGAGTCTTGGTTGTGACCTGAGTAGTGGCAATAGGCCTGCAGGCCTTGCAGTGTCATAGGACGGCAGACAATCGTGACCAAGTGATTAAGGAAGATTGCAGTGAGCATCCATTTAGAAGAAGGAGACTACATTAGGCGAAAGAGAGAGAAAGAACAAAATGAAAAACAATAATTGTAAAATAATGTACAGTTGTTTTAGTATAACATTATGTGTTTTTATATTATTATGTATTTTATTGGCGTGTATAGGTTGGATTGTTTATGCTATGCAGCAAAAAGTTGTCCCTTCTCCTATTACTGTGCCTTCTTATTCTACTGTCTCTCCGCATCTATTTCATACACTTCCTCAACATGAACTCGTTAGAAGAACTGAATATTAAAATAATTCATTTATGCAGTTATTACACCAACACCAATTAATAATTATTACAACCGATTGTTGGGTGTGTGGACTAATGCCTCATACCACAGAAAAAGGGATGCCATATTTAGTCCTTCCGTTCTCTTATGAAGGTTCTGCTTGGGCTTATTTTGTAATTTTCTCTAACGCCTATCAAAGCCGATTCAAACGACCTGTCAGTTCTTATATTGGTGGACCAGATTTCAGTCATAATTCATTGATAAAAGGAATGGTAGCTATGGCTAAAATCATGGAAAATAGTAACATTTCTGTTGATGAGAGAAAAGCATATACTAATTGGAACGTCACTCATTATATCACTAGCCTTAGTGATAAGGTTAAACAGGGAAATTCTCCACCAATTTGGACTGTACCTCATCAAGGCAATTTCTGTTTGCAAATAAATGGCCAGACTACTGACACCGAACAGAGAAAACGTTTTTGTTCCCATACGTACATCCACTCATCTCAGAATACGCCGCCGTTAGTGCCATCTCAGGGCACGTATTTCATCTGTCACGATAGAGCCTATACGTGGTTGCCGACTGATTTTTCTGGAACTTGCTATATAGCTTTTCTTCTTTCCCCTACATAGACTGCTTCTTCATCATTTGGAGCATGGCATATTATGAATCGTGACTCTACTGTTGACTTGCCATCGTCCAATGGGTATAAGGTAATGGTGGTTACAGTGGATACTTTTTTTACATTGCCAAATTTTTCACCTTTCAAAGGAGAACCAGCATCTTCATCTATTGCCCAGCAGTGTGTCTGTGGAATTTTTCAACTGCATGTCTTCACATATTATAATTTTGCACCGGAGAATGAAATACTTATCTCAATTTTGGAAAGCATTGCACTCGTCGCTGGTCATCAAACAAGCCATGTCTTCTGGATACTACCCACAGTTCAACAGATAAAGTGAATGAGTCATCAGATGTTGGAACAGTTTCTGCAATGCTGGAATAATTGGCTTTCTTTTGTAAGTTTGGCAGATTTCCTCTATAACGATGCAACTCACTCAGCTATTAAGTATTTGTGGTTTGTTTTCCAGGCTTTCACCCGTATTTTTTCCAGATATTCCTCAATCATGACATTTAGTTCCAGCAAGTTAAAAAAAATTTGGAACACCTTCAAAGTCAAAAACGTATTGTCTCCAATGATCTGCAACAAGCTAAAGAAACCAGCAGCTGCAGACAATCACAGGAGACAGGCTTTAAAATGTTATTCAGGTGAGACGGAGTGGTTATTACCCTGCTCTCTTCCAACACAACAGTTGCCAGTGAAACTTAACCACATCATTTTGGACCATTTATCATCCTAAAACAAATCAATCCAGTTGCCTTCTGTATTCGAAAAATATCATCATGCATCATGAAAAATATATCCAACCTTTTTAATTGAAACCTTTCATTGTGGGTCCTTTTCGGTATAGCCGGGAAATCCTGGAGGGAGGTATATCATTAAACATCTCACACGCTTTTGCCTGGAAGTCACTGTTCTCCTGTGCACTGTGGGGAGGCTGTTGTTTACATTTGGCATCTGCTCTCGTGGTTCCAGGGTTTGCACTCACCTGTGGTAGTGGTAGGGCAGGTCTCATTCTTTTCCAGGCCGGCACAGCACCCTGCATTATTTGTGGCTGTCAGGAAGAAATCACGTTGAAGGAATGCTCTCCAGCACTGCTCAACATTGTGGTTTAAGGTGTAACTTATCTCACAGCCTGCTTTTGTCTTGCTTGGTCAATTGTTTTGG
Organism: Triturus cristatus; assembly: GCF_964204655.1. Lineage (NCBI taxonomy): Eukaryota > Metazoa > Chordata > Amphibia > Caudata > Salamandridae > Triturus > Triturus cristatus. The sequence continues at coordinate 598,041,678 of NC_140589.1, forward strand.
TGGCAAGCTGCATGCAGACATTAGGCTATGGTTGCGTATTGGCAACTGAAGGGAAAGGAGCAGAGGCATCAACAGTAGGTCACTACTCAATGCCCAGTAAAGATGAAGTGTCAATTTTGTTTTTTAAGCACAATGCAATATGGCTAACACACAAAGACCCACCCCCCAAGAAGATATCCCAAGACAAAATGGCCATGCAACTTCCTCCACCTTGCTTCGCCTTCCTGTGAGTCACACTTCCTGAATGGAGCACTATAAAAGGAGAAACAAATTGTTGTTTACTGCATGTAATGCAGTTGAAGAGTTAGTTTTCACCAGGTTTGCCACCCCTTTGCCATATATGTTTGTCACCGAGGTACTTGCAAAAGAATGTTTTATTTTTGAAGAATCTTGTTTCTGAGGTGTGTCCTGGTCTTGCCCAATGTATAATATTGCTGAATAAAATCTCTCATATGAAGCTGATAATCTTTATCCTGATGTTCCATCAGCCTTACTCTGGCTTTTTTGCTTTGTGGCTTTTCCCCAGAAAGGTAATCTTTCAATAGGCACTTGTTTTCACAATAAATACTTTTGTAGTGAGGATGCAAGTACGGGCTTGCCAGAAAAGAGGCCTGGGGCTTCTGTAAACACCCTATAGCAGGTCGCTGGGTTGAAATGGGGCTTGAGTTGTTGGGAGTACCGAAAGATAGCACTAGATCCCCCCAAGATGCCAATTGTAGCCTGCCACTTCACGCTATGCAGTGCTTCCTCAGTTGTACCCCTACATCAAGTCCTCCCAATATCTCCTCATGTTACACCTCACCCCCCACCCATTTATTAAAGACAGTGTACTCTCATGCTCAGAGGGTGGTGTAAACTGTTCACAACACATTTGATTGCTTGGGTGCATGGCCTGCAGCTCTAATGTGTTCATGCATGATGCTACATAGTAGTTTGAGTACCCCCTTCTGTGCTATTGTCTCCCATTCTAAGCCACATACTACTTCTCCCCATGCTCACTGATAATGTGGCTGTCTGCATTGTTCGATTCCCTTAGTGTATCTTATTCAGTGTATTTTGTTTGCGGCATACCATATTATGGACATGTATGACCTGCATTTATGGAAAATGATGCTTCTTATATGCTATAGCCTGTAAACAATTACCATGTAAACCTATAACCTTAAAGTTCATGATGTTTGCTTTATCCCTTTTCACTGGTGGCCCAAGCACTGAGTGAGGTGCTGTGAATCGTGTGTTGTAATTGCTGAGAAAACCTAATAAAAATGTTGTAAACAAATACTTTTTTAGTTATTATGTCAACTCATATATCGGGCAGCTAAACAACAAAGATTGAAGTCTCTTTTATGACCTGCATTTGATACTGCCTAAAACTGTGACTAAGGGGGTCATTACGAAGGCGATCGGACGTGTGTCCGACCACCATCGTATCTGGATTAGGACCGCCTGATAAGTAGTTGGCGGACCCACCCTTCAGATTATGATGTGACCACCGTGTAGGCAGTTGGAAACATCCCTTTTACAATTGCGGCTTGTGCTGCAGCACGGAAAATGGCTGTAGCACAAGCTGCAATTGAAAAAGGGATGTGTGCAAGGCAATATGCAGCATGAATGTTTGGGAGGCACCACATGTGCCCCACAGGCAACATCGTGGCGGCCATTGGGGGCCCTGCTATGTCCCCAAACTCCATTTCTGACAGCTTTTCCATGGTGGTGGGACCATTGTAGGAAATATGCTCTGACCACTGCCCCAACGGGCTCCTTCAGCCTGTCGGAGGCAACAGTTTTTCCCCCCACCTGCTGCGCTCTGACCACCGGTATCATAATCCAGTGGTCGGACCGCTGTCCTAGATTTCAGGGCGGACTGCCACCGCCAGCCTGTCGGTGGTGGTCCGCCCGACACTATAATCAGGCCAATGTGCTGTGCAATTACCTGTCACCTTTGGGGACAATGGGATATTTCTTTGTAATGCATGAATGTAATCTCTGAATCCAAATAGTGCTACCTAGGAAATGATTGCCATTCTATATTCATTCCTTCTCCCCAAATAAATTGTTCCCCTCATGTAGAATTGTTTCCTCTTTTGAGCATTGCAGATTACTGAGGTTCACCTTGTGCAAATGCTTCCTTTGCTGAAAGCAACCTGTTGATAACTTTTAATCTGTAAGTGGAATGGTTGGTGGTTCTACATGGAAACAGTAAATCTGTTTTAGTAATATATCTTTGTTCCAAATATTTATTATGGTGCTGCATAGTTCTTATCAATAAACATTTTAAGCATAATGACAATGACAGAGTCTTGCTGCAGCCTATTAGTCAACTACATTTCAAGGCTGATGAGCAGGGAATACTGGTAAATTGTCCAACACTGGACAACAATCTTTTGGATGGATTTAAAAAGATTCTAAGGATGATTTGGGAGCTGACTGAAATCACAGTGTGTGGTTCGATGTGGGCAGTGCTGGTTTGGACTAACGAGTACCAGCTTTGCATTAATGAAAGCTGGAAAAAGCAGAAAAGGCATGTCAGTGGGAAGAAGAAAGGTAGATTGAAGATGTTCTGTAGACATACTATGAGGTAATTTCTCCCTCTTATAGATACATGGAAATTGTGTATAGTATGTTGAAGAGACCAAGATGTGTTTTAAAATTTTCAGATTTATTTGAGATTTTTTATTTTTTGAAATTATAACCTAAAACCACACACAACAAATTGTGTTTGTAAATGCATAGTACACATTAAAGGTATTAAAGATGATTTAGAATTGAATGGTAATGGAAAATCCCGCCAACTCTGGAAGTAAGAAATGCTAATTCAGGAGAAGAATCCGCTGGTAGAATTTCCTCCACCGTTCAATCCATAAAGTAGAGTAAATGCTCTCAGAGGATTCTGTTCCTGGTTTAAACCTTGATTTAAGAGATGAAGATAGTGCCACTGTCACTCTGGCTGTAGATGAGCTCTCAGTTAAGAGTTATCCCAATCAGCCCTTGAATGGAAAAAAATGTAATATATGAGATCATAAGCAGTACATTGCAGGGGCACAAGTTATAGTTAACAGCTAACTATAATGGCTACATTTTTCTGGTTTTGTACGAGTAAAATGTCAGCCTAAAATTAACGTCCCTGTAACCTTTGTTTTTTTAGTGAAAATGTTAGGACCTAGTTTCCATAGGAAAAGCATTTTTTTGACTTGCCTATAACTTTGGTGTAGTTTGACCAATCTTCATCAAATTTCCCCCCAAAAGTGTCATGGTAAGTTCTGGTTGTCATGGAAAGTTTGGGGTGATCTGTGCATTGGGGACCGAGAATTCGGGGTGCGAAATAAGGGTACGTTTGTAATGTTAATTCCCATAGAAACCTTCAGCCAAACCTACAGCCCAAACCGCTGAATGGACTTACTCCATATGTGGCAGGGGCATAGATGTTGGTTCAAGGAAGTGCCTTTTGCCTATTTGGTGTAAATCTGTTCAGTAGCTTCTGAGAAATTTAGTCAGAAAATTATAGTGATATCTCTGGCCGCGGATATTTTTCTGTGGTTTCGTGATTAAACGTGAATGCACGCGCCAATGGAAATGCTCTGATTGGCTGGATGGAACCTGAATAGAAAATTGCAGCTACCATTTTATTGCTCAGGAACAGTTCCCAGGGCTGAAAATGTCTGAAAAAGCTAAAATAAGAGGTCAGAGTAGAGGTTCCCTGACCCCATGTTTGAGAAATGGGGATGTTAGTGACACAAGTTATGTGTCCAAAATTGTTTTTTTTAATCATGCACAATATTTGCGATGACGACACCAGTGCAGCCCCGTGTACCATTGCGGGGACATCAAGACTCTCAACTTCGTCATGAATATTGGTGGAAATATAAAAAAATAAATAGTTGAATCATTAATACGCATTCTTATAGAGATATTGAGATTTTGATAAATGTTTTTATAGAGATATTTATATAGTGAGCTATCTACTGTGATGGTTAGAATTAATTATATATTATTTTTTAATGTGCTGGTGACTATTGGAGTCCTGTTTTTGCGACCAGCGGCATCGCGATCTCCAGCCTCACCACAAAAACAAAAAATAGGTTTTTAGAGATGGTTTTTATTGAATCTCTTTAGAAAAACATGACTTTAGAGAAACCCCTAGTGTGTAAAATACTGCAATATGTGTGGCTATCTGTGTTTTAGACTTTATGGAATGGCGCGATCGTAGTGGTCAAAGACGTGATCGTGACGCCCTGCGTCACTGCCAAAATGAAAAATAGGTCTGGAAGATGGTTTTTAAAGGAACTTAGTACAAAAATAGGAGTTTAAAAATGCTTTGGAAGAAGTATGTATATAGTAATATGTGTAGGGCAATGTGTTCAGAATAGATTTTTGTACATATTATTTTTGGATGTGTTCAGTGATCATTGAATGTCTGCTTTTGTTTTCTGTTTTTGTGACGTGATCGCGGGGATCGCTACGTCGTCGTAGAAGAAAAAGAAGTCACAATATTTTGGGTTCTAGGGTGGCTCTGACAAGAGCTGTTGCATTGGTTGTGTGTATATGGCTGCTATATATTAGACCGGATGCAGAGTTTCAGGTTACTTAGAAACACCCTGTTGCTTTCATTTATAAAGTGCACTCCATCATTTCTATAAATTCCATGCATGTCAAAACGAAACTGTTGGTATAGATACAGCCCATGTGATGGTCTCTGAGGAATGCAGAAACAGTTTTATTAACATGTTTCCTGGCTTAGTTAATCTCTGGACAGATTTGATTTGACCACTTCCATTTCTGTCGTTGGCATATATTAGACTACACCAAGACAGTGTGAGGGAAAAACAACATCAGTTTTGCAAAGGTTTCTTTCATTAGGATTTCCAGCCATACCCCAGTCAATGTGCCATGGTCATTGCCACCCCAGTGCACAATCATGAGGTGAGGAGCTTAGGAATCCACGAAGAATTTAACCAAAGCCAGCAAATGATGAAACGTTAACCCTCTCTGGCCAAACCAAGTAATCTGCACATTTAGCAAACCCAAGTCCCTGTCAATACCTCTCTTTTTTGCAGTCTCTTTAGCCCAATAGATATAGCTGTGGCACACAATCCATACTCTAAGCATTTGGAAGTGAAGGAGAAGGCTGGAGCTGATTGACATATTTTTCCAAATGAGAAGCAGTTAAAATAGAGGTGTTAAAAAAAAAATTAAAGATATAGTTCACTGGATGCTGTCAGCATGAAAGTGAATAAAATTAGGTAGTGTTTTGGATGCCTTAGGAAAAAGTCTTATTGGCTGTTGTTTAAAAAAAGAAATGTAATACAGACATGGATATGCTTTTGAATCTGTAGAGTAAACCACATCTGCTGTAACTCATTTGGAAGTAGCATGTTCCTTCTAGAATGTGCTGTGAACTTGTGACCTGCCATTCTGCTGGGCTGTTAGGTACAGTGAGCTAAGAGTGTATTCGGGGAAGGGTGTTTAAGAGACAGGCATTTTTTTTTTAAGTTGAGGAGTGATGACAGAATTTAAGAAAAGACAAGCTTTAACTTCCAACTCAGGACCATGTAATAAACTGTTGTGTAGTATTTAACATTTTTAAAAGTGAAGCTAGATATAGGTTTGAACTCCCTTTTTTTAGTCATTTCTATGCGATGATCGCAAAAACATAGCGAACACACATAGATAGGAATCTCTTTTTGAAAGAGAGGGAACGGGTTAACATTAACAGATACTAACCCTTCACAAGTGGAGATAGTGTAGTCTAAAATGAAAGACATTATTTAATTTGCTACCTTTCTCATGATCACAGGGCGCAAAGTTAAAGAGGTTGCCATTTTGTGGTTGCTTTGTATGAGAGTGGTGTACCATTCTTGTACTTGGTTTTTATACATCCTAACAGTGTCAAAACTATCCACAAAGAGCAAAAAACAATATCATCTACAAACTGAATTCACTGGTATGTACAAAACCTTTTAATCCTTTACCAAAATTACATTACAAATATGCTCATCCATTCACTCAGGCACTACCCATGCACTCATACAATTACTCAGACACTACCCATGCACTCACCCAGGCACTACCTAAGAACTCATACAATCACCCATGCACTAGTGATACACCCATCCAATCGCCCTGGCACTACCCATGCACTCATCTATTTACTCAGACAGTAACCATACACTCATCCAATCACCCAGGCACTATCCAAGCACTCACCCAATCACCCAGGCACTATCATTGCACTCATCCAATCACCCAGACACAACCTTTGCACTCATCCATTCAATGAGGCGCTACCCATGCACTCATCTAGTCACCCGGCACTCACCCAGGTACTACTCTTGCACTCATTCAGTCACCCGGCACTACTTACACACTCATACAATCACTCAGGCACTATCCATGTACTCACACAATCACCCAGGCACTATACATGTGCTCATCCAATCACCCAGGCACTACCACTGCACTCAATCATGCAATGAGGCGCTACCACTACAGTCATACAATCACCCAGGCGCTACTCTTGCACTCATCCAGTCACCCAGGCACTACCTATGCACTCATCCAATCACTCAGGTACTATCCTTGCACTCACACAATTACCCAGGCACTATACATGCACTCATACAATCACCAGGCACTATCCACGCACTCACCTAATCACCCAGGCACTACACTTACCCATGCACTCATTTGTTCACTCTGACACTACTCTTGCACTCATCTATTCACTCAGATACTATCCTTGCAGTCATCCAATCACTCAGGCACTACCCATGCAGTTATAAATTCATTCAGCATATCTTTTTTTAACCATGAGAGGCGGTTCTAAAAAGAACCATTTTGTTTTGTTTTTGTTTTTTATTGTTGTTTTTATATTTGATCATATTTTGGTGTTCTCTTTCCAAAGAAATGGTAAACATGGTATAAAAAACTAAAACAAGCAGCAGAAATAAGCTGCACAAACTAAGGTTTGAAAATCCAAAAATTAACATTTGTGCTGCTTTGCTGCATCTTTCATAGCTGCAATTGCCTGCTCTCCTGCAGTGACTATGGTGGTACAGTCCATGAGGTACTTTGCCATATGATGGAATTCTGCAACCAGGTCTACATGATGGCTCTCAATTTCAGATGGGAATTTTTGCCCTAGTACAGGTGGTGCAGCTGAAGATGATGATGGTCCTGCAGCTTCTCTGTCTTTCTTTGCCCTTTGAAAAGCATTATTATGGTATGTTTTAAGATGGTATAAAATAGAAGTTGTACCACAGGAGTACTTCTAGTATGAACCTCTTGATAATGTTTTCTCGCAAAGAGAGCACTTTACAAACTTTCCAACCGCCTTAGACTACCCAGATGGGATAGAGAAAAATTCCCAAGCTATACTGCTCTTCTTCAGCTGGGGCTCTTTATCTTCCTCTTCTCCTCCTTCCACCTCCTCAATATCCTGTACTGCGTACTATTGGAGCTGGTTCTTCTTTGCACCTCCTGCTGACATTTTCTCCTAATAAATGAAAAAGCAGCCAACCTCCACAATGAGTTCTCCACTGCACACACATCTGCACAGAATGATTCCCAAATGAATGGAACATTCAAGAAAAAAAATATAAGTGTGGACCTCCTAAATATAGTTGAAAACTGTTTTATCCAATCATATTGCATTCTTTTCAGGTCATGTGATCTCAACTACTACGTACATTATCGTGAACACCGGAAATGGAAAATAAAAGTAGTGTAGTGATATTTAATGCTGATGTCACAGGATGGTCACCTAGCTACGGGGAGAATGCAAAGGAGAGAGGGTTCTAGGAGGAGCGGTTATTACAAGGAAGATTGAGTTGTTCAGGCTGTCTTTTGCTGGGGTGATGTGATATGAATAAATCTACACAAATTGTAAGAAACCTTTGAAGGCTCTTCATTTCATGGCGACGAGTGGTCTGCGCAAGGAAGCAGAAACAAACCAGCATCCCATGCTTGGACGATCAAGAGAAGATAAAGGCATAAAAGCACGATAAAGGCAAGACAAAAGAAACTTAACACTCAGCTTTGTGAGTACTCTATCTTTGAAGACTGTGCAGTTGAGCAACTATAAAAGTTGGTAATGCTTCAATGGTGATGAATCTTATATTTTCAAGTGCAAGTTGCAAAAAAAAACGACATCAATATAACTTTAATGAATTTAAAGACGTGAACTATTGCTTTGTATGTCAAGTTAATTCTAGCACTACTGTTGCGTGTGAAGGGTGCCGCTAATCTCGAAAACATGTTATTTTAAAGATTTAACGACGTACCGCGGTGTTCAAATTTCGAAGGCACGCTATTTTAATATTTGCTAGAATGATTTCAGATAAGCCTGAGTTTAGAAACCTGCATATTTGCCAAATATGAATGCAACGCTTGAGGGATTCTAAACAACAAAAGGCCCGTTTAAACATTAGCGCGTCTTGTTTTTAATTAAACATAAAGACTCGCGCTTAGGACTGAGCACGTTCTTTTTGCATCGCACGCTCGCTCGCTCGCCTCTGTTACGAATCAAAGAAGAAACCAAGCGTGTTTCATCATACGTTCACTGGCAAATAGACGGCAGTGATAAATCACAAAAAGGCTACAAGAGCGCTCTAAATTGTTTCAAACACCAGTAAAGTACTCACGTTTACTGGTTCTTCACTCCGTGTCCATCGGCAGAGCTGCTTTAGAGGGACAGAGCCTGGTCAGTAAACAAAGAGAGAGGACTAACACCTACAACAACATTAAAGAAGGACTATTTTCTAACATTGGAAAAAAGAAAAAAAGAAAGGACTTCTCCACTGAAAAGGAGTTGGAAGATCTGAAATTGGAATCAATAACAATGATAATTTTTCAATAAGTCACTATCCAAATTATTATTTTAATTCATTATTTTAGATTTGTATTTTAAAATTCACCTATTCCTTTGCAGAGAATAATGTCAGATCAATCCATGTAATCTCCACCTCCCTTTTTAGAGTCTCCTGGAGAGCCATCTATACCATGGTTACAATGGAAAAAATTATTTGTAACTTACCTTTTAGCCATTGGGGGAGACAAATATGGTCCTGTTAGATCGTAAGCAATTCTTTTGCATCATTTGGGAGTAGAAGGTAGAAGAATTTATGAGGAAATTCCAGAAATATCTTTAGGTATGGGAGACGGCCAACCTACTAATATATACGATATGTCCCTACAAATGTTAGAATTGCACTTTAAATCAAAAACAAATGTTGTACTTGTACGTCATACATTTTTCACCAGGAACCAAAAAGATGGTGAAGATATAAAATAGTATGTGTCTACCTTAAGAGGGTTAGCAGTGACATGTAAGTTTGAACAGTTAAACGATTCCTTAAGTAGAGATCAATTGGTGCGCTGTGTAAATAACAAAAAAATAAGAGAAAAGTTGTTGACAAAAGTATATAGTTTAGATTAAACAATTGGGATTGCAAAGGCAATGGAGCATACAGATATTTGGATAAAAGAAATGGATTAACCTCTTAATAGCTTCAAACAAGAGAGAGTAGAACTTATTGGAAAAAAAGATGACAACAAAAAAAGTGATACAAAGATAGATCCTGACAATAAGCGGTTACCATTCCAGTCATCTAAAACAAGTTATCAACCGAGAGAAATTAAATGTTTCAGATGTGGTGCTCCAGGGCATATAGCTACTAGTCTTAATTGCGCTGCAAGAGGGACATTATGTAGAAATTGTGGTAAGAGGGGACATTTTTCTAAAATGTGCCGAACGAAAGGTATTGGTAAAAATAGGGTCCAAAAAGTAGAAGATGTCTGTGAGTATTTCAATGACATTTTTCTAATGGTTGATGTTATTCATGAAGAACCTCAGGTAAATGACATCAAAGAATTGTCTCACACAGATGTGAAAATGGAGAGTACAGATACATTAGAAAAACCACATTGTAATGTCACACTTGATGGGAAAGAAGTTAGCTGATTCAGGGAGTTTGTGTACTCTTCTGTCAAAAGATTATTTTGAAAAAAATTGGTCTAAAGGCCACAGTCCGACTATGTGTAACTCTGATATCCGTGCAGTAGGATATGCTGGGAAAAGAATAGAAATTCTAGGAATGTGCTGGATGACTTTAAGATTCAAAAGTGAAGCAGTCAGGGGTAGGATCTATATTACAGACTTTGGGTCAGATCTCTTGGGATGGAGACATCAAAAAGATTTAAATATCGTCATTGATCCTAATGCCAAAGAACCTGTTATGGTCTTAGACAAAGGATATGTACAAGATATATCTGATAATGAGAGATTAGTCGATAAATATCCTAATGTGTTTTCTTCCAGATTCGGACTGTTGAAGGGATTTTCACATAAGATCATTTTAAAAGACAATGCAAAGTCTGTCGTTCATAAAGTGAGAAATGTACACAATTTAATGTTAGAATCTCTACGTCGAGAAATTGACAGTTTATTGAGTCAAGGAATTATTGAGCCAATAGAGGCCTCTGAATGGTTGGCTCCAATTGTGATCGCGCCAAAGGAAGGAAAAAAAAATCGCCTTTGTATTGACTTGCGTGATCTGAACAAGAACATTTGGGTAGATAGAGAACCTTTACCAAATATATCTGAAATGCTATCAACTATGGGCAAGGGACAAGTTTTTATTGTTTTAGATATGTCGGCAGCGTATCATCAAATTAGTTTGCTTGAAGCATCTAGACATTTGACTTCCTTTGCCACGCCTTTAGGTGCATTTAGATGCAAAAGGATGCCATTTGGTCTAGCATCAGCTTCGGCTGTCTTTCAGAGGGCAATGAAAAGTATTTTTGGTGACATGAGAAACGTCTGGTGTTTTCAAGATGACATTTTGATTGCTGGTGGAGATCATTCTGATCATGATAGGTTATTTGAGGAGGTGATGAGAAGACTTGTGAAACATAATTTAACCATAAAAAAAGCAAAGTGTCAATTGAGAAGGAATGTAGTTGACAATTTGGGGCACGAAATAAGTGCAGAAGGCATAAAACCAAAAAAAAGTATTGTTAAGGCAGTGACTTTAGCACCGGAACCGAAGAATAAAGATGAACTAAGATCGTTCTTAGGACTTGCAGAGTATTGTTCAAAATATGTAAATAATTTTGCAGAGACTGTTGAGGCCTTAAGGGAGATTATGAAGAAGGGTGTCCCATTTGAGTGGTCAGAGAAATGCAAAACAAGTTTTGAACTTATAAAAAGGAACATTTCTGAGGCACCCACATTAGGACGATTCGAAGTTGGTGGGAGAATGATTTTAACCACAGATGCTAGTGGTGTTGGCATTGGCGCGGTGTTATCGCAGGTGATTAGAGGCGAAGAAAAAATTTGGTGAGTTTGCAAGTAGGAGACTGCAAGGTGCAGAGAGGTCATATTCAGTAATAGAGAGAGAAGCGTTAGCGTGTTGCTGGGCTATGTGTCACTTCAAATTTTATTTATGGGGTCTCCCATTCAAAGTACAAACTGACCATAAGCCCTTACTGTACATCTTTAAAGGGAGGAAAGGTTTGGAAGGAAGTGTAACACCGAGGATCTCTAGATGGTTACTATCTGTTATGGAATTTAATTATGATGTGGAATACGTCAAGGGAGAGAAAAATGTGATTGCAGATTGTTTATCGAGAATGCCCTTGGAGGAGAATTCTGATGAAGTGTGTGGTGATATAAATGGTGATATCTGTAGTAATGTAGGAGTGTGTGCTCTGTTGTCTGAAGATTGGGAGGAAGCTATGAGGAGTGATTCAGTGTTGGAAAAGGTGAAGACGAGAATTGTTAGGGGTTGGAATTTGGATGATTGCTAGGATTCTGATTTGATAGAGTTTTTTAAAGTAAAAGAAGAATTAAGTCTTTGTGTTGATAACATTATGAGCCAATGGCAGATCATACCTCCGAAGGAAGTAAGGAAGCAGATTTTGGAACTAATTCATGAGGGTCATCCTGGTCAAGGGATGTCTAAATGAAGAATTAGAGAGTCGTTCTGGTGGCCGGGAATTGATAGCGATGTTGAGGTTTTAGTAAGTGATTGTCAATTTTTCCTGAATAGTGACAAATCAAAAGTTGTACGTCAACCTCCTCTAGAATGTACCAAGTTTCCAACAAAACCTTGGGAGAAACTGTCCATGGATTTCATTGGACCGGTTAATAAATTAGGAATGAAGGATAGGTTTATCCTAGTCCTGGTTGATTATCATTCCAAATGGTTTACAATACAAACCATGGGGGAAATCAGTACGGGTAATGTCATAAGGTTTCTTGAGAAGGTTTTCCTGGAAGAGGGATTACCAGGCAGTATTGTGACTGATAATGGGGTGCAGTTCACATCAAGAGAGATGGGGGATTATTTAAGTAAATTGGGAATTGTACATGAGAGAGTAGCTTTATTCAGACCACAAGCAAATGGTTTAGTGGAGAGAACTAATCGAATTATTATGAAAAACATACAATTACCACTTGCTTATGGATTATCGTGGAGAGAGGAGTTGAAAAAAAATGGCGTGGATGCACAGAATTACTCCCCATTCTAGTACAGGATGTCACTTAAAGGGAGGGAGCCTGGGAAGAAAGAGTGTCCTGTATGGCTATGTAGGAAGGAGAACATATGGGTTGACCGTGAGGAAATATCAAAAAAAGTGCAAGGAAATCAAGAAAAGATGAAAGGGGTATATGATTCTAGGAAAGGTGTAAAACGAGTGTGTGTCCAAAGAGGAGATTGGGTAGTAGTGCGGAAAAATGGGTGGGTCCAAAAAGGGTAAAGCAAGTACCTTGGACCCTTTCAAGTCAAAAGTGTGAGATCCAATGTTGTTGATTTGGAAAATGGTACAACTTGGAGTTTAGGAAATATTTGTAAAGTATGTCAACCATAAAAATGCCAGAAGAATAGTCAGGATGATGGTCAGTCACATCATGTTGATTATAATGTATTTTGAATATGTAATAGGAATTTCAGTAGGAATTTAAGTAATTTTAGTAGGAATTTAAGTAATTTTAAAGTTAGATAGGTTCTAAGGTTGAATTTAGAGATGTATTGTGTGCGAGCTTAGATGGAATTCAGCTTGACCAAATGTATACAGTTATTCGTTTATTAATACATGTTTTATTATTATTTGCTGTAAAAAAAGGAGATATGTAGAGATATTTAATGCTGATGTCACAGGATGGTCACCTAGCTACGGGGAGAATGCAAAGGAGAGAGGGTTCTAGGAGGAGCGGTTATCACAAGGAAGATTGAGTTGTTCAGGCTGTCTTTTGCTGGGGTGCTGTGATATGAATAAATCTACACAAATTGTAAGAAACCTTTGAAGGCTCTTCATTTCAAGCAGGTTTGAAAAATGTCAACTTTAAAGCTGTGGTATATAAACACCTACGGTCACTCTTACTCTAAAATATGTGTATATACATTTTGAAACTTTTCAAAAACACACTATTGTTGTGATTAGAAATAGTTCGCGAATTTCAGTGTCACTGCAAAATTAGAAAAATAGATTTCAACATTAGTTTTAAGCTAAATAACTACGACATAAGTTTAAAAAATATAGAAATATACCTCTACTATTTAACACACTGTAGAATGTGTCTATATATATGTTTTATATTTCGTACAAAACACAAGCTTTTCAAGACTACTAATGTCAAAAACAGAAAAAAGTTTGAAATGTACACTAATAAAGCACTACTGTTAAATATACTGTACAATATGCCTATATATTTATATTACACTTTGTACAAGCCATGGACTCTTTGCAAATACCGACATCCTCACGAAGACGTCGGTAGTAATAAATATTAAAATATTTTGTAAGGGTGATTTTCTCCTAAATTGATCACACAAAAAAAGTTACAACAATATTTTACTAAATATCTAGACTTCAACTTTATTTAAAAAATGTCTTTAAGTGTATTTTTTAGTATGTGAAATACCTTCTCTACAGTAAATGCAGCACTGTTGTGCTGACAAAAAAATTATTTAAAAAAAAAACTGTTATTAATGTACTTTCTGATAAACACATATCAAAAAATGGGTAGTACATAATATATTTATAATTTACAATATCCAACTATAGAAAGAAAAAACAAAAATCTTAGAAGCTCACTTAAAAAAATGAACGTTACAATTAAGAATTAGAATTTAAAAAAAACCTTTGTAATTCACTGAAAAAAGCAAAGGTTACAGGGAAGTTAAAGTTAGGAATTAGCATTTAAAAAAACCTTAGAAATTCACTGAAAAAAACAAAGGTTACAGGGACGTTATAGTTAGTTTTCAGGTTCCACTCGTATAAAACCAGTGAAATTCAGTAGTTATAGTTAGACTCGCCCACCGCAATGCACTGCTTATGACCTCACTTATTACATCAGAAATGACATGGTCGGTGACATCACTGATGACATCTCAAATTACATCACTGATGACATTACTGATGACATCATCCAGTGACTGTGAATGTTTTTAGATTGTTTATGATTGTTGAATATATATAACAAGGTGTATTGATGAATCAGTGGCAGTATGAGGGTCTGTATGGGTGATTCAGTGGGTGTGTGACCGACTGTATAAGTGAGTGATTAGGTGTCTTAGTGAATGTATGTGTGAGAGACTAGGTTTTGAGAATGTCTGTATCAATCTGTCAGATGGTGTCTAAGTGGCTGTATGGGTTGGTGAGTGGGTACATGAGTGGCTGTATGGGTGATTGATTGGGTGTGTGAGTATCTGTTTGGGTGTATGAGTATGTGTGTGGCTGGGCGATAGAATGTGTGACTGCCTGCATGGATGAGTGAGTGGGTGAGTCAGTGGCTGTATGGGTTAGTGAGTTTATAGGTGAGAGGCTGTATAGGTGACTGCATGTGTGTATGGGTATGTCATGAGTGAATGAATGTGTCAGTGGTATATGGGTGAGTAACTGGAATGTGAATTTGAAAAGCAGCATAGGTGAGTGTTGGAGTATATGAGTGACTGTATGTGTGAGTGAGGGATTGTGATAGTGGCTGTATGGGTGAGTGTGTGTGTCAGCTCGATGATTCCTCAGGAACGGTTTGATGCCAGAAAGGGGTCCACCTGTCGACAGTCCTAGCCCTGAATGCTACAATAGCACAGGCGAATGGGATGATCAAGCGGGGGAGGGGAAGGAAGGGGTCAGCAGGGAGGGAGATTTGAAAAGCAAAATACTAAATGATAAGCAAAGATAGATACACTGTTTCTCTTACAACTATTTATGTGAGCGGCTCATACCTGTAAAATAAACAATACATCTCCATCCATTATAGATAGGAAAATAATCAATAGTCCTGTAACTAATGCAGCAAGGGTAGGTATTGTGCTAAGAAAGGGATATAGAAACAAATGGAATATGAATTCTGTATTCCACAGATACAATCACATACAGGAGTACTCCTTATATGTATATGTACCAAAGATCCATACACACCAGCATACATAAAAGGATCCACATCACAGGGAAAGAGCAGAAGGCTGCCTCTTGTACTCCCTGTTAGAGATAAACCAAATAATAGTCATCAAAATACTTCTTTTGATTCCTTTACGATGTATGCATTTATCATTGCCAGTATTGCCTAAATACCTAAAACATGTGGTAATGATCCTAAAGGAACTTAATGTATCCAAAACATGAAGGAGCTTTAAGCACGATTCTTGGCTTTCAGTAAATAACCCAACTTAGAAATGATGGTCAAGACAAGCAGTCTCGCTAAGTAATAATGCCCCCAAAAGTCAAATAGCAACAAGGTATCCAAGGACAAACAGTATTGGGGAGGCCCCAATCAAGACAAGTGCACCCTTACCCTTCACTGACTCGAGCAGGATAGCAGCAGCGCGAGGGCGCTGCACAGCGAGTGAATAACCAACAGCTTCTTGCTCCCTGGAGGCTTCCTTTAACCCGTCTTTCTCTTTCGGTTCAGTTCCCAAGTGTCCCAGGCAAACGCGGTCCCTTTGGCATTGCCCCATGGGAATTTTAGTTTGTGGGTCTTCTATTGGAACGCGAACCACGTTGCTGCACAGACCCACCACCGAGTCCCCTACCGATGTTTCACTGCCCTCATTAGTGTTTTTTCTTAATGAGCCAGCTTTCTTACGGGACAGAGTGTGTGTGTAACAGCGTGCTTGTGTAAGCGACTGTATAGGTGAGTGAGTATGTGTTAGTATCTGTATGAATAAGTGAGTGAAGTGTGTATAACTATAAAGGTGAGTAAATGGCTGTGTGAGTGACTCTAGGTGAGTGAGTAGGTATATGAGTAGCTCTATGAGTGACTGACAGTGTGTGAGTGGCTATATGGGTGTATTATTGGATATGTCACTGGATGTTTTAGTGATCGAGTTGGTGTATGAGTGGCTGTATGGGTGACTGAGTGGATGTGTGTGTAGACCTATGAATCAGAGAGTGACTGTTTACATAGTGGTATGGGTATGTCAATGGTTTTGAGAATGGTAGTGTGGAAGTTGGAGTAGGTGTATGAAAGGTTATATGGGGTATGAGTGAGCGCGTCAGAGATTCTGTGAATGATGCTATCAGTGATGTCATCAGTGATGTCACTTGAGATTTCATCAGTGATGTCATCAGTGATGTCACTGGCCATGTGATGAGTTATGTAATATGATATATATATATGTGTGTGTGTGTATTACCTACTGGCGGTGGCCAGTAGGTAGTTATAGTTAGGACCTATTTTCCATAGGAAATCTGCAACATTCTATTCCCAATAACTTTGGTGCCGGTTGACAAATCTTCGCAAAATTTTCAAAACTTTTGGCCAGCTCCGGTCTGCTCCTATCCTGAAAGTCTCGGGGTGATTCGTCAAGCGGGGGCTGAGAAAAAAGGGGGTCCCAAAACATGTTTTCCCCATGCAATTTTCCGTAGGAACCTTTAGTCGCAGCTACAGCCCGAACTGCCAAACGGAATTACACCAAATTTGGCAAAAAGGTAGCCCTTGGTTCAGAGTCTGCCTTTTGGTTAAATGGTGTAAATCTGTTCAGTAGTTCCTGAGAAGATCAAAAGTAAAATCACATATATATCTGGGCAGAGCCTAGCCACACATCTCATCGTGAGATCTGATTGGCTGTCAGCACTTCATCCAAGAAGTGTTGGCAGCCATCTTGGGACCAATATACATGATAGCACCTCATTAAAAAGCATTGCAGTTAATAGACGGTTTTAAGACTTTAGTTACATTATAAATCATTTGTTGATGGTACCATACTCATTTTAGGAATTGTGGTGTGTTCCAAGGTGATTTTACCATGTGAAAAAGCCTTCTACTGGGATATCATGAATCATGTTTGAGAAAAAACTATTTTCTCATGCTTTTCCCACAGAGGTTTGGAAGGTGATCTATAAGCTAAACTGAGAGCATATTTTCTGTAAATTCAAATTATCTTTCTCAGTCATGTGAGAATGAAGTCTGACATTCTCAGTAAAACATGTACATCCAACAAAGGCAGAGACTGTCTGTTGATTCCTTTGTGTTCTACTGCAGCTTCCCCGAGTGTTCTAAAGAACAATTAGAGGGCTAACAGTCCTACTTATGACAAACGTATTGCACACCTGAAGCCATCTTGATTGGAATAAAGTGGTAACTCTTAAAACATTTAATTTAAAAAGGAACAAAATGAGGGGGTGCATTTTGCCATAGAAAGTATGATTAGTGCTGCAGAAAGAAAAATTAGGGCACATTTTGAGTGAGTTCTCAAATCCTCTTCTATTTCACTAAATAATTCTGACATGCAGACTGAAACATGCACTTTCAATGCCAGCAGCAGACTTCCATGGTGAGCAGTAGCTTTACTACAGTGATCTAATGAGCAACTAGAGTGCTAACATTCAGAATTCATGGCAAATGTGTAACACATCTGAATGCCTTCTTGATGGAAACAAAGTAAAAAACTGAAAGTATTTCCTATTGAGGAGACTGTAGTAAATGAGGAAATTAGAAAACTTCATAACAAATAAGTCTCCAAGATGGTCACCAGGGGCAAAAGAGCCAAATGTAGCAGAAATATCACCCAGATGTAGCCCACATGTAGCCCAATGACAGAAGTGTGCAAAACCCTTTTTATTTTTTGTGTTTTTGCAGTTTTATATATTGCAGGCTTGTCAGGTATTGGAGTGCTTTACATGAGCATTGGTTACATCACACATGAACAAATTAATTTTGGTTGTAGACATGGGGAGATTAAGGGATTAGACCAGAATCACAGAATGTCGAGCTGAAGCAGAAACTCAAACCTGTTTCCCCAGTTGCAAAGTCTGCAGCTCTGGAACTAACACCACATCCTCTCCCCTAACTGCAACATTTAATCAAGTGTTCAACTGGATAAAAAACATAAAGATAACAAATAATTTAAAAGTGCTTTGTCGCTATTTGAAAACTCAGAAAATATGTCCTCATTTTAGTTTTTTAGAGCACTAACCATAATTTTGATGCAAATAAGACCCTCTCATATATGTAATTTCTAAAGGAAATGCTCTAGGTATTACAGTTTCGATTACATCAAGATGACGTCAGGCGTTCCACAGTTTGTAATAAATATAGAATGTTAGCAATCTAGTTGTTCATTAGGATACTGTTGAGAGGCAGAGGCCAGGGGCACGGACTCTGAGAATTTAAGGCAGATAGGATGGTGCAGAGGCAACAAAGTGACCACACTGGGCAGGCAGGAAGGGCAGTGGCAGCACAACAGACTATGGAGGGCAGTGGAAAGGGGGGCAGGGGCAACAAACGAACAATACAGGACTGGCAAAAGAGGCTGTGGCAATATAATAGACCATTGTGGGCAGAAGGAAGAAGCAGTGGTAGTACAACCATACATGCCAACAGACCCGATTCAGCCAAGAAACGTCCAATGTTTTTAAGCTCAAATGGGCTGTATTTGATCTGTCCCCTGTCTACAATCTCCTCTTTTTCAATGTAACTCAAAGGGTAAAATCAATACCCCAGTTTTTTTTCAAAATCTCCCTCTTACCAAGTTCAAAATGTTCGCAAGTATGGTACATTGGATCATGGAAGGCAGGAGGAATTGGGGTAGGGACATGGACTTGGATAACAGAGGACAGAAGGGACATGGAGAGGTGCACCAAACTGATCCTACAGGGCAGGCATCAGGGTTTGCAGCAACACAATACACCCCACAGGGCATGTGGGATGGGAGTGCAGCACAACAATCCATAGAAAGCAATAGGGAAGGGACCATGCACATGGACAATAGAGAACAGAGGGGAAAGAGGCAATGGTAGTTAGCTGACCATTATGGACAGACAGGAGAGAAAGCTGCAGCATAACAGACCATAAAGGGCAGAAGGGATGGATCGGGGGCATTACAATGAGTATGAGTATGTGTATGCTTAGATGGAATTTATGGGAAAAGCCATGTCTTCAGTTGTCTGCGGAATGAGAGGTGGTTGGTTTCCTGACAGATGAGAAGAGGCAGGGAGTTCCAAAGCCTGGAGGCGTTATAGGAGAAAAGGCATCCGCCTGTGCGGGTCTTCATGATTCTGGGGACATCGGCCAGGTGTAATTCATTAGACCGAAGACTCCTGCTAGCTTTGTAGGGTTTGATAAGGTTGTCAGAAATAGGAGGACCTTTGCCCTGCAAATTTCTATGTGCGATGCACAGAGCTTTAAAGTGTATTCGCTCTTGCATCGGGAGCCAGTGGAGGGTTTTTAAGGCCGGCTTAGCTGAGCAGCGGTTGTTTGTGCCTGTAAGGAGTCTTGCTGCCGAGTTCTGGACCACCTGAAGTTTGTGGATAACTGAGGTGTGTGTTCCTAAATAAAGGGCATTTCCATAATCTAGCCTCGATAGAATAAGCGCCTGGATTAGGATCTTTTTTTAACTCTCAGGTAGAATGGGCAGTATTTTGCGTGTTGACCGGAGCAGGCCGAAGCAGATGGCAGCCGTTTTTCTGGCTTGGGCTCTAAAAGTGAGCTTGTGGTCGAGCCAGAAACCCAGGCTCTTTATTTCCTTTTTTGGAATTGGGGCGGGTCCCATACACGATGGCCACAGAGTATGTGGATTGAAAATTGCTTGGTTACCCAGCAACATGAGCTCTGTCTTGTTGCCATTGAGTTTGAGATGGGACAGACTCATCCAGCTGGCGACTTCTTTAATACAGGAGCTCAGGTTCCTGGGAGCCTGCTCTGCCTGGTTAAGTTCCACAATAAGCTGAGTGTCGTCCGCATAGCTGATAAGTTAAATTCCAAAAGGTGCAACTATCTCAGCCAATTGGGACATATACATGTTAAAAAGCATGGGGTTCAGTATAGTCAGATTTTTTCTCAATTGAAAAATCTTTCCTCCATATTCTTTCCAAACTTTTGCACCGCTGTTTTAGTTTGAGGAGTTCGGGTGTAAACCAAGGTAAGTTGTTTGAGCCAACTTTTTGTATTATGGCTCTCATGGGTAGAACTACGTCTGGTGAGCTCTCGATCCATAAGTGGAACTCACCGCTAGCTATTGAGGGGTCAGGGTGGTGAAGAGGTGTGGTAGATTCCAGTTCCTGAGTCCATTACTCTATGCTCCATTTAGGCCATTGGCAGGCTTGAGTGCGGGAGGGGAACACATTCGGGCATGGGGATGATGACTTCCATGCAAATAGGATTAGGAAGTGATCCGACCAGGGGAGGGGAACAGGCGCCTTTCCTTTAAGTTCTGCTATATTTGAGAAGATCGGGTCCAGGAGATGCCCTTTAGTGTGGGTGGCTTGATGGATCTTTAGAAGCATCTCGTGTGCTGCAAGGTCATGGGCAAGATCATTGGCTATTATGTCCCGGGATTTATTGAAATGAAGGTTGAAGTCTCCCAAAAGATTAAAATTGGATGAGGTGCTAGCTAAATTTACCACAGATTCAAGCAACGAACTGCAGAATTGTCCCAGGGCTCCTGGGGGGCAATGGAGGAGAATGCCGGCAAACGTGATTAAGGGGGTGAGCGCGATGGAGAAGTGGGCATTTTCACAGTCTAAGAGGGGGCTGCCAGAATGCGGCAAACTAGGTGGTCTTTATGGATAAAAGCAATCCCCCCTTGCTGCCTATTCTATCAACGCGCTGAATCAAATAGCCAGGGGGAAGCGCTTGGACAACATCTGGGTCGGAGCTCGGTACCAACCAAGTTTCCGTGAGGAATAGCACATCAGGTGCAGTATCTTGTAGTAAAATGGAGATTTCTATAGCATGCTTTGGCAAGGATCTGCAATTGAGAAGTGCCATATTAAGCTGATTCCCACCCATCGATTGGTTTCTTGCCATTGAAAATAGTTCATATGAACAGTGGGAACACTTCTGTTGCCTTTCCTCCAAGGCGATGGAATGTTTACACGGTGAAGTTAAAGTTTTCCTAATGTGAAGGAGTCTGTCCCGTGAGTATTGGAGGGGATTGGAGGGAAAAAGGACAGGGGTTCTGGGCCCTAGGCCCGGTCTGCCGCGGACGGGCACAGACGGGCTTGCCTTTGGCGTGCCTCTGGCGCGCCCGCTGCTCGTCCCACTCAGCATGTGTTTTTATCAGGTGGGGTGGAAAAGAACTAGACCGCCAACCTGCAGTAGCCGGAAGTCAACTCCCTCCACTCAATCGGGACTGCGACCCGTGGTGGAACGAGAAGGTATCCGGTACGCTAACTATCCAGATCGTCACAACACAGTGATTATTCACACATACAATTTCAGTTAGTTTTAAAATAGGTGCACAGTGAGTTAAAATTCAAGCGGGCAACAACAGCTAGCGCGGGCAGTGTGATCGCAGAGCATAACACAGGCACCACAACTACCTTACACAATGGAACAGATAAGCCAGGAGGGAGGGAATAGGGGTCTGCACATGGAAACAGAGGGCTGGGGGCAAGGGGGCAGGGCAGGAGCAGCAAGATGACCATGGAGGTCAGGTAGGATGGGCACTAGAAGCAAGACACCCCATGGAGAGCAACAGTGAGACTATGATGGCATACACACAGACCATGGAGGGAAGGTGGGAGGGGGTCAGGGACAGCTAGCTGACCACACAGGGAAGGTGGGAGGGGCCGTGGCAGCACAGAAGACCATGCATGGCAATCGGGAGGGTTAGTGGCAGCACAATGGCTATGATGAGCAAGAAGGAGGGTGCAGGGGCATGCACAAAGGACCATGGAGGATAGAAGGGAGGGTCAGGACCTGGGCACAGACAAGAGAGTTCTGGAGAAGGGGCCTCACAACAGACCACGTGGGGCAGGCAGGAGGAGCAGTTGCAGCACAACAGACCAGGGAGGGTAGAAAGGTGTGGCAGTAAAATGGACCATGGAGGACAGGAGGAAGGGGATAGGGGCATGAAATGTGGACAGGCAGGGTGGAGGTGGCAGGGACAGGTTACAGTCATCTGACAATGCTAGGCAGGTGGGAGGGGAGTGGCAGCTCAAAATAACACTCAGAGTAGATAGGAGTGGCAGGTCCATGGAACATGGTGGGCAAAACGGATGGAGCAGGGACATGCACAAAGACATCGGAGGGCAGGGGGAAGGAGAATAGGGGCAGCAAGCTAAGCACAGAGGCTAAGCAGGAGGTCAATGATAGGGCATAGAATTGGGCAATGGAGGGCAGGAGGAGTAGACTGGTACATCATGCTAAATGGAGGGCAGTGGAAGCACATCACACTATGCATGGCAGGAGGGAGGAGGCTAGTCCATGGATTCAGACAACAGAGGATAGGGAGGAGGTGGATTGGGCAGCAAGCTAACTGTTCAGAGAAGGTGGGAAGGCCAGTGGCAGAACAACGGCCACACAGGGCTGTAATAAGAGAGCAGGGACATGGACTTGGACAATAGATGGCTAGGAGGAGGGAAGGCAGGAGCAGCAAGCTTGGGTGGGGGCAGCACAATGCCAGGCCCTGCTTCCAACCCCCCACCATCCATTGTGATATGCATCTTACTTAACGTTTAAAAAAACCTGGAAATTTGCTGAAAAAAACAAAGATTATAGGGACGGTATAGTTAGACTCAGATTTTACTCATACACAACCAGTGAAATTCAGCAGTTATAGTTACCTGAGCTAACTATAACTTCCGCCCCCGCAATGTACTGCTAATGACCTCAGACATTACATCATTCATGACATGGTCAGTTACATCACTCATGACATCACTCATGACATCTCTAATGAGCTGTGAATGGAATGGAACTATAATCGCTAGAACTTTATTTAGGGATAGTGTGTGTATATTAACACCCCTTTTTTCCTTTTCTTTCGTGTAAGACCCATTATAATACGCAACGAGCCCAGATTAATATGGCCGATAGCCTTTCACTTTAAAGTAATGTGTAGTTCATTGTTTATGTTGATATTTGCAATTCTAAGTATGTTTATTATGAATAAGTCACGTTGATGAACATACAGGTATGGCGGTCACGGGGCAAGAAATGCTGAAATGACATTGTGTGCATATTAACACTTGTTTTGTTTTCTTTATTGTATCGATTCCTGATTTTTCACATTGTGACCAGACCAATATGGCCACCAGCTTTTTGGATTAAAGTAATGCACTGCTGATGACGTCACATATTACATCACTCATGACATGGTCAGTGACATCACTGATGACATCTCAAATGACATCACTGATGACATCATCTACGTAATCATCTGATGCACCTCCTCACACCCTAAAATACAGACTACCATTCTCAAAACCATAGACACACCAATACTAGTACAGCTACAATATTCTGTGCACTATGCATGGAGACCTCTAATCAGCTACCTAGCTTTGATACAGTCTTTTAAACACTCAGTTAGTACCTATGCAGTCTAGGAATCCTTCTGTCTGTCCCATGCACTTCTTCATTCAATCATCCAGCACTATCTACGTATCCTATCACTCTGCCAATACCTAAGCACTAATAAATTTAGCATGCACTCTCTTTGCAGCAATGAAATTACTCCAGTTATTAGTCATATACTTAAGGAATGGCGTAGTCAAAAACACAAGTGCAGGTGCAATATATTGTATACTATGCATGCACACCTCTAACCAGCTACAAACTATTGATACGCCCTTCTAAATACCCAGTTAGTTCCTATGCAGTGTAGGAATCTTCCTATCACTTCACCAATACCGACGCGACTTCGCAAAAATATATTTAAAAATAATATAAGTTTATTATAAGTACAAATATATTAATTTTTTGAATATCTTAGATAGTCTCTTGCCCTAATATGTATATTAAACACACATACATATCATTTTAGAACATAACAAAAATTTGTGGGAGTCGTGCACCCAGCGCGCCCCAGCACGTATATGAAGTCACGTGGGACCCGCCACCACGCAAGCGTCGCGTACCGTAATGCGCATGTGTCATGAATGCGCGGGAGCAGGAGTTGCGGACTAGTCGCATACTAATCGCACACATCACGTAATATTAAATGTATATGATGTAACTGAAAAACACGCAGCCGTCGCATACCGTACACGGATCCTTCACGACGTTTCTAAAATGGCAGCTAAAATCTGCGCACCCACCGTGATGTGTACGCTTTGGGTGCTCGACTCCAAAAAACATTTGGATTAAAAAAAAAATACAAAAATAATATAAATATATTAAAATAAAAAAATGAAAAAAAATTATTATTAGTATTTCAGTTTAAATTTTTTTGTAATTTTTTTTGTTGTTGCAATTTTCAGGAAAATATACAATGTTATTTAATGAATAAAATATTTATAACTAAACAGTTAAAAAACTGTAGAAAATCAGTACAATAATAGGTATAACTACTATTACACTTAAAAATTAGCATTTAAAAAACCTTTGAAATTCACTGAAAAAAACATAGGTTTCAGGGGTGTTATAGTTAGCTGGACATTTCACTTATACAAAACCATAGAAATTCCTCCCTTATCGTTAGTTCTACTAACTATAACTCGCGCGCCCGCAATTCACTGCTGATGATGTCACATATTACATCATTCATGACATGGTCAGTCACATCACTGATGACATCACTGATGACATCACTGATGACATAATCTACGTGACAATCTGATACACCTCATCATACACTAGTATAACCTTTCATCACTCACTGTAAAATACAGAGTACCATATTTGAAACCATTGGCACACCAATACCAGTTACTACGTACCCACTCACTGATTCCTAAGTCTACACACACAACTACCCATTCAACAACAGAATCACTTATACATGCAGTCACTAATTAATAGAACACTATTAAATGCAATTATACACCTATATAGACATTGACACATTAGCAGTCATCTTAGTCGGTTATGCAGTTATCCTACTCACTCATGAAAAAAATGAATCACACTTACATTTACTCACTTACACAATTATACACACTGTGAGAAGTTGGCCTGATATATGATGTCACTAATTCTAGTGTACACCTTGTATCAGTCCAAACAACCCTTATGGTGATTGGTTGTAAAGTCAACCTTATAGACCAGCTATCCTAGTAGCATGGACAAGAGCAGTCTTAGGCTAAACTCTGAATGGCATGTGAAGCCAGCTGTTATACCATATGTAATCCCTTGAATACCAAATGAACGGACACCACAACAGATATATATAAAAATAGAATGTATTTATTCTAGGCAAACCCTCAGCACTCTTTATGAGATTCGAGGTAAGTACAACACAGTCTTATTTAAGCATACATTAAGTCACACAGGTAAGTAATACAGTTAGGCCCTAGGGGCCACGCAAACCATATACTAAGTAAGTGGTATAAGGCCACTGTCAGGAACACAGGATAGGCCTAGGCCTAGGGAATCGCTGGGGCTACACTATACTACCAACAGTTAGGAAGTGGGAGGCCCACGGGATTCAGGTGCAGAGTGGAAACACTCACGCGTAATGCGTAAAAGTCGATAGAATCACTAGCAGTTAGAAATAAGCAGTTTTACGACACTTCTGGTATAGATAGAAAGTCGAGACTCGTAAACTAGACCCTAGGATAGTCAAAACCCTTGTGAGCACCGAAGTACCCAACTTACCTAGCCCACGGGCTGCGGGTGCATAGGTGTGAACTTGCGTCGGGTTTCGTCGTGGACTTCTATGGATGCCTGAAGGAAAGTTGCTGACAGGCAGTCAGTGAAGAGTGTCCGGTGGATCCCAAGGTGGGGATCAAGAAGGAAGGAACCTGCAAGCAGAAGGGACAGAGTCTAGGTCACCAGCCAGGAGCCGGGAAGGAACCAGGAAGCAACCAGGCGCTGTCGTGAAGATGCAGGTGAAGAGGTGAAGCTTGTGCAGCAGCCACGGGTACCAGGAGACATCGAGGACGACCAGGACCAGGAGGTGAGATGTCCCAAGAAGGCTCTTGCTGTCGGCGGCGTCGAAGTCGAGTCAGGACCCAACAAGCCTTGGCAAGCGGAACCCACGCAGGATGGAGGACTCGCTTCTGGTGCAGACCAGGGAGGTCTGGTGTGCTTCTCTTTCACAGAGGAGCGGGTGCCAGTCTGGAGGAGCCAGACCAGCAAGTTGAAAGTAAAGGTTCGTCGTCGCAGAGGCTACTAGCTAACGGGCCAGCAACCGGACAACACGTCGAGCAACACAGGTGCAGAAGGGCCCCACGCAGAACACGTGAAGCGTGGGGAGCTGATCTTCTTTGCAGATGGTGCTCGGGAGTGGGGCTTCTCAATTCCCCAAGCACAGCCTCGAGAATGCCTCAGAAGTCACGCTAGTCAGTTACTAGCCACTTTTCCCAAGTCGCCGGTCCCACGTCCCTCGTCGCCTCCACGGGTCTCAGCTTCGCTGGAGTTGTGGATCTGGTTCAGACGTGTCTGGAAGTCTCGGCGCTGGTCAGTCTCTGCCGTCGTCCCTCGTAGGATTCAGTCGCAAAGCAAGCAGCGGTCGCTGGATGGTGCCTGGTTGCCCAGTGTGGTCACTCCTTGGCCACAAGGGAGATTTCTTCAGTCTTCTTCCTGAGGTCGAATGTCGAAGGTCCAGAGTTTCTGTTCAAGTTGCAGATTCAGGTTAATCTAATTTAGCAGGGCCCAACTAGCTACTAATATACTGGGCTAGTGGGCTGGGCTACCTGCAAGGTCCCTCCTATGGGTGGGACCAGGAAGGGGAGTGGCTACACCCCCTTTCCTTTGTCCAGTTTCGCGCCAGAGCTGGGGTTGGAGTGCCCCAGCACCGGTTTGAACTGGACTATGTATGGGACCCCTTGTGTGCCCCAGGCAGTGTCTCGTTTCATTCAACCCTCCCTGCCCCAATACACTAAATCCTGACTAGGGTGGTGCTCGCACCTCCCGAGGCAGGAAACCTATTGTCCAAGCCTCCCTCGCTGGAAGGACTCCCAGCAACAGGAGGTCAGACTGGTGTCTGTGGCAGCAGCATCCATTTTGTGATGCTGGGGCTCTGGTTAACTTTAACTGGGTAAGTAGGTTTCAACATGTCTTCTCCCTCTAGAAGGGAGGAATAATATCCTCATTGCCAGAAATGGTATGGGGGTATTATTCCAAAGTGTTAGACACCTTACACGACATGTTTCGATAAAGCCAAACCATAGTTACCATAACCGTTTAAGATTATAAGGTACTTTAAGAGTATATGGTAGGCTATATCATAGAACAGCTATAAGGACATTGTTCCAAAAGCTGCAGACAGGCTCAGCTCATGCTAGAGCACCATCTCACATGTTACCAAGCACTCTGCCTCCAGGATTGTTAAGGCCTGCCATAGGAGTGGCTGATAGGTACACATGTGTCTATATATAAGGTAGGTATAGGAATACTACACCTAAGCAAGGGGCGATTACACAACCTTGCCCCAGCTGAGTGATCAGCCAGTTGTGTCATAATGGAAGGCCAGGCCAGGGGTGGCATAATACATGCTGCAGCCCGTGGTAGGCCTAGAGTACACCTATGCCCTGGGTACCTAAGGTACACTGTACAGGGGCCAATAAGGTGATCCTATCCAATTCGGTTATGCACCTAAAGTACATAGTAATAGTTTAGAGAGAGAACAGCTGGGCTGTGGGTCTGATTAGCAGGCCCACAGCCACATCTAAGTCGAAAACCAGTGGAGCAAAAGCAAAAAGTGGGGGTGAACATAGAAAGCAGACCCTACTCTCCTACACACACAACACCTCATTTATTCAAACACATAGTAACTCATAGTTAATATGTTAAAAAAATCACCATTACAATTTTACACTCATTCATATAGTTACTCTCACAATCACTGATTCTTATATATACCTATTTATATACACCAACTCTCATATACAATGCCTTTTATTTTTTTACTTTGTTAAAGATGTACAACTAAAACATATATTTGCTTACCAACACACAAATAAATACACTCAGTCACCCAAACAACTGTTTCCACATGCACTCTTCAACCTATACACCTAGTCAATCAACCATTCACACATCTATGCATAGAGTTACACACACCCCATCCAACCACACACAAACTCAGTGTCCCATACAAATACTCACCCAACTAATCAATAACTAATCTACACACTCATGTAGTTAGTGACCAACTGATGCAGCATGTTATACAACAACAGAGACAGTGATGCACACATTCACATAGTTTAGTTACTAATCCATAAGTGAGACACTTTTTTTTTTTTTTTTTTAATAAAAACCTTTATTTATGTCAGTCTGGAACACAGCTATGCAGCCGACATCCCGGAGGTTCGGCAGCCAATTAAGTGCAACACATGGAAGCGTCCATAGCTCTGGTACAGGAAAAAACAAAGGTTCCGTTTTTTAAACAACCTAACATAAATAACACAAGCAAGGCAGTATACACAATAAACTCGTGCCAGTTCCCGATGGGGGCGCGGCCCCATTCCCAAAATCAGAACAAAGCCACCGGTCGGGTGGATGAGGGAGAAGCAGAGGCGCTAACATTCTAGCATATAGTCATCATGAAAATCCCAAGTTGGAAGTGAAGCTAGGGGGAAAGTTGCTCCTCTAACGCTTCAGTGGCCGGGTGCAGACATATATCACCCCTATACTGGTTCCATCGTCCCCATATCTTATGCCATTTCTTAGGCCGCCCCCGGGCACTATACACCGTTTTCTCCCTAAACATGCTCCAGTCCATATTATCCATCCATGCTTCCATAGCGGGAGGTCTCTGAGAACCCCACAGTCGCGCAATATCACGCTTCGCCACCATATTTCCTAGGGTCACCCATTGAGTCTGCGCCGCGTCATAGTCAGTAGGACCCCAGACATTCAAAAGACAGCGCCGTGCCTCTGGCAGCAGTGCAATACCCGTGACCTCCTGCATCACAACATGAATTTGCTTCCAGAACTCCGCGATCACACCACATTCCCATATGATATGTAGGAAGGTGCCCACCATCCCACAGCCCCTCTTACATAAACCATCCTTGGAGAAACCCATATGAATCAGTCGGGGCCCTGTGACGTAGACTCTATGAAGTATCTTAAGCTGGACCAGCCTTAGTCGTGCGGGGATCGCGACCTCCTTAGGAGAGGAGATGGCGTACTGCCAGTCCTCATCATCCAGTTCAAGGCTGTCCCTAGTCCACTGATCATGCACCCCTAGGAGGAGGTCAGTCCGGACATTAACAAGCTTCTTATAAATTAAGGAGATTGTACTCTCCGGCATATGGCCATCCAGGATCCGATCCTCCAAGGGAGAGGACTCAGGCACCGTCTCCCCCTCGACGAGGACGGACCGCAGAGCATGGCGTACCTGTGCATACCGGAAATATTCCGTACCCTCCAGATCGTACTCCGTCCGTAGCTCGTCAAACGATTTAACTCGTCCCTTAGCCAGCAGGTCCCCCACCCTGGATATCCCGATCAGATCCCATTTCTCGAATCCCTTCGTGTGCCAAAGTTTCCCCAACATATCGGAGTCAAACAGCGGAGTAGCGAGGGTGAGCCTATCCTTCCAACCCAGCGAGTTCGTAACCGCCTTCCACACGTGCACCGCCACCTTGGTTGGCCCCGTGAGGGACCCATCCGTTGACCTGGAGTAGAGTGCTCTAAAGTAATTACCCCCGCGCAGCAACCACCGGTCCATAGCGAAGCCGGGGCTCAGCGCCGGACCGTAGACTCCATGGTTGATCGCACTCAACTGAGAGGCCCAATAGTATCTTCTGATGTCAGGAAGCGAGATACCCCCATCGTACCACGGAAGGGTCAGCTTTGCAATAGCTATACGCGGACGGCCATCCCACAGCAACGAGCGCTGGAGGCTCTCGACCTCCCGAAAATAGCTGGCCGGGACCAGCTCCAGGGTATTCTGCAGGGCATAGAGAAAACGGGGCAGAGACATCATTTTGAACAGCGCGGCACGGCCAAGGAGGGAAAGCGGCAGCCGCCGCCAGCCCGCCACATCCCGCCGCAGGCGCGTCAACGGAGGGAGCAGGTTTCTCTCATATCGAACAATTGGATCGGTGGAGATATAGATCCCGAGATACAAAAAGCCCTCCCGGGCGATCTGGATCGAGCAATTCCGCGGGAGAACAGGGACGTCTCCACTCAGGGCATACAGATACGACTTCCCCCAGTTAATGGTGAGACCCGAGTTCCTACCAAAAGAAGTCAAAATGTCACAGACAACTATGAGAGACTTCCTGGGTGAAGTGAGGTATAGCAAAATGTCGTCGGCATAAAGAGAAATGCGGTCCTCATGATCTGGTGACCATCGGATCCCCCTTATGTCTGGGTGCCATCGTATCCAGGCCGCCAGCGGTTCAAGAGCGAGAGCAAACAACAACGGCGACAGGGGACAACCCTGCCTGGTGCCCCTCCCCAGCTCGAACGGACGGGACGCCCTACCATTGACCGCGACTTTAGCCAAGGGTCCTTCATACAGTAGTCTCACCCAGCCAACAAAGCCAGGTCCAAAGCCGAATTTTGCAAGTGCAGCCCACAGATATGCCCACTCTACCGTGTCGAAAGCCATCGTGGCGTCAAGTGCTGCCACAATGGTCGACTCCCGCAGCGTCCCCGTCCTTGCGAGCACACCATGGATGCGCCTAAGGTTCAACGCAGTGTTACGGTGCGGGATGAAAACCAGATTGGTCCGGGTGGATCAGGTCCCCGATCACCCTGATCAAACGGTTGGCCAGTATTTTAGCGAGGATTTTCGGCTCGGCATTAAGTAGCGAAATCGGCCTATATGAGCTGCACTTATTCCTGGGCTTGCCATCTTTGTGTATGACCACAATTGTCGCCAGGCGTTGGTCGTTGGAGAATTGGTGTATATAAGTGAGTATATGTGAGAGTGAGAGATTGGAAGAGTTCCTGTATGAATAAGTATGTGTTTCTATAAGTGATTGTTTAAAAGACTAAGTATGTGTAAGTTTCTGTAGAAGTCAGTGTGGTGGTGTGTGTATAACTGTATATGCTAGTAAATGGATGTTTGATTCTTTATTAGCATGAGTGACTATATGTGTGTGTAACTCTATGGATGAGTGGCGTTGTGTAACAGAATGTATAGGTGTATGAGTACATATGATGAGTGAGTACATGTATGAGTGACTGTATAGGACTGTTGGTGAATGAGTGGATGTGTATGTGGATCTTAGAATTACTGAGTAGGTTGTTGTAGCTGGTATTGGTATGTCCATTGTTTTGAAAATTTTAGTTTCTATTTTTGAATGTGTGTATCAAAGGTTATATTAGGGTGAGAGGAGGTCTGCCACTCTATCACAAGGATGATGTCATCAGTGATGTCATTTGAGATGTCATCAGTGATGTCATGAGTGATGTCACTGACCATGTCATGAGTGATGTAATATGTGACGTCATCAGCAGTGTATTGCGGGCGTGCAAGTTATAGTTAGCTGAACTAACTATAACGGGGGAATTTCAATGGTTTTGTCCTAGTGAAAAGTCCAGCTAAGTATAACGCCCCTGAAACCTATGGTTTTTTCAGTGAATTTCTAAGGTTTTATAAATGCTAAATCCTAACTATAACGTGCCTGAAACCTATGTTTTTTTCAGTGAATTTCAAAGGCTTTTTAAATGCTAATTTCTAACTATGCCTACAGAGATAGGACATGTGAAGAAAGAAGAAAAAACGCACAGAAAGAAAAAAAAGAAATGCAGAAAGGAGCAACAGAAGTCCTCAAAGACGAAGAAAAGTGCAGGAAGAAGGGTAACGTGCAGAAAGAACAAACAGAAGAGCAGAAAGAAGCCTTGTTGCAAAATCATCCTGTACCCTCAACTTTTTCAGACGGATACTGGTGGTAACTGAGTCTGACTAACCTGTCCTAGAGCCAGTGCTATGTTAAAAGACACTCAGAATACAGTCAAAACACCTACATACACTAGGGAACACTATGCGTTGGGGTCCCCCTGTGATTAGCATGACCTCCTCTGTAAGCCCCTAGTATATAATAGGGCAGGGAGATTAAAACTACCTCTTAAAATGCACCACAGGGCGTGTTTGCACACGTCACCTCAGGCCCCGTCCCCTCCCCTCCCCACTGTGTAAGCACGCCCTGTGGCCGTTTTAAGTTGGGAGATTAATTTCCCTTGAATCCTGAGGAACCCTAGGGTCCAACTAGACCACTAGGTACCTCCAGTAAGCGCCACAGAGCTGCGTTGCAGAGAGATGTAAAAAGGGGCACAGCCTAGACCACCTCTCTGCAACGCAGCTCAGTGGCGCTTACTGGAAGCACCTGGTGGGCTAGTTGGCCCCCAGGGTCCCTCAGGGTCCCTCAGGATTGAAGGTGAATTATTTCCCCTACTTAAAATGCACCACAGGGCGTGTTTGCAGGCGTTAACTCAGGACCCATCCCCTCCCTTCACCACTGTGTAAACACGCCCTGTGGCCATTTTTAGTTGGGAGATTAAGTTCATTTGAATCCTGAGGGTCCGTAGAGTCCCACTAGCCCACTAGGTACCTTCAGTAAGCGCCACAGAGCTGCATTGCAGAGAGGTGTAAAAAGCAGCATGGCCTGAACCACCTCTCTGCAACACAGCTCAGTGGCACTTACTGGAAGCACCTGGTGGGCTAGTTAGCCCCCAGGGGCCCTCAGGATTGAAGGGGAATTATTTCCCCAACTTAAAACGTGCCACAGGGCGTGTTTGCACACGTCACCTCAGGCCACGTCCCCTCCCTTCACCACTGTGTAAACGTGCCCTGAGGCCGTTCTAAGTTGAGAGATTAAGTCCCCTTGAATCCTAAGGGTCCCTAGGGTCAAACTAGCCCACTAGGTACCTCCAGTAAGCACCACAGAGTTGTGTTGCAGAGAGGTGTAAAAAGGAACGTGGCCTCAGAACACCTGTCTGCAACGCAGCTCCCTGGCGCATACTGGAGATACCTGTTGGGCTAGTTGGCCCTCAGGGACCCTCAGTATTGAAGGGGAATTAATTCCCCAACTTACAACTGGCCAAGGGGCGCGTTTGCAGAGTGCTGCAAGGAGGGGACTTGGCCTCCGGCGCGATGCCGGTCTTTTATTTATTTTATTTTTTTAAGAAGGAGGGCTGTGTGGCCCCCCCTTACTTTTCTAATGCCCATTAATGTTTTTTTTTTTAAAAAGACCCTCCCAAGGCCTCAATCGGCCCGGGGACCCCAACCCCCGGGGCATGGCCTTTTTAAAAAAAAGATTCTTTAGGAGGGGGGCTGCGTTGCCCCCCTCCTCAGGCCACTTAATGGCCCCGGGGACCCCATCCTCCAGGGCCAGCCTTTGTTTTTTAATATTTTTTAAATATATATATTTATAGAAGCACCTAGGACATGCTGGAGAAACCGTATGTACCTATCACCATGACGATTTGCGTGATATTCATTAAAAGGCAACTATGCATACAATGAATCCACGTGGAATGTATTTACACCGCTAGTGAAGCTCTGACGTGTCTGACGCCCTACCGTGCCTAATCCCGGTGCCCCCACTGGTGGGTACTCTCCAAGTAGACACCCTTTGTCGTTTATTTATACAAACATGGGTAGCTGTTGACGGCCACATTTATTACACATGCACACCAAGCCATTCACAGGGGATTCAACAAAAATTTGACCTAAACTATGCAAGAAACCCCCCTCACGGTTAATAAAACACACAACCACCGCCGGATATGTAATACTTTTTATTTTACTCTCTGGAAAGGAGATGAACCTCACTTGAGAGTCACAGCGCGCTCCTGGCTGAGCCCAATGCTGTGTTACACCCACCAGTGCCCGCCGAGTGCCACACACCTGTGTGTTGTATTCCACTAGCAAGTGCCTATGCTATGACACTCTCTAGCCCATGTGAACTGTAACACTACACGCACAGCGCTATGCCATACATATTACAATCTGGGTACCATATCTTTGTCACAGTGCATATGCAACGTTACACTCCCCAGCACATATTTTATATTACAACTTTAGAGACTAGTTAGGTTACACAACACCGCCCTGTGCATATTACACTCCAAGGCGCATATCGCATAGCACGCGCTAGTGCCTGTGCTATCTCGCACTCTCCAATGAATCTGTCATTGCGCACAATGTATTGCATATTATATTTCAAGCCCCGGTTCATCTTATATCACACTTTTTGGTGCATAGTTTATACCATACACTATATCTAGTTTTCATTTTCAATCGTGCTCTCAGGACTATGTTCTATATAACACTGCGTTCACCTACCCTTTTCACGGGCATTCCATTTTGAGATGGGGGCTGGAGGGTCAGGGGGTGTTTCTGCCAAGTGAGCCTGGAGTCACAGTCACAAACGTCCTCTTCTTCCTGAATAAAAGTGAGATTATGCTGCATACTTGTTCATATTTTAAGTAGTTCGCACAGACACACATTTTAAAAACAATAACGTTCCTAATACCCACCTTCTCTGAACAGTTAGCTTGCTGCCCCATCCACTTCCTCCCTATCCTCTGTTGTCTGGATCCATGGACTAGCCTCCTCCCTCCTGCCATGCATGGTCTGATGTGCTGCCACTGCCCTCCATTTAGCATGATGTACCAGTCCACTCCTCCTGCCCTCCATTGCCCAATTCTATGCCCCATCATTGACCTCCTGCTTAGCCTCTGTGCTTAGCTTGCTGCCCCTATTCTCCTTCCCCCTGCCCTACGATGTCTTTGTGCATGCCCCTGCTCCATCCTTTTTGCCCACCATGTTCCATGGACCTGCCACTCCTATCTACTCTGAGTGTTCTGTTGAGCTGCCACTCCCCTCCCACCTACCTAGCATTGTCAGATGACTGCAACCTGTCCCTGCCACCTCCACCCTGCCTGTCCACATGCCATGCCCCTATCCACTTCCTCCTGTCCTCCATGGTCCATTTTACTGCCACACCCTTCTGCCCTCCATGGTCTGTTGTGCTGCAACTGCTCCTCCTTCCTGCCCCGCTCAGTCTGTTGTGAGGCCCCTTCCCCTGAACTCTCTTGTCTGTGCCCAGGTCCTGACGCTCCCTTCTATCCTTCATGGTCCTTTGTACATGCCCCTGCACCCTCCTTCTTGCCCATCATAGCCATTGTGCTGCACCAACCCTCCCGCTTGCATTGCAAGGTCTTCTGTGCTGCCACGGCCCCTCCCACCTGCCCTGTGTAGTCAGCTAGCTGCCCCTGATCCCCTCCCACCTTCCTTCCATGGTCTGTGTGTATTCCATCATAGTTTCACTGTTGCTCTCCATGGTGTGTCTTGTTTCTAGTGCCCATCTTGCCTGACCTCCATGGTCATCTATGGCTCCTGACCCCTTGCCCCCAACCCTCTGTTTCCATGTGCAGACCCCTATTCCCTCCCTCCTGGCTTGTCTGTTCCATTGTAATGCCCCTGATCCGTCCCTCCTGCCCTTTATCGTCTGTTATGCTGCAGCTTTCTCTCCTGTCTGTCCATTATGGTCAGCTAGTTACCATTGCCTCTTTCCCCTCTGTTCTCTGTTGTCCATGTGCATGGTCCTGTCCCCTCCCTATTGCTTTCTATGGATTGTTGTTCTGCACTCCCGTCCCGCATGCCCTGTGTGGTGTATTGTGCTGCTGCAAACCCTGATGCCTGCCCTGTAGGGTCAGTTTGGTGCATCTCTCCATGTCCCTCCTGTCCTCTGTTATCCGAGTCCATGTCCGTACCCCAATTCCTCCTACCTTCCATGATCCAATGTACCATACTTGCGAACATTTTGAACTTGGTAAGAGGGAGATTTTGAAAAAAAACTGGGGTATTGATTTCCCCCTTTGAGTTACATTGAAAAAGAGGAGATTTTAGACAGGAGACAGATCAAATAAAGCCCATTTGAGCTTAAAAACATTGGACGTTTCCTTGCTGAATCGGGTCTGTTGGCATGTATGGTTGTACTACCACTGCCTCTTCCTTCTGCCCACAATGCTCTATTATATTGCCACAACCTCTCTTGCCTGTCCTGTATTGTTAGTGTGTTGCCCCTGCCCCCCTTTCCACTGCCCTCCATAGTCTGTGGTGCTGCCACTGCCCTTCCTGCCTGCCCAGTGTGGTCAAATTGTTGCCTCTGCACCCTCCTATCTGCCTTCAATTTTCAGAGTCCGTGCCCCTGGCCTCTGCCTCTCAACAGTATCCTAATTAACCCTGGGCGTAGGTCGTGAAGTAGCACTTCGCGAACCTACGCAAAGTGCACTTCGCACTACGCGAGCTACGCGTAGCACTTTGCGAACTGCGTAGTACCTTGTTCGCACTGTGGCAGAAGTCGTTTTCAATGATTGCACAGTGCGGACAAGCAACCGGCACTGTTGAAAATGGCATCTTGCACAGTGCGAGCTGTAGTTTTCTGCTGCTCGAGTAGATTTTTACTCGAGCTGCAGCTTTCTCAACGCGAACTGGTAATTTCTCATCGCGAGCGGTCGCGAGCATACGCGACCACTCGCAATGAGAAACCTGACCTCCTCGAGTTGGGAATCTCGCCGGGAGGTTTATTTTCCATGCTCGCGATCGCCAACTTGATGTTGCTGATCGCGGACAAGGAAAAAGTCTCACCGGGATGTCATTTTGCCTGCTCGCGGTCACCAACTTGACGTTGAGGACCGCGAGCAAGCAAAAAATGACCGCAGCACTACGCAACACTACGCTACGTGTGTTCGCACTGTGCTACGTGCAATTTGCGTAGTGCAAAGTAGCGCGAACTTCGCAAACTACGCGAGCGTAGCGTAGTGCTTTGCCCAGGCTTAATCCTAATGAACAACTAGATTGCTAACATTCTATATTTATTACAAAAGTGTGGAACGCCTGACGTCATCTTGATGTAATCGAAACTGTAATACCCAGAGCATTTCCTTTTGAAATTACATATATGAGAGGGTCTTATTTGCATCAAAATTATGGTTAGTGCTCTAAAAACCTAAAATGAGGACATATTTTCTGAGTTTTCAATTAGTGACAAAGCACTTTTAAATAATTTGTTATCTTTATGTGTTTTTATCCAGTTGACCACTTAATTAAATGTTGCACTTAGGGGAGAGGATGTGGTGTTACTTCCAGAGCTGCAGACTTTGCAACTGGGGAACCAGGTTGGAGTTTCTGCTTCAGATCAACATTCTGTGATTCTGGTCAAATCACTTAATCTCCCCATGTCTACAACCAAAATGAATTTGATCTTGTGTGATGTAACCAATGCTCATGTAAAGCACATCAATACCTGACAAGTCTGCACTATATAAAACTGCAAAAACACAAAAAATAAGTGTTTTGCACACTTCTGTCATTGGGCTACATGTGGGCTACATCTGTGTGATATTTGTGTTGCATTTGGGCTCTTTTGTCTCTGGTGGCCATCTTGGGAGATTTATTTGTTATGAAATGTCCTAATTTCCTCATTTACTGCAGTCTCCTCCGTAGGAAATGCTTTCAGTTTTTTACTTTGATTCCATCAAGAAGGTATTCAGATATGTCACACATTTGCCATAAATTCTGAATGTTAGCACTCTAGTTGTTTATTAGATCACTGTAGTAAAGCTACTGCTCACCACAGAATTCTGCTGCTGGTATTAAACGTGCATGTTTCAGTCTGCATGTCAGAAATTTTAATGAAATAAAAGAGGATTTGAGAAGTCACTCAAAATGTGCCATAATTTTTCTTTCTTCAACACTAATCATAATTTCTATGGTAAAATGAACCCCCTCATTGTGTTCCTTTTAGGAACAAAATGAGGCGTAGGCGCAGAACGTGGACACTTTTTAAAGACCCTCCTTTAACCTGGTTGGAGCCGATGGAACTCGTTGGTGGAACTAACCTTTGAAGGCTGCTCTTGACTACTCGCTGGGACTGCGAGGCCCAGGGTGCCTTGCCTCGCTGTCATACGAAGCACCTGGTGCCTCTTCCCGGCCCCTCCTCCCGTCAAGCTTTCCCTACAAAAAGCC
Source organism: Triturus cristatus (assembly GCF_964204655.1). Classification (NCBI taxonomy): domain Eukaryota; kingdom Metazoa; phylum Chordata; class Amphibia; order Caudata; family Salamandridae; genus Triturus; species Triturus cristatus. The sequence continues at coordinate 598,079,951 of NC_140589.1, forward strand.
TCGCGGCCCCCGCTTCGCGGGAGCCGCTCGTAGGCGCAGAACGTGGACACTTTTTAAAGACCCTCCTTTAACCTGGTTGGAGCCGATGGAACTCGTTGGTGGAACTAACCTTTGAAGGCTGCTCTTGACTACTCGCTGGGACTGCGAGGCCCAGGGTGCCTTGCTTCGCTGTCATACGACGCACCTGGTGCCTCTTCCCGGCCCCTCCTCCCGTCAAGCTTTCCCTACAAAACGCCTCGCGGCCCCCGCTTCGCGGGAGCCGCTCGTAGGCGCAGAACGTGGACACTTTTTAAAGACCCTCCTTTAACCTGGTTGGAGCCGATGGAACACGTTGGTGGAACTAACCTTTGAAGGCTGCTCTTGACTACTCACTGGGACTGCGAGGCCCAGGGTGCCTTGCCTCGCTGTCATACGACGCACCTGGTGCCTCTTCCCGGCCCCTCCTCCCGTCAAGCTTTCCCTACAAAACGCCTCGCGGCCCCCGCTTCGCGGGGGCCGCTCGTAGGCGCAGAACGTGGACACTTTTTAAAGACCCTCCTTTAACCTGGTTGGAGCCGATGGAACTCGTTGGTGGAACTAACCTTTGAAGGCTGCTCTTGACTACTCGCTGGGACTGCGAGGCCCAGGGTGCCTTGCCTCGCTGTCATACGACGCACCTGGTGCCTCTTCCCGGCCCCTCCTCCTCCCGCTATTTGACTCACGCCCCTCTTCGCGTGAGCGGGACGTGTGCGGGGCGCAGACTGGGGCGAAGCCTGGGCAAAGGGTGGGCCGTCTGAGGCCGCCCGAGGACGATCGTGGACGGGACGGGCCACCTCCCTAACATTCGCTCAACAGTGAGAGCATTTATTATACACTGACTGAAATCTTCGCTAGTTGTGGACATTGACTCACAGTGTATAGTTGAACTCTATTGGTATCTCCTCGTTGTAGCCCTACTGCATCACACAATTATGTCACAAAGCGTTGATAAATCGCGTACTCTAACTGTAAACACCTCTAAAGGCCCAGTATCCGGAACTATCGATCAGTTCTTCAAGCGCGTGACTACTGTCTTGGAGAAGGAGATAGCGGATACGGAAAAGCGATTATCTTTAGACTTGCTAACAGGCAAGCGCTCTTCACTGGGCACAATCGGTAAAATCCTTTCTCCAGAGGTGGCGAATGTGGGTATAGGAACTTCTAGACCCTACTCGACGCCTGGAACAACTAAAAATATGTCTTATGTTAACCCCCCTGGCTTGGTTCCCCCCCCACTGATAATATAAGCAGTCTAACTTTATCGGGACTATCAGATTCACCCAATCTAGCTATCTCTCCCCCTCCAGTGGTAAATAGACAACCAGTAAGAAAGAGACGAGGTATACTTACTAGACCACTCCTGATCAAAAAGAAAAAGGCCAAACCTCTTGCTCAAAAGCCGAACCATTCAGGTTCTGTAGCAACAAACACTCCTCCTCCAAGCATGAATACCCCAGGATTGTCACCCAGTCCGGATACTATGACCGATCTACTTGCTAAACTAGAGATTATGGTCAAATCCCTTCTACTTCCTCTTCTTGAAAGGTCTAGATTAATAACCCTTCAACTAGAGGATTTAAGTAAACAAATGGAAAGGAATAATCTAGTTATATCCGAATTCTCAAATACCCAGATAAAAAATAATATGAAGGAACAAGTCCCCCTTCTTCCTCCCGTGATAGCGCGATCCTCCATCGATGATAACTTGACGAAATCGCGCTCCACTTTGGGGGCAATTTCTGCAGATATACCATCCAATAATACCACAGATTTAGGCAGAAATCATCATGCAATAAACAGCAAAGAATTAGAAGGGGACAAAAAGGCGGGTAATAGCCCTAAATCTGGTACTCAACGAGATACCGAAGAACAAAAAAGTAAAAATATAAATAATTCTTCGGCAACACCTATCATGAAGAAAAAGGATATAATAGATCAAGAGAAGTGCGAATGGTTAACCCAGCCTCAATATATCCCAGCAAGCAGAAGAGTGGACCTACCACCTGAATCAGCCCCATATACAATTATTATGACAGGGGTTCCGGAATTAACAGCGGGTGTAAGGGAGGACTTCTATGCGCTAAAAAACAAAACCATGCATTGGTTGGATCAAAACAGACCCCTCCCTGCACACATAAATGGGGAAATTCTTATGGTGAGACGTACATGTTGGGTAGGAACTAGACCGAAAGATAAGAAGGGGGACGTGATAATTATACATTTTAGAGATCACAGAGCGGTCAGATGCATAGGTGATTGGTATGAGGCTAGAGGGGAGGTTGCCATTGCTACACACTTGGTTAACTATTTCTACCCCAGAGAACTGTTCTCTCACTCCAATCCGTATGTTAAAAAAGATTCTTGCACAAATTGGGGGGAAACAGATCATCGTTTCTCTTTTCAAGCTGTATATAATCATGCTTCTTACCCACAGCTGAACAGTAGACTCGCGAATAATAATCACCAACCATTTCAAGCCCTAAATCAGGCACCAAGGAATAATAATCCCCAGATATACCAGAGATTTAATATTCCTACTTTTAACCCCTATGCTGCTTTGTATGGTTTGGAAGACATAGATTGACTCAATACCAAAGTGACTCAAACTAGAAAACCCAATGCATCTCATCAATCCCCTTTTAACGATACTGACTATGCATCTGAAAACGCGGAAATCAGATTAAAGGAAAGCGCGATCCCCCCGTCTGTACCAATTCCTCCACAGGATAGGGATCTCGATTCCACTCCGATGAGCCCACATAGTCTATCACCTAAACAGCTGGGGGTCATAGAATCACGAGTTGTAGAAACCTCCCCTGCAGTGAAAGCACTTAACATTTGTAAAAGTTTAGATTCAAGAAAAGCTTGCACCACAGTACAAATTATGTCATGGAACATTGCGGGTCTACGTGCCAAAATAACGGACGGGACTCTAATGAACTTTGTTCAAGAATACCACGTAATTTGTCTTCAAGAGACATGGTCCACCAACGATCAACACTTACTGGGCTATAAAACGTATTCCTCACCGGCTATAGCAGGCCCACATGGCAGGGCGAAGGGGGGTTTGACGATATTTATAAAAAATACCATACCTGGGCTAAAAGTCACTCCCCTAAGATTACACACTAACCATCAGATCTTAAAACTCTCGTTTGAGGGGAAGGGGGTAATTTTTCTAGTAAATTCTTACGACAACCTTCCAGAATGTGAGAGACCAGCACTACTTGAGGCTATTCGTAATAAACTTTCCACCCTGATAAGCAGAATACAAGGGACAGATGCCCCAAGTATCGTCTGGGGGGGTGACTTCAATCATCACCCCTGCAGTGTGACAAATAGTAGTATTTGCGGGGTAGGGGAAGAAACTGATAATCATGTGACTCATTTCAGTCATACAAAGTTAGGAGACCTACTTAATGAAATGATGTCGGAGTTAGGTCTAATGATTTTAAATAATTCTAATATTCTATCAGGACAACTGCAGGCCACATATTTGGGGAGAGGGTGGGAGACAGCGATCGATTACATTTTGATCACAGCTACACTGGGTAGTAGAGCGCAGAGTTTTAGATTAATAATTAATGCACTAAGTGACCATGCAGCGCTGGCTTTTAACTTAACTTTCGATGTGGGGAAATTTAAACCATATTCGATGATGACTGCCCTCGCCCAAAATAACATTTATTTGGCAAAACAAAATGGTTATGCCATAGGTTGGGGCAAGATAGAACCAGAAGTCATAACCAAAAAGGTGGTTCAAGCGGTTTACCCCGCTATTGTGAAATGTTTAGACAGCAATACTAATCAGAAAGAACTGTTGATTAATTTTAGCTTAATTTTGGAGAAAGTAAATAATCTTTTAACATGTACTAATAAAGGGAAAAAAGGCGAGAAAAGAGGGTGGTTTAGCCACGAATGCACCTTAGCCCACAAACTTTTGAAAAAAGCCTTGTCAAAATCTGTAAGAGATCAAGACGAAATTCGTCGGCTAAGGAGCTCATACCGTCTAGCCTGCAGATTAAGGAAGCAGAAAATAAAAAAATCCTTATGGGACCAACTGCACGAGAGTTCCCAGTCCAAAAACGGAGAGCTATTCTGGAAGACAGTGAAGACTCCCTTCCTTACTGACTCCCGTGATCAGCCAACAGTCGAAGTAGCGATTGATGGCCCGACATGGGTAAACCACTTTGCCAAAGTGTTTAGTAAAACCCAAACAGTCGATTTGGAGGAGAAGAACGAGGATAGTCCCCAAGAAATTTTATTTCCGATCCCCCTAAACTTCGAATTATACGAAGTTATTAAGGCTGTGAAAGCCAGTAAAGGAGGAAAAGCCCCCGGTCCAGATGGGGTTCCAGTTGACTTTTTTAAATTCAAACTTGACTTGTGGGCACCAATCTTAAAAGGGGTGTTTGATGCTGTAATGAAGCACGGGCTAATTGAAACTTGGACTCAATCAATTATGATTCCGATTTTTAAGAAGGGAAACAGAGACGAGGTCTCCTGTTATCGGCCAATATCATTACTGGATTCTCTCGGCAAAGTGCTGGGTAGGGTGGTCTTACAGCGACTCCAAGAGTGGGCTGAAGACTACAACATACTATCTAATATTCAGTTTGGCTTCCGGGAAGGCTTCGGAACAATAGAACAGGCACTGAACCTTAGCTTGTTGATGGGAAAATACGTCACAGCAAAAGAAGGCAGATTGTACATGGTATATGTCGATCTTTCCGCGGCATTCGACTGTGTTTCCCATTCAAAGCTCTGGTCTGTCCTAACTGACATGGGAATAGATCCAGCCTTGGTAACCCTCCTTCGGGCATTATATTCTAATGCTTCGTCCAGGGTCCGTTTTGGCACACAGGGCGAAATATCTGAGTCCTTCAGGGTGGAACGCGGTGTGAGGCAGGGCTGTGTCCTGGCCCCTTTCCTCTTCTCTCTGTATACCAACGGTCTGGAGGCCACAATGTTGAAGGGGGCTCAGGACCTCCCTCGAGTAAAAGATTGCCTAATCCCAGCGCTTCTCTACGCGGACGACGCAGTTATTTTAGCGCGTACTCCGCGAGAGTTGCAGAAATCCCTTGATAGGTACTCTCAGTTTATGGCTACTTTGGATCTAAAAATAAACATAAAAAAAACCTATGTGATGGTGGCAGGAAAGGACAGGAAAAGGGGAAAGTCCATATTCTTAAACAAAGAGATGTTGGAATCCACTAACCAATACCCGTACCTTGGAGTCTTGATTGACGAAAAACTTAATTGGAAAGCGGCCATTAATGCCAAAAAACTTCATCTCATGCGCGCTATAATGGCACTCATAAAATTTTCCCAGAAATTAGGAAAAAGACCACCCGTAGAACTTCTTCGCATTTACGCAGCAAAGTGCCACTCTATTGCACTCTATGGGGCAGGCTTGTGGGGCCATAAAAGCACGAATGTACTTCAAATTGCAGAGAATGTTTTCATGAGATTTCTCCTGATGACCCCTAAACGTGTATCCACTTTTTCCTGTCATGCTGAACTTGGTATGGCCCACATCGAAGATTTGGCTAAAATCCAACCTCTTCTACTGTGGCGCCGTATTTGGATGTCATCAAAAAATCTACTTACAAAGGAGATTATAGCAGACTGCATGTTGTTGGAGCACGCATGAAAAATTGAGTGGCTACTGTACATAAAAAAGTTTTTTAAGGATTTAGATTTGATTAAATATTATGTTAACCCCGAATCAATGTCCGAGATTTCAAAGAAAGACCTAAAAATAAGAGCTCTTTCTCATCTGGAAGAATTACGGATCACAAAAGAGTCAAGTAAAACATCGGTTCAACATTCTTTGATGGTTGAGACCACTCTCACCATCGAACCATACTTGACCTATGTTGAGTCCCAATTTGAGCGCCTCTTGCTGACGCGTTTCAGACTGAATGTCTTCCACAGGCTTGTAGCCTTCCCAAAACGCAATTCCTGGGAAGGGACTCTAGTGGTGTGTCCTTGCGATGAAATTTCAGTACAAACAACCATGCACACTGTTTTGTTTTGTAAGTTTTATGCTGTCCACCGCAATCTATGGCTGACTCCACTGCTAAGAACGCTTGGTTTTAGAAGATGTCGTCCTGCTATGCTGCACCTACAATTTCTGAATACTACACTGATCACAAAAAGTGTAGCTATGTTTTTAAAGTGTATTTATAATCATAGATCGAACCTTGGTTGAAAGTATCCATGTTACTCCAAATAATTTTGCACTTTGCGTATATTGTGGGTGATACGTTTTCTGTAAATGCTTTTATGGTTATAACTGTTTTTATATAACCGAATAAAGATTATTAAAAAAACAAAAAAAAACAAAAAAATTACATGTTTTAAGTGTTACCAGTTTATTCCAATCAAGATGGCTTCAGGTGTGCCATACTTTTGTCATAAGTAAGACAGTAAGCGCTCTAGTTGTTCTTAAGAACACTCTGGGACATTCTGTCATTGGGCTATACTTGGGCTACATCTGAGTGATATTTGGGCTACATGTGGGCTCTTTTGTCTCTGGTGGCCATCTTGGGAGACTTATTTGTTATGAAGTTTCCTAATTTCCTCATTTATTGCAGTCTCCTCAGTAGGAAATACTTTCAGATTTTTACTTTGGTTCCATCTAGGAGGCATTCAGATTTATCACACATTTGCCATGAATTCTGAATGTTAGCACTCTAGTTGCTCATTAGATCACTGTAGTAAAGCTACTGCTCACCAGGGAAGTCTGCTGCTGGTATTCAAAGTCCATGTTTCAGTCTGCATGTCAGAATTTTTTTATGAAATGGAAGAGGATTTGAGAAGTCAAAATGTGCCCTAATTTTTCTTTTTGCAGCACTAATCATAATTGCTATGGCAAATTAAACCCCCTCATTTTGTTCCTTTGCAAATTAAATGTTTTAAGTGTAACTACTTTCTTCCAATCAAGATGGCTTCAGGTGTGCCATACATTTGTCATAAGTGAGACTGCTAGCGCTCTAGTTGTTCGTTAGAACACTCTGGGACATTCTGTCATTGGGCTATACTTGGGCTACATCTGGGTGATATTTGGGCTACATTTGGGCTCTTTTGTCTCTGGTGGCCAGCTTTGGAGAATTTTTTGTTATGAAGTTTCCTAATTTCCTCATTTACCTCAGTCTCCTCAGTAGGAAATACTTTCAGTTTTTTGCTTTAATTCCATCAAGAAGACATTCAGATGTGTCACACATTTGCCATAAATTCTGCATGTTAGCACTCTAGTTGCTCATTAGATCACTGTAGTAAAGCTACTGCTCACCAGGGAAGTCTGCTGCTGGTATTGAAAGTGCATGTTTCAGTCTGCATGTCAGAATTATTTAATGAAATTGAAGAGGATTTGAGAATTCACTCAAAATGTGCCCTAATTTTTCTTTCTGCAGCACTAATCATACTTTCTTTGGCAAAATGAACCCCCTCATTTTGTTCCTTTTTAAATTAAATGTTTTAAGAGTTACCGCTTTATTCCAATCAAGATGGCTTCAGGTGTGCAATACGTTTGTCATAAGAAGGATTGTTAGCGCTCTAGTTGTTCTTCAGAACACTCCGGGAAGCTGCAGGAGAACACAAAGGAATCCACTGACTGTCTCTGCCCTTGTTGGATGTACATGTTTTACTGAGAATGTCAGACTTCATTCTCACATGACTGAGAAAGATAATGTGAATTTACAGAAAATATGCTCTCAGTTTAGCTTATAGATCACCTTCCAAACCTCTGTGGGAAAAGCATGAGAAAATAGTTTTCTCTCAAACATGATTCATGATATCACAGCAGAAGGCTTTTTCACATGGTAAAATCACCTTAGAACACACCACAATTCCTAAAATGAGTATGGTACCATCAACAAATGATTTATAATGTAACTAAAGTCTTAAAACCTTCTATTAACTGCAATGCTTTTTAATGAGGTGCTATCATGTATATTGGTCCTGGCCGTGCCACTTTTTACACGCCTCTGCAACGCAGCTCTGTGGCGCTTACTGGAGGTACCTAGTGGGCTAGTTGGATCATAGGGACCCTCAGGATTCAAATGAACTTAATCTCCCAACTAAAAACGGCCACAGGGCGTTTACACAGTGGTGAAGGGAGGGGACGGGGCCTGAGTTAACGTGTGCAAACAAGCACTGTGGCACGTTTTAAGTTGGGGAAATAATTCCCCTTCAATCCTGAGGAACCCTGGGGGCCAACTAGCCCACCAGGTGCTTCCAGTAAGCGCCACTGCGCTGCGTTGCAGAGAGGTGGTCTAGGCTGTGCCCCTTTTTACATCTCTCTGCAACGCAGCTCTGTGGCACTTACTGGAGGTACCTAGTGGTCTAGTTGGACCCTAGGGTCCCTCAGGATTCAAGGGGACTTAATCTCCCAACTTAAAACGGCCACAGGGCGTGTTTACACAGTGGGGAAGTGAGGGGACGGGGCCTGAGGTGACGGTAGTTTTAATCCCCTGCCCTATTATATACTAGGGGCTTACAGAGGAGGTCCTGCTGATCACAGGGGGACCCCAACGCATAGTTTTCCCTAGTGTATGTAGGTGTTTTCACTGTATTCTGAGTGTCTTTTAACATAGCACTCGCTCTAGGACTGGTTAGTCAGACTCAGTTACCACCAGTATCCGTCTGAAAAAGTTGAGGGTACAGGATGATTTTGCAACAAGGCTTCTTTCTGCTCGTCTGTTTGTTCTTTCTGCACGTTATCCTTCTTCCTGCACTTTTCTTCGTCTTTGAGCACTTCTGTTGCTTCTTTCTGCATTTCTTTTTTTTCTTTCTGTGCGTTTTTTCTTCTTTCTTCATATGTCCTATCTCTGTAGGCATAGTTAGAAATTAGCATTTAAAAAACCTTTGAAATTCACTGAAAAAACCAGAGGTTTCAGGCACGTTATAGTTAGCTGGACTTTTCACTCATACAAAACCATTGAAATTCCCCCGTTATAGTTAGTTCAGCTAACTATAACTCGCGTGCCAGCAATGCACTGCTGATGATGTCACATATTACATCACTCATGACATGGTCAGTGACATCACTCATGACATCACTGATGACATCTCAAATGACATCACTGATGACATCATCCTTGTGATAGAGTGGCAGACCTCCTCTCCCCCTTTAATATAACCTTTGATACACACATTCAAAAATAGAAACAAAATTTTTCAAAACAATGGACATACCAATATCAGTTACAACAACCTATTCAGTAATTCTAAGATCCACATACACATCCACTCATTCACCAACAGTCCTATACAGTCACTCATACATGTACTCACTCATCATATTTACTCATACACCTATATATCCTGTTACACAACGCCACTCATCCATAGAGTTACTCACACACATAGTCACTCATGGTAATAAAGAATCAAACATCCATTTACTTGCATATACAGTTATACACACACCACCACACTTACTTCTACAGAAACTTACACATACTTAGTCTTTTAAAAAATCACTTATAGAAACACATACTTATTCATACAGGAACTATTTCAATCCCTCACTCTCACATATACTCACTTATATACACCAATAGTCACATATACTAGTTTAAAACATATGTAGTTACTCATAAAGACACTATTGAGACAGTCATTCACACACTAACACACCCATGCACACACTCATCCACCCATACAGTCCTGCACACATGCTGTCTTCAACACATACAAACAGTGAGTCACTCATTCATGCACCTATGCACTACGTAATACCCCCCACCGAACCATACAGACACTCAGACACTCATACTGAAACTCAAAAAACCAACTAATACCCTATATAGACACTCATGTAGCTACTCACCAACCCATGCAGCCACTTATACACAAAGTGAGAGAATGATACAGATATTTACATATTTAAACATTACTCACTAAGCCATTTAGTCACTAAGATACACTTAATCAGTCAGTTATACAATCAATTTTTCAAAAACAAATCATCCATTTAGACACTTATACCCATTTATTCTTCCATCAACCTTGAGATATACATCTATAAAACATATGTAATTTTCAGAAAAACACACATTCACAGGATGATGTCATCAGTAATGTCGTCAGTGATATCATTTGAGATGTCATCAGTGATGTCATGAGTGATGTCACTGACCATGTCATGAGTGATGTAATATGTGATGTCATCAGCAGTGCATTGCGGGCGCGTGAGTTATTAGTTACCTGAACTAACTATAATGGGGGAATTTCAATGGTTTTGTACGAGTGAAAAGTCCAGCTAACTATAACGCCCCTGAAACCTATGGTTTTTTCAATGAATTTCTAAGGTTTTTTAAATGCTAATTCCTAACTATAACGTGCCTGAAACCTATGGTTTTTTTCAGTGAATATATATATATATATATATGTATATATATGTATATATATATATCTATTACCTACTGGCGGTCGGCAGTAGGTATTTATAGTTAGGACCTTGGTTCTATTCAAAAATAGTTTTTTCTTTTGCCAATATCTTTTCTCGGCGTTTGACGGATCTTTGCGACATTTTCAAAACTAATGGTTCACTCAGGTCACCTCTTGTCATGAAAGTTTCGGGGTTATTCGTTAAGTGGGGGCTGTGGAAAAAGGGGGGGTTCCAAAACACATTTTCTCCATATTAATTTCCATAGGAACTTTAGACACGGCTACAGCTCCTGAAAGGAATTACACAAAATTTTGCAAAAAGGTAAGCCTTGGTTCAGAAAGCAACCTTTTTTTAAATGGTGTAAATCCGTTCTGTAGTTCCTGAGGGATTCAAAACTAAAAATATCGATATCTGAGAGCAGAGGAGGATTCGCAAACCCTCACAAGCACGGGCTTCATTCTGATTGGCTGTCAAGTAACACTCCAAACCAGGAAGTGTTGGCAGCCATCTTGTGACTCAGTAAAACCGAGTCACAAGAAAACAGTAAAAAAAGGATAAAAAAACAAGAAAAGGGGGCAGGGTAGAAACATCCTGACCCCCTCTAGGCCAGCACAGGGGGTCCAAAAAAAGCATTAAAAAAATATTTTCGGCCGAATTTGCACTGGGTGCGTGAATCCGTCTTAAAATTTTAAAAAAACAAAGCATGTGCTTCCGCGCAATGTTTTCCTCAAGCCCCCGGTGGGCTAGGTCCCGGGTAGGGGTGGACGGAATTTGCGAAATTCACTTTCGCAAATTATCGCAAAAATGTCAAATATCTCCGCAAACACGCGGAAATATCGCGAAGATGCGGAAGTTTTTTTCCCGCCCGTTCGTGATATTTTCTGCATGGTCGTGGCTCGCCAACTTTCTCATGCGGTTGCTCGCAGGCGCGGCTATCTTGTTTTCACTTGTCTCGCGGTGCATGATTGCGAGAAGAAAGACGTGATCGCGCGACGCATGACGTTACTGCGGGTGCGAACTGTCGCGAGACAGCGCAAATGGCTACCAACAATCCAACATCTCGTGGAGAACACGACCGGATTGGGAAAACTTGTCGGCGAACGCGGGGATTCAGGTAAGGCGATCGTGCGCACACTAGAATGTATTATTTTACAGCGCGAGCAAGCAAAAAATTTCTGGTAAAATGTGGATTGCGGAAATTTTTACATTTTCGCGCACTCCGCGGAACGCAAAAATGTCAAATTATCGAAATTTCCACGAGCGGAACGGAATTTTAGCCCAGGCCTAGTCCCGGGGGCAATTTATTATTGGTATGCGGGGCTCATATTAATTATGCTTGGAGGGCCTCCTGTCTCCCGCACTGCCCAGGGACCACCACCTCCATGGGGCATTTAGTAATAATGTACGAGGGGCCTTGAGGGCCCCCCGAGCCACCTCCCTGGGGCTTCAACAATAAAAAAAAATATGTTTGGGGGCTCCTGCTGTGTGTGGGGGACCTCTTGGCGCACTGATGGTGGGACGATGAGGTCCTCTTGTGTCCTGAGGACCTCAGGATGAAGTGGACTTCATCCCCTGAGCAGCAGTGCACCAGGAAGCGTGTGTACAGAGTGGTGTAAAAAGGGGGCATGGCCTCTGACCACTCTCAGCAATCCAGCTGTGTGGGGCTTGCTGCAGGTACCTGGTGGTCTAGTTGACCCCCAGGGACCCTCTGGCGGCAAGGGGACTTCATCCCCCAACCAAGAGCGCACCAGGAGGCACGTTTGCAGAGTGGTGGACAAAGGGGGCATGGCCTGTCTCCACTTATCAGCAATCCCACTATGTGGGGCATACTGGAGGTATCAGGTAGGCTAGTTGGCATCTAAGGACCCCCAACAGCAAAGTGGACTTTAATCCCCATCTAAGAGCACGCCAGGGAGCACGTTGGCAGAGTGGTGGGGGAAGGTAGCGTGGCCTGCTATGAGAACTTAGCAATGCTGCTGTGTGGTACTTACTGAAGGTAATAGGAGGGGTAGTTGGCCCCCTATGATTGTCCTTGGGGACCAACTACCCCTCCTGTTACCTCCACTAAGTCCAACACAGTGGGATTGCTAAGAGGTCTTTGGAGGCCACGTCCCTCTTTCTCCACAACTCTGCAAATGCTCCTCCTGGTACAGTACTGGTTGGGTGATGAAGTCCACTTTGCTCCTGAGGGACTTTGGGGGCAAAGAAGCCCTCCTGGTACCTCCTGTAAGTCCTATGCAGTGGAATTCCTGAGCTCTGGTTGGAGGCCTTGTCCCCTTTCTTCATCACTCTGCAAACATGACTATCAGTTAAAGAAGCATTTGTAGTTTAATAGGTCTCGCATTTGTTAGAGTTAGAGCTATTGGCATTGTAAATGTAAGAGTTTTTTACTAATGATTTTTGGAGTGGAGTGGATGTACGTTGTGTGGAGTGGAATTATGTGGTATGTTGTGCAGTGAAATTATGTGGATAGAAAGTATGTGGTATGTAGTGTATAGGAATTATGTAGAGTGGGATTATGTGTTATGGAAAGTAATTATGTGGTATGATAGTCTGTGTTGTGGGGTGGTAACCTCAGGTTTAGTCTTCCTTGTTTCCATAGAAGCTAAACTATGAACTCAATGACACAAAAAAACAGAAGGAATCACTGAGGAGCATTTCTGGACCTACTCAGAGGTATGAGCAGGGCCACTGGAATTATGTGACTGTTTGCCACTGGAATTATGCGACTGTTTGGATGCACCAACTTTCGCACAATTATAAATTTTCTGCATTAGCTATATACCATCATCTGCTGCATATCCTGCAGATTTGAACAAAAAAAGCCTTGTTTCTAGCTGAAACATTACCAAAAATGCAGCGACAAGTGTTACAGCATGGTGGAAAGTCCTTTGTAAACCTAGAATTGTCACCTGTTACTTATTGCTAAATGTGGGTGTTAAATTGCTACTAATGGTGTGCAAGCTTCTCTTGCTTCTTTCTGTGCCTCTCTTGCCTCTTTCTGCATTTCTGTTGCTTCTTTCAGCACCTTTCTTTCGTTTTCTGCACTTCGCTTGCCTCTTTCTGCACATCTTTTCAACTTTCTACACCTCCTTTGCCTCTTTATGCACCTCTGTTGCCTCTTACTGCACCAGTCTTCCCTCTTTCTGCACCCCTCCTGCCTCTTTCTGCACCTCTGTTCCTTCTTTCTTCACTTTTTTGTTTCTTTCTGCATCCCTCTTGCCTCTTTCTCCACCCATCTTCGCCCTTTCTGCATGTCTGTTGCTTCTTTCTGCACTTTTCTTGCCTCTTTCTCCCCCTCTTCCCTCTTTCTGCATCTCTGTTGCTTCTTTCTGCACTTATCTTACGTCTTTCTGTACCTCTCTTGCTTCTTTCTGCACCCCGTGTGCCTCTTTCTGCACCCCTCCTCTTCCTGTACTCCTCTTGCCTCTTTCTGCACCTCTGTTCCTTCTTTCTGCACTTCTTTTGTTACTTTCTGCACCTCTCTTGCTTCTTTCTGCATCCCTCTTTCTCCACCCCTCTTCCCTCTTTCTGCACCTCTGTTGCTTCTTTCTGCACATCTCTTGTCTTTCTCCACCCCTCGTCCCTCTTTCTGCACCTCTGTTGCTTCATTCTGTACCTCTCTTGCTTCTTTCTGCATCCCTCGTTCTCTTTCATACCCCCGTCCCGTACCGCATTTGCCTCTTTCTGCACCTGCGTTGCTTCTTTCTGCACCCTATTTTGTTTCTTTCTGCGCCTCTCACTTCTTTCTGCACCCCTCTTACCTCTTTCCGCACCTCTGTTCTTTCTTTCTGAACTTCTTTAGTTTTTTTCTGCAGCTCTCTTGCTTCTTGCTGTACCCCCTTGCCTCTTTCTCCATCCCTCTTCCCTCTTTCTTCACCCCTGTTGCCTCTTTCTGCACCTCTGTTGCTTCTTTCTGCACTTATTTTGTTTGTTTCGTCACATCTCTTGCTTCTTTCTGCACTGCTCGTGCCTCTTTCTGCATCCCTCTTCCCTCTTTTTGCACCCCTCTTGCCTCTTTCTGGACTTCTGTTGCATCTTTCTGCACTACTCTTGCTTCTTTCTGCACTTCTCTTGCTTCTTTCTGCACCACTTGTGCTTCTTTCTGCACCCCTCTTCCCTCTCTCTGCACCACTCGTGCCTCTTTCTGCAACCCTGTTCCTTCTTTTCTGCTCTTCTTTTGTTTCTTTCTGCACGTCTCTTGCTTCTTCCTCTTCTTCCTGCACCCCTCTTACCACTTACTCCACCCCTGTACCCCTTATTGCATCTCTTTTGCTTCTTTCTGCTCTTCTCTTGCCTCTTTTTCCACCCCTCATCCCTCTTTCTGCACCTCTGTTGCTTCTTTTTGCACTTCTCTTGCTTCTGTCTGCACCCCTGTCCCTTCTTTCGGCAACCCTTGTGCCTCTTTCTGCCCCCTCTTTACTCTTTATGCTCCCCTCTTGCCTCTTGCTGCACCTCTGTCCCATCTTTCTACACTTCTTTTGTTTCTTTCTGCAGCTCTCTTGCTTCTTTCTGTATCCCTCTTGCTCCTCCCCACTTCCCCCTTTCTGCATCTCTGTTGCTTCTTTCTGCATTTCTCTTGCTTCTTTCTGCCCCATGTCCTTTCTGCAACCTTTGTGCCTCTTTCTGCCCCCTTTTCCCTCTTTCTGCTCCCCTCTTTTTGCACCTCTGTTCCTTCTTTCTGCACTTCTTTTGTTTCTTTTTGTAACTCTCTTGCTTCATTCTGTATCCCTCTTGCTTCTTTTTCCTCCCCACTCCCCCTTTCTGCATCTCTGTTGCTTCTTTATGCATTTCTCTTGCTTCTTTCTGCACATCTCTTGCTTCTTTCTGCACCCCTTGTGCCTCTTTCTGCACCCTTCTTCCCTCTTTCTGCACTCCTCTTGCCTCTTTCTGTAACTCTGTTGCTTCTTTCTATACTTTTTTTGTTTCTTTTGCACCTCTCACTTCTTTCTGACCCCTCTTGCCTCTTTCTTCACCCCTCCTTCCCCTTTCTGCATCTCTGTTGCTTCTTTCTGCACTTCACTTGCCTCTTTATGCACCTCTCTCCCTACTTTCTGCAACACTTGTGCCTCTTTCTGTACCCCATTTCCCTCTTTCTGCTCCCCTCTTGTCTCTTTCTGTACCTCTGTTGCTTCTTTCTGCACTTCTTTTGTTTTTCCTGCACCTTTCTTGCTTTTTTCTGAACCCCTTGTGCCTCTTTCGGCATCCCTCATCCCTCTTTCTGCACTCCTCTTGCCTCCTTCTGCACCTCTGCTCCTTCTTTTTGCACTTCTTTTGTTTCTTTCTGTACCTCTCTTGATTCTTTCTGCACCCATCTTGCTTCTTTCTAAACCACTGTTCCTTCTTTCTGCACTTCTTTTGTTTCTTTCTGCACCTCTCTTGTTTCTTTCTGTATCCCTCTTGCCTCTTTCTCCACCCTTCTTCCCATTTTCTATTGCTTCTTTATGCACCTTTCTTGCTTCTTTATGCACCCCTCGTGCCACTTTCTGTACCCCTCTTCCCTCTTTCTGCACTCCTCTTGCCTCTTTCTGCACCTCTGTTGCTTCTTTCTGTACTTCTCTTGCTTCTTTCTGCGACTTTCTTCCTCTTTCTGCACATGTCCTACCTATGTAGGCATTTAAAAAACCTTAGAAATTCACTGAAAAAAACATAGGTTTCAGGGGCGTTATAGTTAGAAATTATCATTTAAAAAATCATA
Source organism: Triturus cristatus (assembly GCF_964204655.1). Classification (NCBI taxonomy): domain Eukaryota; kingdom Metazoa; phylum Chordata; class Amphibia; order Caudata; family Salamandridae; genus Triturus; species Triturus cristatus. The sequence goes on from NC_140589.1 coordinate 598,096,066, forward strand.
GAAATTCACTGAAAAAACCATAGGTTTCAGGGACGTTATAGCTAGAAATTAGCATTTAAAAACCATTGAAATTCACAGAAAAAAACACAGGTTTCAGGGACGTTATAGTTAGTTGGGCATTTCACTCGTACAGCACCAGAGAAATTCGGCCGTTATAGTTAGTTGAGCTAACTATAACTCGCACCCACGCAATGCACTGCTGATGACATCACATATTACATCACTCATGACATGGTCAGTGACATCACTGATGACATCAAAATTGGTTTAGAATGCAGTGGGAATAACATTTTTCACCCCTTTAGAGTACAACCCCTTCTTGAAATTGGTAGAGATTGGTGTGTTGAAATAGTAAATGTTGCCCATATAGTGTCCAACCCCTTCACCAAATTGGCATAGGCTGGAGTGGAAATAGTAAATGACAACCTTTTAGTGTCCAACACTTTCCCCAAATTAGTTCAGGTTGGAGTGGGAATAGTAAATATCACCCCTTTAGCATCCAACACTGCCCCCATATTGGTTGAAATTGGTGAGAGAATAGTAAATATAATCCCTTTGGGGCCCAAAATATTCTTTGAAATGGTTTATGTTGGTGTGTGATTATTACATTTTATAATTTTAGTTTGATATCCTTTGTTTTAATTTTATTTGTATGTAGTAGAAGTAGTTTGTGTTATTTTAATAGTATGGTGTTTAGAAATAATTGTATGTTTGTGAGCACTAATATCATTAATTACAATTTTTTAAAGAACATAGACGTATCAAATTTTTCTAATTTTATTTCTTTTTGTAAATGTATTTAATACATATTTTTACAAGATATATTCCAATTTAAAAATAAACATATACATATTATTAAATAAAAAAATATTTTTATAGATTTTTATCTTTAAATAAAGAATGTAAATTATATTTGAATATTAATGTATGTTGTACATTTACAACTTTTATTTTCCATTACATACCAGTTTTTAAATATTTCCTTAATTGTTTGATATACATATTTTCAACATCATTTTCACATACATTTTAGTATATATGAAATAAATGTATATATTTTATATTAATATTTAATTTATACTTTACTATTTTTTTAACATTTTATACAACATTTTTTAAACATTTTACATGTTTAATAATCCATTACATTTTCCCATACATTAATTTTACATTTGTACACTGTTTTCCATTCATTTCTATGGGGAGATATATTTTATTTTTTAGTTTCCTTTGTAGAGCATTTTTTTACTTCTACCTTTTATTTGTAATCTACTTGCGTTATTTTTAGTATGTTTTCCCAGAACCAGGTTGCTGTAAGGTGCTGCTGTTCGTTGGAACAGGAATGTCCTTTGAGGGTTGAAGGGGTTTGGGGAGGCGGTCTAGAAGTTAGATATAGTATTGTTTGTCATTTTCTTGGTATAATTAGATGTGTTAGTGTTAATAGTAGTGTTTTTCTCTAGTTTGTAGTTTTGGGTTTTTGTATGTTGTTTCAGTAATGTATCGTTATGTTATAATACATTGTGTTATGTTAGTTATATTTTGATGATTAAGTGTGATGTATATGTATTTTTGTGAACATAATGTGTTTTGCAAGTGAGTTTTCTTATTTACTTTACAGGTCTTTGTCTACAAACGTGTCCAATGGGCATTGGGAGTTTCAGGATATTTTTTAAGGAAATCAATTTTAGTTTCTAATATACCAATGCTTTTTACTTTTGATATTTTTTTTCTTCAGTTTTCCTGGAGCTTTTCATTTTTTTAAACACTTTTTTGGGTCTCAGATACTTTGGATTGCTTTTAGAATCTCTTTTGGATTCATTTTACTTTTTGCATTTTTAGGGGAGGCCTTTTGGAGAGTATTTTTCCTGCTTTTGGTGGATTACTATGTTTGGCTATGTAGATGCAGAGGAAGATCTGCAGCTAACCACCAGTAAGGGGATTATTACGAGTACCACGATCCTTGGGATACGCACTCACGGTGGCGGTCTGACCACCACCACCCTGGCGGACTGACCACCATATTACAATGGTGGTGGTGGGACCGCCATAAGATCACTGCCTCTGCAGGAGTCGGGATCCCATGGCGGTGGCAATGCGGAATGGGGCCTGAATATGCTGGCAGTGCCAGTGCTGGCACCGCTGAGCATATTACGACTTGAATTTCCACTGCCCATTTCATGGCGGGAACCCGCCATAAAAAGGGTGAAGGAAATGCAGTTAAGGGGACCCAAATCTGCCAATGGGGGTGTTTGCTGGGTGCACATGTTGTGCATCCTACAAATGCACTTTATTGCATGCACTGTGTGGCATGCACAAAATGAGTATGCCAAACAGTGCACGTACATGCAGCAGGCACTCTCACGGCAGCTGTGCATTGTATAGGCACTCTTATGTGCCTAAAATACCCACCACTGTGACACAGCCGCAGCCCGCTCACCCATCCTGGATTAAACTTGTAATCCGGCGGACAAGTGCACCATGGGCTTGGTGGTCCCAAATGAAAACCTCCAAACTCGTAATAAGGCCCTAAGTCTTTTTTAGTTTGTTTCTATTGACTGGGAAATGTTATATTTTATTGCTTGTGTAAATATTGTGTGATGCTCTTTGGAAGTGCATGGTTTAAGTGTTGACATTTTTTTAGATGATGGACGGAGACTGCATTTTGTTTTTTGATTTGGGAAGGTTACATTTTTTGTTTAAATAATGTATATATCATTGGTTTATCTAAGTCTTCATTAACAATGAACTTTTATTTAATTTTTTCAGAGTGATGCAATAAAATTAGGGGTGGGCGGAATTTGCGAAATCCACTTTCGCAAATTATCGCGAAAATGTTAAAAATTATCGCAAACACGCGGAAATATCGCGAAGATGCGGAAGTTTTTTTCCTGCATGTCCGCGAGATTTTCTGCATGGTTGCGGCTCGCCAACTTACCCATGTGGTTGCTCGCGTGCGCGGCCATCTTGTTTTCAGTTGTCTCGCGGTGCATGATCGCGAGAAGAAAGACGTGATCGCGCGACGCATGACATCACTGCGGGCGCGAACTGTCGCGAGACAGTGCAAATGGCTAAAAACAATACAACATCTCATGGAGACCGCGACCGGATCAAGAAAACTTGTCGGCGAACGCAGGGATTCAGGTAAGGCGATCGCGCGCGCGCGAGAATGTATTATTTCACAGCGCGAGTAAGAACCAAATTATCGCTAAGCTGCGGAATGCGGAAACTTTGACATCTTCGCACTTTCCGCGGAACGCGAAAATGTCAAATTATCGCAATTTCCGTGAACGGAAAGAAATTTTAGCCCAGGCCTAAATAAAATAATGCATGTGTTATTTATAAAAAATGATTTTTCATGTTGGTTTAGATTTTGTGATAGTTTTTTGCGACTTTGGTAGGTTACTATATATTTCATAATATGCTTTTGGATGTCATTTGTAAGTAATTTTCTCCTTTGTTATTTAAGAAGAGTTTGACATCAAGTTGTAGCATGTCGTACATTCTTTTGGTTTGTTTGCTAAGTTTAGGGACAATTTGGCTAACAGATTGCTCCATTCATAGTTGTTGGTAGCTTTTCTCTTTTTGTAATGCTTCTATAAATTTAAACAGTGTAGGTTTGGTTCTGCCTAGTGTGGATTGGAAGGCATTGTGCAATCATTCCATTGCGTTGTAAGTTTGGGCTTCCTTTACAAAGGTGCTGCCATAGACATTCTACCATGGTATTTGGAATTTGGTTTGGCATCTGTGTCTGGAGGGATGTAGTCTGCCAACCCAAGTGTCTTCAAAATAATTCATTAGGGGGCTACGTTTGTCTTCATTTTGTTGGTAGAAAGGGCATTCTATTAGTAAATTGTATTGTTAGCTACCTTTGTAGCAAGGACAAAGGCTAGTGCTATGATGTTTATTTCATAGGCAAATTTTCTGTTTATAGAGTATTTCACACTTAGGGGTGTATTTATGAGAATTGTCATGCAGTGCAGCACAGCTGCACCGAGGGACAGGCAAAGGGCAGGACTGCACCGTATTTAAAAGAATATGGTGCATTCCTGCATTTTCCCCTGCGCGGGTGCCATTTTGACTGCCTAGCACTAATGCTGGAACCCTTGCACCATGGTGGGGCACCTTTCTGCACAAAAACATTTGTGAGAGGTATATTCCTCCATCTACATAGAAAGAGGAAGTAACAAGGATAAATAAAGATATTTCACCTCGTTAAGCTTCTCATAGGAAGGCATATCTTTTGGTGCTTTCCAATGTTTACCAGTTATGACAAATCTAGGAATGAGTCAAAAACCATGGGAGTTGCGAGGGAACACACCACCTCCCTAGCACAGAGTAAGGCAACGCAGCAATCTGCACTCTGTTGCTTTGACATTTATAAAGCTACTCAAGGCCACACAAAGTGGCCTTGTGTGGTTTCATAAATCCAATTTTTCAGTTGCGTCGCACATGTACTACATTGAGTAGTACAAGTGCAAAGCAAGAAGGATCATAAATATGGCCTTTAGTGCATATAGTTGGAGGTGTCCCCATATGCTTTGATTGAAATGATAGAGGCAGCCTTGTATGGCATGTGGGGGGTACGTTTTTAAAATGGTTTGAATCATGGCATGCACAAAGTCTATGATTATTTTTTGGTGGTAGTAGTTATTTGTTTTTTGTTTAATGTGGTTTAAAAGTTTGTAATAAGTGCTCCTTTATTTATTTGGTAGTAGGGCATATATAAAAGGGATATTTGTGTTTTTATATTCACCATGTGTGGTGTATATTTAAGTGAATTGTTTGGGACACATTTTTAAAGTTCCATCCATCAACCAGGTTTGACAATGGCTTAGTTTAAGTAAATTATTTTTTGTCGAGAATATTAAAATTCTGTTTACATTGTTTAGGTTATCATATAAATTGAAATGAAAGATTCCTCATTATGTATCATTGTTAAATGTTCAAGTATTTCTACATCTTGGTACCTTCTAGGGGCAGGAGTATTATCGCTGGTAGCTTTTTCAGTTCTTGCAATTAAACATTTTAAAGTGGGTACTGTTCTGTTTAGATGTTTCACACTGTTTTGCAGTTTTTCCGTTCCATTCAAATGTGGAGCATGTGCTTTCTTTTCCGTTTCTGTTGGATGAAAAAAAAGTTCTTTAATTTTGAGTGTTGATTTGTTGGTAATTAGTAGTGGTTGGTGTTGTTAGGTTTATTTTTACTCACTATTTGGGTGAGTTTATAGTTTTTTTAATTAATTTGTGCATACTTACTTTGTTATATCTTTTTGCTGGGTTGTGATAGTTGTAATTTTTATGGCATTTTATCACTTTTCCAAATCATAGTTGTTTCTTTGAGGAAGTCCTTATAAAGAGATAGAAGTAAGAGAGTGTTGATTAATTATTTGCTTTTTTATATTTTAAAATGTATTAACAAGTACACATTTTATTTTAAATATAAGTTTCACTTACTTGATTAGGTAGTTGTTGAGATGTATATATTTCTTCTTAAATGCTCTGGTCAGAGAATCCGGCAGAGTTTCCTCATCTTACAGCGTTTGTCGTTTTTGAAGTATTTAGTTATTTAAAATAGTGTGCCTTTTATATTGTTGAATAAATTGCTTGCCTGATTGTATTGTCTAAAGTAGTTTATACTTTGATTTTATTGGATGGTTTATTTTAGTTTTAATTTTTTTTTATCAGCTATGTCCTTTAATGGTAAAGACTAATTTAGGTTTTAGTTATAATGTATGATATATAGTTTGATAGTTTCAAAAAATATATATATAGCCATGGGGTCGTGTGAGACCTTATTTAATAAATATAAATATATATATATATATATATATATATATATATATATATATATATATATATATATATATATATATATATATATATATATTCACTGAAAAAACCATAGGTTTCACACATGTTATAGTTAGCGGAAATTTTACTGATAAAAAACCAGTGAAATTCCCCCGTTATAGTTAGTGCTGGCAACTATAACTCACGCGACCGCAATCCTCTGCTGATGCTAATACTGTATTTAGACACTTATTTGCCCATGTCTTCTTCCATACATTTTTAGCTATACATATATTACAAATATTTTTTTTTCATAAAGACACATATGTCATCAGCAGAAGATTGCGGTCGCGTGAGTTATAGTTGCCAGCACTAACTATAACGGGGGAATTTCACTGGTTTTTTATCAGTAAAATTTACGCTAACTATAACATGTGTGAAACCTATGGTTTTTTCAGTGAATTTGCAAGGTTTTTTAAATGCTAATTCCTAACTATAACGTGTGTGAAACCTATGGTTTTTTCAGTGAATTTGTACGGTTTTTTAAATGCTAAGTTACTTTACGCCATTCGAGGCGTGCGCGCCCACTTAACGCAGTTCGTTCCGTGCACGGTTTTTATCAACTTTAATAAGCCCTGTACATTTGGTGGCCTTCGGCCACCAAAAGCACAGGGGGTGGGGTCAATGTGGATAGTGTTTTTTTTTATTTCGATTTTATAATTTCATGTTGCCAAAATTTAGTTTTTTTTACCTATTAATAAGCCCTGTACATTTGGTGGCCTTCGGCCACCAAAAGCACAGGGGGTGGGGTAAGTGTGGATAGTGTTTTTTTTATTTTTATTTTTTTACCGTACGCTTACGGTAAGCGTACGGTAAGCGTACCCCGCGAAATTGCCGAAAAAAAAATAAAACCGTTTTTGCTCTTGGGGGATGTTTGTGGACTCCCTCAACATGACTATGTGGGAGGGAGTTGTCAAAACAGCCCCGTAACATGTTTTTGGCCATCATGTTTGATAAACAACACTCAGTGCGAGAGACAAAATGGCGGACGCCGCTTCCTGGTTTCGGCCGATTCGAATGTTTACTAAGATCTAAGAGCCAATCAGAATCGCGCTCGCGCACGCCACCGTACGCTTACGGTAAGCGTACGGTAAGCGTACCGTAAGCGGGCTCAGATATATATATTGATTTAAAGGCTATTTTCTCAGAATCTACTGAACAGATTTACACCAAACCTACAAAAGGCACTTCCTTGACCTAGGGACTACCTCTCTGCCAAATTTTGAGTAATTCTGTTCAGCCGTTCGGGCTGTAGCTCGTTCTAAAGGTCCTATGGAAAAATGCATGGGAAAAACGCGTTTTGGGACCCCCCTTTTATCTCAGCCCCCGCTTGACGGATCCCCCCGAGACTTTCAGGGTAGGAGCGGAGCGTAGCGCCCCACCTATTTTGAGAAATCCGCGAGGATTCGTCGACCGGCGCCAAAGTTATTCAAAATAGAATGTTGAGGTTTTCCTATGGAAACGTGGTCCTAACTATAACTACCTACTGGCGACCGCCAGTAGGTAATATATATATATATATTCACTGAAAAAACCATAGGTTTCACACATGTTATAGTTAGCGGAAATTTTACTGATAAAAAACCAATGAAATTCCCCCGTTATAGTTAGTGCAGGCAACTATAACTCACGCGACCGCAATCCTCTGCTGATGCTAATACTGTATTTAGACACTTATTTGCCCATGTCTTCTTCCATACATTTTTAGCTATACATATATTACAAATATTTTTTTTTCATAAAGACACATATGTCATCAGCAGAAGATTGCGGTCGCGTGAGTTATAGTTGCCTGCACTAACTATAACGGGGGAATTTCATTGGTTTTTTATCAGTAAAATTTCCGCTAACTATAACATGTGTGAAACCTATGGTTTTTTCAGTGAATTTGCAAGGTTTTTGAAATGCTAATTCCTAACTATAACGTGTGTGAAACCTATGGTTTTTTCAGTGAATTTGTACGTTTTTTTAAATGCTAAGTTACTTTACGCCATTCGTGGTGTGCGCGCCCACTTAACGCAGTTCGTTCCGTGCGCGCACAGTGAGCACGCGGTGCGCTTCGCGCACCGCGTGCCCACTTTACGCAGTTAGTGCCGTGCACGCACGGTGGGCACGAGGTGCGATGACAAAGCAAGAAAGCACGTCAACAAATCTGTACTTACTTGTAGGTACCACTAAAAAATCATTTCATAAACACAACGGCTCTTTTTAGAGCCCCCTAATATCTAAACACTTAAATCTGTTTTTCATTTGGTTTTTTTTTTTTTTTCTACCGTACGCTTACCGTAAGCTTACCGTACGCGTACCCCGTGATTTTTTTTAAAATCAATAAATGTTTTCTTTGTACTTTACAGTCCTTCTTTGACCCCCTCACAAATGTAAGGGGGTCTGTAACTCTCCTCATTGCCCCCTTTCCTTGTTTTCACTCTTTTTTTTCAGAGTGAAATACACAAAATGGCGGCCGCCGCTTCCTGGTTTCGGCCGATTCGAATGTTTACTAAGATCTAAGAGCCAATCAGAATCGCGCTCGCGCACGCCACCGTACGCTTACCGTAAGCGTACGGTAAGCGTACCGTAAGCGGGCTCAGATATATATATTGATTTAAAGGCTATTTTCTCAGAATCTACTGAACAGATTTACACCAAACCTACAAAAGGCACTTCCTTGACCTAGGGACTACCTCTCTGCCAAATTTTGAGTAATTCTGTTCAGCCGTTCGGGCTGTAGCTCGTTCTAAAGGTCCTATGGAAAAATGCATGGGAAAAACGCGTTTTGGGACCCCCCTTTTATCTCAGCCCCCGCTTGACGGATCCCCCCGAGACTTTCAGGGTAGGAGCGGAGCATAGCGCCCCACCTATTTTGAGAAATTCGCGAGGATTCGTCGACCGGCGCCAAAGTTATTCAAAATAGAATGTTGAGGTTTTCCTATGGAAACGTGGTCCTAACTATAACTACCTACTGGCGACCGCCAGTAGGTAATATATATATATATATATATATATATATATATATATATATATATATATATATATATATATATATTTTGAGAAGTCGATTCCTGGTCACGGAAAGAATCCACACGAGCCCACTTAGTCAGCAAAGCAGTTTATTCCTCACAGGGCAGAAGAGGACGACGCGTTTCGACCACGTCCGTGGTCTTGGTCACATGATATATATATATATAAAATATACGTAGGTTGTTGTCTAAAAGTTTGTAGTTAATGCTAATACTTGTTTTGAATTTATTTTATGAGTTTAGTTATGTCATTTTTTGGAAAGAATGGTAAATATTTTAGTGATGTAATACATTTATATTTAATTTAAACATGTGTATAGTTCATTTTTTTAGGCTTATTTCAAATATTTGTTTTAAAGAAAAAGTGGATTTTTTAATATGTATTAAAGATAATTTACAGTATTTCGGTGATATTTTTGTAGTCTATATTGTGTGACTCAAGGTTTTTAACTCATATGTTTATTTAACCCCTTCGATGCTCATGACGGAACGGTTCCGTCATGAGCATCGGTTGGGCTGTGCTCATGGCGGAACCGTTCCGTCATGAGGACAGCCCCCGGGGGAAGCGCTGGCGCTCCCCCCCTTGTGCAGCGATCTTGCCCCCCTTTACGGGGGTGGCAGCGGAAGAGCTTCCGCTGCCACCCCCGAGCCCCCCCGAGCCCCCCCACGCTTTCTGATGACGTCAGCGCGCACAGCGCGCGCCGGCGTCATCAGGAAGCGTTGGACGCGCTGGAATCCATTTCTTCCAGCGCGTCCAAGGGAGCAGAGGTAGGTTTTGTTGTCCGGTGGGGGCCGCGGCGGTGAAATTTGTAGTATTGAGGCATCGGGGGAGAGGAAAGAGTATTTCCTCTCCCCCGATGTCTCAATACAGGGCATTCCTGCTCCACGATCGCGCACAGCGTCGCGATCGTGGAGTAGGGATGCCCCACTAGACACCAGGGATTTGTTTTTTCGAATTTGGGAAGCGACCCCTTAGGCAAGGGTCGCTTCCTTGGGGGAAAAATTTGTCGAAGTCTTTTCTGCCCCCCCCTGGGGGCAGATCGGTCCGCTTTCTGCGCGTTTCTGCCCCCAGGGGGGGCAGAAAAGCCCACTAGACACCAGGGATGTCGTTTATGCTATGTAGGAAGCGACCCCTTAGGCAAGGGTCGCTTCCTTGGGGGCAAAATTTTTGGAAGTCTTTTCTGCCCCCCCTGGGGGCAGATCGGTCCGCTTTCTGCGCGTTTAAGCCCACTAGACACCAGGGATGTCGTTTATACTATGTAGGAAGCGACCCCTTAGGCAAGGGTCGCTTCCTTGGGGGGCCCAATAATTTGAAGACTTTTCTGCCCCCCCTGGGGGCAGATCGGTCTTCTTTCTGCCCGTTTCTGCCCCCGGGGGGGGCAGAAAAGCCCACTAGACACCAGGGATGTCTATTTCGTTATGTAGGAAGCGACCCCTTGGGCAAGGGTCACTTCCTAGGGTGGTAAAGTAATTCGAAGACTTTTCTGCCCCCCCTGGGGGCAGATCGGTCGTCTTTCTGCCCGTTTCTGCCCCCAGGGGGGGCAGAAAAGCCCACTAGACACCAGGGATGTCTTTTTCTTTATGTAGGAAGCGACCCCTTGGGCAAGGGTCGCTTCCTTTGCGGCCTAATTATTTAGAATACTTTTCTGCCCCCCCTGGGGGCAGATTGGTCGTCTTTCTGTCCGTTTCTGCTCCTAGGGGGGGGGCAGAAAAGCCCACTAGACACCAGGGATATAAATATTATTGTAGGAAGCGACCCCTTGGGCAAGGGTCGCTTCCTTGGGCCCCTAAATTTTTTGAAGACTTTTCTGCCCCCTCTGGGGGCAGATCGGTTTTATTTTTTTGCCGTTTCTGCTCCCATTGGGGGCAGAAAAGCCCACTAGACACCAGGGAATTAGTTCAATTAGAAATAGAAGTGACCCCTCGCTTCCAGGGTGCAATTTGTTATATGTATTTGGCTCACCCGCCCCGGGACTGAATAGCCTTTTTTTTCCTGCTGTTTTCTGCCTGACCTGGCACACAAACCGATTGACCATTTGGGTAGTGACATGGCATGTTATAATGTTTATTGTTATATTTTTTGTGATTTCCAATTGTAATGTTTTTTTTGTTTACTTTTTTGTTCTAGGTGAAGGCTTTTCTTCTGTTCACGTTGACGTTTTGGTTCTGGTGGTTTTGCTGTTTGTGTAGTTTGGTAAGAGACTGTTTTTTTGTACAATGCAAATGTGTTTGATTTCTCTGCCTGTTTTTTTTTGCAAATGGTGTAATAATAGCAGTATGTTTGGTTTTTGAGTGTCAAAAACTTTTTGCATTGGTGCTCGATGTGTATTTTGTTGTCTTGTGAGTAATTTGTTTTTTTTTCTTCTTTCTAGTTTGATATCGTTGGTCTTTGCTGTGTCACTGCAGAGTTTGTTTCTGGTGAGTGCAGCTGTCTCTTGTAATTGGATTGTATAGTTTTTGAGTACATTGATCTTTGTGATAAAAGGTACACATTTCTTTACTTACTTGGTTTGCACATTGTTGGTTGTTGTTGACTTGTTTGTGCAGTCTTCTATCTTAGTAAGTATAATGGCTAGCCGCAGGATGACTGCTCAGCAGGTTGTTGGTTTGCTGTTTGAGTCTTCCTCTGATATTGGGTCAGAGACTGACTCTGCTTCTGAGGGAGAGGAGGCAGGGGACGATTCTGGCAGTGAGTTTTCTCTCCATATGGGGTCATCGGATGATGAAGATACTCTTAGTGCGGATGAAGTGCCTGTGTTAGAGGAGGAGACTGATGTGCCGATAGTGCGGCAAGAGGCATCTGGGCTGCAGCCTGCGGCTGCAAGGCTTCCCGTTGGTGTAGTGCGGCAAGAGACATCTGGGCTGCAGGCTGGGACTGCAAGGCTTCCCGTTGGTGTAGTGCGGCAAGAGGCATCTGGGCTGCAGGCTGGGGCTGCAAGCCTTTCCGTTGGTGTAGTGCGGCAAGAGACATCTGGGCTGCAGGCTGGGGCTGCAAGTCTTCCCGTTGAAAGTGATGACCTCTGGGTTGCCCCTGGCATGGTGCAGCCGGAATTTCCAGAGTTTACTGGTGTTCCAGGGTCTAGAGTGAATACTGAGAACTTTTTGCCTGTAAATTATTTTCAGTTGTTTATGGACGATGTGTTTTTGGCAGAGATTGTTGAGCAGACTAATTTGTATGCCGAACAGTTTTTGAGGGACAACAGTGCCAGTCTTAAGCCACACTCTAGAGCTACCCGGTGGACTCCCACAAATGTTGAAGAGATGAAGAAGTTCTTGGGTTTAACTTTTTTGATGGGCTTGCTAAGGAAGCCATCATTGGCTTCATATTGGTCTAGCAGTCCCTTGATGGCAACGTCTATTTTTCCGGCAGTCATGAGTCGTGACAGGTATTTGCTTCTGCTTCGGATGATGCACTTTGTTGATAATGGTTTAGCGTTGCCACGAGATCACCCTGATTGTGACCGTCTTTTTAAGATTAGGCCTGTCCTTGATCACTTTGTTGATAGATTTTCTGAGATTTATGCCCCTGGTAGAGAAATTGCAGTGGATGAGTCTTTGGTGTTGTTCAAGGGCCGCTTGGTTTTTAGGCAATACATTCCTAGTAAGAGGGCACGCTATGGAATAAAGCTGTATATGCTGTGTGACAGTAGGACTGGATATGACTCTAATTTCAGGGTGTACACCGGTAAGGAATCTAGGTTTAACCTCCCTGGTTGTCCGTCCACTTTTGGAGTGACTGAGAAAATTGTTTGGGAACTTGGTAGAGGATTTTTTAACAAAGGCCACCATTTATATGTAGATAACTTCTACACTGGTGTGCGGTTGTTCAGGGAATTGGCCAAAGTGGACACTTTTGCTTGTGGCACAATCCGCTGTAACCGTAAAGGTTTCCCGAAAGAACTTGTGTGTCAAAAGCTTGTGCGGGGACAGTGCAGTGCGTTGCGTTGCCAGGAGCTTCTTGCTGTGAAGTTTACAGACAGGAGAGATGTCTACATGCTGACTTCCATCCATGATGAAAGCACTGCACCTGTGACTGTTTGGGGTCAAGTCGCTGAAGTGCGCAAACCTGTGTGCGTTTTAGACTATAATAGGCACATGGGTGGTGTTGACAGAGTAGATCAGAGGTTGGAACCTTACGCTGCTCTTCGTAAGGCTTACATTTGGTACAAGAAGTTGGCTATCCATCTTTTCCACTTGGCAATGTTTAATGCTTTTGTTGTGTTCCAGGATTCTTGCCCTGAGTCAAAGATGACTTTTGCTAAGTTTCAGGAGTCTGTAATAGGCAGCCTTGTTGTAGTGGAACAGGCAAGTGTTCCTAGAGTTGGACTGGTGGAGGATGTTGCTAGATTGAAAGAACGCCACTTTCCAGATCACATTCCTCCCACACCCGCAAAAGATTTTCCCAGTAGGAGATGTAGAGTCTGTTGGCGAAGAGGTTTGCGGAAGGAGAGTCGTATGTACTGCCCCGATTGTCCCTCTCATCCTGCACTGTGTCTCTCTGCTTGTTTCAGAGCGTACCACAGGCGTAAAAATTTCTGGGAACATTCATGAGTGGTAAAGTGAACTGCCTGGTCTGTATTCTTTGGAAAATATGATTCTGTTTCAAGGTTGGTGTTAGTGCAATGTTTTTAGTTGCTGATTTTCTGTTAGAAGATTTGTATCTATTTGCAATTTGTTTGTGTTTTTATTTTTTTCTAAAAAAAATCCAAAATGTGATGGCGGTGTGTGTAGGCTTGCGCTTGGCTGTTGGTGTGTGTGGACTGGCACTTGGTTGGTAGTGTGCATGGAATGGTGCTTGGCTGACGGTGTGCGTGGACTGGCGGTGTGCATGGACTGGCGGTGTGCGTGGACTGGTGCGTGGCTGGTGGTGTGCGTGGAATGGTGCTTGGCTGGCGGTGTGCGTGGAATGGTGCTTGGCTGGCGGTGTGCGTGGAATGGTGCTTGGCTGGCGGTGTGCGTGGACTGGTACTTGGCTGGCGGTGTGTGTGGACTGGTGGTGTGTGCGGACTGGTGTTTGGCTGGTGGTGTCCGTGGACTGGAGCTTGGCTGGTGGTGTCCGTGGACTGGAGCTTGTCTGGTGGTGTGTGTGGACTGGAGCTTGGCTGGCGGTGTGCGTGGAATGGTGCTTGGCTGGCGGTGTGCGTGGACTGGTACTTGGCTGGCGGTGTGCGTGGACTGGTGGTGTGTGCGGACTGGTGCTTGTCTGTTGGTGTCCGTGGACTGGAGCTTGGCTGGCGGTGTAGGTGGATTGGCGATTGGCTGCCGGTGTGCCTGGACTGGCGATTGGATGGCGGTGTGCCTGGACTGGCGCTTGGCTAGCGGTGTGCGTGGACTGGCGTTTGGCTAGCGGTGTGTGTCGACTGGTGCTTGGCTGGCTGTGTGTGAGTAGTGACTTTCTGCTGGTCACTACACACACTGCTAGCTGAGTGCCACTCCACGCAATCCTTCAGCCTGTGTAGTTGCTGTGTCTGGATTGTGGGCGTGTGAAAGTGATGGGCCCTTGAATGGCGCTGTGTGCTGGTGTGAGTTTTGTTATGTGATGGGCCCGCGGCTGGCGGTGTGAATGGTTTTGTATGTCTCACACGTATGAAAGGTGTATGAATGGCCTGTAAAGAGGTTGGTGCCTTGTCGTGGCTTTACAGCTCACGAGCTGTGAGTCAATGGTTCAGTTTCTTGCCCTTTCAATTATTACCAGTGCATTTCATGTTTTGTGAAATCACTTGGTAATACAATTTTATCTACTGAACCATCACTCACCCTCGTGCCAAATCCAACCAGTATGTGTGTGTGCTTGCGGGTTAGATGGCTGTGCAGTAATATTTGTCTTTCTGAAGCAGGGTGTACCTTGTCCCTTTTTGGTGATTTTTGTACTGTGTTGCTTTTGTACCTGGTGGTGCGAATGGTCTTGTTTGTATCACGTATGAAAGGTGTGTGAATGGCCTGTAAAGTGGTTGGTGCCTTGACGTGGCTTTACAGCTCACGAGCTGCAAGTCATTGGTTTGGTTTTTTGTGAATTTAATTATTGACAGTGCATTTCATTTTTGTGAAATCTCTTGTTAATAAAATTTAATACACTGAACCATGACTCACCCTCGTGCCAAATCCAACCAGTATGTGTGTGTGTTTGAGGAATAGATGGTTGTGCAGGAATCTTTGTCTTTAGTTTCTCTGCCAAGGTACACTTTCCATGTAAGAATAACCCACCAACTGTAGATATTGTCGAAAACCCTTGGGAGTTCATGGTGATGTCTCTCTAGTGATTTGAAAAATATTTTTTATCCCCATTGTCCTGTAAACCTCAAACTGTCTGCCACATTTTCTTTGCAGTATTATTCCTAAATTCTCACGCTGTAGTAACAATAGTTAATCTGGTTTTGCAAGGGGGGTTACTTTGGTTTTTTGCCCAGGGCTCGGCGGCCATCTAGGGAAACCTTTCAAACCCACGCATTTCTGAAAACTAGACACCCGGCGGCTTCCAGGGAGGTATGGCTTGAGTGGATCCCCCAACGTTTCCTTACCCAGAATCCCCTGCAAACCTCATTTTTTGCTCAAAAAATCACTTTTTTCACACATTTTGGGGTGGGAAAGTAGTGGCATCACCGGGCTCACACAAATTTACCACCACCCAGCGTTCCCCCAGGTCTCCCGGTAAAAATGGTGCCTCACTTGTGTGGGAGGCCCAAGTACCCGCGGCAGGCAAGGGCCCCAAACGTAGTGAGGCGACATCAAAATGGCCTTTCGCCAAACCACCTGGTTTTGCATGGGGGGTCACTTTGGTTTTTGGCCCAGTGTGCGGCGGCCATCTAGGGAAATCTACCAAACCCAGGCATTTTTGAAAACTAGACACCCGGCGGCTTCCAGGGAGGTATGGCTTGCATGGATCCCCCAACGTTTCCTTACCCAGAATCCCCTGCAAACCTCATTTTTTGCTCAAAAAATCACTTTTTTTACACATTTTGGGGTGGGAAAGTAGTGGCATCACCGGGCTCACACAAATTTACCACCACCCAGCGTTCCCCCAGGTCTCCCGGTAAAAATGGTGCCTCACTTGTGTGGGAGGCCCAAGTACCCGCAGCAGGCAAGGGCCCCAAACGTAGTGAGGCGACATCAAAATGGCCTATCGCCAAACCACCTGGTTTTGCAAGGGGGGTCACTTTGGTTTTTGGCCCGGTGTGCGGCGGCCATCTAGGGAAACCTACCAAACCCAGGCATTTTTGAAAACTAGACACCCGGCGGCTTCCAGGGAGGTATGGCTTGCGTGGATCCCCCAACGTTTCCTTACCCAGAATCCCCTGCAAACCTCATTTTTTGCTCAAAAAATCACTTTTTTCACACATTTTGGGGTGGGAAAGTAGTGGCATCACCGGGCTCACACAAATTTACCACCACCCAGCGTTCCCCCAGGTCTCCCGGTAAAAATGGTGCCTCACTTGTGTGGGAGGCCCAAGTACCCGCGGCAGGCAAGGGCCCCAAACGTAGTGAGGCGACATCAAAATGGCCTATCGCCAAACCACCTGGTTTTGCAAGGGGGGTCACTTTGGTTTTTGGCCCGGTGCGCGGCGGCCATCTAGGGAAACCTACCAAACCCAGGCATTTCTGAAAACTAGACACCCGGCGGCTTTCAGGGAGGTATGGCTTGCGTGGATCCCCCAACGTTTCCTTACCCAGAATCCCCTGCAAACCTCATTTTTTGCTCAAAAAATCACTTTTTTCACACATTTTGGGGTGGGAAAGTAGTGGCATCACCGGGCTCACACAAATTTACCACCACCCAGCGTTCCCCCAGGTCTCCCGGTAAAAATGGTGCCTCACTTGTGTGGGAGGCCCAAGTACCCGCGGCAGGCAAGGGCCCCAAACGTAGTGAGGCGACATCAAAATGGCCTATCGCCAAACCACCTGGTTTTGCAAGGGGGGTCACTTTGGTTTTTGGCCCGGTGCGCGGCGGCCATCTAGGGAAACCTACCAAACCCAGGCATTTCTGAAAACTAGACACCCGGCGGCTTCCAGGGAGGTATGGCTTGCGTGGATCCCCCAACGTTTCCTTACCCAGAATCCCCTGCAAACCTCATTTTTTGCTCAAAAAATCACTTTTTTCACACATTTTGGGGTGGGAAAGTAGTGGCATCACCGGGCTCACACAAATTTACCACCACCCAGCGTTCCCCCAGGTCTCCCGGTAAAAATGGTGCCTCACTTGTGTGGGAGGCCCAAGTACCCGCGGCAGGCAAGGGCCCCAAACGAAGTGAGGCGACATCAAAATGGCCTATCGCCAAACCACCTGGTTTTTCAAGGGGGGTCTCTTTGGTTTTTGGCCCGGTGCGCGGCGGCCATCTAGGGAAACCTACCAAACCCAGGCATTTTTTAAAACTAGACACCCGGCGGCTTCCAGGGAGGTATGGCTTGCGTGGATCCCCCAACGTTTCCTTACCCAGAATCCCATGCAAACCTCATTTTTTGCTCAAAAAATCACTTTTTTCACACATTTTGGGGTGGGAAAGTAGTGGCATCACCGGGCTCACACAAATTTACCACCACCCAGCGTTCCCCCAGGTCTCCCGGTAAAAATGGTGCCTCACTTGTGTGGGAGGCCCAAGTACCCGCGGCAGGCAAGGACAACAAACGTAGTGAGGCGACATTTGGGATAGGCAATGTTGATGTCGCCTCACTACGTTTGTTGTCCTTGCCTGCCGCGGGTACTTGGGCCTCCCACACAAGTGAGGCACCATTTTTACCGGGAGACCTGGGGGAACGCTGGGTGGTGGTAAATTTGTGTGAGCCCGGTGATGCCACTACTTTCCCACCCCAAAATGTGTAAAAAAAAGTGATTTTTTGAGCAAAAAATGAGGTTTGCAGGGGATTCTGGGTAAGGAAACGTTGGGGGATCCACGCAAGCCATACCTCCCTGGAAGCCGCCGGGTGTCTAGTTTTCAAAAATGCCTGTGTTTGGTAGGTTTCCCTAGATGGCCGCCACGCACCGGGCCAAAAACCAAAGAGACCCCCCTTGAAAAACCAGGTGGTTTGGCGATAGGCCATTTTGATGTCGCCTCACTACGTTTGGGGCCCTTGCCTGCCGCGGGTACTTGGGCCTCCCACACAAGTGAGGCACCATTTTTACCGGGAGACCTGGGGGAACGCTGGGTGGTGGTAAATTTGTGTGAGCCCGGTGATGCCACTACTTTCCCACCCCAAAATGTGTGAAAAAAGTGATTTTTTGAGCAAAAAACGAGGTTTGCAGGGGATTCTGGGTAAGGAAACGTTAGGGGATCCACGCAAGCCATACCTCCCTGGAAGCCGCCGGGTGTCTAGTTTTCAAAAAGGCCTGGGTTTGGTAGGTTTCCCTAGATGGCCGCCGCGCACCGGGCCAAAAACCAAAGAGACCCCCCTTGCAAAACCAGGTGGTTTGGCGATAGGCCATTTTGATGTCGCCTCACTACGTTTGGGGCCCTTGCCTGCCGCGGGTACTTGGGCCTCCCACACAAGTGAGGCACCATTTTTACCGGGAGACCTGGGGGAACGCTGGGTGGTGGTAAATTTGTGTGAGCCCGGTGATGCCACTACTTTCCCACCCCAAAATGTGTGAAAAAAGTGATTTTTTGAGCAAAAAATGAGGTTTGCAGGGGATTCTGGGTAAGGAAACGTTGGGGGATCCACGCAAGCCATACCTCCCTGGAAGCCGCCGGGTGTCTAGTTTTCAGAAATGCCTGGGTTTGGTAGGTTTCCCTAGATGGCCGCCGCGCACCGGGCCAAAAACCAAAGTGACCCCCCTTGCAAAACCAGGTGGTTTGGCGATAGGCCATTTTGATGTCGCCTCACTACGTTTGGGGCCCTTGCCTGCCGCGGGTACTTGGGCCTCCCACACAATTGAGGCACCATTTTTACCGGGAGACCTGGGGGAACGCTGGGTGGTGGTAAATTTGTGTGAGCCCGGTGATGCCACTACTTTCCCACCCCAAAATGTGTGAAAAAAGTGATTTTTTGAGCAAAAAATGAGGTTTGCAGGGGATTCTGGGTAAGGAAACGTTGGGGGATCCACGCAAGTCATACCTCCCTGGAAGCCGCCGGGTGTCTAGTTTTCAGAAATGCCTGGGTTTGGTAGGTTTCCCTAGATGGCCACCGCGCACCGGGCCAAAAACCAAAGTTACCCCCCTTGCAAAACCAGGTGGTTTGGCGATAGGCCATTTTGATGTCGCCTCACTACGTTTGGGGCCCTTGCCTGCCGCGGGTACTTGGGCCTCCCACACAAGTGAGGCACCATTTTTACCGAGAGACCTAGGGGAACGCTGGGTGGTGGTAAATTTGTGTGAGCCCGGTGATGCCACTACTTTCCCACCCCAAAATGTGTGAAAAAGGTGATTTTTTGAGCAAAAAATGAGGTTTGCAGGGGATTCTGGGTAAGGAAACGTTGGGGGATCCACGCAAGCCATACCTCCCTGGAAGCCGCCGGGTGTCTAGTTTTCAGAAATGCCTGGGTTTGGTAGGTTTCCCTAGATGGCCGCCGCGCACCGGGCCAAAAACCAAAGTGACCCCCCTTGCAAAACCAGGTGGTTTGGCGATAGGCCATTTTGATGTCGCCTCACTACGTTTGTTGTCCTTGCCTGCCGCGGGTACTTGGGCCTCCCACACAAGTGAGGCACCATTTTTACCGGGAGACCTGGGGGAACGCTGGGTGGTGGTAAATTTGTGTGAGCCCGGTGATGCCACTACTTTCCCACCCCAAAATGTGTGAAAAAAGTGATTTTTTGAGCAAAAAATGAGGTTTGCAGGGGATTCTGGGTAAGGAAACGTTGGGGGATCCACGCAAGCCATACCTCCCTGGAAGCCGCCGGGTGTCTAGTTTTCAGAAAGGCCTGGGTTTGGTAGGTTTCCCTAGATGGCCGCCGCGCACCGGGCCAAAAACCAAAGTGACCCCCCTTGCAAAACCAGGTGGTTTGGCGATAGGCCATTTTGATGGCGCCTCACTACGTTTGGGGCCCTTGCCTGCCGCGGGTACTTGGGCCTCCCACACAAGTGAGGCACCATTTTTACCAGGAGACCTGGGGGAACGCTGGGTGGTGGTAAATTTGTGTGAGCCCGGTGATGCCACTACTTTCCCACCCCAAAATGTGTGAAAAAAGTGATTTTTTGAGCAAACATTGAGGTTTGCAGGGGATTCTGGGTAAGGAAACGTTGGGGGATCCACGCAAGCCATACCTCCCTGGAAGCCGCCGGGTGTCTAGTTTTCAGAAATGCGTGGGTTTGCTAGGTTTCCCTAGGTGGCGGCAGGGCTAGGGTTCAAAATCTACAGCTAGTCACTTTGCCAAAAAAAGGGTCATTTTTCGCTACAAAACCACGTTGCGTTTTGCGCCGTTTCCTGTCGCGGGCACTAGGCCGACCCGCACAAGTGAGGTACCATTTTTCTCGTAGGACTTTGGGGAACGCGGGGTGGGTGGAAATTTGTGGATCCACGCAGATTCCAGAACTTTCCATCACAGAAATGTGGGGAAAATGTGTTTTTTTTTGTCAATTTTTTACGTTTGCAAGGGATTCTGGGTAACAGACCATGGTGGGAGGCAGTCAAGTCACCCCATCCTGGATTCCCCTGGGTGTCTATTTTTCAAAAATGTATAGGTTTGCTAGGTTTCCCTAGGTGCCGGCAGGGCTAGGGTACAAAATCTACAGCTAGTCACTTTGCCAAAAAAAGGGTCATTTTGCACTGCAAAACCACGTTGCGTTTTGCGCCGTTTCCTGTCGCGGGCACTAGGCCGACCCGCACAAGTGAGGTACCATTTTTCTCGTAGGACTTTGGGAAACGCGGGGTGGGTGGAAATTTGTGGATCCGCGCAGATTCCAGAACTTTCCATCACAGAAATGTGGGGAAAATGTGTTTTTTTTGTCAATTTTTTACGTTTGCAAGGGATTCTGGGTAACAGACCATGGTGGGAGGCAGTCAAGCCACCCCATCCTGCATTCCCCTGGGTGTCTAGTTTTGAAAAATGTATAGGTTTGCTAGGTTTCCTTAGGTGCCGGCAGGGCTAGGGTACAAAATCTACAGCTAGTCACTTTGCCAAAAAAAGGGTCATTTTTCACTGCAAAACCACGTTGCGTTTTGCGCCGTTTCCTGTCGCGGGCACTAGGCCGACCCACACAAGTGAGGTACCATTTTTCTCGTAGGACTTTGGGGAACGCGGGGTGGGTGCAAATTTGTGGATCCACGCAGATCCCAGAACTTTCCATCACAGAAATGTGGGGAAAATGTGTTTTTTTTGTCAATGTTTTACGTTTGCAAGGGATTCTGGGTAACAGACCATGGTGGGAGGCAGTCAAGTCACCCCATCCTGGATTCCCCTGGGTGTCTAGTTTTGAAAAATGTATAGGTTTGCTAGGGTTCCCTAGGTGCCGGCAGGGCTAGGGTACAAAATCTACAGCTAGTCACTTTGCCAAAAAAAGGGTCATTTTTCACTGCAAAACCACGTTGCGTTTTGCGCCGTTTCCTGTCGCGGGCACTAGGCCGACCCGCACAAGTGAGGTACCATTTTTCTCGTAGGACTTTGGGGAACGCGGGGTGGGTGGAAATTTGTGGATCCACACAGATTCCAGAACTTTCCATCACAGAAATGTGGGGAAAATGTGTTTTTTTTGTCAATTTTTTACGTTTGCAAGGGATTCTGGGTAACAGACCATGGTGGGAGGCAGTCAAGTCACCCCATCCTGGATTCCCCTGGGTGTCTAGTTTTGAAAAATGTATAGGTTTGCTAGGTTTCCCTAGGTGCCGGCAGGGCTAGGGTACAAAATCTACAGCTAGTCACTTTGCCAAAAAAAGGGTCATTTTTCACTGCAAAACCACGTTGCGTTTTGCGCCGTTTCCTGTCGCGGGCACTAGGCCGACCCGCACAAGTGAGGTACCATTTTTCTCGTAGGACTTTGGGGAACGTGGGGTGGGTGGAAATTTGTGGATCCACGCAGAGTCCAGAACTTTCCATCACAGAAATGTGGGGAAAATGTGGTTTTTTTGTCAATTTTTTACGTTTGCAAGGGATTCTGGGTAACAGACCATGGTGGGAGGCAGTCAAGTCACCCCATCCTGGATTCCCCTGGGTGTCTAGTTTTGAAAAATGTATAGGTTTGCTAGGTTTCCCTAGGTGCCGTTAGGGCTAGGGTACAAAATCTACAGCTAGTCACTTTGCCAAAAAAAGGGTCATTTTTCACTGCAAAACCACGTTGCGTTTTGCGCCGTTTCCTGTCGCGGGCACTAGGGCGACCCGCACAAGTGAGGTACCATTTTTCTCGTAGGACTTTGGGGAACGCGGGGTGGGTGGAAATTTGTGGATCCACGCAGATTCCAGAACTTTCCATCACAGAAATGTGGGGAAAATGTGTTTTTTTTGTCAATTTTTTACGTTTGCAAGGGATTCTGGGTAACAGACCATGGTGGGAGGCAGTCAAGTCACCCCATCCTGGATTCCTCTGGGTGTCTAGTTTTGAAAAATGTATAGGTTTGCTAAGTTTCCCTAGGTGCCGGCAGGGCTAGGGTACAAAATCTACAGCTAGTCACTTTGCCAAAAAAAGGGTCATTTTTCACTGCAAAACCACGTTGCGTTTTGCGCCGTTTCCTGTCGCGGGCACTAGGGCGACCCGCACAAGTGAGGTACCATTTTTCTCGTAGGACTTTGGGGAACACGGGGTGGGTGGAAATTTGTGGATCCACGCAGATTCCAGAACTTTCCATCACAGAAATGTGGGGAAAATGTGTTTTTTTGGTCAATTTTTTACGTTTGCAAGGGATTCTGGGTAACAGACCATGGTGGGAGGCAGTCAAGTCACCCCATCCTGGATTACCCTGGGTGTCTAGTTTTCAAAAATGTATAGGTTTGCTAAGTTTCCCTAGGTGCCGGCAGGGCTAGGGTACAAAATCTACAGCTAGTCACTTTGCCAAAAAAAGGGTCATTTTTCACTGCAAAACCACGTTGCGTTTTGCGCCGTTTCCTGTCGCGGGCACTAGGCCGACCCGCACAAGTGAGGTACCATTTTTCTCGTAGGACTTTGGGGAACGCGGGGTGGGTGGAAATTTGTGGATCCACGCAGATTCCAGAACTTTCCATCACAGAAATGTGGGGAAAATGTGTTTTTTTTGTCAATTTTTTACGTTTGCAAGGGATTCTGGGTAACAGACCATGGTGGGAGGCAGTCAAGCCACCCCATCCTGGATTCCCCTGGGTGTCTAGTTTTCAAAAATGTATAGGTTTGCTAGGTTTCCCTAGGTGCCGGCAGGGCTAGGGTACAAAATCTACAGCTAGTCACTTTGCCAAAAAAAGGGTCATTTTTCACTGCAAAACCACGTTGCGTTTTGCGCCGTTTCCTGTCGCTGGCACTAGGGCGACCCGCACAAGTGAGGTACCATGTTTCTCGTAGGACTTTGGGGAACGCGGGGTGGGTGGAAATTTGTGGATCCACGCAGATTCCAGAACTTTCCATCACAGAAATGTGGGGAAAATGTGTTTTTTTTGTCAATTTTTTACGTTTGCAAGGGATTCTGGGTAACAGACCATGGTGGGAGGCAGTCAAGTCACCCCATCCTGGATTCCCCTGGGTGTCTAGTTTTCAAAAATGTATAGGTTTGCTAGGTTTCCCTAGGTGCCGGCAGGGCTAGGGTACAAAATCTACAGCTATTTACTTTGCCAAAAAAAGGGTCATTTTTCACTGCAAAACCACGTTGCGTTTTGCGCCGTTTCCTGTCGCGGGCACTAGGCCGACCCACACAAGTGAGGTACCATTTTTCTCGTAGGACTTTGGGGAACGCGGGGTCGGTGGAAATTTGTGGATCCACGCAGATTCCAGAACTTTCCATCACAGAAATGTGGGGAAAATGTGTTTTTTTTGTCAATTTTTTACGTTTGCAAGGGATTCTGGGTAACAGACCATGGTGGGAGGCAGTCAAGCCACCCCATCCTGGATTTCCCTGGGTGTCTAGTTTTCAAAAATGTATAGGTTTGCTAGGTTTCCCTAGGTGCCGGCAGGGCTAGGGTTCAAAATCTACAGCTAGTCACTTTGCCAAAAAAAGGGTCATTTTGCACTGCAAAACCACGTTGCGTTTTGCACCGTTTCCTGTCGCGGGCACTATGCCGACCCGCACAAGTGAGGTACCATTTTTCTCGTAGGACTTTGGGGAACGCGGGGTGGGTGGAAATTTGTGGATCCACGCAGATTCCAGAACTTTCCATCACAGAAATGTGGGGAAAATGTGGTTTTTTTGTCAATTTTTTACGTTTGCAAGGGATTCTGGGTAACAGACCATGGTGGGAGGCAGTCAAGTCACCCCATCCTGGATTCCCCTGGGTGTCTAGTTTTCAAAAATGTATAGGTTTGCTAGTTTACCCTAGGTGCTTGCAGGGCTAGGGTTCAAAATCTACAGCTAGTCACTTTGCCAAAAAAAGGGTCATTTTTCACTGCAAAACCACGTTGCGTTTTGCGCCGTTTCCTGTCGCAGGCACTAGGCCGACCCGCACAAGTGAGGTACCATTTTTCTCGTAGGACTTTGGGGAACCCGGGGTGGGTGGAAATTTATGGATCCACGCAGATTCCAGAACTTTCCATCACAGAAATGTGGGGAAAATGTGTATTTTTTGTCAATTTTTTACGTTTGAAAGGGATTCTGGGTAACAGACCATGGTGGGAGGCAGTCAAGTCACCCCATCCTGGATTCCCCTGGGTGTCTAGTTCTCAAAAATGTATAGGTTTGCTAGGTTTCCCTAGGTGCCGGCAGGGCTAGGGTTCAAAAACTACAGCTAGACTCTTTGCAAAAAAAGTGTAAATTTTCAGTGTGAAAATGTGGTGTGTTCACCTTAGGTTTTGAGCCACTTCCTGTCGTGGGCACTATGCCTACCCACACAAGTGAGGTACCATTTTTATCGGGAGACTTAGGGTAGTTCAAATTTGTAAAGCAACTGTTATTACCTATTGATTTTTGATGCATTTCTCCCTTCCAAATGAAAGACATTGTGTAAAAAAAAAGTCATTTTGAAAAATGACCAATAATTGTCATGCAAATATGAGTATTCCCAATTTCGAAAATGTGCAAATATGCACTGTTTCTGAACTCTGTAATTTGTTCCCATTTCAGAAATACATAGGTGACTTTCATACCGATTTTTCCATGTATACATTTTCCCACAATAATTGCTATATACCCGGACCAAAAAAAAAAAACATTACAAAATGCTGCTCATTTTTCTACTCTGGGTTCGTTGGGCTCTTGGTGAACCTACAAGTCCTATATGTCCCCACAACCAGGAAGGTCTACCGGATGTAACGGTACATTGCTTTCAAAGAGATGTCATAATTCGAAGAAGTTACAGGTAAAAACGTTGACTCAAAAGGCTGCTTTTTTCTACAAATTTTTAATTTTTCCTACATTTGCCTGTAAATTTCTATAAAGAAACCTTGATGTATAGCTTTCCAGGATCCATTATTGTTTTTGTACCCATTTCTACCGTTAACTGGAAGGAGGTTGAAAGCACAAAAAATAGCAAAAATAGGGTATGTCCCAGAAAAATGCCAAAACTGTGTAAAAAATGTTGGTTTTCTAACAAAATTCTGTCATTCCCTAAAAGCTGGAGAAATTGTGATTTCAGCCCCACAAACCCTTTTTTGATACCATTTGCAGAGAAAAACCCAGAAGCTTTCATTTGCAGCCCGTTTTTCACATTTTTCACAAAAAAAAAAAAAATTGCTGTATTTTGACTAATTTCTGGGAACCCTCTAGAAGAATCCACAAACCCTGGGTACCTTTAGAATCCCCAAGATGTTGGAAGAAAAGGACGCAAATTTGGCGTGGATACCTAATGTGGTCAAAAAGTTACAGGGGCCTAAGCGCGCACTACCTCAAATAGCCCAAAAAAGGCTTAGCACAGGAGGGGAAAAGGCCTAGCAGCGAAGGGGTTAAAGGTGCCGATATGCTTGTTTCTGATATTTGTGTTTTCAAAATAAGTAAACATTTATACTTTTAACAGTGATATTTGTGTTCTTGATATTTGTGGTTTTACCAGTTAAGTATAGGAAGTCGATATTTTTGTTATTGATATTTATTTTCTGATATTTATGTGTTTCATTATACGCATTGATATTATGTCAGTGATCTAACATCAGTGGGTGTAGTATTTTCACTAAATGTCGCTGTATTTCGCAGGAGTACCACAGAACATAGCGATGACAAGTCATTGTGTGTGGCTTTACAAAAATTAAAGGTAGCCATATTGTTTTTAGGTACACTTTGCCTGTGTTCTGTGTATCACCCTTAGATGTAGGTAAGTATTAGGTTTGATATTTCCCTACCTATTACCACATTATTAAAATGGTAATACGAAGGGTAAATATTTATAAGTTTCTACATATTTTTTAAAAAATTATGGAGTTCTACAGTACTTCCTCTGAGGTACCACGGTACTAAAAATAAATGATTTTTTTTTTAAAATTAAAAACTACATTGTAGTTCCCTAAAGTTTACAAATATAGTGTACTACAGTGTATGTTTCATTTTTAGCATGTTGAAATCTTCAGTAAAAAGTCTACAGAGTACTGCAGTACCACCTACAAATTACTGTGCTACTTAAAACATTTTTTAAAAAATGCTATTCTGTGCCACTCCACAGAAAGCTATTACGCTGTACTCCACTAAACTGTACACCACTACATTGTACCCCTCTCCACTCAACTACACTCCACTCTGCAGAATTCCACTCTACAACCCTCCACACTACGCCTCTATACTGTACTCAACTCAAGTCTATACTTTTTCTGCTCTGTGCCACTACATTGTACCTCACTCCACTCTACCCCACTCTACTCTATGCTACTCCATGTTACGCCACTCTAGTCTATGCTATTACACTCTACGCCTATCCACTCTTTACCACTCCACTCTACCCCTCTTCAGTGTGCACTATTCCATTGTCTGCAACTCCACTATACACTTTTCCAATATACGCCACTACACTGTACCTCACTCCACTCTACACAAGTCCACTCTACAACACTCCACTGTACTCCATTCCACTCTATGGCACTCTACTGTCTGCCATATTACTCTATGCTATTCCACTGTAGGCCACTGCACTCTAACACACTCCAGTGTACGCCCCTGCACTGTACACCACTCCACTGTATCCTATTCCACTGTATGAGGCTCAACTGTATAACACTTAAGTCTAAACCACTCCACTGTACTTTACTACAGTATAGGCCAATACACTCTACACTATTTCACTGAATGCAACCCCACTGTACGACACTCCACTCTGCTATTCCACTCTATGGCACTCCACTCTACACCACTCTGATATATGCTATTCCAATGTACGCCACTCCACTGCCCACCGCTCCACTCCACTCTAGTCTACTCCAATCCACTCTATGCCACCTAACACTATGCCACTCCACTCTATGCCACTCTTGTCTACACCACTGCAGTGTATGGCACTCCACTATACATCACTCCACTATATGCCTCTACACGTCCCTCACTCCACTCTATGCCACTCCATTCTACAACACTCCACTGTATGCCACTCCACTCAATGCCACTCTACTGTAAGCTATTCCACTTGAAGTAGTGGGTTTTTCAGAACCAACCCAGCGGTGCCAGGGGACACACCCGAAGACTTCGAGTTCTTCCTGTTTCAGACTACAGAAACACAGAGTCTTCTAGGTGAAGTCAAAGATCGTATTTATTGGCTGCAGACCAATCACAGGTATCCGAGAAGTACAGCACGGTGTATGTTCTCAGGAGACTGCTCCTGAACCAAAAACCAGTCTTTTCTTATATACAGAATATCACGCTCTGGGCAACACCGCCCCTATTTTACAAGTGGTCATTCACATATTTTCGCTTCAAAGAAAGAGCAAAGACGTGATGATAATCTCACATTTCAGCTCGGTCAGCCCATAAATATTTACCCAGCGAGGCTCAGAACCCTCATCAGATATCAGCAGACCCCAATAAAAACGGGCACCCCCTCCTCGTAAAACAAGCCATAAAGTAGGAAACAGAGTCAGATGTGAAAGAGGTTAGTCAGGGTTCGTGTGGGATGCATGACTTTATGATGTGTCGGGCCCTGATGCTAATCCCATTTGGCCGCAGTAAAAGGAACCGGCCGGACAGGACTGACCTCGGGCAGCGTAGTCAGTTTGCACAGGTCACAAAGAAGTCACAGAAAGATTGCGTGTCCTTTAGGCCTAGGCATGGCCTTAGTGCGCAGCCTATGTGAGGGCAACCACAAAATGGTTACCGTTCTAAAATGAAACCCGAGGGTTTAATATGTAGTATTGTATACACGGTGAATTCATCGGTGAAACATGACGAAAACACTCATACATGCCGCATTAGTCATTTGCGGTTCGCTGATACCAAAATCGGCATGGTAGGACCATGCTACCAACATGGTTCCGTAATTTACAGTACCACAGACCCTCCTTTTGCCCTTACATAGGCAATAACTATACTCATACTAATCTGAGTCCAGGTCTATATTCATAAAGTCATGAAGATGTTGCTGTAGCATCATCCTATTGCTTAGCTCGTCCCTTAATAAAGGTTTCTTTACACATGATGTAACACAGAGGCTACACATTACAGGAGCACACTGTATACATAGACAGAACAGGAAAAGAATGGCTAAGATCGTCCCAGTGACTATTAGAATCTTCCATCACCAAGCTGATATCAGTCCCCAGAACGACCCCATCATCGACCAGTCTCCTTTATCCACATGAATGGATTCGGAAATCTTATGCAGTTTGGAAATGGCCTGATAGACTGTCGGAGCGTTATCTGGTATGAAAATACAGCAGCTTGATTGGATAACCTTACATTCTCCACCACGGTCTGCAAGTATGACATCTAGAACCATACGGTTCTGCAACGTCATGAGGCGATCCGCTTGGAGCTCAGCTGTCAAGTTACCAAGGGCACCAGCCGTTACATTAACAGTGGATTCAACTACACGAGT
This sequence comes from Triturus cristatus, assembly GCF_964204655.1. Lineage (NCBI taxonomy): Eukaryota > Metazoa > Chordata > Amphibia > Caudata > Salamandridae > Triturus > Triturus cristatus. The sequence continues at coordinate 598,124,911 of NC_140589.1, forward strand.
CAGTTGTCTCAGGTTCCTGCTATTGACCATTGGTCCCCAAAATGGCAGGAAGCCCAGGAAGAAGTCTCCCGCTTCCTGACCGGCAGTATCCTCCTTACTAGCAACGCCTCTCACAACTCTGGTCTTGTGATAATCAGAGGCGGCAGTAAATGTCGGCGGTAGCAAATTTGCAACATAACACGTGCCCAAGAAATCAGGGGGCAACCATGTATATGCTCGGTCATTACAAACAAAGTATGTACCCTTGGCAGCCAAAAACGCAGGGGAAAACTGTGATGGAAAAATGTACGTTTCAGCACAGTCACTCTTCCCTAATTGAGCTCTTGGATTCTGACCATTGCCTTGTAAACAGAACCGACCTATGTAGGGTACGGCCCAAAACGGAGATGAACTTTTAAGCTGTTTCTCGCCCAGACTAATGCTATACCCCGTTCCGTTCCAACCCACATAAGCTCGCAACTCATCCTTGGGAATAGATGAATATGCATCGATATCTCTGCTCATATCAGCAACTCCTTTTATCAAGGCTTTATTGTTCGTGCTAGGTCTATTGGAACGCGTTGGTCATGGGGAATAGGTCTCAAGTGCAAAAAGAAACATAGTCTGGAATGCCCATGATGACCCATTATAGCTAAACGGCAGCACTAGATACGGGATACCCTTATCAATGGTATGCGGCATCAAACCACATGCCCAGCAATTTGTTGTGTTCATAACTAGTTGGTGCTGGTGCAGGAGTTGAATAAACGAATTGTTTACGAACTCAGAATGTCTAGCTTGTTCGTGTTCAGGCAGAGGGTGGAAAGAGTGTGAGGGAATAGTAGGAGGAGGTACGGGCTGTATAGTGGGTGCAAACGGCACTTGAAAAGACAATAATACATAACCTACAGAAAACACCATCATGCTAAATAGTACAAACAGACATAATATTACAAAACGTTTGCTATTCATTACTTTACAAATTCTGCTCTTAAAATTTATTTTTTCAGCGGGTCTCTCCATCTCGAAAAACTCCATCCTCTAATCGTGCTGTTCGCAGCGGATGAGTGTCTTCTGCTAAGGAGTACACCTGTCAGTCCAGAGAACGCCCTAGACCAACCAGACCGTTGACCTAACGTCTCCGGCTTGTACCCCAAAGTCTTGGCACCGTGACCCTACAGCTGAACCCGGATGGTGGTTCGAAAAACAAAAATCAAAAAATCCTTCAGATGGGAGAGGTGTAATATTAAAGAATAACAAGGGAAAGGAATTTTTTTATTTGTCCATAGTCTTTGACCTCAAATTGTAATGGCTTTTTCCAGGTACTGTTTGGTCTTGAAACAAAAGTTCAGGTTCTGTAGTGTCCAATTGAATTGACGGTGGCACAGCTTCTTGCAAAATGTCATCGCTTTCCTTCTCAGAAAGCGTTCCTTTTACTCGTGCATCGCTAAACGGCAGAAAACGAGGCACAGTCTCAGTCTCTGAGTCAGCGATCCCTTCCTGGACCCACTGGTCGTAAGGCAAAGGCAAAGGGACCCTCTTGCAATGAACGCCGTGGATCCAGTTCTTTTTCCCTTTCACTCGAACAGCTGATCTCGTCGAGAGAAGGACGAGATGGGGGCCGGTCCAACGGGGCTCATCATTTTTCGTCCGCTGAAAGTTTTTGACCAGCACCCATGATCCAGGATTGATGGGGTGTCCTGGAGCTTCAGAGACCTGAGGCAGAGTATCATGCACCTGTTGGTGTAAAACACGCAATTTAGCCATCAATTAATACAGGTAATCAAGCAGTACTGGATGTGCAATTTCGCTGAATTTTGGCGGTCTTGGCACACCCCATATATTGGTCGGACGGCCAAACACAATCTCGTACGGACTAAGTCCCACTCGTGAATGCACAGTCATTCTTGTTGATAGGAGTGCTAAGGGCAGAGCGTCAGGCCATTTAAGACCAGAACTCGCCTGAATCTTAGCCAACTTAAGTTTCAAAGTGCCATTGTAGCACTCTACTAGTCCAGCTGATTGGGGGTTATTTGCAGCGTGGAATTTCTGCTTAATACCTAGTCCCTCACATACATTCTTCATCACTCGACCTACTAATTCACTCCCATTATCACTCCATACCATTCTTGGCATTCCAAACCTAGGGAAAAATTATTTGACAAGGGCTTTAGCTGTGGATAAGGCAGTATTGTCTTTTAGGGGATATGCTTCTATCCACCTTGAAAAAGCGCAAACAACAACAAGTACATATTTCAAATTGTTGCACCTTTCCATGTGGATGGAATCTAGTTGCAAGTCCTCAAACGGATACGTTGGAGGCGCAAAATGACCAGCTGGAGTTGGGGTTCCCCTACCAGGATTGTATTTCAAACATACCATGCAATTTTTGACCACATTCTCCGCACACTTGGGAATTCCAGCATTCTGCCATACTGGAGCCAACAACTTACAAATCCCTTTCACACTGATATGCGCCATTCCATGTGCCATCGTGACCACTGGAAGCACATATGCATCAGGTAACAACCATCGCCGGTGTTCTGACAAATCAACCCAACAACCATTTTCATCCAATTTACCCTTACTTTCTTTCCACATACTCGATTCTTTCTTTGTGGCTTCAGCTTGAAGCGACTTCACACTCTCTATCGTGTCTTCACACATTCCAACATCGCCAACCCATCTTGCAGGGCCTGCAACATACATTCGAGTTGTAACATCTTTTGCTGTGTCTTTCGCTATTTCGTCAGCAAAAGCATTACCACGACCAACATCATTGGTAACCTTCTTGTGGGCACTGCATTTTACAATCGCAACTTGTAACGGCAAGGTCAACGACTCAAGGAGATCATTCACCAACTGACCATTCTGAATCTTAGTTCCATGCGAAGTCAGGAACCCACGTTCTTTCCACAAGCGCCCAAAACTATGGGCCACGCCAAAGGCATACTGACTCAGTATATATGTTCACTTTCATTCCTTTCGACAACACGCATGCTCTTGTAAGTGCAATTAATTCTGCTGCTTGAGCCGAATTATGTGGTATACGTGCAGTTTCAACAATCGTGTGCAAAGTCGTGATAGCATATGCAGAAGTCGTATCACCATTCGGAAGCTTGAAGCACGAACCATCCACCCATAAGGTACCATCACTCTCAACCAGGGGAGTATCTTTAAGATCCACTCTCCCTTTTGTTTCTTCTTCTGTTCTGAACAGACAATCAGGCTGTTCAATCTCATCTGTGTCTGCTGAAATCGGCAATAATGTAGCTGGATTCAACGTGTTGCACCTCTTTATGTGCATATGACTCGCTAACAGTGTTAACTCTTTATGTGCACATGACTCGCTAACAGTGTTAACTCATAACCTGGCAATCGAGCACTAGTTAAGTGCTGTGTCTTGGTCCTGTTTAGCAACGTGTCCACTGCATGTGGAACTATTACAATCAACGTGTTATTCATCACTAACCCAGCAGACTGTCGAATAGACACAGCTGCTGCCGCTGTGGCTCGCAAGCAACTCGGCAATGCCTTAGCTACCGGATCCAAAGTCGACGAAAAATACGCGCATGGACGCTGTTTGTCTCCAAAAGACTGTGTTAACACTGACAATGCGCAACCTTCCTTCTCATAAACATACAATGTAAAGGGTTTACTGTAGTCGGGGGTACCCAACACAGGAGCTGAACCTAATGCATTATGCAATTCTGAAAAACTTTTCTGACACTCTTCAGACCACGGGACGGGATTCGGTGTATCTTTACATGTTAATGCTATCAAAGGTTTTGCCAGCAAAGAAAAACTCGGGATCCACTGCCTATGAAGTAATACCCAAGAAAGCACGCACTTCTCTCTGTGTTCTTGGCACGCTCAATTGTGCAATGGCCTGAATTCTTTCTGGGGTCAGTTTTCTTCCCTCTTTCGATAAGAGATGACCTAAGTAGGTCACTTCTTGTCGACAATATTGCAGTTTTGAGAGAGACACTTTGTGATGAAAGGTAGACAAATGACGCAACAATGACAATGTAGCTTCTTTACAAATCTCCTCAGTATCCGCGGCGATTAGTAAATCGTCAACATACTGAATAAGGGTAGCACCACTAGGTAAAACAATTGCATCAAGCTGCGCTTTTAAAGCCTGACTGTATATTGATGGACTTTCACAGTAGCCCTGTGGAGCGCGTTTAAAACGGAAGCTTCGACCTCCTAGACTAAAACCAAAAATATCCCTGCTCTCCTCTGCAATCGGGATGCTAAAGAAAGCATTCTTTAAATCGATCACTGAGAACCAAGCAGCGGAAGCTGGAATCATAGTTAACAAGGCAGTTATATCAGGGACAACTGGAAACTGTGGCACAACTATCTTATTGACCTCTCTAAGATCGATCACAAACCTGTAAACAGGTGGCTGAGAAGGGTCAGTACGTTTTAAAACAGGCAAAACAGGACTATTGCAAACGTTGCCTCTTGTCTCTTCAATTATATCCTTTTCAATCAAATCATAGATGATCGCTAACAACGCTTTCTCACCTTCATTAGAGATCTTGTATTGGGGAATGCGCGGCAATTTAACATTGGCTTTTAAAGTGACCACATATGGCGGTATTTCCAAGAGGCCCACATCATTAGGACCAGTAGCCCAAAGGACATCTGGAAGAGACGACAATTCAGCTGGCAGTTTATTCTTTGACAAATACATTGGAGAAATCACTTCCCTACCCAGTGTAAGTTGTACTCCTGAGGGAGAACAATATAATGTCGCATGTACCCTTTTTAACAAATCCAATCCTAACAGGTTTTCACTACAACTTGTCGTTAGGATAAGGGGTGCTTTCAGCTCACAAGGTCCAACAGAAAGGGGCATTGGACTAGAGATCGGGTTCCAAACCGGGGCGCCAGAAAAACCTACTGAAACATTCATTTCGCCAGACAAAGGCGCGCCAGGGAGTTTTGAGTGCATAATAGAACTCTTTGCAGCACCAGTATCCAATAGAAAAGGCTCTGACACACCCGCTGTAGTCACCTTGACATACGGTCCACTCTGATCCACTGGCACTGAAACAACTCCCTCTCTTTGTCTATGGCTGTCCTAGTAATCATTACCTTCCGCATTTTCATCTTCTGCATAATAGTCGTTATTATAGTACTGAGCCATCCTACCAGTTGCATTGGCTTGCTGATCAAAACTATTCATCGTATTTTGAGGCGGAAGAGGACGCGCGTTCTGGGGAACATTTCCACGCCCTCTACCTCTAAGAGCTTGCTGACCACCTCTAGCTCTTGTGCCATAAGCATTATTCGTACGCTGCAACAATAGAGGACAACTATACTTAAAATGACCTTCTTCTTTACAATACGAACATTGATTGGGACCTACAGGAACACGCGGTTGGGAATATTCAAACCTTTGCATGTTTCTTTGAAACTGTTGAGGTTGCAGATAGTTACGCTGACTACCACGTGGTGGGTAGGCCTGCTGTAACAGAACCTTCGTCTTTAATTCTTTTGTTTTCTTGTCTGCTCTATCCTTCTCATCTTTATCCCTATTTGCATAATACTGTGCAGTAGCCAGTATTTGCGCTGAAGAGGAAACAGCCCAAGAACTCTCTGAATCTTTTAATTTCTTGCACAACTCGGGAAGCAAATTATGCACAAATTTATCAACATATAACCATTGACCACCTTCCGTACTCATGTCTTGACCACTGTGGTCGATAAATGTTTCTTCAAACCTGGTGAAGAAATCAGACACTGACTCATCTTTCTTCTGCTTGCATGCGGACAATTTATCCCAATTCACACGCATCGCGGGCATTAAAGTTTTCATGTAGGTAATAATTCTAGCAGGGAGTTGTGCTACTAAGGGCTCAGGTTTCGCACCACCAACTTGTCTAGTGTCTGCAGCAATAATATTAGCCCATGTGTCACCTAGTTCTGCAGCATGATCTGCATTACGAATCGATCCCCATAAAGGCTGCGGAACAACATTCCCAAACAACATATCTATGTCAGCTAGATTCATGACACACGATTCTGTGGTCTGTGATAACTCCTTATAATATCCTGCAGGGTTTTTACGGGGGTCAGGCAAGGTCTGCTTAAGGGCTAAAACTTCAGATCGCTTCCAAGGAACATGTACCCAAACACGCTGAAAATGAGCTGGCACAGCAACAATACCTCGAGCGGCATCAGCTGCAACAGCGTCCTTCCATACCGGAGGGACTTCTCTCATCGGGTATTGTTTAACCTTTTTATCAGAGGAGTCATGTTCAAACAGTGACTGAGAAGGACCCTCTATCCTGAAAGACAATAAAGTCGCAACTGCTTTCTCAACATCGGGACCCACAATCATACCTTTTTCAAAATCAAACCGTACATGACACAACTCCTGCGGGCTTGAGTCTAAACCATGATCTTCCAATTCCTCACAGAGGAATTCACACATTTTCTCGAAAACGTATCTCTGTTTTGGTGCTTCCCATTGATGAAAAACATTTACAACAGACCTTACATCATATCTTGAAGGATAAACAATCCATTTATATGCCATGCGGTCTAATACTTCTTTCTCTTCAGAACCAGGCAGCTGACTACGCAACTGCTTACGTTGTGAACCAGGGGTCGTACTAGATGACCCGAAGAGAGGCGATATAAAACTAGAGACCGCACTAGCTATTCATTGTCGTGTAGAAGGTGAAGTTGAGGCAAGAACAGGGGGAAAGACAGAGGGAAGAAAAACGGGAGCGGATACAGGTACAGGGGTCGTATCAGGAAGAGCGCCGAGAGAGGCAGCTGATGTACTAGGTAAAGTCACAGGAAGCGCAGAAGAGATAGGTAGCAAAATCGGCGGCCCGTGAGAGGGCTGCGCTGTAGGGATAGGAGCCGGCTGAGGAGGAGCTGGCGGCTGCGGGAAGGCTTGCGGCAAATTAACTGGAGTCTGTACATTTAAAGGTTGCGGAGGCGCTGTAGCACTCTGCGCATATGGGGGTGGCGAACTCAGCAAATGTGACATTAGGGGATCTTTCTCCTTTTCTTTTGACGCATCTTGCTGAAGGGGCGGCAAAACTGGGTAACATTTATCAATCACTAGTTTACATTGCCTTCGCAACTGCTCATTCATTTGTTCTTCTTCATTATCTTTAAACTGCAAAGCTGCTTGCATTATCGACATACCTTTCTCTCTTTTATTTTTCTTCGCTAATTTGATTTCTTTCTGTTTAGCTTCCTTTCGCCATAGGCGGAAAGAATCAAACATCGCCGGCCGGGCTTTCTTTTGAAATAATTTAACCTCTAGATTATCCAGAATCTCTGTGTCAAAACTACCATATTGGGGCCATTTTAAATCACCATTTTTCCTGGTGTATCAGATCCATACTTCATTGTACGTAATGGGGCCCACGCCATGTTTCACATAAAGCTCATAAGTTGGAGTTCCAATTGGAGGAACCGGACACAAATCCTCTAATCGGGAGTCCTTATTACAACCCAGACAAAACAAATTTCCAAATATACTAGAACCAGGCATCTTCGCTCACTAGTCCAGTTTCAAACTTCAAAGGATTATCGAATACGATAGTCTCGTGAATACACGAGTCCTTCGGCTTTGGCACTTGCAAGTTCCAAATCAAAGCGATCCCAAAGGGATACCAAACTAAGAACCAAACTAAGGACTGGGAGACGCTCCACTTATACTTAACTGAGGTATCGATGACGTCACCAGAAGACTCGTTAAATCGTTTCGCTCTACCAAATCATCAAGGGTCCAAAACAGGGCGATAGTCAGGGCAGCAGTCCTTCGTAGCCGACGGGACGCGGAGAACCTCGCAGTAAAGACTTTTGGACCACGTCGACATGCAGGGGTCGATGAAGTGGCGGCCTTCCTCCAGAATTTTCACACGAAGCTCTTCACGAACCTCTGGCTTGGACCGGTACCGCTGTAATCGTCCCACGTTGGGCGTCAACTGAAGTAGTGGGTTTTTCAGAACCAACCCAGCGGTGCCAGGGGACACACCCGAAGACTTCGAGTTCTTCCTGTTTCAGACTACAGAAACACAGAGTCTTCTAGGTGAAGTCAAAGATCGTATTTATTGGCTGCAGACCAATCACAGGTATCCGAGAAGTACAGCACGGTGAATGTTCTCAGGAGACTGCTCCTGAACCAAAAACCAGTCTTTTCTTATATACAGAATATTACGCTCTGGGCAACACCGCCCCTATTTTACAAGTGGTCATTCACATATTTTCGCTTCAAAGAAAGAGCAAAGTCATGATGATAATCCCACATTTCAGCTCGGTCAGCCCATAATTATTTACCCAGCGAGTCTCAGAACCCTCATGAGATATCAGCAGACCCCAATAAAAACGTGCACCCCCTCCTCGTAAAAC